>NC_047015.1:38733723-39933723 GCF_902652985.1 Pecten maximus | reverse complement strand
CCAATTCCTAGTTCATCACCAAACCGTTTTGTCCTTGTTTTAAGAATAACATCAGACACAGTAATATTTTGAACACGAGCATTTGTGAACCACACAATTAATGCCGATTCCATTTCATCATGATGAGCATTACGATGTCTTTTTTGAGGCGGAGTTCCTTCTGTTTCATCGTTGACTAATTTTAATGTGTTGGCTAAAATATCCGCAACTGTTCTCCGTTTAATATCCGTGCCTCAAAGGGCTGTGTAATGATAAGCAATCTGTTATTGCTATTTGTACAAATATGGACGAAGTAACTAAGTGTTTTTCCGTGACTGAATCATGCGACATTTTGGGCTTTGTACAAATATTACGAAATCCCGTAATGTTTTCAGCCTACAGTATATAATGTGGTTCAATGAAATCGCTGTTACATCAATGCTACACGGAAAAGCATTTATTTTTAGTACCGTTATGATAACCTTTAGCGAGACTTCAATGCCCACTTTCACCCATGCCAGTCATGAGAGTTGTCAATAGATCCGAGATCTACGGAAAGTACAGGGTAACGAGAGTTCAGACAATCTGCGTAAGTTACAGGGGCACGATAGTCCTATAACATTTAAGTTTTTTTACGGTTATTATCGGATATTTACATTTTTGTTATTTGACGAACCTCGAAGTCCTACCGATAGATGCAAAAAAACGGAGCAAATCTCAAAATTACGAACCGGTATCAACAATAAAAAACAAATTCCATGTGTATCTAAGATCATTTACCCACCTTTTGTTGATATTGAGCAGATTTATTCATAAGCATGAATTCATCGGTAAACAAAATGTGCGAGTGTGCCGCCATATTGTTTGAAAAAGTGTGTGTTGCATATATTTTACTGAATACACATACGAAACGACACCGTCTCAAATGATGTCTGTTTCACAGTCTTTGTACCATTACGTTTCGTATAAAAAGATCTCTTTCTTTTCGGAACACTATACCCTCTCTGGAATGTTTCGGGTGTGACCTAGTAAAAGACTTGTGTGAAGTACAAGGTACCTTTGAAAAAAAAAACCACTTAAAATAATTGATACCTTACACTCCAATCACAAAGTAAGTATTTGCTTCTAATTATAAACTATTCATCTTTGCTAGAATCATTCATTTCTCGCGGACATTGTATGTGAATATCTGCGGGGATTTGCTCCGCGTTTTTTGCAACTATCGATAAGACTTCGAGGTTCGAGAAATAACAAATATCAAAATATCCGATTATAAACGTAAAAAAACACGATATAAACCTTCGAAGTCTTATTTTGTAGGACTAAGGGACACGAGAGTTCAGACAATCTATAGAAGTCACGGGAACACGAGAGTTCAGACAATCTATAGAAGTCACGGGAACACGAGAGTTCAGACAATCTGTAGAAGTCACAGGGACACGAGATTTCAGACAATCTATAGAAGTCACAGGGACACGAGGGTTCAGACAATCTGTAGAAGTCACAGGGACACGAGGGTTCAGACAATCTGTAGAAGTCACAGGGACACGAGAGTTCAGACAATCTATAGAAGTCACAGGGACACGAGAGTTCAGACAATCTGTAGAAGTCACAGGGACACGAGAGTTCAGACAATCTGTAGAAGTCACAGGGACACGAGAGTTCAGACAATCTGTAGAAGTCACAGGGACACGAGATTTCAGACAATCTATAGAAGTCACAGGGACACGAGAGTTCAGACAATCTGTAGAAGTCACAGGGACACGAGGGTTCAGACAATCTGTAGAAGTCACAGGGACACGAGAGTTCAGACAATCTATAGAAGTCACAGGGACACGAGAGGTCAGACAATCTGTAGAAGTCACAGGGACACGAGAGTTCAGACAATCTGTAGAGGTCACAGGGACACGAGAGTTCAGACAATCTGTAGAGGTCACAGGGACACGAGGGTTCAGACAATCTGTAGAAGTCACAGGGACACGAGAGTTCAGACAATCTGTAGAAGTCACAGGGACACGAGAGTTCAGACAATCTGTAGAAGTCACAGGGACACGAGAGTTCAGACAATCTATAGAAGTCACAGGGACACGAGAGTTCAGACAATCTATAGAAGTCACAGGGACACGAGAGTTCAGACAATCTGTAGAAGTCACAGGGACACGAGAGTTCAGACAATCTGTAGAAGTCACAGGGACACGAGAGTTCAGACAATCTGTAGAAGTCACAGGGACACGAGAGCTCAGACAATCTGTAGAAGTCACAGGGACACGAGATTTCAGACAATCTATAGAAGTCACAGGGACACGAGAGTTCAGACAATCTGTAGAAGTCACAGGGACACGAGGGTTCAGACAATCTGTAGAAGTCACAGGGACACGAGAGTTCAGACAATCTATAGAAGTCACAGGGACACGAGAGGTCAGACAATCTGTAGAAGTCACAGGGACACGAGAGTTCAGACAATCTGTAGAAGTCACAGGGACACGAGAGTTCAGACAATCTGTAGAAGTCACAGGGACACGAGAGTTCAGACAATCTGTAGAAGTCACAGGGACACGAGAGTTCAGACAATCTGTAGAAGTCACAGGGACACGAGAGTTCAGACAATCTGTGGACGCCACAGAGACACGAAGGTTTTAGGGCAATTGGGCATACATTTTGAATGTTGATCCAAACATTCAACACGTATATTTGTAATATATTATACAGTAAGTGATATTTGATGAGTGGTCATATCAGATTGAATTTATTACAAGAAGTTTAATATTTAACATCAAATGACAAGAGACATATCAGGCTTATTTACATCAAAAGATCAACCAATTGTACTGACTATAAGGCATGGACACAAGTGTAAGATTATATTACCTATTCATGGTAAGAAGCAGCAGAAAATTTTTTTTTTTTTAAAAACCCAGATATTTTGTTTACTACAATATGGTACCCTATTTACCTATTCATGACGTCACAGTGTTACACGCTACATGTATATTGCATGTACGCTATGCCATATGCATGTTATTGGCGTGTTTCAATACAAGGATAAACGGCCATGCGGTTATGTAATAATGTGTGTTTAATTTTTAAGGCGTCGTATAACACAGTAACAGCATGAGATGTTTGATAAATAGAAAGTGCGATACATAACATTATTCTTTTTGTGATTCAAGATGCAATATAGATCGACAGGCTCTCGTACTGTGACCGTAAATATCTTTACAGACAGCTCTCCTCATATATCAATAAAAACAAAGTTGAACTGATACACGTATTAACGGTATAAAGATTGACGTCTTTCACTGCGTTTTCGATAACACGTGATAGCTGAGTAAATAGAAAACAAAATCTCAAAAAAGCGGGATAAAGTTCTAACGATGAATCTAAATAACATTGGAATATTTTTTTCCATTGAGGTTGTTTGATGTGTGGAGGAAAGACCGATATCAAAAACCATAGGATTCCGACATTCTAATAACATTCTAATTATCAAATCTTAAAGATATCAACATCATTTTCAACATATCTGCGCGCGCAGTGAGATTTCATTACGTTTAAATAAATGAAGATATATATATCCAAACTAAAGAAAATGAAAACAAAAAAAATGTTTGAAATCAGGACGCCCTTTGACGTAAAGGCGACACCCTTCCTCTCTCTCTATGTTATGTGTACGTCCGGCTCATTCCCCCAACACCAACTCTGGTGAAGACAAAGGGAGGTGTTATTGTAGGAAGTTCTTTGAAGTTTAGTTATAGCCTGTTTCAATATGGAATACCAACTCAGGTAAAAAAAAAAAGGGGGGGGGGGGGGGGGGGGGGGGTCAACTCAGGTAAATAAATCAGATATATAGTTTTCTAATACAAAGCACTATCATATAGATGATTTTACTAGTAATAAAAATGAAATAAAAAAATCAAAGGAGGTGGTGCATAGGGGGGCTAAATCGGCCCACGGCGATTTTTTTCCCGGAAACATATTTTTGTCAAAAGCATAATATCCCCGATTATGTGGGAGGAATTAATTTCCATTCCTCAATGTATATATTCTTTTTTTGGTGATTTCATTATTTCCCCATCTAACTGCATACGAAGCTAATGTTTTGACCACTAATTATTATAGAACACATTTTTATTTCCTATTTGTGAAACAAATTCACCCCATTTGTTTAAGGTTTAATTTTGTATATGAATCATCACGCTCCGTGACACTAAAATTAAATTTCAGCCTAATTTGATGTCTTCTTTGTGAGAATCATTGTTTTTAACTTTTCATTTAAAGTCTAATACCACAAAGTTATTAATGGAGTACTATCAAAATTTCCGGTTAGAAATAATCTATGGATATTCATAAACATTTAATGAAACAAATTTATTTGGTGAATTACTGGATATGCCAAGATTTTATTATGTTAAATGCATACACCCCCAATTTTGGACAACATATCAAAGTACCGAAAGTACTGAAAAATAGAGGCAAATGCTAAAAATCCAACAAAAATAACAATGCAACCAGACTTTACTGCTTGTGTCAGACAGGGTGCTCCTTTTTAACCCTTGGGTTTTTAATACAATTTACTTCATGACCTTTCTTTGTAAGCAAAAATCTTTTGTTATCCAGTAATTTTTTATGATTTTTTTTGGTTGTGTATCAAGATTAATATGCAAACATGTTTTTTAAAAGCAAAATTTGATAGTACTCCAACGATTATTACATTTTATCTACTTAACAAATAAAAGAAAATTTCAAGAAGGTATTTTTTTTACTGATAATTTTGTTAAAAAAGCTGTAATTACACTTTCTATTATACAAATTCATACTAAACACACATGTTTTTATAAAATATAACATCACATGAGACTATCAATGCAATATGAAATTTATCAAGTACTTTTGTACGAGAAATATACTGAATTTAAAAGGGGGGGGTACACATTTTTTACAGAAATTATGTTAGGTGGCGCTGCGTATACAGCATTTGCCAATTTTCGTTTTAGTGTCTAAAATGACATGTATTTGGTAAAAGTCTATCATAATATCATGCATAAAATAATATTCGGCCGTGGGCCGCCATGCACCACCTCCTTTCCAAAGCACTATGCCTAACTATATATTTTATTATCAATAGTAACAATATCAGATTACAATATATATATAAAAACAAATAAAAATCAGAAGCTATTTCCTAAATTCAAAGCACTAAATATATATATATTACTATTTATAATGACAATATTATATTAAAATATATATAAATATGTAAACATGTAAACTAAAAAAAAAAAAAAAAAAAAAAACTAAGTAGTATATCTCGAGCACACAATCTGGTTTTAGAAAAGGATACTCAACCACTGAAAATATTTTCATACTACATGTTCTTATCTCTATTTCTCTAAAAATAAAAAAACTATACTGTTCATTTATTGATTTTAAAAAGCGTTTGATACGGTGTGGCGTATCGGATTATGGAGAAAAATGCAGACCTTTTCCCTCACGGGTGAAATTTTCAAAGTTATCAATAATTTATATAATAACACTAAATCATGTGTTCGAAACGGAAGTGAGACATCTGATTTGTTCATGTGTAACGTCGGTTTAAAACAAGACGAAAATTTGTCACCATTTTTTTTTCTATATACCTTAACGATTTAGAAGATTATCTTCAACAAACTAATGGTTCTTGTTTGCAAGAAATTGATAGTTTATGTGAACATACTCTTGGTGTATATGTTAGTTATTTGTTATTTTATATACAGATGATACCGTATTGATGTCCGAATCTCCTGAAGGGCTACAAAGTGCAAGAAAATCAAGTAGCAGACTTTAAATGGCTTAGCTATATAAAACAAATACTTAATGATACTGGTTTTAACAACATTTGACCATGTAATGATCGTAATTGCTTATTATGTCATAACGGTATTGGTGATGAATACCACTACATGTATTTATTTCAATGCAATGATATTTTAGTGACAGAGTTTAGACACAGATACATTCCAAATTATTACTATATAAATCCAAGTTTAACTAAAATGGAAGGTATGTTTGAAATATGTAACAAGTCATTATTATCTAGAGTGAGTCATTTCCTGAAAATTGTAGAAAAACTTTGTATTTCAAGTAGATAATAGATAAGTATATTATTTCATATGTTGTATTGTAGTTATTATATGTATAGTGAGATAACATTGTTTATAACATCGTTAGTATATACACTCTTGTATTTTCATGTTATTACTCTGTAAGCTTTGTACATTGTTTTGTCATATTGACCTCTTGTTACACACTTTGTGAATAGTGAATAAAATTTTTAAATCTTGAATCAGGTGAGTTAATTTACCTGTGTTATGATTTACCTGTGTTCTTACACTGAGAACATTTCTGTGCCCCATGTTCTGTGTACGCCCTCCCTCTGTGATAACATCGCCGTTCCATGCCCCATGTTTTGTGTACGCCCTCCCTCTGTGATAACATCGCCGTTCCATTCCCCATGTTCTGTGTACGCCCTCCCTCTGTGATAACAACGCCGTTCCATGCCCCATGTTTTGCGTACGCCCTCCCTCTGTGATAACATCGTCGTTCCATGTTTTGTGTACGCCCTCCCTCTGTGATAACATCGCCGTTCCATGTTTTGTGTACGCCCTCCCTCTGTGATAACATCGCCGTTCCATGGTCCATGTTCTGTGTACGCCCTCCCTCTGTGATAACATCGCCGTTCCATGGTCCATGTTCTGTGTACGCCCTCCCTCTGTGATATCATCGCCGTCCCATGGTCCATGTTCTGTGTACGCCCTCCCTCTGTGATAACATCGCCGTTCCATGCCAGATGTTTTGCGTACGCCCTCCCTCTGTGATAACAACGCCGTTCCATGCCCCATGTTTTGCGTACGCCCTCCCTCTGTGATAACATCGTCGTTCCATGTTTTGTGTACGCCCTCCCTCTGTGATAACATCGCCGTTCCATGCCCCATGTTTGTGTACGCCCTCCCTCTGTGATAACATCGCCGTTCCATGCCCCATGTTCTGTGTACGCCCTCCCTCTGTGATAACATCGCCGTTCCATGCCCATGTTTTGTGTACGCCCTCCCTCTGTGATAACATCGCCGTTCCATGCCCCATGTTCTGTGTACGCCCTCCCTCTGTGATAACATCGCCGTTCCATGTTCCCATGTTCTGTGTACGCCCTCCCTCTGTGATAACATCGCCGTTCCCATGTCCCATGTTCTGTGTACGCCCTCCCTCTGTGATAACATCGCCGTTCCATTCCCCATGTTCTGTGTACGCCCTCCCTCTGTGATAACATCGCCGTTCCATGCCCCATGTTTTGTGTACGCCCTCCCTCTGTGATAACATCGCCGTTCCATGCCCCATGTTTTGTGTACGCCCTCCCTCTGTGATAACATCGCCGTTCCATGCCCCATGTTTTGTGTACGCCCTCCCTCTGTGATAACATCGCCGTCCCATGTTTTGTGTACGCCCTCCCTCTGTGATAACATCGCCGTTCCATGTTTTGTGTACGTCCCTACCTCTGTGTCTGTGATAAACGCCGCCTTCCATCATGACGTGTAATATCAGTTTTCTTGTATAGAGAATACCCCCCCCCCCCCCCATCATGACGTGTAATATCAGTTTTCTTGTTCAGAGAATACCCCCCCCCCCCCCCCCCCCCCCCCCCCCCCCCCCCCCCCCCCCTCATCCCACCCAAAACCCCGTCCAATCACTGCGTTGCCTTGTCTGTTCGTGACAATTGGTCCCCCCTTGGTTGCTAATACACAGATAATTGGTTTTAGTAACTCACAAAATGAATATCCAAACACACTGTACCGGTTTAAAGCCACGGTGGTCTACGGTGATACAACCTTGGGGAAACCATGTTAATCCGTAGCTAGTCCGTACTCAAACCGGGTCGATCCGTGTTGATCCGTAATGGACCGAAGCTCGCTACGGTAGTTTATTTCTGCATTTAACTTTCGTGGCAAACCAAAGTTGTATTTCAGCGCCGTGCTAACACCGTGATGACACCGTAGGACTATCGTACACGGATCCGTGGCCAACCGGGAATGACCATAGTGTTCTGGGGTCACGGTGACTCACGGAGCTCTACGGTGAAGGCACGGTAAAAACCGTACCGTTCTCAATTTTGGCCCGAAACCAGTAGTCGCACGGTGTTATTACGGTACTGGTACGGTACGTCACGGTGATCCACGGTTTCAATACGACTGTACTTCGGCTAATGCCGGTAACAGTACGGTAACCACTACGCATCATTACGGAGCAGAACAGAGGGTCATAGCTAACCATGGACTGGGGCGTATTGTTAGTAACAGCCAATGAAACAAACCGGCGCTATATAATCCTAAGTCATTATAGACGTGTAAGTCTTTAAAGTCAAAACTTATTTCATTTTTAACTTAAATTATATTACGACATGTATGACTCAAGTGTTACGTAAATACAATTGCTATATGATGTCTTCCTGTGATTAGTATAGTCAGCTCAATAGTGTGGTTGCAGCACGTCGACCCTGGTCGATTTCACCGAACGTTCCACGTATTGTGTGTCTGTCGATATACAGCGTGATAAGGGTCCTATTTAATCTCATTGGCTACTGGAAGTTTGGCTCCTCCAAATTTATGCCGCCAGCAATCCGACTGCCCGGCTCCATGGATTCTATACATAGATTGTTTTGCTTGAAATCGAGAAGCAACATGGGAATTGTTGGTGTTTTGATTATTTTAAGGAGTTCAATAGTCCAGCGCATCAGCCGATTTCGCTTTCAATGGTCAATATCGAGCTCAGTCATAAGGACGTTATATAGATACACCGAGGTTCCACAGAAATGGCAGCAGCAGAAGTTTAAACCAACATTTCGGTTTTAGTTCACACATACAAATGTACATCAAATAGTTGGTTTTTGGTGGATTTTTTTTTTTTTTTTTTTTTTGTCCTTTTCAAATCATTCCCGTGATGACATCTTTGGATCCAAAGCTGAAATAACAGGGAAAGTGGAAGGGCAAAATAGAGCTTCAGAACATAATTGGACAGCATATGTAAATTGTACACGCATCGTTGAGAATCCCATATGTCAAACATATAATATGATTTAAGATTTTGGGTTATACGACTTTAAAGCATAACTTGATTTTTACAGAGATCGTTGACATGTCGACCTGTCCTAATCCTATGCTAAACTGAGTTAATGTGAAATAACCGCTATGACATTCACTTAATTCACCTTATAGAACCACAGTAGCAATCCTGTCGGACCAATGGTGACGGACGGGATCGTTGATATTGCAATGCTATTTAAAACATGGGCACAACCAAGACAGCCTAGCCCTAGGGCGGTCCGTGATCTCAGATTCGTGTGAATCTGATGTGGGCCATCTCTCGTTAAACAGTCTAATAACAAGACTGTGACCAGTTACAAGAATAACCAATGAATGGGCCTATTGACTTATTACTTCAAAACTAATAAAAACATTTCTTACCTGGTCACGTTATAGAGTAATCGAATATCGGACATTTTTATTCACATTGTTTCTCTTTTTATCATTATTTCATGATAAAATAATTCCAGGATAACTTCATTGTGTATTTAATTTCCCGGTACTTAGAAAGGATATCATCGCATCACCTGACAAAAACAGAGAGCTACTTGTTAATTACATAAGAGCACAACATTGTCATATTTATGACTGTTTTGACTGTATAAGATTGCTACCATCCCGCTGCCCGTTGATTACTTTCCGTTTGATGGTGGGGGTAAGCGAGGCCATAGGGAGTGACTACTACATCTTTATCACTCTGCAAGGCGGTTAATACATGTTATTTGAAACCAATTCACATTAGAGATTCTACGAGAATTAAACACACAATGAGACTGAATCAAGTTCTGTTCAAACAAAACAAAGCGGTATTTACTATTTCATTTTAACTTTTCGTGCAAGTTAAAATGTCTGGAACTGTCAATTATGTGAGGCTGCAAAGCAGATACATATGCTTTAGATGTGATTCAACATATGATTGATGCATTTAACAGTGTATATACACATTTGGAATCTTGGTCTGTTTTTGTTTTTGTTTTTCCAAACAGCACATCAACAGTGGCAATGCTTGGCGGACCTCCAAGCAGAAGTCTAAAATAATATAGGTATTATTCATTTCATGCCAAGCTTGAAAAGGGCAAAATTGTTGTTGCCAATATGTAACTTTTTTTTTTTTTTTTTTTTACATTTCAAATTTTTATTGATTTTCTTATACATACATACAAATACACAATACATACATTACAATATCTATATTATTCAGACTATTTAAGATTATGATGCTATTATATAGATATTGTATACAAATAACAAGTAGACAAACATGTAATCTACAAGACCAATTTCAACCATACAGGTCTGAAAATAATTAAACACACAATGAGACTGAATATGTAACTTTGTCCTCTACATATGGAAACGAAAGCGACAAAAATAAACATTAAAGTATCCATTTTATTAAAATTCCATTCATTTAATACATTCAATTTTACAACTCGCGCAAGTATAAAAAAAACACTGTAAACGATAGCATCACTTGACATTGCATGCTTTCTATTTGTTTTATTACATAATGCGTTTGATTTTTCTTAACTATACGCATACGGTATATCTTGAACAGTTGATTCATGCCTTATAACTCAACAGTGTGCGGCCTCGGGAAACAGTTCATCAGGTTGGTCCCAACACATCGGGAAATAGTTTTGACTGTTGACTGATAAGGCATGGAACAACTGTTTTGTTACCTGAATAATCCACAAGATTTCACATAAATGCTATTTCATTAGGCTGAGGAATGCGTAAAAGGTCTGAACTGTTAATTCCGGTTTGGTGCATTTTCGAACTCCAAAGTTGACGTTTCTTTACCCTTGCAGTACTCTGTACTAATTCATACAGATCCCTTTTATGACATTTTATGTGGTTGCCGAATCCCTGTTTTCAATTAGATGCACCAAACTGATTGGAGATTTCTTCGAATCTTTCTGACTTCGAATATAGGCGTTGCTAGAGATATTGTTTACAAATCACGATCAGAAAGACGCTTCATCGTAATCATTTGGATGCTTAGGCGCGTGCGGATATCGATGTTCCTAGCCAGTTAACAGTAAAAAAAATTGACCGGTCAATAATGTACAGTTGTTTCATGCCTCATCAGTCAACAGTCAAAACTGTTTTCACGATGTGCTGGTACTGACCAGGTGAACTGTTTCCCCGAGGTCGAAGGTCAGTACCAAAACCAGGGACAAATATAGATCTTATTATACGTCCCTGCCAAAACCGAGTGAAAAACTGTTTTGACTGTTGATTTTTTTTCTGAAATTCATAATTTAATAACTCACCGAACCCTTGATGATATTCTTGGTATTAGCCGAGTCTCTATGTGATTTAAAATCCCGTCATCGTGTATGTCTTCAAACCTAGAAGTCATGTTTACGGTCGACCGAAACAGACGACAAGTAGTGTAGTCACCGTCACCTGTACGCTTGTAATTAGGCGCGTTCGATTGGGCAGCGCGTGATCGGGCAACAGTTCATGGGAAGTTTTCATGGTAAATCACGTGACTGGGCAGCAGTTCATGGGTAGCATGTTTTATAATTAATCTTTTGGGAAAACAGTCGCATTTAGTTAATATCCATGTATATAGTGAGTCAGATAACAATCGAGATACTTCATTTACATTTACATGGAGAGTCACGTTAACAATACTATTGCACGGCCAAAATGACTATTGCACGGTTACGTGTGATCTTTCGAACTACTGTGACATTTCGGAATTTAGTTCTACCTTTCAAGCGTCTAAGTCAATCAGATGTCAACACTGCCAGGCGACTGTCATGGTGACTTCTAGGCCTACAGGAAAGTCGAAATATCCGTAATTAGGGATTTCCATTTCGGATTGAAATCCCTATTGTTTTCGTTATGTTTTTTCTTTTTATTATTCTTTTCCTATTTCCACAGATTTTGTAAACACTTTCATTCAAAAACGAATAAAGATAAAACATTCATATTATATTACATGATAGCAAACATCGAGTTGATCATTAAACTAACATTTTGGTGATCATAAGTTCAAAGGTCAAGGTCACAGATCTAAAAATAGATTTTTCAAAAGCGCTTTTTGAACGACCATAACATCAAAAGGGATCGTTCTATTTCATTCACGATCAGTATGTCATGTAGATCATGGTCGGGGCTAACTTTTCTCCATGCCATCTTATCAGAGAATACATGTATGTCAAGGTCATGACCTTGCTAAGTGGGTAAAGAAAATGTCGAAAAAACCATTCTCAATTTGATTACTTCTTCCACGCAAACGAAAGAGTGTGATGCACTGAGACGGAATGTGATTTTTTTTTATCAACGGATAAAAAATGACGGAGATATGGCACTTTGAAAATTTCAAAGTTTTCCCCGCCACAATTCAAAATTAGGGAAAAATTACTTAAAATTGTTCAGCTCCTTTATTTATACACATACAGACCTGATATTTGGAACAACTATAGCACGTAAAAGTGGCTGCAAAGAATACTATTTTCATTGACATTGACCTTCATTCAAGGTCAAATAGTCAAAAATAAAATAAAAAAATAAAAATCTTTTGAATCAGGCTCTTTGTCCGTTTATTTTTTTCTTTGCACAATCGATGCATCTTGTAGTTTATGGTTGGGGCTAACTTTTCTCGATAACAAAGGTCTAAGCACAAGGTCAAATCAAGGACGATTCAAAATTCAAAATAAGTTAATTTTCTAATTGCATTGCAAAGTTCATAAATAATGAAGACGAACTCCGAAGTTTTATGATTGTGTGATAAAAAATGACATAAATATGGCACTTTGAAAAATGTTCGTTTTCCCGCCAAAATTCAAATTTGTCCGAAAAATGCATTTAATTTCCTTCTTTTCCTATATCTTTACATACACATATTTGACATTTGGCACAGTGATAGCATGTACGAATGCCTACAAAATGCATTACTTTTTATTTACCTTGTCCTTCGTACAAGGTCACGGAGGTCAAATGATAAAAAATAGAAAATTTCAAATTCTCTTAAAAACGGTTTATTTTCATCATAACTGTTATAAGAAAGAAAACGTTCTTTTGAAGATTTTTGCAATGTTTCAAGGTCAAATCGTCGAATACATCTCAGAAAAAGCACTTTGGAAAATATTTTACTGCCAAAATTAAATATTATCCTATAATTACACTTGAAATGGTTTTCTTCCAATACTCTGACACCTACAGGCTTAATAATTGGCAAATCTATAGCATGAATGACTGGCTTCAAAAGGTATGCAAATCTTTGACCTTGACCTTCGAAGTTCAAGGTCACAGACACGGTTGAAAGTCAACTGATCGGTTAAAAAAGGGAAGTGAAGAGAAAACGAAGAGAAAACGAAGAGAAAACGTAGGCAAAACGTACAAAAGCGTCCGTCAGAATGATAACATGTCTGCGATCATTTTCTAGTTGGAAATCCCGTGTTTTGATCTTGATTAAATCTAGTCTTAGTATGTTTTAGTGATTATGTATTAACCAAGTATATCATGGGTGTCCATGCAATAAACCATAATATTTAATCCTCGGTACTGGTAATCGACATATGTGTTCTATTACACGAGGCCGACGAAGGCAGGGGGCCGCAGGTGGTCGAGTGGTTAAGGTGTCCCGACACTTTAACACTAGCCCTCCGCCACTGGGTTGCGAGTTCGAAACCTACGTGGGGCAGTTGCCAGGTACTGACCGTAGGCCGTTGGTTTTTCTCCGGGTACTCCGGCTTTCCTCCACCTCCAAAACCTGGCACGTCCTTAAATGACCCTGGCTGTTAATAGAACGTTAAACAAAATCAAACAAACAAACCGACGAAGGCCTCGTGCAATAAAACAGCGGTCGATTACCTGTACCTCGTGTCAAGTATTCTGGACAATTGCACAGACACTCATGATATATTTGTATAATATCCCCTAACACATCACTTGGCAAAACGTTTCATTTCAATCCGTTAAGCAGAGGAAGTCAATGTATTTTATCACCTTGCCGGAAACCAATGTCTGCGGCGGTAAGGACAGCCAGTAAGCGATGTCAGTAAAACTATTGGTGCGTTGTCATACACCGTGCCTAGGTATGGTATGTGTTTGATAGTACCATAACGTTTGTCAATGAACAACCATCTATGCAAAAAGTTTGTAATACTTTTCAAACCGAACAAGTTTTCGGGTTATGATCCGAAGAGTGACTGAAAGAAGTCCGGAGAAAGAGCCGTACTCAGATTTTGATCATGCACTGTTTAACCGTCCCATCAACCCAGAGCCTTCGTCAGATGGCCGAACGCTCAACGTAAGGACAAACATGAGGCAGTGTGACGGGGGGGCATAGGAAGAAGAAAGCTGTTTAGAAAGAAGAGAAAAAGTTAAGATACCAAATTTAGCAGATTCTTGCGATCTTACGTCCTACCTACAGGACAGGTACGTGTATCCTGCTCTATACTCTACTTAAGGGACGATTTATAGTGCTAGTTCACTGAAATGTCAGGTCGCAGTTACAGTGAAAGGATGTTAATAAACAAACGTACATCACTCAAATAAATGCTACATAAAACGTTGATACAAGAATGCCTGATATCCTCACATATAGAACAATATAACACACGGAACTCATCACATCAATCAGAGTAGCATCTACATCATTTGATAAAGAAGCACCGACAGGAAGACGTATGAGAACGAGGTTGGCCTTTAAGGTAAATCGGTGTAAGTGAAAATATACCACCTGGTATTAAAGTTCCGGGTATATCCCCATTGCATTACAGAATGACACGCAGGGAGCAGCAAGTTATATCATAAATGTCTTTGGTATATCACGGCCTACATGTAGATATCACGGCCTACATGTAGGTGTATATGACGTCACACGGACGAACGTGCAAATTGTCTAACGTGGGCCAGTGTCAAGGAAGGCATTTGAAAGGGAGAGTTCGTTTAGAAAAAAAAAGGCACGTGTCACTTGTATTGCTGACTTGCGACAACGTACATCGGCAAATCATGCTAATAAGATATGCATACTCATGCATAACGATGTGTACGGTTATAAAAAACACAGCCCTCCATCTGGAAACGATCTAAATCATATTTTTTGTTTGTTTTTTTTTTGTTAAAATCAGCATTCCTCTGATATTACGATTTATGTTGGATTGGAGAGGTTACATGTCTGAACCTCCACTATGAATCGGGTTATTTGTCTGTGTATTATTTTACTCACCATCATTGCTTAATAAAGCAGCATACAGACTGTTACTTTAACTTAATATAGACCGAAATGTCGCCATGTGTCGTTATCGTGACTAACCTACAGGCTATTTCTATCCTTCTCCTCATATGTTATTTCTCTAAAGTAAGGAATGCATAACACTCTAATCTTTGATAGGCAACCTCTTATCTTCTCCTAACTTCACGTTAGTTTTACGATCAGACACGCGTCTTAGATAATGGCATAGCTTCATAAAGAATGAATTATTGCAACCTAACCTACTATTATAATTGCTTCTCGCGCTTGATACATGGGTACGGCATGATTATGTAAAAACTAATGTTCTTCGAAGACGACAACTTGTTCATATCTAATCATACCAAACACTAGATATGGTAGTTATAACTGCCACGTGGAACTGTCATGAAAAGTTGTTTCATTTATACAGCAAAACTAATTATCTACATATGTATATATGGCTGATGACCGGTTGATACTCCACCTAGCCTCACCCCCTCCAACTAGAAGCGATGCTATTAAAACACCCCTCCCACGGGATTTCAGCGAGTCGATCTCCATGCTGATCTAGACGAGTAAACAATGAAATATATTCGTGTTGTAAACCAGGCAGTGTGAATGTCCCTCCAGTTTTGGGTTAACACTCTGATAACAATTGAAAAGATATCAAGGATGACCTCCCCTGACTTCCGTTTCCTGTGTTCGACGTGGTTCGGCATGCATCCATTCCCCGAAAAACAAAACATGCGAAAACAACAGGATGAAAGGGAATGACCCGGACAATTCTCGATGTACGACGGGATTCGTTGTACAAGTGTAGTTGACATCCCACACCAACCGTCTCCCGTATAACAATAACCAAACCACGCTGAGCGATTACAACAAATTAGAACCCCGGGGAGACACCGACTTGACGTCGGGTGTGACTTCTGTAACAGTTCAGCGATCTCCATGGTGATTTCTCGTTGAATTAAAAGCAACAAAAATAATGCAACTGGTGTAAAATCTCATTTAGACGAAATAACGTGCACGTCTCACTGGAAAAGTACAGGCACATCTGAGGGCCACAATTAAAGCCATATGATTGTACGCAATCAGAACAGTGTTACAGTGTGGGCTTCTTGGCACGGTGTCTTGTTAATGAGAGTAGGACTCTAAAAACATCCTTCTTCGACCTTGAATGGTTCAAATATCGATGCATATTTTTGGAGAATCCGTTAATTTTTTTCCCGTTCCGCGTGTAAAAGACAACGGACAATTCATATTTGAGGTGACGAATGTAGTCTCAGAATAGCAGTTTTTAATGAAAATTTTGAATTACAAATTTAGTAGGTTAGATGAAAAATGGATAAATGTAGTCAAGAAATGTATGGATTTATCATGGAAATTGTCGACCTGAATGTCTACAGACAGGCAGTCACCTAATTTTATTAAGAAAATAATCCAAAACCCATTTCCCCAAGTGAGAGTAGAGCGGAATGGGAACAGGTCAAATTTTACAAAAAACTTATGTACAAGAGGTTATATTCCCAAATATATAAGTTTATATACATAAATTGGATAATCGTTTGAAAATATACAAATCGACATAGTGAAGATTACGATCCCTATATGAACACAAACCCAACTGCTAAAATCTCATTAGTATGTAAGATTCTTGTGTCTTTAGTAGTTCAGTAGTAATGCTGCTAACGTCTATATATACTGTAACGACATCATTGGTAAGCCGGCGTGTACCAAAATACGGACATACAAAATTGTAGCTCCCATATCATAACACAGAAATATACAGTCCGTCTTTCAATTGACAGAGTTTCATTAAAAGGCCTCTGCAATAACTACACCAGACGCATAACCGTAAATTAGTTCCTATTTTATGACACATAACACTTGCGAAGTAGTCCTTGAATCACTAGATAGAACCCGCATAGTAGTCAAACTATCGTTATACCAAACTACATTTGTATGTAAAGTAGGGGCAGAGGTAATCGTAACCCATGTAAAGTAGTACCTGTATTGTAATATTCTGTAAAGTTGTCTCTGTATTACTACACAGATCTACTGTAAAATAGTCCCTGTTTCACTACAGAGAATTTCTGAAAAGCAATACAAGTATCACAACACAGATCCCCTGTAAAGTAGTCCCTATATTACTACACCAGGGAGTGCAAAATTAAAAAAACCCGGTTCCTTAACTAGGATTTCCCCTTAAATTCGGTTATGTTTTCCTATGGAAAATTTTAAGTTAAGGAACGTTGATGAAACCGGGCGTCTTGTCCCTAAATCAGAAGAAACCCCGGACGTTCCCAAAATGTTTAACAACTTAGCGATGCCTTGTTATAATCCAGCGTCAGATATACCGCTATATGTCTCTGTGGATATCCCCTAAACACAGCTGATTTAAGGATTAAACTGTCTTTTTTTGGTGTCTATGGTCGATATAGATGCCAGAGCTTAGCAAACAAACGTGTCATATTGTGCGCTATGACACGTTTGTTTGCTAAGCTCTGACATCTATATCGACCATAGACACCAAAAAAGACAGTTTAATCCTTATATTTACATTATCGATATATTTTTTTTTTTTTTTTGAAAATTGAAATTGAGTTAGCATAAAAATGCCAATATTCAGCGACTTCGTCAATGGGGTTCGACAAATGGAACAGCCTATTTATTCAAAATTCATTTGTCACGTGCAGATTGGCAAACAAAAAAGTGCATTGAAACAATACGGGGAAAAAACCAGTCTGTTCCATTCTTTTTATTATTTGTGTAAGAATATTGTATAAAATTTCTTTTCGATACTTTTTAATTAACATAAAGCCATGATTGTTTACGTTAGTTACAAATAGTTCCGTTGGGTGAATATATCCATGCGCGGCATGGATTGATGTCACGTTTTGGGTGTCAATCTTACTTAGTTTATATCATGGCTTTGCCACCAACATGTAAATATAACATTATGTTCCCGCGATTACTTTTTATCCGTCGTAACTTGTGTCTCGTGTTTTCTACATCTACATTGTACCTTGTGAAAATACAACGAAACTCCAAATACTGGTCCATGCAATTCACATTGTTGTGAGTAAATCTATATCCCAAAATTAAAGTTTAACACTGATCTTTGTGTGAACACTATTACCTTTTAGCATTAGATAAGGAAACACAGTACGTATATACTGTAAAGTCAACATATTCAAGTACAAGTATTCACTTACGATCATTTTTGATTCAAGAAGAAAAAACGAATATAAGGACATTGTTGTTTATCAGGGGATTCGATGGGTCATTCTGGACATAGCCTTGCGTTATTGACCCCCACATTTAGCTCAACACACACTCAAAACACATTTAGCTCAACACACACTCAAAACACATTTAGCTCAACACACACTCAAAACACATTTAGCTCAACACACACTCAAAACACATTTAGCTCAACACACACTCAAAACACATTTAGCTCAGCACACACTCAAAACACATTTAGCGGACCTAGATCCTCTAAATCTTCTAAGCTAACAAAAACGGGCGTGGAATTACTTATCACGAAATCGAGTTATCCACCGTATCTTGTTTTATCGATATTTTTGCTGTTATGCGAATTGACACAAATTACTTTGTTTTCTCTAATATGATTATAATGACACGGTCCATTGTATGTTATTGATTAAATCCCTTGCGAGCCTCCCCAATTACTACATATATGATAGATTTGGGAAGCGATATCGCCCAGAATGGCCTGCTAGTCCGCAATCAATGTGTTTATCCGCAGATTGAAAAGCGTCTGTATGACAACGAATTAAGCTGCATCCTTCCGGTTGACTGAGGTCAGACCCGACCGAGACCCTAGAATTACCAACAGATCATCCAATGTTGTACTAAAACCAAATGGAAGACACTCGTTCTGATCAAAACCGGGCCGAACAAACTACTATACTTCTTCGAGTACCTGTTATGACATTGGAAGCGTATTATGGTAATTTGACTAATTTTCATGTAAAAATGTCGTTAATTGACCATTTTTGTGAACACATTTTAGCGTCGTCATCAATTGTTCTTTAGAGTGTTGATGGAAGGGGTCATTAAGCTGTATTACATTGACACGTGACTTAATTAGGATTTCGATCACGTGGTAGCGTCTTTGGTACACAAACTCGTAATCATTTTGGCAGTGGCTGCAAAACCCGTTCGACGCTTGTGTCGTACAAATAGAGTACCAATTACAACTCGCTCATCTTTCATATTTTTTGTTTTATTAGATTTACAAATATCTTTCTATTCTGATTCCAACTTGGGTGGTTTGCACGCCAGATCAATATGGGCCTGATTGCGATGGCGTGGCCATGTGCAATACTTCAATACCAAGCCCAGCGGTACAGGCCGCGTCACACAGCTTGCTTCAATAACAGAGTATTAGCCTTCACAATGCTGTCATTTGTCGTAAAATGCTTCTACATTATAGGCTATCGGGTAAAAATGTTGATATATCATATTGTATACGAAGATATAATTGAGGCTTTTCATTTGAAGGCGAGTGATATTTTACAGAAACCTATTTGAATATTATCGAGATTTCTGGAGAGTCATTTGATATCGCATTATTGAAATTACACTGGAATTAGAAAATGTTTGTCTGTGGCAGCTTGTCTATGGCAGGGTACATACTTCGAAGTATAAGCTGAAGCATGGCCACTCTTTACCAGAAAGCCTGTTGGTCAAAGTCAAAAGCAATATGCTGGAGGCATATATTCATTGCTCTCAGTCAAATACTTCTGGAGGCGTAGTCATACACCAGGAGAGTTAAGGACAATATATATATATATACAAACTATATACATGTATATAGTAATAATAATAAAAAACACAAACCAGATAATCACAAGCGCTTTCACATGCTTTTGCTCTCAAAGCATGTGAAAGCGCTTGTGATTTTCTGGTTTGTGTTTTTTATTATTATTACTATGTATATCCATCACAAGGACCTTATTTACTTTTAATTACATGTATATACATTGTATATATAATAGTCTGACAAAGCTTATCTGAAAAGAATCGTAGCTCCTAGGCTTCTGTCAATCACGATTTGGTTTGTAACCTCCTGTCGCTGCACGACCCAGGAAATTGTATGTACAATTGTGTACATGACTTTGTATAGTGAAAAGAGCAAAGCTAGCATGACCTGTACTCGTAACAGATATCTCTCTTACCAAGAAACATATACCTACATTATGGCAAAAAAGTCTAGACATAATTTGTTCCATTTTTACTCGAACGATGAAACAGGATAGATATTCGCCAATTGTTACTTATAAACTAGAACATTCAGCTGTTCCATGTTGTGATTGGGTCCCTTGAAACATCATTAGTAAATACTAAATTTTTAGTTTCATCAGTCTTAAAGTATGTCGGTCTGTCGAGAACTCGAGGAATCTGTTGGTTTTATGATAGTGTAAGGTGATCGATCACTGTCGGCTCGTTTTCAAGGTATCATATCGTTCACTGGAAGACTTGTAATAGACTATTATTATTTGTTTTGTTACAGGCTGTTGGGGATATCCAAAAGGCAGTTTTGATTCAGTCATTGACGAATTAATAATATTGCCGGACAGGTTCCGTCGCTGTACGGCCAGACGTATGTCCAGGCGGAACCGACATGCCAAATTAGTCCAAATATGAACGTGTCTGAGAATCTAGTATAACCAATCACAGCCCAGTAATGATTGAATCGTGCTGGTAATTTGCCTTTGATTATAAGCGATGCCTGGTCAGATTTCTTTAGAGACCAGAAACACCGTACAAACAGACAAATTTATTATGGCAT
The DNA here is from genome assembly GCF_902652985.1 of Pecten maximus. Taxonomy (NCBI): domain Eukaryota; kingdom Metazoa; phylum Mollusca; class Bivalvia; order Pectinida; family Pectinidae; genus Pecten; species Pecten maximus. The sequence continues at coordinate 39,912,614 of NC_047015.1, read as the reverse complement.
GAAAACGTCCACTAAACTCCACTGGGCCACAAACTAATATATTATCTTCGTTAGGCATTGCTATAGCAATATACCGATATTGGAGTTCGCTCTTGGAGACTTCTCTAGGGAGGGTTTGGTATGTTGATGACCAGAGAGAGAGATAATTACGAAGAAATTGCCGAGACAATATTACGTAATGTCTTGTGTTGCGGGGCTTACATTTCACACTATTATAAACTAATCAACGTGAATTGTATAAATCGTGAACTTAAAGGTGGAACAAAGACCCCTGTTCCACGACCGTATCTTCCATCAAACCAGCTTGCGTGTTGGAAGGAATTATGCGTTTATTTTTGTCTGTTCTAGTCATAACCAATATTTCATCGAACTTTTTATGACCCTGTTTAGAACACTTTGGCGTGAAGTTGTTAACTACATCACCATTCGTTGGCGGCCAGGGCCTCAGCTGTCGTCACTTAACCGAGAACGTGTCCCCGCCGTCCTCTATTTCGCTAGGCATGCGCACCCGTATGTGTTATTGCTGTACGAAATGAAGAACATGACATTCTAAAAATAAATATTTGCATGTGATCACACTATTATATCCATTGGTGAAAGTGTCGAATTATTGTTGATTTTACCAAAGGTCAGCATGCATTTATATGGGGGATATATTTCGAAAATACCCAATTCAGTACTAGAACTAAGAAACGCTCACTCATGTATGTCTGATAAAAAGGAACAGATGGTAACTTAAAATTTGGGTTACGAATTTAATCTAGATCTTAGAGAAACTCCGTAAATAGGAAAGATAGCCACTACTTCATGTTGATTGATGATTACTGTTTTATGAGCATGAGTGTGGGGTCGTCGATTTCGAATGTAAAGGTGAAGGTGAGGTAAACAGCGTTGTGGAGTTGCCACCTGGATAAAAAGATAAAAAAAATATCTTTAAGTTTGACTTTCATTTACATGTCGTCTAAGAATGTCACAAACAATTTCATTGATGAAACAAGGCCTGATCTCAATGGAATCTAACAGCTTGCAAGAAATCATGTGACAGAAAAGTGTTGCTGGCAAGGTGCGTTATCTTGCTAACAAAAGGCATCAAAGTCATGGCGTTTTAAGACCGCATTTTCAGACTGATGAGGACAGACGTACGACGCTGCAGTAATGATATAGTCTAACCAGACTGAACAACTTGATGTCGCAAGTGTAGCAGTCACATTTGACGGCCATCCTTTGCGGTCGTTGCATCAGATTGCCCGCTTCGGCCATAACCGTTTGTTGATCGAGTTAGGTTTAAACTTTTTAACATCTTGCTTATTGCCATGACAATACAATCAAACAAATTTACAAACCAACTGTGCGACTGTCCAGCGTGGAATTCGATGACAGTTCTTTCTCTTTGAATTTTGGACAGCCATATCATAAGGAAAATACAGAAAGGCATCGCGACTTTGTGACATCTTGGTTTTCAAGTTATTTTTATCGATTTCTAATAAAGTTAAAAGTCATTTGCAAAAGTCCTCTCTTTGGGCTCTTCCATTATAATGACTTTCACACTTAAATAAATTAAGAAATCATGGGCCTTTTAGATTTTGTGAACAAACTGTTCAACCGTTTTTAAATGTAATGTTTCTGACATAGATAATAACGAACCTATAGATGCTAATACAGGTATTGAATGTCTATGTCAATGATTGTCTGAAAACAAAACAAAATCACCAGGTCTGTCCTTAATTCATTAACGAATAACTTTGGTTCAACTGATTTAACTGTTTGGACCGCAATAGGTGTTCGCCATGGAAACGTCTTTTTCTTTTTACGTATATAACCTCTTTTACCACCTAATATCAGACACATGGAATTTATGAAATACTTCGAGCCTTTTCGTTCTATATGTCACCTACCACCTTGATACACTACACATAATCCCAGAGGAAGATCCGAGATACGAGGTTCGACGCTCCCTACTCGTATTGTTTTGTGTTTCTCAGGAAGCTTAGAAAAGGACCGGTCTGTGTGGTCGTGGTTGTGTTCTTGGGCAAGGTGCTTTACTTTAATAGCTCTGGATGACATGTGGCAGACTCACGCTCAGTGAGGAAGTCACCAGCTACTACAAGGAGACTCCGCCCTAAAAATGGCCCTGGCAGTTCAATGTAGGGGCGATAAACCCACCAAGCAAAGAAACAAACAAACAACATTAATGCATGATAATGTGTCTGAATGTTTGTTAACCTGAGTTTCTACCCATAGTTGGGTGTTATTCAACTCCCAAGGCATTAACTAATCATTACAACTGTTGAATAGTATTCAGTTTATACTACACGTAGAATAAACTCTAAATGTGTTTGATTGGTCGACACTGTGACCTTTGACGGGATTATTTTTAATCACATGGTTCAATGCAATTTCATTGGCTAACACTTGAAGGCTGCTTCACGATGTCATGGCAATGATAACGCACAAGAAGTAGTTCGCAGTTGTTTTGCTATATTCTTGAAAATGTATATAGATTTTTATCAATTTGTTGCTTTGAAAAAAATAAACATACTTATTGTTTTGTTATGATTTGCAATAAATTGTAATATTTCCATACAATTTCGAATTTGTCAGTTTTGTATATTAATTAGCGGCATTTAATATCCTTACACCACACATGATATCGTGAAAAGAACATACATTGACACAAAGGACAATTCATCCTCAGAATATCTTTCTATGGTGGTAGAAACAGGTCACACAACTCGTGGTTGTTGTGTACGGTATTTCTTTCACTCTCGTTAGTTATTTTTTCAAAAGTTACAAAAAAAAACAAAAAAAAAACAAACAAACAAAAAACACACTCGCTTAATCTCGTGTTTTTGTAACTTTTGAAAAATAACTTACTCGAATGAAAGAAATACTATATGCAACAACCACTCGTTGTGTAACCTCTATATATACTGCCATAGGTCTTGAGTTGGGTATTCAATTACTCCAAATATATTTGTTTTCTTTACATAACACACGGATTGAAATTGAAGAACAACAGATCATTTGCAATGACACCTTTAGAATATCGCCATTATGCAGGTGCTGATGACCTCCATACATTGGCTCATAATTCTTGGAGGCACCTCGGTATGTCACCTCTAGATGCTTAAGCAGTTCGCAAAGCTGTGAACAGGTAAGCTCAATATTTGCCGACCGCTGACTGATGTTGTCAGTCGATTATGTCCCAATAGTGTGGTGATGACGAGCACTTTTGCGTTCTGCCACTAGCTGATACCATGGGGACTGTTCTGTCACCATGGATTAGCGCGTGCAGGTCAAAACGAGGCCACGCGGGTGCCACGTGACTACTGTCTCGTCAGCGATTGCTAAATGTAATCCTTTATTCCATCTTTTCCATTTTTACTTGTGGTACAATGAAATCAATTCGGCGTGGGCCTTAGTTTTGCGGACATATTAGAGCTTCATCTTTGACAATATTGGAGCAAATTGTCTCTTAATTCGTGCTTGTCCTGTACATGTTCTATGGAAATTAAATCTTTGCATGGTGGTGGAGACAATCTGAGGCGCCATGATGGTTGTACCTTTGAGTCCCGGACGGACAAATATGTCCTAAGCAATAGAAGTATGATTACATGTCTGTTGTCGTGGGTCCGGGTAAATGTCAGCCTAACATGTGCAAAATGTATTATAAAATGTGTTAAATACGATATTACTGACGCCATCACAAGAGGAAGTAGCACCATATAATTACCTCACGGGACACACTTGGGTTCATCAGGTCTCGAGAGCGTTATTGCATATAAAACGGAAGCGTTGACAATGTTCTCTAGGTACATCGTATATATAGATTCCTTTGTAACCCATGTGAATCTCCATCTAGGTAAACAGTGGATTATACTTCATATTCACGTAGTCTGAAATATGTATTTGAAAATCCACTTATTTGATATCGTTTCAAAAGAACTTTCTCGGACAATATATTATATATTCGCATCTTTTCGTTACACCCTGCAATATAAACCTTCCATACAGCATTTATCAGACTACTAATATTTCTTGCCATGATGTTAATTTTTTTTATGGAGATTACAACGGTACCACCGTCAAACTGACTGTTCCTTTTAATGAAACACGCTGTCGGTAACTATACTTACTTCTAAGGTAAAAATAAGTACATGTAGTAATCTATACATTAGAAAACATACACAGGTGGTCGGATGGCACAGTTGTATCACACTCGCCTTTCATATAGACGGTCGCAGTTCGATTCCCCCATTGGACGTGGAAAGATGCGGGTTCACCTGCCGGAACACGTGGGTTTTCTCTGGGCACTCCGATCGGTAAGACACCACCCAGGGCAGCAAGCATGACTAATATCAAATAACTAGTAAGTTCATTAAACAAATATCTCCATGTCTGAAACTAAAACACTCATATCATATCAACATCTCAATGTAAAATATAAAAGTACAGTCGAACCTCGTTATCTCGAAATCAACGGAATCATGAAAAATATTCGTAGAATTATTATCTTCGAGATAAACAGTGTCTTCGAGTTATCAGATTTCAAGATAGCGACGTTTGACTGTTAGTCAGCAACCAAAAACGCGACAATCTCTTGTCAGACAGCATATAGAATAGGACACGTTCTTTTATTTGAAGAGTCGTTTAGCCAGAAATGGATGTTTTCTCATACAATATTTAGTAAATTACGGGAAACTGAAATAAAATGACATTATCATAACAAATACATACTGTATTCCTACACCATAACGCCGTCTGTTGGCCAAAGCTAGTCCCAGCCAGTGTGATGGAGCCTTGCATAGAAGAGCAAGCTAATCAGAAACCATCTATTTGCAAATTGTGTCAGCACAGAATACAATTACATCAATTTGCTATCAATAATGTATCTGATATGCCACTCTGTACCGACGTTGCTAGCAGCTTCCTTTTCTAATACTTGAAAGAGAATTTAAAATTTAAATGTTGATTTGATTATGTATAGCCTGTTTGGACTGTCTGTTGATGCCGGGTGCTTATTTATCATCCTGGCCAACTGTTATGACAGTTATGGCCTAATGATGAGAGCATAATGACTTATGAATTATCGCCAGCTAAAGAAATGGTAACCGAGTCTGATCGTTGGCCATTGTCTACAAAACATGTCTGTGCCGTCGTCCTGCAACTATTTGTCCGGAATGTTCTGTCAGGCGTGTCATACCGTCCCGGTAATTATACACATAATGGCTGACAACATGATGGATTGTGGTAATAACTTGTCACATTATCAAGAAAAATGTTTTGGATACAAAGTTGCTTTAAAATTCTATATTTAGGTACGATACAAAACAATATAATAGGTATGAAGAATAGTTTCCTCGATGATATTTAATTTATGAGTTAAGAACGTCTTTCATTTTTCGTTTTCGTATAGCGGACATGCTTTAAAATGTACACTAGTTTATCAAGGATATACATTGTATAGCGGTCACCAAAAAGGGTAAAGGAAACGAAATATATTACCATCAACCTACGAATTTTGGTTTCTTAGATCTTAAATTTTGGCATCTTTTCATCCATTAAGCCGATTTATCTACATCTAGTACTTACTTAAACTATAACCATGACAACCAAATAACATTAACCGTTACATACCGATCTTCAGTTTAATCGGAAGTTATCTCAATTTTGACCAATCAGAAGCCTACATCATACAGTAGTTACGGTCCGCCAAATATACCAAATAAATGAACGAAAACAATATATTAACATGACAGCAATAAATACAATGTTATTCAATACCCTATAATCAGGACTACCATTACCCATGCGTCACGTTTGTAGCGAATTAAAAACGTATCCCAAGAGGCTAATGGCGACTCGATTGAAAGTATAGCCCACAGACCGAGGTCTGGTGTTGTATTGGCACCACAGAAAACAGGAACCAGATGAATTCAAGCATCCTATTCCGTTTTACATCCCCAATGATATTTACTCTTTATCCGTCCATCCCACTTTAGAGCGTGATTCCAATCCCAAATGTATTCCCCGTTTAGTACGAGACACCGACACTGTCTTCACCTTTGTTTAGCGTATTTCTCTAGTTGAGGCGTTTGATTCCCTTCCCTTGTTTTAGAATGTCTCCGAATCATAGTGCAAAGAAAATTGCACTTTTATGGTGTATGAGACGATGATCCACCATCACACATATTAACAGTTAGTCTACAGAGAGAGGATGAGAATATGAAATAGGGATCGTATTCTATAGTATAATTGAACGGATTTGTGTCGACAACATAAAACGGCTGTACATACATTTTGTGTATATGTCATTCTCTCCACAGTCTCCCCAGGTAGTGCATCATAACTGAACGTGATGCCCTATTGCATGCTTCGTAAGAGGCGATCAAATTTCGTTTATATTAACTTTTTCTATTCCTTCTAATAGACTTCTTCCAAATGCCTCCCATGAGATTGCCTCATGTTTGGCTCCTAGTTGCGCGCCCATCCCTATGAGGAAGGCTATTGGTTTTGCCTCCTGGCCTAGACATAACAAATTCTATGCAATTTGACCTTGTTGCCCTCTGCTTGACATTGAGATTTCGAGTTGACAATCAGGGCCGCATTTTTGTCAGTAAAATGTGACCGGTTGGGTGTTACGCAACCATGTCCGACTGTAGCATTTCTGTGTGGTGACAGTATAAAAGAGTCGGTCAGTGGTTAAGATGTACCGACACATTATCACTTGCCCTCTTGGTTGCGAGTTCGAAACCCACGTGGGGCAGTTGCCTGGTACTGACCGAGGGTCGGTGGTTTTTCTTCGGGTACTCCGGCTTCCTTCCAACTCCAAAACCAGACACGTCCTTAAAATGACCTTGGCTGTTAATAGGACGTTAACAAAATAAACCAAACCAAACGTTAGTAGAAAGTTATAGATAATATACCAAGGTCGTAATCGTTAATTTCAATAACAACATTCTAAATCAACTTCCAAGCTATTGTTGAAACAATTTAATGTACCTGGTCATTGTGATCAGCTAAGCCATGATAGGAATGTTTGCAAATCTCCACTCTCCAATTGCGTGAAATGGAAAAGAAGTGGAAAGCTCAAGAGAGGCACTGACGGATCGCACAGCCGTGTGTATTGTACATTCTGGTTTAGACCTATAACTACTATGTAAACTTCTCGTCAAAATACAAATGTTGTGTAGCACTGCATCTAGTTTGCTGAACGAAGGTCGTTGATGGATGACTATATACCCTGCAGACAGTTATATGGGGAAACTGACTTGATTATGATGTCGCAACAGCTTCAGGCACATATGGGATTGAGCAGGATTCGATTTGTGGGAAAGACAAGTATGTCGGTTGTTTATTTTATAAACCATTTGGCTGGTGGAACAGTGATTATGTTTGATGACCATTAATAACCTAAGCCCGTCAGAGACCCTGTATGGTGTAAATATTCCCAAAGCCCAGTGCTAATACCGCATCTTTTCTATATTGCCTAATCACTTCTCTCTGTACCCTCATCAGCCTGTAGCCTTCCTCATGTTTACGATACTGAACAGACCTCGTGTTTAACTGTTGTTGTCTATCTGTCACATAGTCCTCGTGTTTAACTGTTGTCTATCTGTCACATAGTCCTCGTGTTTAACTGTTGTTGTCTACCTGTCACATAGTCCTCGTGTTTGACTGTTGTCTAACTGTCACATAGTCCTCGTGTTTAACTGTTGTTGTCTATCTGTCACATAGTCCTCGTGTTTAACTGTTGTTGTCTAACTGTCACATAGTCCTCGTGTTTAACTGTTGTTGTGTATCTGTCACATAGTCCTCGTGTTTAACTGTTGTTGTCTACCTGTCACATAGTCCTCGTGTTTGACTGTTGTCTAACTGTCACATAGTCCTCGTGTTTAACTGTTGTTGTGTATCTGTCACATAGTCCTCGTGTTGGACTGTTGTCTAACTGTCACATAGTCCTCGTGTTTAACTGTTGTCGTGTATCTGTCACATAGTCCTCGTGTTTGACTGTTGTTGTCTATCTGTCACATAGTCCTCGTGTTTAACTGTTGTTGTCTATCTGTCACATAGTCCTCGTGTTTAACTGTTGGTGTCTATCTGTCACATAGTCCTCGTGTTAGACTGTTGTCTAACTGTCACATAGTCCTCGTGTTTGACTGTTGTTGTCTATCTGTCACATAGTCCTCGTGTTTGACTGTTGTTGTCTATCTGTCACATAGTCCTCGTGTTTGACTGTTGTTGTCTATCTGTCACATAGTCCTCGTGTTTAACTGTTGTTGTCTAACTGTCAAATAGTCCTCGTGTTTAACTATTGTTTTCTATCTGTCACATAGTCCTCGTGTTTAACTGTTGTTGTCTATCTGTCACATAGTCCTCGTGTTTAACTGTTGTTGTCTATCTGTCATATAGTCCTCGTGTTTAACTGTTGTCTATCTGTCACATAGTCCTCGTGTTTAACTGTTGTTGTCTATGTGTCACATAGTCCTCGTGTTTGACTATTGTTGTCTATCTGTCACATAGTCCTCGTGTTTAACTGTTGTTGTCTATCTGTCACATAGTCCTCGTGTTTAACTGTTATTGTGTATCTGTCACATAGTCCTCGTGTTTAACTGTTGTTGTCTATCTGTCACATAGTCCTCGTGTTTAACTGTTGTCTATATGTCACACAGTCCTCGTGTTTAACTGTTGTTGTCTATCTGTCACATAGTCCTCGTGTTTAACTGTTGGTGTCTATCTGTCACATAGTCCTCGTGTTTAACTGTTGTCTATATGTCACACAGTCCTCGTGTTTAACTGTTGTTGTCTATCTGTCACATAGTCCTCGTGTTTAACTGTTGTGTATCTGTCACATAGTCCTCGTGTTTAACTGTTGTGTATCTGTCACATAGTCCTCGTGTTTAACTGTTGTTGTCTATCTGTCACATAGTCCTCGTGTTTAACTGTTGTTTATCTGTCACATAGTCTTCGTGTTTAACTAATTGTCGTGTATCTGTCACATAGTCTTCGTGTTTAACTATTGTCGTGTATCTGTCACATAGTCCTCGTGTTTAACTGTTTTCTATCTGTCACATAGTCCTCGTGTTTAACAATTGTTGTCTACCTGTCACACAGTCCTCGTGTTTGACTGTTGCTGTTTTTGCTTATATTACTGCGTTGATTTCATCGTCGCCGTTGTCGTCGTTTTCGTCGTCGTTATCTACAGACCATGTTCTTTACAGTCGGTCATTTGATATTTGCGTGTTTGATATGTTTTCCCTTTGCACCACTAAAAGACACATGCTTATGTTCTCCTTTTCTCTCTCTCCCTCTCTGATTTGGAAATTATGTTCCAGACAAGTTAGCGCACAGCAATAAAGGGTTATAACTCCGTATATATAGGGAACAGTCTATTTCAGTTCGAGACGCAATTAATTAAAAAAAAACAGTACCCGCATGGAAATACTTGACAGTTGTAGGCAAGGAGTATCCAATATACATGTATGTCTGCCCTGGACGAGTCAACAGACAGACAGATATGAACTTGTAACACCAGTGGAACTTAAATCACCAGCTATTACACATATTGTATATATTATATTATCCGCCCTATACAGCTGGATACACTGGAAATTGGTGCTACCTGGATGTGTAATGAGCTGTTAACACCGTACGGAAGTAGATGCTGACTGTTGTATGATGTAGTCAGCTCAGTGTGGCAAGGACTATACCCCCACCCCCTCGACCTTGGTAAGCCGACAGACCGCCACGGAAGCTATAACGACCGCCATTATATGATCACAGTACTTACGTAACCTACGCCTTTATGAACAGTTGAATGGTGCTGAATGCCAGGAATCTGAAGTTTTATAGTGAAACTCAATTAGCGGGTTACGTCAGGTCATCTTGGCCTTGTCTCTTACACAACGTTTTATGTCAATATGTTTCCCAATATACTCCGGTGTAATTGAAACAAGGTGTTCCAAAACCAATCGTGTTTTTGTGGGTGGCTCGGATTGTCTCTCAATGATATTATTTTGAGTTGCAATTTATAAAGCAAGTTTTAGAGGAATATATGTCGTTGTCAACAACTTTCGAATGGTTGATTGGTTTGCAAGCGTTTAATTTTAGACATTTGTGCTACCGTTTAAAGCTTAAGTGAAACTCGAAAAAAGGCATAAACAAATGTTTTCAAGACAATCAAGGATTATAAAAATGAGCATTTACACTTAGAAAAATACATATTACCCTTTAATAAGGGGTGTAAACATGCATATTTTTTCCGATTACCGAAGTCCTAACTTTGATGGTTGCCCTACAACAACGTAGAATGCCTGTCGGTGAAGCCAATTTCCTAACGCCAGCAGATAATCCATTCAACGCCATACTCGAGTATTACGGCTTAGTGGGGATATAACCCGCCATAATGATTGGAACTATTTGACAGGAAGATCTCGTTTGATGACCAAATCGGAAAACATTTCCTTTAACTTGTTACTACTGCCTCATCAGTGACAACGCTGATCACAGATGGCTGATTATTTCCATTCTTCATTAGGAGTAAGTCATGCCACGATAATGACGGAATTCATAACGCAACCAATGTTACCAGCATTGGATCCCACGGCTAAACGACAGGCGGAATCTCACAAAAATACATCGTCATAGCAAAGTACATCGGGTATTGGGGTTAAGCTCCTAATCTTCCCTATCGCTATTAATTTACGTTGAGCTAGCGATATTTCTAAAGTGTGGAACCTCGTTTCAAAACACTCCTTAATTCGCCTGTCCTTAAAATGTCCACTACATATTGTAGGTATAGATTTCGCTTATGGTGCGGGAAGGATGTCATAATTAAATATTTTTGTCTAGGCAAAATTATTTCTGCCTAGGCAATATTCCTTAGGCAAAAATATTTCAGCCTAAGCAATATTCGATTTTTGCCTAGGCAAAAATAATTTTGTTTCGATTATTGCCTAGGCAAAAAAATCGAGTTTTGTCAAAGACAAAGACTGTTCCATCAGCTGGGAAGGTTATGGCCTCGGTTTTCTGGGATGCGAATGGTATTCTGCTTACTGTGTATATAGTATCTCCAAAAAGGACAAACAATCAAATGGCACATACTACGCTTCACTTCTGAAGCAGTTATGGAAAAATATTAAACTTAAGCGGCGCGGAAAGCTCATTAAGGTGTGTTATCCCATCAGGACAATGCTCCTGTTCACAAGTCTGTCATTGCTATGACTGCCATTGACGATTGTGGCTTTAAATTGATTGAGCATCCGCCTTATTCACCTGATCTCGCTCCATCAGACTTTCATCTATTTCAAAAACTGAAAACGGCTATTTCAGGGACCCACTTTAGTCCGATGATGACGTCATGCATGCAGTAGATGGTTCTTTCTGAACAGCCAAGAAAAGGAGTTCAATAAAAGTGGCATTGAGGCCCTCAAACACTGCTGGCAAAAGTGTATAGATATTGAAGGAGATTTTGTTGAAAATAATGCAATATGAGGTTCACAAGATGTCAATCATCCCTCGCACCTGAGATCAACCATGGATGGAGAATGAATGCTTCTCTGACATTGCATGTTGCATGTGTGTTGCAATTATGTAGATTTAGATACAGTGGTGACCATGTTTGTTAATTATTTATAAAAGGTATCAATCCATCGTCTATTAAAACACACATCTTAGTTTCCATATATATGTATATGACATTTGTATGATTTATCACCTGAATATGTATAGGAAATATATTTTCAATAAACATCATTGCATAATTGACAATGTATTACAGATCATAAGTCATGACTTTCATGGTATATGTTTTGTGCTAATATGTATCTCGTAAAATATGCTAATCACCTCTGTCTATCTAGAAATACCAAATAATCCCAGGGGGATACCCCCGTAACCCCCTCCCCCTTACCAGGGGGCATTCTGTAGGAAGAACTTACGTCCTTCCGTCGGACCTTTTGTCCGACCAGGCTTCCACTTTCATTTAAGTCTGGCTACGCGCCTGATGACAGATGATTTATTAGTGGTATAACACAAATACCATGGTTATACAGAATACTTGAGTTTATAAACATGTAAATCATTATTTAATCTCTAATACTGGTGTTTGAATGCTGAAGCATTGAGGATTATCTGTAAAAGAAGCGAAAATGAAGATTCTGAACATCACTTCGTTGAAGCATTTAAACTCAATGTTGCTTTGTGAAGACGTCAAACATATTTTATAATGTAATGTGTTATTTTTGTCAATACAAGATTAGTATTTCATTGGTTTTATCTTCCATGTATTTTTATTCTACTTACTGTAAATTGGCATATTTTAGCGGTATTACTTTAGCGCATTTCGATATGGAAGCAATGCCCTAAATTAATATTGCGCTAACTATACTTCCATACTATTTGTATAGTTCTAACCATTTGGTATACAGAAATGTATACTTCGTCAATGTACTAATCAATCGGAACACCTATATATATGTTGTCACATAGAACAGAGTAAGCGAAAACACAATGCAGAATACAATGCAGAATTTATTTCATGAAAAACAATCGTTCACAGAAAAGAAAGTTTACACTGAGATTGATTACATTATGCATCTCCAAAAATCTATAAATATCATACATCTGTTGTACCCTGACAAAACACACACACATTACTTACATATCAATGCACACATGTGTAAGCCTATATATGTTTTAATATTCCATGGAGATACAGATTTATGATTATATTGTAGTTAAAACAGAGTTACAATAATATAATTTAAAACAGAGTAACATGTTTGATTAAATATGTTTGAATTACATTTACTGTAAAGAACGTTTTATTAAAAATATATATTAAAATCCTTGATTGAATGAACATAATGTTTTGATACAACACAAAACAGTAACAACTCCTGGGAGTAATTATCACATACCACCAGATAATAGGATGCTACAGAAGCTGATATGCTCCATCTTGATAATTTTATCTCATTACCACTAGATAACAGGTCTCTGTAACCAAACAAGATTATCTGCTGACACAATAACTATCAGATAGTATCTCATTATAATGAGGTGAGAAAAAAATCAATATGGCTAACAAAACAAGACTATCTGCTGACACAATAACTATCTCATTATAATGAGGTGAGAAAAAAATAAAGATGGCATTAGGATTAAATAGGATGCAGTATCATGATCACAGATTTTTTTCAATATATCATACAAAACTTAAAAACAATTACTTAACATAATAAAATCATTATAGACATACTAAATCATCAGAAAGATGATTATCTTCAAGTTAATATTATATATAATACAAAATAATGGGTTTTTCATAAGAATTTAAGTGAAGATTTACCATGATGATAATAAAATCAATAGAAATATGAGTCTTAGAATGACAAAATCAGGTAAAATTGCACAATGGTATAAAATCTAAATGGTTCTGTTAAATTCCTGCATTTGTGGTCAATAGCATTGTGACCATATAAAACATTCCTTCAACCCAGAATATAAACATTTTTAGATAGAAAAAGCATGGAAAATGTAGCTTAACATGATTAAGAGATAATATTGGTAAATACATGTCATACTTCATGTGATTAAGAGATAGTATTAAAACATACATGTTATATTTTATACGGTTCCTCTATTCTAGTACTAGAGTCAAGATTCCTCTGACCTATAGACATGGGCTATTCTTGTACATGTACAATGTTTGTATGCCATTTGGTTTAAGAAATATAACCTTTGATAAACCTGGGCCCAGTTGTTCAAAAGATGATTAGCTTAATCACTTGATTAGTGAAAATCTCGTTTCTCCTTTACTTTAAAACCTGAGTGTGTGTATTTCTTAAAATAGGCAGAGAAGAAAAAACTGACAAGTGTTAATAATAGTTTCATAGTTTTGACAAGTTAGTGTTGCCAGAAATGATTTTATTAGGATTTTAAAGTTGTTGTTAAACTGTGATTAGCCTGATCACCTTTTGAAAAACTGGACCCTGTATGTTAAAACAATGGTTCTTATTGTTATCAGCAGCAAAAGTAGTTTTTGTTTTGTAGTCTTTATAATAAGTAATCATATCACTTACAATATATACACTGTATATGACTGATCTTTTCCCTTTCTGATCCTACACAAAATAAATGACTATAATAAAACTTTACGATCCTTCAAAGAATATATGATTATGATCTATGTACTGGTACACATTATGACCCTACACACACAGACACACCATACAGGGTTTAATCTTCATACTTTACGATTCTTCAGCCAATCACACACGATTTATGAGTGACATTAAAAGTTATCAGCTATCATACAGCTAAACCTTTCAAACATTTAAGCATCTGAGGACCACTGTAATGACATTTCCTAATGTTCGTGTTGTGCTAAATCAACATATATTTCAATGAAAGGTTCTGCGAAAAAAAAAAAATCTACATTTATAGAATTATTTTTGGTAAATTTGATAATGGATACAGAAATGCCATAAATGGCTGCATTACACTCTCCTAGTGTATCTGGCTAATGTCAAAGTATGGGTGATGCTTCACTCAGTTATTGAATCTATATGAACCAATTATGTTTCAACATCAAAACCTTTTCAGAAAGAGAAGGAATCCTGGATGGAAAGTAAGTTTCAAAATGTATGTCATATTTACCAAGGACAGTGGGTGGCTGTGTGCGATGATACAGAGAATGATGAACGATAGCGTGACTCAGTACAAATCCAAAAATACACCAGTCATCTTCCAATCAATATAATCACTTACAAAGTTCCCACAGCTTCCAACATGAGTGTTAACTATATGATATTGCTACAGCTATTTACTAAATATATTTACACACAGAAAATTCATAGGGGCGACGGCATGCCAAATGTACACACAATCTGTGGAGAAATAGAATCTATCACTCCAGTTTGATGTGGACAGAGAAAAAGAATGATCACTCCTGTGTGATGTAGACAGAGAAATAGAATCTATCACTCCAGTTTGATGTAGACAGAGAAAAAGAATGATCACTCCTGTGTGATGTAGACAGAGAAATAGAATCTATCACTCCAGTTTGATGTAGACAGAGAAAAAGAATGATCACTCCTGTGTGATGTAGACAGAGAAATGGAATCTATCACTCCTGTGTGATGTAGACAGAGAAAAAGAATGATCACTCCTGTGTGAGGCAGACAGAGAAATAGAATATATCACTCCTGTGTGATGTAGACAGAGAAATAGAATCTATCACTACTATGTGATGTAGACAGAGAAATAGAATCTATCAATGCTATGTGATGTAGACAGAGAAATAGAATATATCACTCTTGTGTGATGTAGACAGAGAAATAGAATCTATCACTCCTGTGTGATGTAGACAGAGATAGAATACATCACTCCTGTGTGATGTAGACAGAGAAATAGAATCTATCACTTCTGTGTGATGTAGACAGAGAAATAGAATCTATCAATGCTATGTGATGTAGACAGAGAAATAGAATATATCACTCTTGTGTGATGTAGACAGAGAAATAGAATATATCACTCCTGTGTGATGTAGACAGAGAAATAGAATCTATCACTCCTGTGTGATGTAGATAGAGATAGAATACATCACTCATGTTTGATGTAGACAGAAAAGAATGGATAATGTGTTACATGGAGAAATGGAATGTATCAACCAAGTCTGTCATATAAATATAAAAAGAATCAATTATTTATATGAGAGAAATTGAATTTATATATCACTCTTATATCCAGAGAGAGAAATAGGGTACTTCTGACAGAAATAGCATTTTATGCCGTTATATCATGTATAAAAATGTATACCCCAGTATATACGAGATCATGACTTGTGTCCAGAAAAAAAAGAGGAATATATGATTATTAATTGTTTTACCTCGGGTAACTAACGAGTATGTAAGGTGTAGGACAAGGAGCAGACCTAACATTTTAGTGGTATATTGTAACAGTACTATTGCACAGGTAAGACGGGAGGGGACTTTAGCAAGTCTACTCCTGTCAGTACTATTACTGTATCAAATAAGGCACTTTTATTCAGCATGAGATACACCACCATACATTAAAATAATATTATACAGATCAGAATGATTAAAATCACTGAACATAAAATCTTACTATTTATAAATCTTAACTTAACTAAAAACAATACAGTTTTAAAATGGGCAGTAATAAATTTAGATAGAGGAACATAAAACTCAACTTGTTCAAACCTCGAAGATAGACACACTGGGTTGATAGGCGTTGATAATATCAAGCGAAACTCTCTGGAATATATTGCACAACCTGCTAATGAAGTCTGACATAATCAAATCTTGTAAGCATAAAACCTTAAGGCTCTGTCCTTCAAACTTTAACAAATCTAGTTGTATGTTGACTTGAATTTGTTTTTAAACCCAATTTAAACCAAACAGAGACCAATGATGTGTGAGCAACACATAAAGCTGACCAGTATTATCTGTGATCAGAGATCTAGACTGACGAAACACTCTGGTGTTGTCAGTAAGGAGAGCGTCTACACCCGGGCAGACTGTTACTAAGTTACACCCTCGCACTAGATTGGGAAATGTCAGTTTACAGCTGGTCACTCACACAAATCAAGCTGAACAGGTGGCGATAGTCTTGGTGACAAATATTAGTCCTGTGACAAATATGTTTGGGTGATAGACTGTAGATGTACAGTTGCCATCTTCGTTATTGAGGTCCATCATTAAACAAGGAGATTTGCTCCAAGGCTGAAAGCCTATAGGATAACTTAGTTATCATAAGGGTTAGGAGATCAGAACACATACAGTTACAGTTCATAGTTCATAGGTCAAATACATTAGGCTTTATAATGGATTCATGAAACTCAATAAGCAATTTCTAAGTTTTCCTATCAATTCACTGAAAAATATCAACAGGGCATGGCCATCTTATTATAATCTTGATTACACTGACTAGCTTCTAAGATATTCTTTAACAGTACAAACAAGCCATCTCTGATATTCAACAGCACGAACAGGCCGTCGAATCTCAAATAGTCTTCAACAAAAACAGGCCATCTCAGAAAGTCTTTAACGCTAACAGGCCATCTCAGTTAGTTTCCTACACTAAGAGATCATCTCTGATAGTCTTCAACACTAATAGGCCATCTCAGATAGTCTTCAATGCTAACAGCCCATTTCAGATAGTCTTCAACATTAACAGGCCATCTCAGATAGTCTTCAACACTAATAGGCCATCTCAGATAGTCTTCAACACTAATAGGCCATCTCAGATAGTCTTAAACACTAATAGGCCATCTCATATAGTCTTCAACACTAATAGGCCATCTCAGATAGTCTTCAACACTAACAGGCCATCTCAGATAGTCTTCAACACTAATAGGCCATCTCAGATAGTCTTCAACACTAATAGGCCATCTCAGATAGTCTTCAACAGTAACAGGCCATCTCAGATAGTCTTCAACAGTAACAGGCCATTTCAGATAGACTTCAACATTAATAGGCCATCTCAGATAGTCTTCAACACTGAAAGCAGACATACCTAAGAAACTCTGACACACAGGAAATATAGGGAGTCAGGTGAACGGT
The DNA here is from genome assembly GCF_902652985.1 of Pecten maximus. Classification (NCBI taxonomy): domain Eukaryota; kingdom Metazoa; phylum Mollusca; class Bivalvia; order Pectinida; family Pectinidae; genus Pecten; species Pecten maximus. The sequence goes on along the minus strand of NC_047015.1, from coordinate 39,895,026 downwards.
GATCAATATTTCTCAGTGTGTAGGAAATAAAGGTGCAAATTAAACATCATCTAATTAACTAAAGATATCTACAGTCATTATAGTTGATACAAGTTTTATGGACAACATGGCAGAATGGAAAAGAATAAATAGGAAGATAATTCTTCTGTTATTTACAGCATATAATCCAAATGATATGTGAATCCAATGATATGTGAATCTGAATTAAAGAAAATAAAAAAATTGTGGTTTGGAGATGTGTCTATATATATTATATAATCAGTATATAACAGTCATTATAAATGAGAGCGTGGTAAGATTACTGTAAAATTATAATTTTTGTGGGATTTTTTTTTATTTTTGTTGATTATTATAAAAAAAATTTATAATAATAGTAACAAATTCAGATCAAATTTCGAAAATGTTGAATCCAGGCATGAATTTTCAATATACCGTATGTACTTGGCCAATTAAAAATCGAGATGATTTGACAGTAAGTAATTAAATCAAGAATAATTATGTTGGATGATACAGATTAGATTGGTCAATGCACATACAAAATGGGTATGTATATACATTGTACCAGTGATAAACCTGCAGAGCAAAAAAATCTCCCAAGCTATAAAGGGCCCCAGTGACTGCTAACTGTACAGACATGACACAATGGGCAGGCACATTACACGACATAATAATGTGAGGATTTAGACTTCTCTATATCATATCCAGACATACATGGTATTTTTTCTCATGTACTTGACGACATTTCATACAGTAATCAAATTTTCTGCAGGAAAAATTCCTGACAATTAGATCAACTGAAAGAATGTCTTAGAAAAGGGCAGCCCAATCAGCTTCACATTGTCAGTTACTGTGTGTAGGCCAGAGAATCTGATTTACTTGTCAAATGGTGTATTTTTCAGTGAAGTAAATGTTTAATAAAATTTTGAAAAATAAATCAATATTCCAACAATCATAGTGTCGTCAAACCATCTATGGCATCTCATGAATGAAAGAGAATACCCAACTGCCAATACTAGTCTAAGAGTACATGTATATCAAATTGATCTGAAATCAACATTCATCTACAATATACACGATTATCATTGCCAAAATTTTCAGTTGTGCATGGATCTGATTATATATATACAGCTCATGACCAATTTTTGTAATCATGATTATCTAGTTCCACATCACACCTTTAAAAACCAAAACAGTAATAATGATAATACTTGGCTTGAACAGAACTTTGGATATTGTCATATGCCAATGAACTTGACAGGAATTTCGTTTTCAATTTTGAAACTATTTATAGATTTTGATTAAGAAATTAAAATCAATAAATAAAAAAAAAAAAATTTAAATGAGAATTTGTTTTTAAAAACATGCATATAAAATAAAATATAACACAATGTATATGTCTTCAAAATGATCCATTTGTCAATAGCAAAGCTATCAGCATTTCAGGGGGAAAAAAGCCTGTCGAGGTGGGAAGCCTTCAGGCTATGGATGATTACCGTACATGGTTTTAATACTACCAAAGGAGTATTAAAGTTTTGAGGAAAAATTGAAGCCTGGCATTCCAAACAATAAAACCAAATTGTCATAAAGCAAAAACAAATGGAATGTTTTGTTTTAAAAGAGATGGCAATCACTTGGCCTGATGGCCTGATTCAGTGGAACAACAACCTAAGTGATAAGAATATCGCTGCTTCAAGGGAACAGGCCTAATGTGTTTACCCTTCTATTAACCAAGACTGGAGTCTCTCTACTCCTCTAATGCATAGCCAGATTTCTGTGAGGTATCTGATGGGTTACTATGCAGATTTCCCACGAATAAGAGTGACAGATTTACAAGCTGTAGTCAGTAAGAAACATACAAATGATTGCCCATACTCAAATAAATTCTAACTAATAATAAAAAATGTGGCAAGAGATTTAGGTACATACAATCTAACTCATGAAAATATATCTATTTGTACCTTCTCAAGTCTGATATAAAAAAAAAACTTTTATGTTATATTTTTTCCAAACCGAATTATGGACTGGCACAAAGTTACAAATTATCCATGATAGTCCCCACACTGATCGACTAACAAGGCCTGGCCATCTGTCACATTGATCAACCAACCAAATCTGGCCATCTAGTTGTCACATTGCCAGATGAATTATATATATATATATGTGACTTCCTTTGCCTTGAAGCATTGGTCAATCTTCTTTACTATCTCTCAGTTCCTTGGGTTTGTATTCCTGATGCGATGGTACATTTTCTCCAGACTCACGTAGGGAGACAGGTACAGGGCTACGTAGAAGAAGATGTTACAGATGAAGGATGGGACAACAGGCCAGATGATGATGAAGAAAACACCAGACAGCAAGCTCTTTCCGTAACTTTTCCCCATTGAAAAGATGTTTCTGAAAGTCAAAAGTTGGGAGAGGGTTGAACATATCAAGGTATAATATCAGTGATCAGAGTGTTACATCAAAGATCACACAATACTGATGGAATTTCACATCAAAGATCTCACAATTCTGATGGAATCTCACATCAAAAATCACACAATACTGATAGAACCTCACTTCAAAGATCACACAATAATGATGGAACCTAACATCAAAGATCACACAATACTGATGGAATCTCACATCAAAGATCACACAGTATTGATGGAATCTCACAGTATTGATGGAATCTCACATCAAGGATCACACAGTATTGATGGAATCTCACATCAAGGATCACACAGTATTGATGGAATCTCACATCAAAGATCACACAATACTGATGGAATCTCACATCAAAGACCATACATGGCTTTTATGACCTAATGCTAAAAAGCATCATAAAAGAGCATTACATTTGGAAATGTATACGGCTACTGTTTGTCTGGAAGACACAGTAACTGTACTGTGTCAGTAAAAACAACTTACCTATACCCGCCTCTCAGGAAATCGGCGATGAAGGTACATTCTAGGTAAGTTTGAGCCATACAGGTGATAATGACTAGTCGACTGATCCAGTAATGGGTGACAGTCCAATCGTAAGCATAGATTCCAATGAGGTAGTAAGGCAGGAACAGGCCACAGGATACAAACTCGGTCAGCTGTCCACTGGTCACATTGTCAAACTATAACACATGCAGAAGAAAGACAGGTTATTTTTTTTTATAAATTAATTAAGATGTCACATTCCCAATCTTGACAACAGAATCAGTTGTGATTTGAATTAGATAATGTATAGTCAATGTGTCATGAACAAATGTCAATTAAACACATGTACAATGTAATAAGGAGATCTGTAATCAATTCAGCAGGAGCACCCCTGATGGCCAACTTTTATCTGTACATGTGTGAAAAGGTGTAGTATTGATTATGGTAGTCGAGGGTATCCAGTAGACCCTTGAGAGTATGCTTTTGACTCCACAATATGAGATTTGACTCTTAAGATTGGAGGAACATGTTTATTTGCTATGTTTCTTGACCTTTCAAATTTCAGAGATATAATAGTAATTTGACTTCTGAAATTGCTGAAAATCAGAAAATCAAGGGTCAACTGGATGCCCTGGTGGTGGGTGACAAGTCGCCGTGGGTACATGTCGTTGTGGGTGACTTTAAAACACATGAATATTGAGAGAGAAAATAACAACTGAAAGTGTTCTGAACTATCTTCACATTATTATATGCACTGCATGGATCTAGAAGATATAATTCTATTTTTGTAAGAAAAACAGGTTAAAGGCTAGCTGCCAAATTAAAACTGGCGATCACAAAATATTGTAAAAATTTTCTCATGAGTATATAGTAACAATAAAATAGTAAGTTTGATCAAAATCAAATTAGAAATGCATGTTCGATGTGGTCTATCTAAATTCCGATCAGAGATTGATAAAAATGTTAATATCTCTTCACATTAAAGAAATTAAAAACATCCCCCATCAAACTAAATCTTTTAACCTGAGTTTTTGAAATTATTTCATTGAGAAATTATTTTCTAAAATCTGGCAAAAACATTACTAGTGGCTTTCAAATGGAAAGGATCAAATTTGATAACATCATTCTGAGGGTTTCCTTGTGAACAACAGCCCTAATTCTGAAAGGACATAATTTCAGTATAAAGTGCACTTGGCCAATTAGTTTGCATGTGCTGAATGTCCTACCAGCAATGCGGCTGCAAAAAGAAATGTGTGATTTCTCTCCGGTTCCATGCAAACACGTAATTCAGATGCTAGAAATTGATTATCAATAATTTGAAATGCCTTGTTGTGAATTTTCTAACTCAATACTCACCAAGGGTATCGAAAATTAGGATGCAATATTCTTGCAAATATAAAGGGGTAAGAAGTACAGTCAAGCTTGTTATACTCAGCTTAGCTTTCTGGTGATATTTTTGCTGATATGCTTGTGTAGTTAAGAATAGCTCTTTCTGCTGATTTTCTCTTTTATTATAAATTGAAAACTGCTTATATAAAGTCCTATATTTATTTATTTAAGATTATTTGAAAATGAAACTAGCTGTATCTTGCACACTACCAGTTAATTATAAACACTGAGCAAACTGTAGGATGATCACATGCGGTCACTTTGGTAACCGGGGACCCGACCAGTGTACACGTTTTATTAGGGAGAGTCTCGTAAATTGGGAGCACTTTAATAATATCAACACGACCGGTACCCATATTTTAGAACTATCAATGATGATATAATTTGTATACCAGCCACAAGGTCAGTTACACTACTTCATAGCGTATCAACAGCTACAGCAGCGGTTCTGAGGGAAGCGTCAACTAAACACCCACATCCAAGTGGACATTAATTTCTGTCGTCAATTAGAATTACCGCATTAAGCTTTATTGGGCTAAATTTTTAGATTAATTAGACATACTTGTGGCAATATATGCAAAAGTGATTACTTAATTTTACTTTTCTTTGAAAGTGTGTATAAGTTTGAACTGATAAATGTTCCTAATGCCATGTGCACGGGGGTTACCGTATACGTAGCTTTTCCTCTTATGGTCGATTTAAAGAAATTTTGCTACTTCCTCATGTTTTCTCTTTTTTATTACCTTACAAAGAGTTTAGAAAAGTTTGGAGATTTACCTTCTTACAAGAAGCAAAAAGTCTACAACTTAGAGGTGAGGGTGATAAACACCACATATTTGATATCAATCAATTCCCCATTGTACAGTAACACATTTACAACAATACAAATCTTCCAACAAAGTCATTCCAGCATCCGACTGTTACATGAGACTATCAAACAGGCTAACATTTTTATGTCATGACAACGATGAAACAATTATATCTCCAAGACAATTGCACATAATGACCCTTTTGTTAAGCTTATTTTTTTAAAGTGACAATTATTTTCAGAGCTTTTTATTTTCATTCATATCAAATGGTAGGTTCATTTATACAGAGCTGAAACCTTGGAGCATTCTTCCATAATCGAGTAAGTCAATAATTTTATTAACGAGTGATACCAGTGCCCAAGATCTACAGTAACTAGTTATGTTATAAGGACCCCTGTGGTATTTAGATACTTCACTGAACATGCAGTAGTCATAAAATCATATCTAAATTATAATAAAACAATAATTCTAAAGATCGATCACTCCCTTGAAAGTGATTTTTTTATTTTTTAATTTACTGATTCATCCTTCAATTACTACCAGGCCTAATTAAACAATCAATATACTGATAATAGCAAATTAAAATCATTCACAAATTGAATTGAATGATTAATTTTTCTTCAGATGTCAGCTATTTCCAGTACATTATTGTACAGGTAATTTTATTATTCGAACAGTAATATTTTCAAACAAATCATTTAAAATTTCTTCTGATTTAAACTATTATCATAATAGCAAAATCATTCACAAATTAAATTGAATGATTTTTTTTCAGATGTCTATTTCCAGCAGTTTTATTATTCTAACATTTTCATTTTCAAACAAATTATTTTAAATTTTCTTTAAGCATTTCCATATGGCTTTGTTAATTGTTTGGAATTCAATAGCCATGCACGCTGCTGGCTATAACTGAAATCACAGGCAGACTCCGGTGACATCCAATATATTGTCAAGCTGTAGTCTATTAAGCATGAGACTTCACCAATCAATTGCTATAAAACATAAGGAATGTTTTGCATCACATGCCCTTAATAAAACTCTTCCTTGGGAATGATTCACTGTAATTAATGAATTTAACCTTTTAATGCAAGTTAACATGCAATTCTGATTTATGTCCTACCAAGCAGGATAATCATCATAAACAGAGACGGAACTGGTCTATTGATGTTACAGAGGAACTGAGTAACAGTGACAACACTGCAGAAGTTGCTATAGAATTGTTATTATGAGATAAAGAGTTGGATTTATATACATGTATAATACATAACGGTATGTATATGCTTGTAAGAATATAAATTTAAATTGTACAGTTAAAAAACAACTAGTTATAAGAATAGTTACGATTTACCCTAATAAAAACATTTATTAGATCAATTAAGAGTTAATGGTTCAAACAAAACAGTCATCTGAGCCTTATAAACATGTAACTTGTGACATGTATCTTCTACATGTAATGTAAACAGTTCCTTAATAAACAATAATAAAAAAAAACTTCTCCCTAGGAGAAGACATAAAAAACAGATGCCATGAAATATACAATTTTGATAAAGCACCTAATTAAGACCCTTCCATCGAGATCCAGGAAAAGTATTTGATTCTAACCTTTCTAAGTCTTGACCACATTATTGATTAATTGGAGTTATTTTGACCATTTTTTGGCCACACCCCTGAGGCCCCTGGGTGTTGGTATCATATGATTTGGTTGACCTTTGGCCCAGGAAGGTTTCTGCAAAATTTCATAAAATTTGATCAGGAGTATTTGAGAAGAAGTAAAAAATTTGAAAATGTTAACAAATGACACACAACAACCAACAGATGCCAACAGATGGAGCCAGATTAGGAAAGGTCACTGAGCTTTGTTCAGATAACCTTCATACTAGAATAGCCAAGAGTAATATATAATTACATGTACATTCTTGTATATAAAGGAGGGGATTTGACCTGTATAAAATTGTCCTGATGAAGACCCTGCGATAGGGTCGAAACTAGTAGACAATAAATTCCAACTTATCGGTAACGCGTGAGGATGTTGCAGTTATTACTTCCTACTTATATTCTTGTATATAAAATGTAAATTATGCAGAAACTTTCAAATTGGTATTGTAGAAACATAGAAATGAGTCTTCTTGTTTTCTTGGTTACAAATCATTATTTCTTGGCACTATTATTTATAACATCTTAAACTTTAATTTATACAGATCCAAGCACAAATAATTCAGTTGATGTAGGTTACTTGTTGGGTTATCTCCCATTAAATATTCTAAGGAGTCCTAATTTAGATATTCCGATAGATCGCAAGTGGGAGACTTTTAAGCCATATGTAGATAAACTGTTATCATAATATGTAGATCAGTCTTCTGCATGTGTCCTATTGGTCAGTTTCTGTTGTTTTCTTTTATCAATTTTGAAGCTGACAGAATAATCAACACTGTTAAATGACCAGTATTGAAACAATGGCCGAGACATAATGGTACAACTATGAACCCAGTCTACTGGATTTACAGCCACACAGGGGAGGTAATCATATTCTCCCCAATATCATTAACGTAACGTCACAAACATTGTAAGATTAGTACTGTCAGTCGGCTACATCATGTGATTTATCTGGGAATTTCACAGCAGTCATATCATAATGGCAAGAAAATTAGAATAAATGCAAATTATGCCAACATTTCCCTTATTTCTATATTTTCTTATTTTATATTTTATCTATCTTTTTTTATTTTTATTTATTTATTTATTTATTTTTGTGGAAGGAGCGGGATATATATAAAAGATTGAATATTTGTGGCAGGAAATTTAATGTTAAATATCCAAGAATAATAAACAGCTGATATATTCAACCCAAACATGAATGACCTTGAATATTCGCCTGAATTAGGTACATTTTATGATATTCTTGAAAATTGAACTGTTGTGATCAGCAAGTATAGATGTGTAAATATTTGGAACACATTGCAATACTATTTCTACTCCAGCAAATACCAGCTTAAAAATTTGCTTGTAAATGTTCAGAATGTGACTAATTTTACTGTCAACAAAACACTTCATCAGTCTAGTGATATGTACATGTCACGAGATAGAGAGACAGGAGAAGGATTCAGATGATAAAGAAGAATAAGATTATAACCCAGAAACAATAGTGTGAGGATATCCTTTGTTTTACCAATTTCTTTATTTCTTTATGCATATTTGACTGAGGTTTTTCATACAGGATTACTCTATGTATATGATTTATGCATATTTGACTGAGGTTTTTCGTACAGGTTTACTCTAGCCGGTCCCATAAGCAGAAAATAGGATCAAAGGGGCACAACTCAAATTACTCTTACTTTGCTCAATATACATGCTTCTGTTATAAAGTTACAACCTTTTTCTGGTCTTTGCAACTTTATATATTATTGTTAATTAGTCTTAAGAGGCTGTCATAAGTGTGTGTCTTTTTTTTCTATTTGTTGAATTTTTGGTCATTTTCATGATATCAAAATAATATATTACATTTACCAACAGAAATTTAATATATAGACATTATTTTACTCTTACTGTTTTCAAGTGTGGATATACCATGGGAATAGATTGAAATAAAAAATATATATATATCCTAAATTTGTTTCCTATATATGATGCTACGTATTTGATTTATTATTGTTTTCATTATCAGCGTATACAAATGTACTTAATAGATATACAACATCAGATCTATTGGGCATGTGGACATGCAATATAGTTATACCATGCATCCTGATGCCACATAGAACTGAACGATGACGTCAAAAATTTAACATCAACTACAATTTTACTAGTGGTCTATTTTTCTTTGAGTTTTCCTGCATAGAATCTTAATGTGATCAACCAAACATTGATATGAACAGTTAAAATGCAAAGGATCCACGATTTTCATTGAGAATTTTTTTTTTTAAATGAGTTGGTAATTAATATCAGTACAATAATAATGTGTTGGTGGAAAACAATTGTCTGTATCTCCTAAATCACTATTATGACAGTGAAAACATAGGTAAGGTACAATGCATTTTTTAAATTCAGGTATTCACTTTGGGGTCATTTCCTGAAAACTTGACACATATTTTCACATGAACCATAGATCATCACGATGTCACTTACCACATCCACTACCAACACCCAATATCATGATGTCACTTTCCACATACACTACCATCACCCAATATCATGATGTCACTTACCACATACACTACCAACACCCAATATCATGATGTCACTTACCACATACACTACCAACACCCAATATCATGATGTCACTTACCACATCCACTACCAACACCAATATCATGATGTCACTTACCACATACACTACCAACACCAAATATCATGATGTCACTTACCATGTCTAAAGTTGTCTCAGAATCTATACATGTGTTGTGTACGAATGGGATGAAAACAGAATCATATTCAAACAGGTATATGAACAAGATCGTAGTACGAGGGTAGTCTTTCATTCCATACAACAACAACATGGCAAGTCCGGGGTGTAGTGACTGTGAATAAAAAATGTGGATATTATGCATTACTACTGTAACTATGTGTTACTCAAAGTAACTCTGGGTACCAAAAAGTACCCTGAGGTAAATAGAGCAAATATTGATTGTTATTTGTATGTAACAATGGGTAAGTCCAAGGTACAGTCTTATTTACTATTATGGTCCAAATTGAATGTATTTTGGTCCAAATTCAACGACTTCATCAATTTTTTTTCAAAATCTTTTAATTTAGCATTTATTGTGAAAACATGATATCTGACAATCTATGCGAGACACTCATCTCCTAATTTTCTTGTTGCACTAAAAATAAATCACAATTTCCACTGGGTGGAAATTTCACAATATGGTCAGAAAATGTACAGCTTATGCTGCAATAACAGCTTTAGTGTTAAGTAAAACTTGTTGCAAGTTGCAGATGGTATGCCCATTTGAAGACTTCCCACCACTCCATGACTTCCCACCACCCCATGACTTCCCACCACTCCATGACTTCCCACGACCCCATGACTTCCCACCACTCCATGACTTCCCACCACCCCATGACTTCCCACCACCCCATGACTTCCCACCACCCCATGACTTCCCACCACCCCATGACTTCCCACCACCCCATGACTTCCCACCACTCCATGACTTCCCACCACTCCATGACCTCCCACCACCCCATGACTTCCCACCACCCTATGACTTCCCACCACCCCATATGTTTTTGTAAAAGAATTCTAGTACCAGATTGTCTCCCCTTTGTTTAAAAATGAAGAATAGGACATATTTCCTAGACAGTAAAATCATAAAGCTCAATTTCATTTATGATTTTTATATTCTAGAGAAGGGATCAGTCGAGTACATTTGCTGTGAGTTTCTTACCTTATATTCCCAGAGAGTTCCCGGCAGCTTTGACCCCCTTTCAGACAAATCATTTAGAGACTGCAACACAACCTTCATATGGAGACTGTCTTCCATTTTCAATTTTTCTTTCAAATCAGATTCGTCCATTACCAAGAGTTGCCTTCCATCTGTAAATTTTAGCATACAGATATAAAATTCAACCTACATTTAAGTTGCTATAACTCCGACAAAGATTAAACTTAAGCTTGATTGAAAACAAGAATAAGCTGTAAGCTCTTGTATACTTTTATACAATAACAAAAGTTACATGCTTCACATTATTACCACCATCCACACATTTGAGCTTCTAATTCTATCTTCTAAATTTTAAAAGTTAATAAATCAATTTTAAATTAGTTTCAATTAGAAGTGAATAAATAATGCTCTATAAGCTACATGCATGTATGTAACTTTTCTGTCTTAAATGCAATCATTTTTTAAATAAAGACAATGTCATTAACTAAATCATTTCTTCATATAATAAGATAATATCATATTTCCCCGTTTTTCCAAAGTAAGACCCCTCCCACTTCCATCCGGGCCCAAAAGTGTAATAATGTAATTTGGTAAAAGTTTGCAACCGCTTACATTACAATTGAAAGCTGATTTTTTTTTTATAAATACCAGATTATGATGAACAAGAACACTTTTACAGGAAAAATGTTTTGCAGTGTATACCTATTTTTTCTTCTATTGCATTGCTGGCATAAACGGAACTCCAGGTCCCCATCTCCTCCAGCCAAGTTCCCACCTCCTCTGGCTCCCATCGCAGAACTGGCTTGTATATCAACATACCGTGGTCACTGTCGCTGCGCCAGTACCATATCAAATACATAAACTGAAAAAATAGTAAATTGTATATTATATATACTTAGCAATATGTGAAATTTGAAAGTCAATAATTGTTAAAAGGATAAAGCACAATCAAAGAGACTCATTTTAAATCACAATTCCTTATTATGTATTGTAATATAAGATTACTGTAACAATTACTATCATGTTATAGCTAGTAGGTATATAGTGATAGGTAACTGAAATTTATGATTGACATGAATGTGTTTATAATATATTAATGAAGCTCTCTCCTTCTCTCTCAAGATTTTTTTTAATAATTTCCTTGTCTGATGTTCATTTAATACATGATGTAGATCTGCAAGTCATTAACCTACATGATGTGCGAATGTAGCTCTCTCTCTCTCTCTCTCTTTCTCCAGAGGCTTTTAATATTATATTTATATATAGATATAATTTTTTTAGTAAGTCAATCATTTTCATTTCATAGACGTAAAATCTAGCTAAGAGCCTACAATCTACATGTCTATATATGCAGCTCTCCCTCTCTTTCACTCTAGTCTCTCTTGAGATCTTTTCAATGTAGTTTTTTTATCAATTAAATAATTTTTGTCGGAGGTTGATTAAATACATGAAAAATCTAGCTATGACCCTACAATCCACTTATGTGCATAAGTAGCTCTCTCTTTTTCTTTCTCTCTCTCTAGATCTCTTGAGAGAGATTTTTCTAACAATAATTATACTTTTTAAAAAATGTTCCTGTAGATTGGAATGAAGGACACAGAGTTACATTATGTACAATTTTAGTTTTGTTCAGTAGGAGACTAATCTTACCATTACTACAGCAGCTGCCACTATAAATCCTGAACAGAAGTCCTTTACTTGCATTACATTTCTTTGTGGACCACCCTGTACTACCACCCTGCCAGGCTGTCCAGCGACTCGCCTGGCTTTTAATTGTTGACCAAATCTCTCAAAATTGTTTATTATCTGATCATTTTCTTCAGTGTTTAAAGCCTCTTCCCTCTCTCGTAACTTTTCAGGATAATCTTTTTGCAATACTTCCCTGAAAATAAGAAATAGTAAACATAATTTAATAGAGAAACAAATGAATAACATATCAGTATGAACACTACAGGTCAATTAAGGGTCATTGGAGCAGAAGGAGATGAGAGAGGTGTTTGACAAACTTTGAGTTCTCATTTACCTGTATGTGTATATCGTACTGATAAAAAAATGTTTAAACTTTTATTGTCAGAACAAACAATGCATAAACTTCAGACTGACCGGGCACCGATAGTTAGTACCTGATAAATATGTTGACCCTTGGAACTTCCTGCCATGGTGTGCGACAATCAGGGCATTCTAAACGCTTAGACGCATTATACCATTCTGCCAGACATAGCCTACAGAAGGTGTGACCACATGCCAAAGAGGATGGCTTTACTAGCAGTTCATAACAGATGTGACACTTGATATCCATGTCGTAGACTGACTGTTCACGCTTTAAAACTGCTGGTTGGTTTCCTTCTTCTGTTGCTTCTTGCCCTTCTTCTGTTGCATCATACACATGCCATTGGTCTGCCATCACAAACCTTTAATGGACAACTTCACACTCCAAATATGCTGTCCAGTTTTTTTTTAATACCTATATTGTAAAAGACAAAGAATAAAAAATTATATCAGAAATTTGTGACTGTATACATACAAACAAAAAAATTGCTGCTGATCAATCCTCATCCCTGAAATCTTACACTTAATTTTGATTAATGCGTCATATTTGTCAAAACAGACAGGTAATTAAAATGCTTATACTACAGTATCCTCATTTTTTAGAAAAAATGTAAAATACACAGTAACGAATTCTAATAACTGTAATTTGTACATTGCATCTGCAATATGGAAAGAACTGAGTACCTGAAATAGAATATTTTTTAAGATAGGCATGTTTGAAAATATAACTGATGTCAAAAAAGGACAGCCTCAACATCCATACCAATTATAATAGTTACATTATAAAGTTGGTACTTTTTTAATCATACTGGTGTGTCATTATATAATTAACATAAGCAAAAAAAACTGGTACAGATAAAACATATGAATTTCTTTACATACACCATGGGTGATAATAAATATTGTACCTTTATGTTAATCTGAGGTCTGGAAGGCTTTGATGGTGAACTATAATTATATGTGTACCTGAGGTATAAATTAAGTACAAATGTATATATAGATCAATAAAGTTCTCTCCAGAATTTGAATTAAGTAGTGATTATAGAATATAAGTTTGATTTCTTTTTTATATCTTTACTCTTCAGAAATTCCTATGATATACCTTTTTGTCACCTCAGAGTTGTACCTATGGCTTCTGACAGCTGAAGTTCACATTAAGCTTTAGGGTCAGAAATAACAAAACACAGATCTCTGCCCCTAAAGCTAAATAGTTTCATAGCAGTAATTAATGCTCTAGGCGACCTTTACTGTCCCTATGGCAAAACAATCGGAAAATCATGATAGAATTATAAGTACACACTAGTACTGTATATTATATAATTTTACTTCCTTATCCAGTTTATTGTATTCTACATCTACAATTTTTACAACCACATGTAAACAATGATAAATCCATATATTTCTTGATACTATTAATTGCATATACAATAAAAAATTATAATTACAGTAACACGGATGAGACTTAATCTAATCAGAGACTTGTATATCACATGTGATATACAAGTCTCTGATCTAATTGAGTTCTGATAAGGACATGTACGTACAATCTTGCTAATTATAAATTCATATTTAAACATGTACATATATATATACATGTACAATTTCTAATCAATTTTGTATGGATTTAATATTCCGATTAGTTGAAACGAAAAGTAGATTTTATAACGTTTGAAAACGTGTAAAAATACAGTCCAATTAAAATAGAACTATTATGTATACGCTAAAATAGATTTATTGCGTTAATGCTATCGATAACTATTTTATGGTACAGTGTAGTGTACCATGCATACTTATTAGCAATCTTTTGATGGGAAACCAGGATACGCTTTCTGTCGAAGTATGACTTTGTGACCGTTTTAGTCGTGGCCATATATAGATACAGAAGGGCCTAAAATAAATTATGCAATGTGTATCTGGCTTACGAAGTTACTATCAACATGATCACATGTACAATGTATGGGGCAACGGTCCGCAATATATAACGTACTCATGTTTACGTAACGTATATTAATGAAAGTGTCGCGACTAGTTTGTTTCTTTAAAAATATTCCATAAAATAAATCAAAGCAATGCGTACCTGAGGCAGATGTTTTCTGATGTAAACACAGGATTTCCCCAACATGTTAAATCGAAACCATCGTCCCTTACATCAAACAAAATTGAAAATAATTTCAGTATATAGTTTACATTCGACGGTTAAGAGTCATTATAATTTTCAAAATGTATTAATATAGTGATTTTTGGTATTGAATGTGTATTTTTTGTCATAAAATTGTATATTAAATTATCACTTGAACTACTTATTTTTTACTTAAGCGGCTTGGAAAATGGAGATCACACGAAAAAGTGGGTAATTTGACTGCAGCTAAAAGCCGAGTCAAGTGTCGAACTGTTGAAGGCTTTTGACTATATAATACTAGTATATTTCTATAATAATGATAATATACATTGAGTTAAATTATATTTAAGTACAGCCATGTATGCTATATTTAGTTCTTTGTCAGAATATAGAACGTGCCGTTTCTGCCGAGTCGTCTCAGCCAGCAAACAAAATGAGTCTGGATAGGACATCGAGGGTAGTAACTACAGTACTATGTTCAAGTAGAGAGAGAATGTAATTATGTCGAACGAAAATCAAGTGTCACACCTCTGACTTGAAGACTGGTGCTCTAATGTTCAAATTTAGCCTTACAAGTTGATAAAAATAAAAGCTTGTGACGGGTCGACATTGATATGAGCATTTCAGCTGCATAGTCCTCTGACTGCGGATGTGTGGCGAATCTATATACCTAAGTTAAGCAACGTAGAGTGTGGTCAGCTCTTGGACGGTTGAGTGCTCGGTTGTACCTAGCTGGAGCATGGTACATTTTTAGCCAGAGTTTCCTATGGCCCAGATATGCCATGTCTGGTCCAGAGTGCACTACAGTATATATACACTATATATGAAAACGTGGAATTCTTTCGCTTAGATTTTGATGCAAATACAATAAAATCGGACGTGATATAATAATACCCACCTTATATGTAAAAATGAGAGATTTATCTACTAAATGTTTAAATCAAGAAAACTAATTGTATTATTCCTCAAAACATGTTAATATATTTCACACAAGAATTATGATAAGCGGTAAACTATGGCGTGGGAAGCTTTAAGGATGTCATAATTAGATATTTTTGCTTAGGCAAAAATAAAATATTGCCTAGGCAATATTCGATTCTGCCTAGGCAAAAATAATTTTGTTTCGATTATTGCCTAGGCAGAAATTGAATTTTGCCTATAGGCAGAAATCAAATTTTGCCTAGGCATGCATAGTTATTGAAATTTTGACCAGAGTAAAGCAAGTGTCTATACATATGGAATAGAACACCGATATGAGACGTACTAAATGGATGTTTTTTTGGTAAATAAATATCTCATTTATCCATATATGTAAGTTATATATAATTAGGTGTATATCTATGTGTGTAACTCCCGATTATTTTGTATTTGCACCAAAATCTTAAGAACACCAAACAGTGTGGGAAATTCCATGTTTTCATATAGTACGTATACGTAGTACGTGTGCTGTACATGTGGCCTTACACTAGACATGGTGTCAGGGCCAGAGGAAACTCGGGCAAATGCTAGGTACATTTGGTGCACGTTACATCTTTGGTGGCAGTGAACAGGCCTGGTATTCTGCAGGGTGCGCTTACTGACAGCACGGGAAGCAAAATGCTCCTGGAGACTTGTTGATGACAAAGGGGTCTAGTCATGAGACAGCACCACTTTAACAACAAGAGGGACTATAATGCATGTTGAGGATGCCAGGTTTAAACCAAGAAAGCTTCAGGGCGAAGTTCATCGTTGAAGGGGGTGGGGGGTTGGATTGGTTGGTTCATGGATATGGGTATTTTAGCTGTATTGTGCAATAGCTGGCTTTTGTTGCTGTGCAGTCGTGTGCTGTGTCGTGTACATGTATATATGCGGAAGTTAAGTAACGTCAGATGTACATGTAGTCAGCGCTTCAATTTTGTTATGTCTAGACCGTGGCAGAAAGAAAGAAATATAGAGATAGAGGAATTTCTTTTAGCATACTTGTACATTTGAGAGAGTGTTTAGAGCTGGTATTTAATGGAATAAGAACATGGGACCTCTAGACTATTGAAAGAAGCTCTAGTGATATAGCCCTAGTCAGTTTATCATATTTATATCATAACTGTATAGCTATAGGTTGATCGCGCGATGTAATATCTTCACCGGAAATTATATACAGGCCTGGCCCACTCTAACCTGAATTTATATATGCAGGTGACTAAATAGTCAGGGGTGAAGACATTGTGAAGGAGGGAGTAGTGAGTATAAGGTTACTTTACTATCTCAGGCTAGCTGTAATAATTACCCTTTAGTATATAGTGATAGGATATCTGCTTGGAGAGCACAAGATCGCTTACTTGAGGCCCAGTACAGGCATGCGCAGCCGGGTATTTTTCATCACTCCTTCCTTTTGATTTAAATGTATATTTACATTTATAAAATTAATGTATATGTATATCATGACATTTTTTGAATTTCAGATTTTAAACAGAGGCTAAATTTTGTCACAGAATCTATCAATAGTGCCGATTTTTTGGCTGTTGATGGGGAATTTACAGGTAGGCCTGCATGTACAGTTCATGTATGTATATAAAAAAAAATCATTTCTTAAATTCAAAGACTTCAGATATTGTAAATATATTCTGTTTCTGATCATAACAAGAAGGAGAACAAATTTGATGAGAAATGAACAATACTGATATAAATCACATACATGTATTTGAGTATTTAAAATGAAACTGATGAATATACGAGTATATACACAATATACTCTTTGCAGTTGTGTTTGTACAGCAATTTGATTATGCTAAATGAGGTTAAGATGAAGATCAATTGTGCTTTTTGTTTAGGGTTGGATTCAAATAATGGTGGTCATGCAATGCCTTTTGACACACCAGAAGTGCGTTACCAGCGAGTAAGACAGGTAGAGTTACACAATTCAGTTGCAATAGATGCTTTTACTAGAGGTGTCACAATTTTGTATGCATTTTTCTTTGGCATACACTGAAAATTAGTTCAATAGATCCTATAAATATACATGTATGACATTCCAGTAACTTGTGTATATGTATATAACTTTATATGCATGATTTAGTTGGCTATAAGTACATGATCACCAGTATATTAATCTCTGAAAGGTTTACATGTTAAACCTGGGTGACTTTATAGGTTTCCTCTCTGTCTGTCTTTTACGTATGTACGTACATAACAAAGTTTTCAGTGCTCTATAGCGACTTCATGCCTTAAATTTTGTGACAAGGTTGATGTTTTGAGATATTTTGAGCTGGGGCCGGTAGGAGCGAATGTTTTGCTTAAGCAAATAACCTGGCCATGGTATGCTTGGTTTAATAAACCCTGTACTTACTGAATTTAGTACTGCTATTTAAACATATATAAATAATATTGATAATGTATTTCAAAAGTGGTGTTTTAATTTGAGTTCTTTTTAAAATCTCAATTTGAAATATACAAGAATGTACATGTAATGTATTAAAATAATTCATAATATAGTAATAATTGTTCAATGAGTTTCTATAAAATGTAGTTAGTTTTCTCCAGCAGTTTTCTCCAGCTAATTACTATTTATACTGTGAACATACAATAAATGCAGATGTTAACATAATTACATTTACATATTAAATAGCATTTTGATAAATTTTGCAATGTCATTCAATATACATGTATACATATATGGTATTTGATCCTTGCAGATCGAGATTAAACACCCAGATAAATGCCAATGCAATATATAGAGTTGTTGTTTTATACATGTAGAGATTAATGGTTACATGAACATAGAAAGAGATAATTGTATAAACCTGATAGAAAGTTTTTTAAAGAAGGTTTATGCAATTTTGTTTTATTCAGGGTGCTTGCGATTTTCTTCTCCTGCAGTTTGGCATTTGCACCTTTCATTATGATGAAGCAAAAATGTTGTAAGTTACCTGGTAGATAAGGATTTTACTTTGAGTCATATTTAAATCATAAATTACATTTTAACGTTGTTACATATACTTTCACATATAATATATACTATAAGATGAATGAGTTCTTAAAAAAAATATGAAAAATTGTATACTGTATGTTTTTACAACATTTCATTTGTAAACAATACAGGCTTCATAAAATATGCAATAATCTTTGCAATTCTAAATTTGTGTTATGGCTGAAAAAATCATTGCAAAGAACTTAAAAAAAAAAAAACTGAATTTGATGGGTAGTAGTTAAAATAAAATTCAATTTGCAAAAGTTAATTTCAAAATTGATGTATTATTTTTGCCAGTTCATTGCACTTTGCTTATTGTTATTGCACTTTGCTTATTGTTATGTATATTATCACAGATATGAAGCGAGACCATTCAATTTCTACCTCTTTCCTCGTCCATACTCACGAACCGGTCCTGACATTCGCTTCATGTGCCAGGTAACTAAATAATTATTTAAGGTGAATCATTGTTTCATATACCAGTTCATTCTATTAGCCAGATCATTGGCTTTTCAAAAGTCTGTTAATCATCTAACATTGATTTATATATCCGAGATGTGTCATAGAAAACAAATAATTGTGTGTAATTTTGAGTCTATATAAACATCCTGCCACCACATGTTGATGGTCGGGTAGCAAAGTGGTTACACACTCAATTTTCAACTAAGTGATTCTTTGATCGCCATGAAAAGATATGGGTTCACTTCCCAGACCACTTGGATTTTCTTCAGGTATTCAGGGTTCCTCGAGCTCCCACAATAAGACTTCTTGCGAGCTTCCATCCGGGCAGACAAGAGTGTTCAATATAAGTTGATACCTACATAATTTGTTTTACAGATTTTCATTTATGTTAATAAAAGTAAAATATGCTGTTGTTTACGTACATGCATGTATTGTTAATAATGATATTTACATTTTGCAGAGTTCAAGTATAGAGTTTCTGGCATCTCAAGGGTTTGATTTTAACAAAGCATTTAAAGATGGTTAGTATGATACTACATTGTATTTACAGATTTAAGTACCATTTCATGTAAAAATCAATTAGGGTGAAATTTTAAACCTATAATAATGTTTCTAAGATTGATTGATCAGGCTGATCTACATAATACTATTATGTGACTGAAAAAAACTAAACACATCCAGCCGCTCTGATATATATTCAACATTTTCATCTGATAGCTACCTAGCCTACATGTATTTGGTAATTTTTTTTTTTCTGTGAAATGGCTGTCATGATTTTGACTTTAATTATTGAAATCAAGAATCGATTGATAAATTGATAATGAATCAATAATTTTTTGGACTCGGATATTAGTGTCCCATGTTTTCCTCAAGTACTCAAGATCAAGAGGTTACATTAACTTTTACCTCTGCTGCCCTGGAATATATTATGGGAACCTCAAGATTTGGTTGATTTTTGCTTTATCTGCGGCTATATGACTAAGCCTTCAGTTAAGCCATGACATATTCCATGGGTGCTGTTAACATGTACAGTACTAGTAAGCAAAAGTGAATGTTACCCACATGGTAACAAGATTTACCCACATGGTAACAAGAATGGACAAGCAGAACTTGCTCAAATTTTAGTTTAAAGAATGGACAAGCAGGACTCGCTCAAATTTTAGTTTTAATTTGTCATGAGTACCCACTCTATATCTTGGTATTGGGATCCATTAAAATTTTGGAAATGTGTTCTGAACTTGTAAAAATCTTACAAATCCTTGAATACATGGCTTCTTTCTGTCATTACTGATATGTCAGAAATGTGATTTTCTTTAATTACAGGTATATCTTACTTGACACCTGGTGATGAGGCTAATCTACGTGAGGCACTACAGCAGAAACATCAGCAATTTTCCCAGTTCTCCTCTCCAGCATTTGTCACACCAGACGGAGTCTCTCAAGGGACCTCAAAGGGGCCAGTCAGCATTCCGGACGAGCAGAAGGAATTCATCAAAGAAATTTGGTAATATTACTGAATAGGGCCATCTGGGCCAATATCATCTTTTAAGCTCACCTGTCCTGTCATTATTGTTGATATATTGTATTTGTGATAATTGTGATAAAAAACCATTTTGAGAAGTGTCCCTGCAATGACAATTTACATTTTGGACTTGTGTATCTATCCAGAGTCAGATGTTTTAAGTCATGTTGTATAACACTGTTGTTTTGTTTCAGTGAGAAAGTTTCTGATTTTATTGAAAAGTTAACTGAAGACAAACTGAGCTTGCCATCCTGTAATGGTTTTCAGAGGAAGCTGATATACCAGTCTTTACGAGCTCAGTAAGTGTGTAGATGTCCCAGGCATTAAGCCTTCCTATTCCAGCTCTCTACCCTTTGTTGGTGTCACATTGTTTTCAATACATTGTTATTCTGCCAAAGGAAACCTTTAGACAAAGCTTGACATAATAGTTATTTTCTTGGTCAAGTTGGACACTAGACTGTTAAAAAAGTTAGAAGTAGGAATGGACATGTGGAGGAGGCACTGTGTGAAATTAGTTTTCTAGACCCTTATTTTATAGTGTAAGCGGTTATCACCTTTTCAATTAAGTGTGCTTATTGATTACTCTCTATAATCTTGATTTTACTTTCTTTATGTATAAAATATCTCTTAAATGATATGTAGTCAAGATTGAGTGTTTCATCTCAAAATATCATGTAGGAATTTATATTAAAGTGTTGTGAATTTGTCTGGTATTCAACATTATAAACACTGTATGTGGTTTAGGTTTCCATCAGGTATACACTTGGAGACTCAGACAGGTGAGAAGAAGGAACGACACATTGTTGTGACGAGGATAAAGAGTGAGGAAGACATGAAGAGACGAGAGGCTGAGAAGCAGGCTGCAGAAGTGGTAAGTACAGTCGAACCCGGTTATATTGAAATGCTCGGGGAATGGAAAAATACTTCAAATTAACCGGTTTTCAATATAACCGGGATCCAGCCTTTTGCCGACATATTTCAGTACCGCGTTACGTCAAACAACACACCATTGTTCAATATAGTTGATTTTACTTAGTCAGCATTTACAATCGGTGCCAAAATGATAATAGTTTCACAGTTTATTAAAAATAATGTTAAGTTCGACGGGAGAAGTCTTCGACTGTTGCTTGTTTTTGTTTATGTTGCGTTCGCGGACACACGTGAGAACAGTTTCCGGTACATCCAGGCTACTTTCCAAGAAACTTCCGTCTGAAATCGGACATGTGCGTCGATGATAGATGGATTTTCACGAATTGTTTGAGTGTCGTTGTCAATATCACTGTTCTGGTTACGTTTTTATCATTGTCTGTCAAATCCCTAATAATGGCCTCGTCATTTGTAATTGTCTCGCTCGTAGTTAAATGAGAGTCAATTTCGATGTATATATGTATCAGTAGCCAAAATAAGCTGTGTCCCTCAAGGTATTTTCGTAAACAAATACAGATTCATGCTCATAACGAACGCAGTTAATGATTAAAAGTCACAATTTATATGTATTGTGTAAATCAGAATTTCATTTTTACCTATCTATTGATCGGACGCACATACCGTAACGGCCGGTAATTATATAATCTAAGCCAGTCGTGGCGACTTTCAATATAAGCGGTACATAAACAATGGTTTAGCATTGCCGGGGGCAATACTTTCCTTTCAAATAAAGCGATATTTCAAATAAACCGATTTCAAAATAACCGATGAAACAATACAAAGACAAAGAATGCATTTGGACGGGGATTTTATTTCACTTCAAATTAAACGATATTTCAATATATCCGATTTCAAATTAAGTGGGTTCGACTGTATAATTATACTTTATAAACATTGTTCCCTCAAAAAAAAGACAAACATGTAAATAAACATACGATATCTTTTGGTTGCCTGACTATTTATTGATATTTTCGTTTCAGGCTGATTTGGACAATGCTGTAGGATTCACCAAAGTCATTCGTGCTATATCACAGTCTGTAAGTTATGAATTCTCTTTCATTAAACAGATAAAGTTTTGTTCATTTATTTTAAATTTTAAATTAGTTAATTTGATATATGGTTATTACATAGTACTGTATTTCTATGGTCTATTTCTATTCTATATGTAATACAAGGACTAGAGGAATAATTATATATATAGATACAGTGCAAACCTAATGATAGTATGTTATTTTTATACAGGGTAAATTGGTAGTAGGACACAACATGATGCTGGACCTCATTCACATACTACACCAGTTCTTCTACCCACTCCCAGAGGTATAGATAACGCTGTTCTATAGCATTCCACCTAAAAAATCCAAGGGTTACACAAATTTACCTTTTCTGCACATTTGGAGTATGTCAAAATCAATTATCAAAATTCCAGGGATGTCATTCACTCATGAAGATAGGATAAGTTATCGAGAATGCATCCTTTGGATTTCATGGATGGACAAATGCATAGGTCCTTTGAATTAATTCTAGACATCAAACACATTATTCAAATATCTAACCATTAACACAAAGTGTTAAAAAAAGATTATTAATGATGATAATTATGTACATTTTGTACAACAAAAAAGAGATTTCACTGGCATTTATGCAGGTTGATTATGTAAGGGGAGGGGGGGGGGGGGGGGGGGGGGGGATAAAAACTGCCCAGCCATACTTCCATTTTGAAGTAGCTTTGATTGAATAGAACTTGTAAGAAAGAAAATATAAATTAATGAAATAAATTCTTGCGAATAAAAACAGAGGTAAGAAAGAAAATATTAATTAGTGAAATAAATTCTTGCGGATAAAAACGGAGGAAATGAGTGTTAGTGTGGCACAGTGGTTACACTTGCCTTTCACTTAGGTGGCTAGGGATCTGTTCCTGATCAGATGTGAAAAGCTACGAGGTCATTTGCCCGATCCATGGGCTTTCCCCGGGTACTCATGTCTCCACCCACACCGAGACCCACCGCATGCTTCCATCCTGGCCAACAAGTGTGATTTATACTGTATATCAATTTAATAATTACATGTGTATGATATAATTTATTTTGTTTCCTGATTGGTTTAAAATAAATAAAGTTTACAAAATACGAAGAAATGAGGTTTAAACATTTCATAATGATTGCCAGTTTGAATGAATATGATGGAGAGTTCTTGGTTAGATTATTTTCTCCCCTTTATTTACAGAGCTATGAAGAATTCAAAGACATGTGCATGTCTGCCTTTCCCAAGTAAGTTAGAAATTTATTTTTTCATTTGTTATTAATATGTAAACAAAGGAAACTATCATGTGTTAAAAGTCCATGTATGTCTTAATCTTTTATGTGTGTGTTGATGATATATATTTGTCACTGAAATTGATATAAAATTCATCTAATAACTCTTCGGAGGAAATGGATTTTGATTGTGGTATCGATGAGTATAGCATTTAGTGAAATAACATGGAGGTTGTTTTTGGTGGATTTCAGAATGTTAGACACTAAACTTATGGCTAGCACCAGTCCCTTTAAGGTAAGTGAACATATATTGGCGAGTACACGTATGTACAAAGTTGATGCACAAATTATGAGTGGGACATAATTTTGTGTTAATTACAGCTATTCCCGAAGACAAATCTAAATCCTACCTCAAGATAAGAAATATAGGACATTTAATTAGTAATTTACAAAAAAAAGTAGAAGGTAGGAATCTTTTTTACTGAATTAAAATTATGATACTGTCCTGAATAAGCTTTGTAACTGAAATATATATTTTTGTTTTGATAATAAAATTATTGAATCTTCAAAACAAAAACAAAATCATTAAACAATTGAGATACACATTGTACATTTGTTATAGTAATAATAAGTCAACGTAATATTTTGGTTTTTGTGTGTAGGACAGAATAATGAGCACAGTTCTGGCTGATCTTCAAAAGATACTGGAGAACAAACCCTTCCAGAAGGCACAGGTTGGTAGGTAGAGAATCTCTTTAATTACTTTATAAACAGCACACATTATTGCCAGTTAGGCACAGCACACCTCTCCGTCTCTCAGCTACTTATAAAATGAATTGTGATCTGAAGGCCATGTAGTACTGGTATTGACTTTAATTAATGCATTGTATCTCTTTTTCATACTATAATAAGGTAGTAAATAGAGGAACTTACATGTGTGACTATGTCATATGGAATTTATTGAACGAGTTTAATAATTTAAATTGCATATGTCGTAGTCATGAGTGTTAGATTTTGTTTAACACATAACTCTTATTTATAAATCTGAATTAGGTAAGTGCACTCAATTAATTTCTTTATGTTATATTATTAGAGGTAAATTTAAACTTTGTAGAGAAAATGGTGTAACATCATAGGATGTCATCAATAATTTATGACATCACAATAATGTTATTGCGTATATGTCATACGATTTGGTTGACACAGCTTCATGATATGGTAAAACAGGCCAGTGATAATTAAAACTTAACGATCAATTAATCTTGACACTGATAACAGGCAGTGGTACTATTGTGAAAGGAGCTGTTTCACTCAATATAAAATCAATATGGAATAGTGACGTCACATGTCAAGTTTTTTGTGAGTTAAGTGTTAAATGTAATCTTGGCCGTCATTCCATCATAACAGTGTGTCCACTCATTAACCCTTACCACACTTAGAATCTGATCTAGAGCTGTATATATATGTAGAGATGTACTCAGGCATCTACATCTGGTTAGTATAGAATCTGATCTAGAGCTGTATATATATGTGGAGATGTACTCAGGCGTCTACTGATCTAGAGCTGTATATATATGTAGAGATGTACGCTGGCCTCTACATCTGGTTAGTATTTATAGAAAAATGATAACCCCTACTACTCACCTTACTATAACCCCTACTACTCACCTTACTATATCAACAAGGTGTAACACTTGAAGATGCAATCAGCATCGACTGTGAAAGGGAAGAAGGCTATCTATCTTAGAGCTGTTTTTTTAAACAGATATTCTAATTGGTCGACGATTATAGTTAGTATTGTTTAAAGAAGAATATTACACGTTGATATTTATAGATTCTAAATCAAGGTATGTTACTGAAGTTTTTGTGCTTTTTATATTTTAGTCAGATTGAACTTAAATTAAAAGTGAATCGAAGCTCACCCCCAACTTCTGATTTTTCAAGTGTTACACCTTGTTAATATAGTAGGAGCAGGGGCTAAGATATGGATTTTTTCTATAAATACTTACCAGATTCAGACGCCTGTGGTATGTAATTGTATATTAAATGATAAGATGCCGGTTTTTGATAGTCAATATATTTTTTCACTTCAGTAATGGCAATTTTCAATCAAAATTTTAACAAATTCAGTATGACTAAAAAAGTACACCCTTGCCTGTAACTTGATGGGATTTTTTTTTTTAAATCACAAAAGATATTTATATAGTTACATATAGCTACATTAAAATTTGTATCATATCTCTATAGTTACATTGAAGTTTGTATCATCATATCTCTATAGTTACATTGAAGTTTGTATCATCATATCTCTATAGTTACATTAAAGTTTGTATCATCATATCTCTATAGTTACATTAAAGTTTGTATCATCATATCTCTATAGTTACATTAAAGTTTGTATCATCATATCTCTATAGTTACATTAAAGTTTGTATCATCATATCTCTTTAGTTACATTGAAGTTTGTATCATCATATCTCTATAGTTACATTAAAGTTTGTATCATCATATCTCGATATAGTTACATTAAAGTTTGTATCATCATATCTCTATATAGTTACATTGAAGTTTGTATCATCATATCTCTATGTAATTACATTAAGATTTGTATCATCATATCTCTATAGTTACATTGAAGTTTGTATCATCATATCTCTATAGTTACATTAAAGTTTGTATCATCATATCTCTATATAGTTACATTGAAGTTTGTATCATCATATCTCTATGTAATTACATTAAGATTTGTATCATCATATCTCTATAGTTACATTGAAGTTTGTATCATCATATCTCTATAGTTACATTAAAGTTTGTATCATCATATCTCTATATAGTTACATTAAAGTTTGTATCATCATATCTCTATATACAATGTAGTTACATTTAATGTGTGTATAGTCATTTTTCACATTTTATTATTTAGTTTTTTATTTAATTACCATTTGTCACAATTTTTATAAAATATGAATTTGTATCAATTAATGTTTTATTTGTATTTTGATTTGAAGAAATAGCAGAAAAGTTCTCCAAATATACGACAGAGAAGGGCCCACTCCATGAGGCAGGGTATGATGCCTACCTGACAGGAATATGTTTCATCTGTATGTCAAACTTTCTAGGTATGTAGAGACTTCCGATATACCCTACCCTAAAAAGAAAACTCTTGACACATTATTTTGACTTGTATATCGGTATAATCATAAGCCCATATTATTAAAACATTTGGAAATCTTTACATTTTCTTTACATTAATTAATTCAAAACTAACTTTACCACAAAGAAATCACACATCTCTGATCCATCATGTGCACAGATGTGTGATAAATATTAGTGTCTACTTTTTCTGTCCACATATTGTACATACTTTTTCACATGCAGTGCAGAAATCTTGCGTACATCACGATATGGTGTGCAATTTCACAACAGTACTTAAAGATTTAAAATGATATTTTTGTGATATCTTACTTATATGTCTAGGACATTGTACCTCCGAATGTTTATTCTGTTATTACATATTGTATACAGATGATCCATTAGGTAAGTGTTAAGATGTTTGTTTTTTTTTTTATTGATGGAAAAGAGGGGGATGATACGGTTTATATATTAAAAAGGTAACTTAAAGATGTTTTTTTTTGTTTTTTTTTCAACATTTTCAATCAGGCAAGTTCAATAAGTTTTAACCATTTTTTCCATTCATTATTAAAAACATTGAGGCACTGTTCACCTTTACCCTGAGCAAAGTACTTGGACTGTGTAATAATCTTTTATTAGATTTACCAACACCATAACATTTAATGATTTATGAGCACACCTGATTTTGTACAGATATTGTTTAAAAATTAAAATAATTTCATTTTCAACTTTATCATAAATAAAATCATTGCTTGTTTATTAATTGCAAAAGGAATAGTAATGATATCTAAAAATGATGCAAAATTTAACAAAAATTGTTGAACTTCATTACATTCCCATAAAATATGGGTGATTGTCTCCCTTTCACCATTACAGAATGTACAGTTAGGATTAACGGCATAAGTGGTTAATATGTGATGATTTATTCTGAATTGTAGCCATCGTAGTTTTGTATTTTATGTTATTTTAAATGGGAGAGAGTATATCTTTTGCCATGCATCATTATCAAAATCAAATATATTTCCCAATTTATTTTGAGCTAAAACAATGTTTTCTTGTTTTATGATTAGTTTGTAAAAATCTTGAGACCCCTTTTTCTGTTTAAAAATAATGTCTAAATCTAAAGGGATGATCGGGTATTGTGGGGTTCTATTTAGGATAGGATAGTTTTTAAGGAACTCTTTTATGCTTCTTATTACTCCCATGATACTGTAAATAGTTTGCTATGTTCCCATATACATCGCAAAATTCTTCAAATGAAAAGAAAGAATATCACTTTTATTCTCAATTAGATCATTAATTATAATTATTCTTTTCTTAAACCAGTTTGGGAAAAAAATTACTTTTTTACCCACAATTATATTTTTATTATACCATAACGATAATTTAAGAATAGAATAACCTTCTTTCTTATATAACTCTTCTCTTACTCTAAAGATTATTCCAAGCTTTAAAAACATCCACCAAAAATACCTTTTACTCCAACTCTTAATTATTGATTTAATCTTAGTTAGTTTTTTATCAAAATTCATTTTAGGTATTTTATGTAAATCCACATGAAATTCAATCCCAAGAAGGGTAAATCTATCCATTTAAAATTCAACTCGGGTAGAAAAATGTCATTACTGTATTTCTTGCTGCCTATCCAAACAACTTGTGTTTTACCTGTATAGACTTTTAGTCCTGAAATTTAAGATGAACATTTATGTGAACAGTAGCAAATGATTAAAAACTTAAAAGATTTTGTTTGTTTGTTGTGACAGGTACTTTCCAGAATCCATCACAGGACATTGTTCCACCATCTTCACCCCTCGTCCAGCCATTTACCAACAAGTAAGGCTACCTTGGTTAAAATAAAAACACCAATTCATGAATCTAACTATTCTGTAACTCTTATATTAAACACATTATTCAATCTAACCATTCTGTAACTCCTATATTAAACACCTATTAATCAATCCAACCATTCTGTAACTCCTATATTAAACACCCATTAACCAATCTAACCATTCTATAACTCCTATATTAAACACCTATTAACCAATCCAACCATTCTGTAACTCCTATATTAAACACCCATTAATATAACCATTCTGTAACTCCTATATTAAACACTTATTAACCAATCAAACCATTCTGTAACTCCTATATTAAACACCCATTAACCAATCTAACCATTTTGTAACTCCTATATTAAACACCTATTAACCAATCCAACCATTCTGTAACTCCTATATTAAGCACCTATTAACCAATCTAACCATTCTATAACTCCTATATTAAACACCCATTAATCAATCCAACCATTCTATAACTCCTATATAAAACACCCATTAACCAATCTAACCATTTTGTAACTCCTATATTAAACACCTATTAACCAATCTAACCATTCTGGAACTCCTATATTAAACACCCATTAATCAATCCAACCATTCTATAACTCCTATATAAAACACCCATTAATCAATCCAACCATTCTATAACTCCTATATAAAACACCCATTAACCAATCTAACCATTTTGTAACTCCTATATTAAACACCTATTAACCAATCTAACCATTTTGTAACTCCTATATTAAACACCTATTAACCAATCTAACCATTCTGGAACTCCTATATTAAACACCCATTAATCAATCTAACCATTCTGTAACTCCTATATTAAACACCTATTAACCAATCTAACCATTCTATAACTCCTATATTAAACACCTATTAAACAATTTAACCATTCTGTAACTCCTATATTAAACACCCATTAACCAATCCAACAATCCTGGTGCATTGAATTCAGTTGTTCAGACTTTAAAAAAAATGATTCTGAATGTTAGATATCTATTTGACTTTGACAGCATTTTTTTTTTTTTTTTTGCCAACTTTCCAAGCCAGTTAAACTGAATGGGTATTTTTATAAATGACATTGAAAAGATCTCATAGAGTACTGTCTAATATGAGAATTGTTGCTTTATAATTTTATTTATTTATGTATTTATTTTAACTATTTTTATAGACTGTTCCTGATGCGAGTTTATGATATCCCATATCTTAACCTAGGTGGCCAAGATTGTGAGTGAAATTATCTCCCTTTGACTGTCGTTGGAGTGATGTTCAAGATAAAGGAAATTGTTGTGGAAAATTATAAATTTAAAACTATTCTGCTTTTTATATAAAGATAATTTCATGATTTATAAGTTTCCAAATGTCTTTAAATATTTCTGAATATCATTAATGATAATAAAAAAAATATCATTGTATAATCTGATACCAGTAATTCTGAAAGTGTAGATTTTTCAAGAATATAGGATTATATGGTATTAAAAAGGAATAAGAGATTAACTGCATGAAAGAAATATTCTACAGTTTTTTTCAGATCATGACAAAATTTGAATTAATATTACTCCACTTCCATGAACATGCTACAGTCCAGGAAACACTTCTGTTTCAGTGACTCCAAACAGAGACCATGTGTTCCATTTAACATTTCCCAAGGAGTGGAAGACCAGTGATATTGTTCATCTATTCTCTCCCTTTGGTCAGTAATCTCCTGACATCCACTTTCTATCAAACCTTTAGGAACCAGGCCTACATTATAGGATAAATAATGTTAAAAATTGATGCTGGAGACAGTTTTATTTAATACTGTATATTAGATAGCATTGCTTTTTGGCTTATTATCTCCCTTTGATTAGTAAATCTACTGCTAACATTGCTGAACACTCAGTATTCTAATCGATCTGACATTGTAACATTATAGGATCAATGTTAAAATGCAGTTTGTCACTGTATGAAAAATATATGGCATTTCAAATCATGAGCTGTTCCTGGTGTAAAAACATCAGATTTGGTCCTTGGCAGTTTATTAACATCCATAATGTATACAAATAAGATAGTTTTGATAAAATTCTAATAAATCTTCTGATAACTGGCATCAGTTCCAAATAGTTAGTCAGATTAGCTGAATTTAGCAGCCAGGCTATATGTTAAACATGACACTTCATTGTTTTGAAGGGTTTTCAATTAATTTGATGAAGTGGTTTTGTCTACAACTTCAATATGAAACTTACAGGTGGTTCACAGATATTCTGGCTAAACGATACATCGGCATTCGCATCACTTCATTTTAAAGAAGATGCACAAAAAGGTAATTATTCAGATGTTTAAGTTTGGTTTGGTTTGGTTTATTTTGTTTAACGTCCTATTAACAGCTAAGGTCATTTAAGGACGGCCTCCCGTGTGTGCGACATGCATGCGTGTGGTGAGTGCGAATGTGTGTTTTGGGAGGCTGCGGTATGTTCGTGTTGAGTCTCCTTGTGATAGGCCGGAACTTTTGCCGATTTATAGTGCTATCTCGCTGAAGCATACTGCCGAAGACACCCAGCAGCACACCCCACCCGGTCACATTATACTGACAACGGGCGAACCAGTCGTCCCACTCCAAATATGCTGAGCGCTAAGATGTTTAAGCAATCTTTAAAAACTTGTATATCTTAGGAGGGGTAGGAGTAATGTGTTTGAAAATTTCTTTTAAATTTGAGCTATTGAGAAATAATCGGGAATTTTGAAGAAAATGTGATAAATGAAATAATGTAATCTATAAGTTGTGTTTTTTTCGAAAAATAACTTTTTAGATCAACAGCAAAATTCCTTTTCTGATATCCAGCAACTTACTGTACAATATGTGTCTCTGATTGTGACAGCACTGCAGAGCCTGCGTCAACCTGGAACAGTGTACACTATCAGGACCTTCCAGCAGTACCAACACAGCAAGGAAGGTGGCCAGATGGCGTCTCGCAAACGGTCGACAACCAGCACAGAAAACAACATTGCAAACAAGAAAAGAAAGTCCCTCAATGTTGAGTATGTTTCTTCTACAGTTTATTAGTTAACTGTACTGTAAATCAAATCTCAAACCAGCTGATGATTGGAGTTAATACTACCGTTATGCTTCAAATTTTACTCTAAATTAATCTCTTTGTAAAAGATCTTTTAGGCATCATAGTCATAGAGTTTTCATGAAGATAAAGGCATGACATAAATTCTCAGTAGAGCATAGCAATATTCATTATTTCATTAAGTCCCCTTTGGAAGACTCTTTATGTTTAAGGATTCAAAATATTAAAAAGACATCATGGATTCTATGAAGAATTATTATAAATATCACAAATAAATACACGTATATAGTAAGCCTTTGGTCAGTTTGAATTTGCAGATATCGTGATCAAACACATATTTTTTTATACAAACAATAAATTTTTCCAGCTAGTGATAGTTCAAACTCTGATTGTCTATAATTGACCCTGTTTCAGAGAGTTCGAACATGTTTAATGAAGTAATTAAGATTTTCTTTGGCAAACTCCATTGAAAGCTCGCAATGACAGACATCAATAAAATGCTAAGACTTTGATGACAAACATGTTTAGGGTAATGGGTTGTAGGTATGTTCATTGCTGTACAGCTGTAACAAACGTATCATAGATATAGTCCACAGATTTTAGGAATGATTGAACTTGTTTTTTACATTGTAAATATACATTGTGTATAAGACAGCTGTATAAGACAGCTGTTTGGAACACTATGCCCCAACAATGTATATTTTATAACATCAGTACAAGCTGATGTTATGCTATATATGGCAAACTAAAATATCACCTGTGAATTGTCAAATACAGTGTTAACTCAGCATTTGATTATTTAATTGTAATCAGACATTCCTTAATTATTACCAATCAGGGTATAATTACCTGTAAACCTGCACCCTCACACTGACGAGGTAGAGAAGGTCATGTGAGGGTCGCGATAAAGTTGAAAGGATTGGTCGCCTGATTATGAAGAGTGAAGAAATTAGCATCCATGTCCTATCAAAACAATCCATGGGTGACTTTGAAGGTGTCAAATCAGTTTGGTAGATATTAGGACTATATTAAGTCACTTGGTTGTGTCTTGATTTACACTTCGTCAAGATCTTTGCTGATAAAGACTCCGATAGTTTGAACTCACTCTTATTTTATGAAGCATAGTTTTGTATCATTGAACACGTTCATTTATTTATTTTTTTTAACTGACCAAAGATTTACCATAAGTGAAATTAAACTTACAATGTTGTTGCTCTGGTTCTGTTTCATAAAGATTTGTTTAAAAGCCAATATTTTCCTACCAGAGGGCATTAAGAGATTTTTTTACAAGCAAATATTTGCCCACCAGAGGGCGCTAAATATGTTTGCAGCTTTATTTGGTGTTGGCTTTTCCTAAAACTGAAACTTATCACACTGGATATAAGCTACATGCCACTAAACTGTTAAGTACAGATTCTAATTCAGTAATTGAATTAAAGAAAAAATCTATTTCAATAGTTGACTAAATTGTCCCTTTAAAATGTAGATGGTCGGAAAGATAATGCTTATGATGCTTAAATTGAAATAGGATGTTAAAGCAGTAAAAACATTGACAGTAAAAGGAAAACTAGTTCACATCGAACAAATTTAATTGACATATCCTATTTTACTTACCAATATTTCACAATGGTAGCTAAAAGCTAGAACTGCAAGCTTGGGTTTCATTTATTTTTTGTTGGTTGAAAAGTTTTATGTTACAGACAAATTCTTGGTTTATTTTTAAAACAACTTAACTAATTCCCAAGGTAATTTAATTGCATAAATTAAGTTTTCAGAAATGATAATATCTCATTTGGCAAGGTACAATAATTGCATTAATTAATTGCTTATGGACCAAAGTATGTTTGATTAGGAACTTTCCTCTCATAAAGTTTGTGTAGGTGTTTAATATCATGAGGCTAATATTTATGATGTAAAGAGGATCTTATATTACATGAGTGGCTATTTAATATGGACAGTTATTTGATTTAAATCAAGTTCAATACCGGTAATTTGATATGCCACAAGCCTTTAGTCGACTGGTCTATCTCATCATTTATTAGCGAGTTTATTAAATTTCATACCACATAGCCTCCAATATACAGTTCTGTCTATCACACAGCTAGCCTCTATAATATACAGTTCTGTCTATCACACAGCTAGCCTCTATAATATACAGTTCTGTGTATCACACAGCTAGCCTCTATAATATACAGTTCTGTCTATCACACAGCTAGCCTCTATAATATACAGTTCTGTCTATCACACAGCTAGCCTCTATAATATACAGTTCTGTCTATCACACAGCTCATATTTATGTGGATATAAGTAAAAAATGTTCAAAGTTTCTGTATAAGACAGACAAATTTAGGCTCTGACAGTACATCTTTCACTGCAGCGCCAATCATCATTCATGTGACATCATAAAGTATTTGTGACATCACAATAGTGTTGTCTTCCGATATTTATGACATGGCCATATCACATGGTAGAGCAGGCCAGGTGTGTGATAAATGTTTGTATTAAATAAAAGTGTATATATTATATGATGCATGTCCATTGAGTAGTCAGTATTCTAATAGAACGTGGTTATTGATATATGCTGATTT
The DNA here is from genome assembly GCF_902652985.1 of Pecten maximus. Taxonomy (NCBI): domain Eukaryota; kingdom Metazoa; phylum Mollusca; class Bivalvia; order Pectinida; family Pectinidae; genus Pecten; species Pecten maximus. The sequence goes on along the minus strand of NC_047015.1, from coordinate 39,860,640 downwards.
TCATTTATTTATCTGACAATGATGGCATGCCTGCTAATAAGCCCAACTATCTGTATTGAAGTTCAATATGAATATTAACAAATGCTATGTCATTGTCCTGAAATAAGACATCTTCAGTTTGAGTGAAAGTTTAAGTTTTGTCACCCTGGGCACATTATAGGTTAGATATGGTAATGTTGGGTATAACCACTAGTTTCTTGCCATGTTCATAAGTGAATATTACAAATGCATGTAGCATATCATATTTGTGTATATTGAACATATCAGCTTTATTAAGTCCACCATTATCAGATGGTGTGCTATAGTCAAATCACATTTCGTCCGTTGTCAAGCGTACGCGTCTATCACACGTCCAGCAGTCACTCCATCCGTCCATAAGCAAAACTTGTAATCGCTATTTCTCAGAAAGTTCTTCATGGATCTTTCTCAGATTTTATTTGTAGGTTCCCTTGGTTCCTATTTGTTCCTTTTTGAGACTGATTGGAAAACAAGATCGTTGACAGGCAGCCATTTTGGATTTTGACAGTTGAAGTTTGTAATCTCTTTTTCCACAAATTAAAGTTTTTCCTTTTGTGACTTAGCTGAAACTTGAATTCAGATAATACAAGTTGGTTGTCACTATTTCTCAGAGGTACCTCAATGATATATTTGTAAATTAATCTGTGATTTCCCCTTGATATACCTAATTGTGCATGTTCTATTTTGGGACTAACCTGAAAACAAGAAAACAATCCGATGGCTATTTTGAATTTTCCCTATTTCTCAGGGTTTTTCAGGGTCCTTTCAAATTTCACTTGAACATTCTCTGTGCATGGTCCCTAGTTGTTTATGTTCTGATTTAAGACTGATTAGAAAATTAGAATCTCCGATAGTGGGAACTTCAAAATTTATTAATTATAGTTATTTACTCTTAAAGTTCTTACAATTATCCAATATGGATCATCCGATGGTGGGCGCCAAGATCCTTCTAGTAATTGGAATGTATCTTTGACTTGTGTTTGCACAATTATGATACAGAATTATTTGCTCTAATATTATGAATTTTAGGCCTGAATAGATTTAATCTGTACATATACTTGTGCTTGAATAGTATTAACATTGCTAGTAGGATATAATTATGCAATGCACTCTTATGCTAATTGATGTGTTTGTTCAGCTTGTAGATTCATTCATTATAATACTTTATATTAATATAGAGATTGTGTAGCGCCTCCTTAACCATGCCACTAGCTACTAATACAGAAACCCAGCAATATGGTTTATGGAGTTGTTTCCCTTTTTCATAATCCATACCAATACAAAATGTATTGAAAAATGTATTAACAAAAGTCAAGTGCATACAGTATTGTCCTAGACTTGCCTTTTCCATCTTGAAAAATCTTGAAAGTACTTTCGACTTGAATTGAAAAGTTTTGAGTACTGGTTCATGGCCGGGAAAAGTCCTTGATAATCTTGTTCAGACTCCTGTGTTCCATATATATATGTTACACACAGAGACATGAATATGGTAATGTGTACTTTTAGTCTATATTAACAGAGCAAGACTTAATTTATGCAATGGTGACAATTTAATTTAAAGAAAAATTGCACTCCCAAGTCTCAAACTGATAGACATCAAGAAAATGTGTCACTAAGCGATGAAATCACAGATGTATGAAACATGTGAATTATCAGGAATTACAAAAATGCTTCTATAAAATTGATTTCATTCTTTATAGAAATCTCCCATTGTTAATTATCAAGAGCTTTAATAAAATCATAACATCTTGACTTTGGTTTGACCAAATCTATATTACCCTGGACAAAATTTAAGGGGCACTTTCCTTCTCCAGTATTCTACATGTTTTGGTATTTCCTACTACTAATTTAGATGGCTAGCTATAGATATCCACAGGGGGTCACACTAGCTCAGTTGGTTAGAGTGCCTGCTGGGTAATCTCAGGTAAAGATCTGAAGTGCATGGTTTACCGCTCCCTACCAGTGTGAGTTTGTGTTTCTCGGAAAGCTGAGAAACAGGCTGGTCTGTACTGTTGTTGTTGTGCCCTTGGGCAAGACACTTAATAACCTTAACTACTCTGGATGGCATGTGACGGGCCTCCTGTATATTGTTCAGTGAAGTTGTCACCAACTACTACAAGGAGACCCTGCCTCTAAGTGACCCTATCTGTTCACGGGGCGATAAAACCAACAGACAACCAAACAAGATATTCACAGGTACAACAAGATATTTAAGGATCCAATTGTCCCTTTTTGAAAACTATCCAGCTGCTTACTAGATTCCCAAACAAATTCATTATTTTACTTCCTTTTTCTTACCTTAATCCAAAGCAGACACTCCAGATATGGTTTCCCTCTAGGGATTTTAGGGTGCATTTTTCCTCATCCAAAATTCCAGCCAGATATTTTATTGACTTACCCTCACTTTACCATTTAATCCAGTCACTACTAATCTGGGTAAATCAAACTATTAATCCAAAAGTTTTATCATCTTTTCTTTCTTTGCTTCCATTTTCTCCTTATCTACCATTTCCTTTTCTGGATTACAGTCCAGCTATTCTAGGCAATCCATCCACTGCCTGACCTATCTACAACAGATAAAACCTTTACTGCTAACATTAACAATGGTTAGATTATATTAGCATGCCTGTGGATGTGTAATGCATTGAGTACAGTAACAGATGCGCATGCTGTGTGTTTAGTTGTGCACGTGGCTTAAGTAGTAATAGTCCATCATAATGTCCTTCGCTGCAGAGCTGCCCCATTTGTATCTAGGTCAATCACACCTCCAATCCCAGAGGAAAATACAGAGAACATTGATGAACCAAACGGAAAACATACAGACAACACTAAAGCTATGGAAACAGAAAGTAGCAATGTTGAAGGTAATTATCAGTCATTTTACAACCTATGTTTCACCATGTAATGTGCACATTAATTTAATTTCCAAGGAAATTTGTGGCCATTAATTAATAATGCAGCATGCTGGGGGGAATGGCTACCAAGTTTGGTCAAATCAATGACCTAGAACCACTTTCAGGGGTAAAATATGCAACAACTTCTTTTAGATAACCAAGAGGCCCAAGAAACTTATGTTGGGCTAGTAAAATGCTGTGGTGAATTGCTACTAAGTTTCCTCAAATGAATGACCTTGACTGACTTTCAATGTCACAGCAGTCAATTGTGCTAAAATCCATTCGAAAACATCTTCCCAATATTTAAGATGCTTTGGCATATTTGGCATGCAGCATGTTGGACTGAAGTGCTACCAAATTTGTTCATTGAGCTACTTTCAAGGACACAAGTGGTCAAATATTCTTAGATATTCAAACAACTTTTTCTTCATAGCAAAGAAGCCCAGAGGTCTTATGTTTTGCATTTTAAAATGACCTAGGGCATTGATATTCAAATGATTGACCTGAAGATATTTTTCAAGGTCATTGAAATAAAAAATATTTACATTTAACCCACTTCTCAGATCAATGACAGGTAATTGTTACAAGTCCATTGGGCTTCTTGTTGCTTAATTGCAATTTCTTTATTCACGATTATAGAAATCTGTGACACCTTAAATCACTCATCATTAATTATTTCTGATTTTATTACTTTTAATAACTATTAAGTTATTATGGTCATGAAATGTAGTAATAACTTATCTAAAATTACCATAAAATGTCTTAATGGCCATTTCATTGCAGTCTGCAAAGTTCGATTTGATTTTAATTAATAGATTACATTAATGGTCATTAAAATATTCAGTATGTTGATAGCTGTTAAATACCATAATGAATTACCTAGAATTCTACATGTTTTAATGACTTTCTTATTGATGGGAACAGTGAAAAAAGTTAAAAAAAAAAAAAAAATAGATAACAATTGTTTTTGTCCTAATAGAGGTTGGTTTTGTATTGTTTTGTTTTAACATCCTATCAACAGCCTCGGTCATTTTAGAACAGGTCCTAATGGAGAAAGTGGGTTGTTAACTTAGCAGTTATGCTATGGTCACAAAGATCGGCCGGTATCCGGGGATAGGGGTAATCGGGTGTACACCGCTGGTTTTGGCCATTGTTCCGACATCGGACAACACCGGTAAAAAAATTGGTCTCACATCATTTACATAAATGGCACCGTCCGGAGGCCGTCTGGTAATCGTACAGCGTCTGTTTCCCAAGAGAAATTTTGGGGGGGGGGTCGGCGAGGCAGTGAATACCGACCGAACATCTACGTAATACTAATCGGCCGATTATCCTATGATGTCCGGGCGATAACCGGCCTATTCACCGGACATTATACGAATATCGCCCGAGTATCCTACGGACAACGAACGATACTTGTAACATCCCCGGCCGAATGTCGGGCGATTATCGGGCGGTGTGATTACCGCTCGATTCCCGGCCGGATATCGGACGATACTTAAACGATGTGTGAAGGATATGTGGCCGATTATGAAAATCAACGGGACACCAGAGAAAGAATGGGCTAGGCAAAAGTTTCCCCACTACCATAGCTGATAGGGGGTAAAGAATGGGCTAGGCAAAAGTTTCCCCACTACCATAGCTGATAGGGGGTAAAGAATGGGCTAGGCAAAAGTTTCCCCACTACCATAGCTGATAGGGGGTAAAGAATGGGCTAGGCAAAAGTTTCCCCACTACCATAGCTGATAGGGGGTAAAGAATGGGCTAGGCAAAAGTTTCCTCACTACCATAGCTGATAGGGGTAAAGAATGGGCTAGGCAAAAGTTTCCCCACTACCATAGCTGATAGGGGGTAAAGAATGGACTAGGCAAAAGTTTCCCCACTACCATAGCTGATAGGGGGTAAAGAATGGGCTAGGCAAAAGTTTCCCCACTACCATAGCTGATAGGGGGTAAAGAATGGGCTAGGCAAAAGTTTCCCCACTACCATAGCTGATAGGGGGTAAAGAATGGGCTAGGCAAAAGTTTCCCCACTACCATAGCTGATAGGGGGTAAAGAATGGGCTAGGCAAAAGTTTCCTCACTACCATAGCTGATAGGGGGTAAAGAATGGGCTAGGCAAAAGTTTCCCCACTACCATAGCTGATAGGGGGTAAAGAATGGACTAGGCAAAAGTTTCCCCACTACCATAGCTGATAGGGGGTAAAGAATGGGCTAGGCAAAAGTTTCCCCACTACCATACAGTTGAGTGTAGACTAAAGGTTACACAAAGTGCACTCCGAGTGCACTCCGTTTGGACTTGGAGTGCACTCCGTTTGGACTCCAGGTAAACTTGGAGTGCACTCGGAGTGCACTCCAAGTTTACCTGGAGTCCTATCAGGCCCCAATCCTACCTGGGTCCACATGTATCATATGTACCTGTAACCAAGTACATATATACATGATGTTTATAGATAGATGTATACTCTTATACATTTTGACTCCTTAAACATGTAACAATAAGATATTGCTACTGTTTTATCTTTGTATATATCATCTTATTATTTTGTTGGTTCATTTTTCGCTGGTTAACTAACAGCATCTAATATAATTGATTTTTTTCTATTAGTTCACCCTATATAAAATTAATAGATCTGGCACTTCGTTGAAAAATGTATGAAAGCATTCCTTTGATTTTAAGAGTTTTAACAATTAAGCCACGTCAAATAGTAGAAAATTGGCAATAAACAAAAATGTATTTGGCAAGTTGTTTGTGGTCTCTCAAAATGTAGGGTTTCATTGTGTACTGGACATAACTTGTACTGGAAGTACTAAGTACTGTTTTTAATATATTTCAAATACTTTTCTTCCAGCAGTGTATATTTATCTTAACATACAACAAAAAAGAAAGGTTTTTTTATCACCTCGATAGCATATTCCGGATCTAATGTCTAATTTTGATTTACAGTTTAACATCAGACTTACATTTCTATTTGGTAAACCAACTTTTTTTTTGTTATGACTGCCTCATTAAATCCAGGTCATACATGGAGTTCTTTTAACAATTATATCAACTTCCAGGTCAATATTTACCTGTACATTGTATATCAAGGGTGATGATTACAGGGGTGTGGAGAAAAGTCAGACTTACACTGACCCCAATAATGACCCCTTCCTTCAAGTTACCTCATAAGGTGTGAAGATCTGGACAGGTGTACACACAGTCATCTAACTAGATAAAGACCCCCCCCCCCCCCCCCCCCCCCCCCCCCCTTAATTGTTAGATGGAAACTGGTCATCATACCTTACCTTTACCTAGCCCGAGTTTCCTCTGGCCCTGACACCATGTCTGGTATGGTGTCAGGGCTAGAGGAAACTCAGGCTGACCTATACCAAGGTCATATAGAATATAGGTACGGACTTGTGACGGTCGATATCTGACACTTCTGAAATTATATGATTGTCCATTCCTATAACAGTATTATAATATTAAAACAGTTATAAGTCATTAATATAAAAAAAAAATATTTGAAAAAAAAAATTTCACACTGGTACTATTATTTTATGTCTTTGATATTATAATGGAAGCATGTATAGAGTATTAGAGGTCAATATGTAAATCAACATAGATATACATAAACAGATACTGTCATTTATTATGGGTAGTCCAGAACTACATACCTGTGTGTACGTTATGTCAGAATATTAATTTAACTAGGTAATGCTCGTAAATATGTACAGTTGTAAATGTATATTTTTCTAATGATACATTTAAATATATAACCTATATAAACTAAAATGATTGTTTATTCTATAATTACTTGCCTGAATTGAGTACATATATGTAGAGAATATCTTATATAAAAAACACATAATTCATTAAATACTGTAAACTTTGAATATTTTGAATAATCAATAACATAATATAGATATATTATCTGAACTTCCTTTACAGTCATGATATATGTACAGTAATAAATATTCTAATTGAAATAATTTTCAATTCCTTAATAAAATGAAATACAATTTACTTACATGTTAATGAAATAATAAGCAATTAACTTTCATAGAAACCTGATTATAGCATAAATTGCATAACTGTCTTTTATGGATCTTAATAAATATAAATTTAACATATAGGCATTATTACCATGTATTAACAATAAAATAAATATTCCTAGTAGACTAAACAAATGTTAATAGTAATATTAACAGAAGAAAAGTAATTTGTAAATATCTATTTATTTATATATAAATTATATTAAAAGCATCGAAGCATTAATACATATATATGATATAGTCTGATTGTAGAACTGGGGTAGGCATGGTGTCTTACAGGACTCCAGGTAGACTCGGAGTCCACTTGGAGTGCACTCCAAGTTTACCTGGAGTCCAAACGGAGTGCACTCCAAGTCCAAATGGAGTGCACTTGGAGTGCACTTGGGTGTAACCTTTAGTCTACACTCAACTGTAGCTGATAGGGGGAAGGAATTTGCTAGCTGATTCTTTCCCCGGGGGAGAAACTTTCAACTAGGGGGGGAAGAATTGGCTAGCTGATTGTTTCCCCAAGGGAAGAAATTGGCTAGCCAATTCTTTCCCCGGGGAAACTTTTACAGGGAGAAAGAATTGACTCCTACACTGGGATTACATCTTAAGCCTAATCGGAAGGGGTTGTGACCTTAGCATTAACTAAAGTTGGCCTACCATGTTTTTTTCTTTCTGATTTAATGTCTATATAGTATATGATTTCCTCCTTGATATCTCAGGAACAATTCGAAGATCATTATAAATTAAAGTAAATTAAAAAAACAAACATTTTAGGAATTTTAATAATTTGAATTTTTTTTTTTCTGTTTTTTTTTTATTTTTATTTTTTTTGGGTAATTTCACTGAGCATAATATTTCACTCTCTGATCATGGTCATAAACTCTACATATCACAAGTCGTATTATTGTGAACCAGATCACCATTCACCACCAGTCTGATTACTTAATTTGTTTATGGGTGTGTATGTCCAATTGACAGAAGAGAAGCATTTCTAACTTGAAATATAATTATGGTTGGTGACTAGTCGATGTGTCAGCACACATATAACGCCCTCATAGGTCGCTCTTCTACATTATATGTAATAAGGTTGTTGGTCATTAGGGCATTTGGTCAGATGTCAAAACACTCTTTCACTTGTGGTATTCAACCTTCTCAGCAAATTAAGCTTTTCATGATGCTGTTGAACGGCATCCTTGTAGGTATCCCACTTTGCACTTTAAAGTTTTTTGGGTAAGTTTTTGAACAGTTGATAAACCCATATGTATGCATCCCACACCCTTCTAATCTAGTATATACATTGATTGCGTTATGAGAGATTTGATATACCTATAGATATATTACAGGGCCACTGTGATGAGGTATATTACACAGGATGTGGTTTTGTGTGAGTAAGCTTGTGTGTTGTGCAATGCCAGACAACAGACTGTGAATCTATAGCCTTCACACCTACACACGTACCACTCTGTATATTGTTAAAACACAACCTTTTGTCATAGTTAATCTGAAGGTCACGTTGAAAGAAAATACTCCCACATCCAAATAATTCTAGATTTTTGAGAGGAATAGACACTTCAATAAAGCCATCACATGTTACATCATTCAGATTAAACACTTGTTCACATGAAGGTTTATTAAAATAGATATAGGAGTGTCCATTTGTCAGCACCAACCTCCGGGCCCAACAGGATAATTTTGTAATAAGTTTCAAAAGGGAAAACAAATTGAGTTGCTCCTGTCAATGAAATATTACAAAGATGGAATATACCTTGTTTTAGCTCATCTCTTCAAGATGTTGGGGAGGGGCTTATGTAGTCACACCAATCAACTTTAATTTGATGCAGTAGAGACTAAATGCTTTTATATTTTTAATTGGTTATGAATTTGCCTATGAATAAATCAGGTTTGGTACAAGTGTTGAAATTGATTGCTGGTATGAAAGGTTCTTGATATTGGCAATTACCGGTAAAGTTGCTAGGAGTCCAGTAATCAATTCAAGTAAATATTTTTTCAAGTGTTGAACAAAATTATGAGATAGAGTTCTGTTATATGTTTTAACTGATTGCTTAAACTGGAATGCTGTTTACTTTATTATTTCAAGTAATTGGTAAAAATATGTTCTTGTAATGTTTTCATCTTCCCTCATTGTTTGGATTTCAGACAAGAAAGCTGAGCAGATGTTTGTGGAGCCAGAGGTTTGGTGATGTGACCTTTGACCTACAGGACAAATACAAAGTGCTAGTGACTACAAATAAATGTTGTGATGGGAAGCGTTTTGTTCAGTACTTAACAATATGATGTTTATACTGAAAGAAATGTTGCAATATTTTCATTGATGATTATAGTGGAAAAAGAAACAACATAATGAAATAAATATTTAAAAACCTATTGGACTGACTCTTTAAAAGAATTTCTTGTTTTTCTTTCAACAAGTTCTCCTCATTAAACCAAGTCAATACCGGTATTCAAAATCTTATTTCAGTAGCTTGCTCGGATGAAGAGTTTGATAATGACAGTGTTAAAAAACAATTTCTTCAGAAAAATCCTGATCATTAAATTAAAGTCAGGGTGATAGACTAGCTGCATTGTGGGATAAATGCTATCAAATATAAACTTTTCATTTTAATTAGAAAACTTCTTCTAAGGACTATACACATGTTTTGTCTTATTAACTTCTCTGATCATTTAATGGTAGATACAAGCTAAACACTCCACATTCACCATATCACATGTACATGTATATGCATACTATTACATGTATGTGTTTTGGGAGGCTGCGGTATGTTCATGTTAAGTCTCCTTGTGATAGTCCGAACTTTTGACGATTTATAGTGCTACCTCACTGAACCATACTGCCGAAGACACCCAGCAGGACACCCCACCCGGTCACATTATACTGAAATGGGCAGACCCCACCCCACTACTAATATACTGAGCTTAAGCAGGAGCAGCAACTACCATTTTAAAGACTCTGGTATGTCTCGGCCAGGGGACAGAACCCAAAGCCTTCCTCACAGGGGCGAACGCTCAACTAAACGCCAAACGTGAGGCATTGTCAAGGGAGACATTAGTAAGAAGAAAGTTAAAAAAAGAAGAGAAAGATAAGAGCCCAAATTTAGTGTGAACTAGAAGACTATTAAGCATTGTTTCAAAGGAATCACTCATTGAACACTTCATTTTTATCAGAAATTTGTATATCTACATCTTCAATTAATATAAAGGAATCGATAGGTACCTTTGAACGGCTTAAAACTACTTTATAGATATCTCTACGAAGGTAGCATGCAATAGGTAAAACGAAACGTAAACGGTCATGTCACTTATTCTAGTGAGAAAACTTCAAAAGGTCAAAACAATTTTTAATCTAGGGAACAGTTTGTCGTTTGAAAATATTCGTATGTGACATAAAATAAAATGTTAAAGCACTGACAGATAACGTTTGTCATTTAAAGGTGTAATAAATGAAATGCCTTTTGTTAATTGATAAAACGGTTATTTTTGCTATTTTTAATCACTACGACTGTACTATGTACTTTACTAAATAAAAGTTCAATAGACTCGACTCCCCTGATAATACTTTACATTGGTTTGAAAATATAATACCATCTTAACGACAGCTTCAACTAAAATAGGAAAAAGGGCGCCGGCTAGAAAATAATTCCATGGGCCGCCATAACGTCATATATCCACCCTACAATTAATCCCCAAAATACCGTGTGAAATTGTCAATATTGTTTACAATTAATCCACACAATGCCGTGTGAAATTGTCAGAATTGTTTACAATTAATCCACACAATGCCGTGTGAAATTGTCAGAATTGTTTACAATTAATCCACACATTGCCGTGTGAAATTGTCAGAAATGGTTACAATTAATTCACACAATGCCGTGTGAAATTGTCAGTATTGTTTACAATTAATTCACACAATGCCGTGTGAAATTGTCAGAATTGTTTACAATTAATCCACAAATTGGTTACAATTAATTCACACAGTGCCGTGTGAAATTGTCAGTATTGGTTACAATTAATCCACACAATGCCGTGTGAAATTGTCAGTATTGGTTACAATTAATCCACACAGTGCCGTGTGAAATTGTCAGTATTGGTTACAATTAATTCACACAAATTCACACATTGCCGTGTGAAATTGTCAGAATTGTTTACAATTAATCCACACATTGCCGTGTGAAATTGTCAGTATTGGTTACAATTAATCCACACAATGCCGTGTGAAATTGTCAGTATTGGTTACAATTAATCCACACAATGACACAATCGTTAAGGTTGGTCCAGTGTGTAGACTTTCGCCATACAAATTACAAGAAGTCTGCTTGCAGTCATTCATTTGCATTTGATTGCAATAAAGACATTCAACTAGCCCCAACTTATTTGGTATACGTCTGATGATAGACGCACAGGTTGTTTTAAAGATGTGATAGGAAAAATACCTTGCCCGCACTGAGGTTTGAAATAGCGACATCTTACTCTCAAGACAAGCACTCTACCAAGTTACCACTAGCCTGAGATACATATATTTACAATTGTCTGGCATTGTCACTATATAGTCTGTTTGAGAGCTCTGGCATTGATGTACGTTTAAATGCCATCCATCACGCGTTACACTTATCAGCGTATTAATACAACACAAACCGGAACTACAATATCCAGGATAATTAAGTTTAACGACTAATTATTTTGTCTACATAATTTGTTATAAAAAAATATGAATTATAGCATTTACAAAAATAAAAAGTAAAAGGAATGTAAATATAAGCTTTGAACTGTTTTTGTATGGTATTTATGATCTATTTGAATGCCAGAGCTTTGCAAGCAAACAAATAATGTGTGTTAGAACTGATTTTGTAGGTATTTATGATCTGTTTGAATGCCAGAGCTTTACAGCTTTACAAGCAAACAAATCATAATGTGCGTTAGCACATTGTGATTTGTTTTCTTGTAAAGCTCTGGCATTCAAATAGATCATAAATACCATACACAAACAGTTAAATGCTTAAATATAGTGTAGGTACCCTATACTCTCAACTTTTGCAATACTCCCACCTCCACAAAGTCTTTGCCACCAAAGACAATCACAACTCAAGTTCTAAAGCTGCATGGGAGCCTCTCAATCCCCGGAAGCTTTCAGTTGGAGTGGTTGACAGCACTAAATAAGCACCGTCTTCCAATTGAAACCGGAAGATTGGAAAACGTTCCTAGGGAAGAACGTATATGTGTTCTGTGTGATAAACATTCCATTGGTGATGAATTTTTTAATGTGATTTTTTCCTTATTGAAAGAATTAAGTATATTCCTAAATACTATAAAATTATCCAAATACTATAAAATACTCTGAATTATTTTGTACAACAAATGGAAGTATTGCGCTTTTCTCCATTTTATTATGCAAACATTTCAGTCTCCGTGTTAACTATACCAGTGCTATCTATTGTCTAATGTTAATTATTTGTGTATATTCTGGTGTTGCTCATGTATCGTATATATGATCTGAGTGTCATATAAAAACTTCTAAAACTTCTGAAGCTTAATCGTTGACGTCTGGTAGCGGATTTAGAGCCAGTTGTCAGCATCAGATACGTTTGTTTTAAGGCGACATAACCATAATGAGATCGCCAAACTTTTTGTATATTCATTAAAACTATGGTTGTACTAAAAGAAGAGTGTTTCAAAATCAAGTTCATCTACAACACTTTAAGTGGAATCTAAACAGCAAATCCAGCCAAAACAGTTGATATTTTACAAGGCTATACATCCCTACTAGGGTGTTATTTAATAGAAATAACTTGATAAAATGTTGATATGTATCATGTCAAACCGTGGGCCTTGCTGTTGACATTCAATTTGTTCAGTAGTTCGTAAATTTCAACAAAACATGAGAAAAATGCATATTTCAGGGGGACATAATTAACTCATTTGTATCTCATTTATTGTGCAAAACAGTCATGTCGTTTTGCTCACAAGGGTCTAAAGCACAAAATAGGAGCATTGGTTTGACTAGATTGGACTTTATGATACATGTATGTATTAACACTGTTTTATTTAGACCTTGAAATGCAAATGGCGGTTGTGAATAAGAGCAGACAATTATGGCATATAAGAAGGTATTTCAAGCGTCAAAAATGAGAACTCTAGACATGGCAGGAAGACTGTTTTTAGGAAAAAAAATGTTCATCCGTTGAGTTTAAGGTAAAAGATATATATTTCTGAAAAAGGCCCAAAACTCACCAGTTTGACAATTTGTCTTGAAATGGTCTTTCTTACTATAATCAGATGTCTTAAATGTATTATATAGGAGCATTTTTAATGGCTGAAATGCCTCCCTTTATGTCATATTTGTGTAATATCAACCACAGCCGCCATTTGCATTTCAAGGTCAAAACTAAATATGTGTTTATACCTACATAAAGTCAAATCCGGTCAAACAAATGCTCCTACCCTGTGCTATAGACACCTGTGAGCATGACATCTGGGCTATTTTTCAGGTTTGGTTATTTTTGTGGCTTAGAATTATTCCATGCTACAACTTACCACAAAGTAACTCTATAGAAGAAATTGTTAGCATCTACATCAAATTATTTGTGATTTTAAGACACTACATGTCCAAACAAACATTTTGGTATATTACATGACTATTTTTGTGCAATTTTTAAGCTATTTATTCGTGTTTGAAATTCAACATTATTCTGCTATATAGATGACCCTTAACCTCACCGATGTCTATACACTAAACGAATTACAATGATGTTTATTTTATTTATTTTCATTTTACGCTATATAATGGACACATTTGTATGCACGTAATTAACTTCGAAAAAGCTTTGGAATTTGTATGAAGAAAAGAATTTCTATAGTCTAGACAAAAAGCTTAGGCCTCGCACACGCCATTTTTACATTTCTAACACCGTGATATTTTAGATTTTGAATAAATAGACTATTTGTCAACACAAAATCTAAATGACTACGCATTCTAATGCTACAAATTAAAAAAAAGAAAAAAAAAAAAACAAGACACGTGTCATTAATTTGATTGGACGGGAAATGCAGCAAATAGCGGTGACGTTATGCTTTGAATCGACTTTCTCCGAGGAGGCGTATACATACATGCCAAATGTATCGTACTGTATTGACACTGAAGTCACTGAAATGAGCTTCTGTCAGCGACCCAGAGAAAACACAAATCCTTGAGTGCCATCTGCTAAGAATCAAACAGCGAAAATCCACACGGCATGATAAAAAAATCTGTTCTGCAAGATTTTGATTTTTTGCCTGAGAGCGTTGCTCTGAAGACAAACCCATACTCAGCGCCGGAAAGTTATCACATACAAATTTGCCATTTCATGGTCAATATATAGTCTTGGTCCCCAACCACATCTTCAAATTCTTGTCAATCAATCATTTCGGTGACACACTTACATTCCGAATGCCCTTTAGTCTGAAAACCCAATAGTCCGAAAATAGGTAAATTAATATATGTTGTATAGAAATGTTGATAAATAGTTTTATGTCAGCATTACTCGGAATTGTTACTTAATGTTTTTATCAATTATCCAGACGACTTATCTTTTTGTCAATAAACCATACGTCTCAAAGTTTTTGTCAATCAACCATATCTCTCAATAGTCCTTGTCAATCAACCATATCTCCCAATATTCTTTGTCAATCAACCATATCTCTCAATAGTCTTTGCCAGTCAACCATATCTCCCAAAAATCTTTGTTATTCAACCATATATCCCAATAGTCCTTGTCAATCAACCATATCTACCAATATTCTTTGTCAATTTTTGGTTTGTTTTTGTTTAACGTCCTATTAACAGCCAGGGTCATTTAAGGACGTGCCAGGTTTTGGAGGTGGAGGAAAGCCGGAGTACCCGGAGAAAAACCACCGGCCTACGGTCAGTACCTGGCAACTGCCCCACGTAGGTTTCGAACTCGCAACCCAGAGGTGGAGGGCTAGTGTTAAAGTGTCGGGACACCTTAACCACTCGGCCACCGCGGCCCCTCCTCTCTTTGTCAATCAACCATATCTCTCAATAGTCCTTGTGAATCAACCATATCTCTCAATAGTCTTTGTAAATCAACCATATCTCTTAATATTCTTTTTCGATCAACCATATCTCTCTCACGGTTTTGTTTTGTTCACTCGCATATATATGATGTTTTGCAATACTATTTGTCAAATGACCACGCCTTGAACTCTGTGTTAGTTGGAAGTGTCGTCTATATCAATGTAATGCAATGGACATGTACAGATAACACACCCTAGCCACCAGTTTGGACATACAGAAGTGTTCAAAGATCTCGGATCAATTTGATAACAAATATTTAGCTCATGACTAACGCACGGGAGAACCTCGAGATTAGCATATCAGATTCCAAATTGGTCAGATCGAGCCACTTCATGGAGGCGCTGATATGGCTAGAGGGTCAACATGAGGATCATAGGATATATACATTACATACGCATATTAGTGCCTTATAACACAATTTACAAATGTAGGAAAGTCTATGTAAGATTTAATCTAAGTTAGATGATATTTTTACATACATTTGTAACCTGACTCGACGTAAAATCTAATGTAACTGAGCTTTAATACAATGGTAAATCCAGTGGGGTTATTAAAAAGTATTACAAATGACTAATTATAAGTATACCTGAATATACGTCAGATGAGTGGCTTGTGTTACATAGCAATGTAAATATAGATTTGCACACCAACAGAATAAATGGACAGGAATCGATATTATAAGTAAATAGATTATTAGAACTTAAACAGAATTCTGTTTATAGAGGTTACACAACGAGTGGTTGTTGGATATGGAATTTGTTTCACACTCGTAAGTTATTTTTTAAAAGTTACAAAAGACACGAGCTTTAGCGAGTGTTTTTTGCAACTTTTAAAAAATAACTTACGAGTGTGAAATAAATTCCATATCCAACAATTTCGAGTCGTGTGACCTGTTTCTACCACAACAATATCGGCTTGAATCAAAGGGAAACGTGGCCAAGTATTATTTCGCGTATGCAAATAAAGTGTACCGGTGACGTCCGGAACCCGGTGATGTGACGTCATTAGATTATTGATGACGTCAATAACAATTGCAGCTTGGGTCAAAGTTCACCGTGTAAGCCAATCGAAATGCGTACAGAGTTTATACCACGTGTGGTATAAACAGATTGTTAATCAACAGCTGTAATGATTAACTGATGGTCTGAGAGTTGAATAACACAGGGTATTGTGGTAGAAATAGAGGTTACACAACGAGTGGTTGTTGGATATGGAATTTATTTCACACGAGTAAGTTATTTTTTAAAAGTTACAAAAGACACGAGCTTTAGCGAGTGTCTTTTGCAACTTTTAAAAAATAACTTACGAGTGTGAAATAAATTCCTATATCCAACAATTTCGAGTCGTGTGACCTGTTTCTACCACAATAATATCGGCTTGAATCAAGGGGAAACGTGGCAAAGTATAATTTCGCGTATGCAAATAAAGTGTACCGGTGACGTCCGGGACCCGATGATGTGACGTCATTAGATTATTGATGACGTCAATAACAATTGCAGCTTGGGTCAAAGTTCACCGTGTAAGCCAATCGAAATGCGTACAGAGTTTATACCACGTGTGGTATAAACAGATTGTTAATCAACGGCTGTAATGATTAACTGATGGTCTGAGAGTTGAATAACACGGGTATTGTGGTAGAAACCTAAATAAATTATACGCTAGGACACCTCATTATTTATCAAAGATGTTGAGACATTAGGCATTGAGAACAGGAGGATCGTAGAGGAAGGATATAGCGCCTGTTGGCAAAAAATCAGACTGATGTACAATTGTCCGAAATTTATAGAGGTGTGTGGTTTTAATTCTCATGAAAACTGTGGAACTTTCGGTGCTATCGTGAGTGTGTTACTTTAACCTATTGCTCTGGATAAAATGTTATTGACCTTGACGGTATGTTGATCAATTTATTAGATGTAGCCACCAGCTACAACAATGGGACCGCACATAAAACGACCTAGACTGGTATTGTGATAAAAATATTAAAAACCAGATTAAAAAAAAAGATACTTCAACCACCGTTGATTTATATGTGAAACGATATAATATTATATATTTTGTAAATATGACGTAATTTGCTAAATTTATTTACATGACTTGGCAGAAAACATTTATGTACAGTCATTGTGTTTATAGTTTGATTTTTTTAAAGATTTTTTTCTCTTCAATTTTCATCAAATCACACTACCCCGCGAAAATCTGTCTGATTGATCCATAACACTGTTAAAAAAATTAAAGACACGACTTTTGTTTAATGAATGTACATATCCTGGTTCTCCGACGAACACGCAAACACACTGAAACCTAGAAAGGGTGAATTCCGTACCGATCACGTGATAACGTAACGTGCGCGTGCAAACATTTCGATCAATTGACATTCATAGTTACAAATACTTATTTGATAAAATCGAAACTGAATTCAAGTTTCGAATTTCAATGTAAATATACAAAATGCTGTTGTTATCTGAATGTAACCACGCAATAATGACTGTTGATTGGCCAGTTTGTCCAATTTTCTAGACGGGGCTTCCCCTTTTGGGATCCCGAAAGCCAAGGGAAGAACAGAAAGAGGTAACGGGGATGGTAAGTACATTGTTGATACCCATATGTGTGTAGGGGTGTGTACATTGGTGATACACATATGTGTGTAGGGGTATGTACATTGTTGAAACACATATGTGTGTAGGGGTATGTACATTGGTGATACACATATGTGTGAAGGAGTATGTACATTATTGATACACATATGTGTGTAGTGGTATGTCTTTGTTGATACACATATGTGTGAAGGGGTATGTACATTGTTTAAACACATATGTGTGTAAGGGTATGTACATTGGGAATACACGTGTGTAGGGGTGTGTACATTGTTGATACATATGTGTGTAGGGGTGTGTACATTGTTGATACACATGTGTGTAGGGGTGTGTACATTGGGAATACATATGTGTGTAGGGGTGTGTACATTGTTGATACATATGTGTGTAGGGGTATGTACATTGTTGATACATATGTGTGTAGGGGTATGTACATTGCTGATACACATATGTGTGTAGGGGTGTGTACATTGTTGATACACATATGTGTGTAGGGGTATGTACATTGCTGATACACATATGTGTGTAGGGGTGTGTACATTGTTGATACATATATGTGTGTAGGGGTGTGTACATTGTTGATACACATGTGTGTAGGGGTATGTACATTGGGAATACACATATGTGTGTAGGGTTATGTACATTGGGAATACACATATGTGTGTAGGGGTGTGTATATTGTGGAAACACGTGTGTAGGGGTATGAACATTGTTGATACACATGTGTGTAGGGGTGTGTACATTGGTGATATCTCACCATGATCGGGTTTATGTCCATTATTATGGCGTTATGATCTGATTGAGGATAAGATGCATTTAAAAAACTGTAAATGACATACAATGGTGTACATTATATTATAGGAGGTAAATGACATACAATGGTGTACAATGATATTATAGGAGGTAAATGACATACAATGATGTACATTATATTATAGGAGGTAAATGACATACAATGATGTACAGTATATTATAGGAGGTAAATGACAT
Organism: Pecten maximus; assembly: GCF_902652985.1. Taxonomy (NCBI): domain Eukaryota; kingdom Metazoa; phylum Mollusca; class Bivalvia; order Pectinida; family Pectinidae; genus Pecten; species Pecten maximus. Next base: position 39,842,033 of record NC_047015.1, on the reverse strand, counting down.
ACAATGATGTACAGTATATTATAGGAGGTAAATGACATACAATGATGTACAGTATATTATAGGAGGTAAATGACATATAATGGTGTACAGTACATTATAGGAGGTAAATGACATACAATGATGTACATTATATTATAGGAGGTAAATGACATACAATGATGTACAGTATATTATAGGAGGTAAATGACATACAATGATGTACAGTATATTATAGGAGGTAAATGACATACAATGATGTACAGTATATTATAGGAGGTAAATGACATACAATGTTGTACAATGATATTATAGGAGGTAAATGACATACAATGATGTACATTATATTATAGGAGGTAAATGACATACAATGATGTACAGTATATTATAGGAGGTAAATGACATACAATGATGTACAGTATATTATAGGAGGTAAATGACATACAATGATGTACAGTATATTATAGGAGGTAAATGACATACAATGGTGTACAATGATATTATAGGAGGTAAATGACATACAATGATGTACATTATATTATAGGAGGTAAATGACATACAATGATGTACAGTATATTATAGGAGGTAAATGCCATATAATGTTGTACAATGATATTATAGGAGGTAAATGACATATAATGGTGTACAGTATATTATAGGAGGTAAATGACATACAATGATGTACAGTATATTATAGGTGGTAAATGACATACAATGATGTACAATGATATTATAGGAGGTAAATGACATACAATGATGTAAATTATATTATAGGAGGTAAATGACATACAATGATGTACAGTATATTATAGGAGGAAAATGACATACAATGGTGTACAATGATAATGACATACAATGATGTACAATGATATTATAGGAGGTTAATGACATACAATGGTGTACAGTATATTATAGGAGGTAAATGACATACAATGGTGTACAATGATATTATAGGAGGTTAATGACATACAATGGTGTACAGTATATTATAGGAGGTAAATGACATACAATGATGTACAGTATATTATAGGAGGTAAATGCCATATAATGTTGTACAATGATATTATAGGAGGTAAATGACATACAATGATGTACAGTATATTATAGGAGGTAAATGACATACAATGATGTACAGTATATTATAGGAGGTAAATGACATACAATGATGTACAGTATATTATAGGAGGTAAATGACATACAATGGTGTACAATGATATTATAGGAGGTAAATGACATACAATGATGTACATTATATTATAGGAGGTAAATGACATACAATGATGTACAGTATATTATAGGAGGTAAATGCCATATAATGTTGTACAATGATATTATAGGAGGTAAATGACATATAATGGTGTACAGTATATTATAGGAGGTAAATGACATACAATGATGTACAGTATATTATAGGTGGTAAATGACATACAATGATGTACAATGATATTATAGGAGGTAAATGACATACAATGATGTAAATTATATTATAGGAGGTAAATGACATACAATGATGTACAGTATATTATAGGAGGAAAATGACATACAATGGTGTACAATGATAATGACATACAATGATGTACAATGATATTATAGGAGGTTAATGACATACAATGGTGTACAGTATATTATAGGAGGTAAATGACATACAATGGTGTACAATGATATTATAGGAGGTTAATGACATACAATGGTGTACAGTATATTATAGGAGGTAAATGACATACAATGATGTACAGTATATTATAGGAGGTAAATGCCATATAATGTTGTACAATGATATTATAGGAGGTAAATGACATATAATGGTGTACAGTATAGTATAGGAGGTAAATGACATACAATGATGTACAGTATATTATAAGTGGTAAATGACATACAATGATGTACAATGATATTATAGGAGGTAAATGACATACAATGATGTACATTATATTATAGGAGGTAAATGACGTACAATGATGTACAATGATAATGACATACAATGGTGTACAATGATATTATAGGAGGTAAATGACATACAATAGTGTACAATGATATTATAGGAGGTTAATGACATACAATGGCGTACAATGATATTATAAGAGGTTAAAGACATACAATGGTGTACAGTATATTATAGGAGGTAAATGACATACAATGGTGTACAATGATATTATAGGAGGTTAATGACATACAATGATGTACAATGATATTATAGGAGGTTAATGACATACAATGATGTACAATGATATTATAGGAGGTTAATGACATACAATGATGTACAATGATATTATAGGAGGTAAATGACATACAATGGTGTACAATGATATTATAGGAGGTTAATGACATACAATGGTGTACAGTATATTATAGGAGGTAAATGACATACAATAGTGTACAATGATATTATAGGAGGTTAATGACATACAATGGTGTACAGTATATTATAGGAGGTAAATGACATACAATGGTGTACAATGATATTATAGGAGGTTAATGACATACAATGGTGTACAGTATATTATAGGAGGTAAATGACATACAATAGTGTACAATGATATTATAGGAGGTAAATGACATACAATGTTGTACAATGATACTATATGACGTAAATGACATACAATGTTGTACAATGATACTATATGAGGTAAATGACATACAATGGTATACAGTATATTATAGGAGGTAAATGACATACAATGGTGTACAGTATATTATAGGAGGTAAATGGCATACAATGGTGTACAATGATATTATAGGAGGTAAATGACATACAATGATGTACATTATATTATAGGAGGTAAATGACATACAATGGTGTACAGTATATTATAGGAGGTAAATGACATACAATGGTGTACAATGATATTATAGGAGGTAAATGACATACAATGATGTACATTATATTATAGGAGGTAAATGACATACAATGATGTACAGTATATTATAGGAGGTAAATGACATACAATGATGTACAGTATATTATAGGAGGTAAATGACATACAATGATGTACAGTATATTATAGGAGGTAAATGCCATATAATGTTGTACAATGATATTATAGGAGGTAAATGACATATAATGGTGTACAGTATATTATAGGAGGTAAATGACATACAATGATGTACAGTATATTATAGGTGGTAAATGACATACAATGATGTACAATGATATTATTGGAGGTAAATGACATACAATGATGTACATTATATTATAGGAGGTAAATGACATACAATGATGTACAGTATATTATAGGAGGAAAATGACATACAATGGTGTACAATGATAATGACATACAATGATGTACAATGATATTATAGGAGGTAAATGACATACAATAGTGTACAATGATATTATAGGAGGTTAATGACATACAATGGTGTACAGTATATTATAGGAGGTAAATGACATACAATGATGTACAGTATATTATAGGTGGTAAATGACATACAATGATGTACAATGATATTATTGGAGGTAAATGACATACAATGATGTACATTATATTATAGGAGGTAAATGACATACAATGATGTACAGTATATTATAGGAGGAAAATGACATACAATGGTGTACAATGATAATGACATACAATGATGTACAATGATATTATAGGAGGTAAATGACATACAATGATGTACAGTATATTATAGGAGGTAAATGACATACAATGATGTACAGTATATTATAGGAGGTAAATGACATACAATGATGTACAGTATATTATAGGAGGTAAATGCCATATAATGTTGTACAATGATATTATAGGAGGTAAATGACATATAATGGTGTATAGTATATTATAGGAGGTAAATGACATACAATGATGTACAGTATATTATAGGTGGTAAATGACATACAATGATGTACAATGATATTATTGGAGGTAAATGACATACAATGATGTACATTATATTATAGGAGGAAAATGACATACAATGGTGTACAATGATAATGACATACAATGATGTACAATGATATTATAGGAGGTAAATGACATACAATAGTGTACAATGATATTATAGGAGGTTAATGACATACAATGGCGTACAGTATATTATAGGAGGTAAATGACATACAATGATGCACAGTATATTATAGGAGGAAAATGACATACAATGGTGTACAATGATAATGACATACAATGGTGTACAATGATATTATAGGAGGTAAATGACATACAATGATGTACAGTATATTATAGGAGGTAAATGACATACAGTGGTGTACAGTATATTATCGGTGGTAAATGCCATACAATGGTGTACAATGATATTATAGGAGGTTAATGACATACAATGGTGTACAGTATATTATAGGAGGTAAATGACATACAATGGTGTACAATGATATTATAGGAGGTAAATGACATACAACGGTGTACAATGATATTATAGGAGGTAAATGACATACAATGGTGTACAGTATATTATAGGAGGTAAATGACATACAATGGTGTACAATGATATTATAGGAGGTAAATGACATACAATGTTGTACAATGATATTATAGGAGGTAAATGACATACAATGATGTACAGTATATTATAGGAAGTAAATGACATATAATGGTGTACAATGATATTATAGGAGGTAAATGACATACAATGATGTACAGTATATTATAGGAGGTAAATGACATATAATGGTGTACAATGATATTATAGGAGGTAAATGACATACAATGATGTACAGTGATATTATAGGAGGTAAATGACATACAATGTTGTACAATGATATTATAGGAGGTAAATGACATACAATGATGTACAGTATATTATAGGAGGTAAATGACATATAATGGTGTACAATATTATTATAGGAGGTAAATGACATACAATGATGTACAGTGATATTATAGGAGGTAAATGACATACAATGATGTACAATGATATTATAGGAGGTAAATGACATACAATGATGTACAGTATATTATAGGAGGTAAATGACATATAAATGGTGTACAATGATATTATAGAAGGTAAATGACATGCAATGGTGTACAATGATATTATAGGAAGTAAATGACATACAATGTTGTACAATGATATTATAGGAGGTAAATGACATATAATGGTGTACAATGATATTATAGGAGGTAAATGACATACAATGGTGTACAGTATATTATAGGAGGTAAATGACATACAATGCTGTACAATGATATTATAGGAGGTAAATGACATACAATGGTGTACAGTATATTATAGGAGGTAAATGACATACAATGATGTACAGTATATTATAGGAGGTAAATGACATACAATGTTGTACAATGATATTATAGGAGGTAAATGACATACAATGATGTACAGTATATTATAGGAGGTAAATGACATACAATGTTGTACAGTGATATTATAGGAGGTAAATGACATACAATGATGTACAGTATTTTATATGAGGTAAATGACATACAATGTTGTACAGTGATATTATAGGAGGTAAATATCATACAATGGTGTACAATGATATTATAGGAGGTAAATTACATACAATGGTGTACAGTGATATTATAGGAGGTAAATGACATATAATGGTGTACAGTATATTATAGGAGGTAAATTACATACAATGGTGTACAGTGATATTATAGGAGGTAAATGACATACAATGGTGTACAATGATATTATAGGAGATCCACGACAGACAATAATGTAAAGTAATAATATCATATGAGGTAGATGACAGCCAATGGTGTACCACAGGCGTCTGCTTCTGGTTAGTAAAAACTAAAAGCCCCTCCTACTGTATCAACAAGGTGTAACAACCGACAACCCGGAAGTGATACCCCACTTCGATTCACTTGGAATTTCATGGATCGAAAGTGGTTGTGATTGCCGACGATCCATCGACTGTGGAACGGAAGTAGTCTGTATATTATAGAGTGGTATGTAAGGGACAATCTAATTGGTCGACAGCTCTGTAGACAATACTCACTATAAGTTTCGTCCAATAAATAGACAACTTCCGTTCCACAGTCGATGCATCATAGATCTTCAAATGTTACACCTTGTTGATATAGTAGGATTATGGGCTAATATGTTTACTATTTATGCTAACCAGAAACAGACGCCTGTGGATGTACAATGATACTATATGAGGCAAATCGCATAGAATGTCAAATTACAGACAAGTTACAGACAAATTAAAGACAAATTACAGCCAACCGTGTACAGTGATATTATGAGGTAAAATTTATGACATTCAATGGTGTACAATAACATTATATGAGGTAAATTATCACTACAATGGTGTACAGTGATATCATATGAAGTAAATGACATATAGTGGCGTTGAAAGTAAACTACCTTTGGTATCATGTCAATTGACGTGAAATGGAGTACATATGGAGAATATATAAGGCAATAGATACACAACACATTGCAGCAGTTGTGGCAAGCCTCTTCCGTCTTACTATGTAAAGTCAATAACATATCGTTTATTCTAAAACATTACCATAAACATTACTGAGAAGCAAAAGAGAATGGGATGTTTTGTTCTTTGATGTAAACTATCATTCACTGGAGAACCTAGGCCTGCTTTAGTAAATTATATATTGCCGTAAATTTATTTATAGATGTTGTGGTTGTCATGTTGCGAAATGGAACTGTTTCCCACGAGTCAGACAGAATCAGACGATGTCGCCTAACTGTCTTGTGAGGTCATTAATGTTTTACGAATTTCACTTCACATAGACCTATATACATGCACTTTAACGGCTACATTGTTAGGAATGTCCTGTATTTGAACTTCTGTTACACTAGTATCCTGTTGGGAGTAAGGTATGATGCTACTGGTGCTGGCAGACTTGTGCGTCATTGATAGTCGCTTATTTACACCAATCATGCAAACGTTCCATCTACCTTGTTGGCGTTCGTAAACACGTCGTAGATAACTGTTATATATTTATATATATAGGGCAAAGAAGTAATTCTAACAGTGTGGACATGAACAATGTCAAATTTTCGAGGCAATCCGCCCCTTTATCAGGACACAGATAATACAAATACAGTCACATTATATATAAACAGTACTAAACTACAATGTATAATAAGATACAGTAAGCCTAGTATGATTGGTAGTAGTTGAAATAATAACCATGGACCCTTCGGCTGGCATGTGCTTGTATTTGTATCATCTGTGTCTTGATTAACGGGCGGATTGCCTCGAACATTTGACATTGTTCATGTCCAAACTGTTAGAGTAACTTCTTTGCCCCATATTAACATTTCCAGTAATTCCTATCCTGCAGACAAACCTTTGAAAGGATCCAGTGTTGCCTGTATTATTACCTTTGATATTACATCTTTGACCCATATACATATATATGTATATACATTCGCTGTATAGACGATGAAACCTATTTAAAACTAATGAAATACAAGTTAATGTACTGTAAACAATCATATTTTAGCGGTAATCTTATTTTAGTGTTTTTCGTGCCGAAAGCATTCCTCTGAAATATAACTGCACCCATTACAGGTTCTGTATATCCCCGTATGCCATAGGTAACTATTCGATATATCCTTTATGCATAGATTAGACGAAAGATTTGAAAAAAGCAAACAAACAAAATACATATTGCTGTACTGTTAGCGGATACATTTTAGTGGTAGATTTATTTTAGAAGTTTTCGGACTGAAGGCATTCCGCTATTATGAATGCGCTAATTTCAGTTTCGATATATTGTGTATCCTGTGTCAAGTGTTTAAGAAACAGAAACTCCTCACTGCGCTTATCTGTTTAAGTTTGGCTGTGTGCCAAAATGAATACTGTAAATCATTTAGATTTCGCGAATACTTTATTTCGCGAACTTAACTTTTCAGGTATTTGTGAATACATGTACATGATTTTCCGAACGCTGTCCTAGGAATTCTTTAAAACTAGCTAATGATGAGTTTTGAGAGTCATCGACTCCGTAAGAATCCTATGTCGGTACCTGATAGCTTGGCCACCATGCATCTAGAGATGTTACTTCCATACAAATACAGGTGATCGCGAAGGATTGACTCTCCTCGCCAGGTGTTAACGCGAAAAGAATCCCACGCAAAATATAAGTGGTTTACAGTATGTTTACAGTGTAGTTATTACAAAGTATAAATCCTCAATTCATATAATGTGACATTCGTCTGATAACGCGGGGTAGTATAAACTATCTCTCTTGTCAGTTAAAAAGTATTATATATTTGTTTAAAGTGGAACATTTAACATGAAGTCAAATGCTCAATTAGCTCAAACTCGCACCTGTTGGGGCAAGACTTTTTTCTTGTATTGAATTCTTCTTCTTTGACGTTTACTAATTAATGATATATCAGAGAGGAAAACTCTGAAATGATTTTCATAACATTGTTTCTGTTTAGATTAACTTGCAGGTATGAGGCTACCGTTATAGAAAATAACGGTATTGAGAATACATTCATTTGTATAGAGAAGAACAGTTATTAAATAACTGTAGATATTGATAAGATGTTAAACAATGCAAAATACACCTATTGAGAAAATGTCGATATACATATCCACACTTATAGTGAGGCAAAAGGAGGACATGATGGAATCAAACAGATAAATACATACATGTAGATACTTAGATATTACGATTGTTCCACAGTCAGCTCAGAACAAAATAGGATGCAAAAATCACAGATCGATTTTTCTGTAGAACAACATGTTTTATTATGGTTAGCTTTTCCAGTGTTCATCTAATCAATATTGAAGTTGATTGATAGTGTTTGCATTTATATAATTGAGAAGAAACACTTCAATATTAGTTATCCGAATGAATTCGTTAAATGGAACTTACCTAACTTATATCTCTGTTTATTTTTGTCATAATTTTCAGCTGATAAACCGTCTGCATCTTATTGTGATACATATATACAATTACTTTGATAGATCGAACTTAATTACTAAAAACTGGATGAAATTTAAATAATTATCGAGATGACTAACGTGTAATATAATCAATTGAGGAAAGTGATTTTGATATATCACGGTATGTTAATATAAATAATGGAATTAAATGTATTTTAATATTTACTGAGGCGTAATAATTATTTGCACAGTTACCAAGGTAGGTATTTTGTTATTTTTGAATTATGAGATTCGTTTGTTATGAAATGCCCCACACAACGTTTGGGCGATTTTGATGACGTTGGGTATGTAGGTGTAGTGCGTCACTACAAACACAGTTGTGATATCATTTACATGTACTTTATTTAGGAATTGGGGGAGGGGGTTGGGGATCGTTTGGGGGACATACGTAACGTGCCCGTTACAATTAGCACTCGTTTTATATGTAGAACGTATATTTCAAATAATACTACATAGTACAGAGATGCTTTATACTAGGCATGCTGTTTTTATACGAGAATATATAAAATTAAATGTTTCATTCTGAGACATGTTTGCCTTTAAATTACTCACTGGTATTCAGTAAATGTATACTGATTGCGTATTCAAAATTTATAGTACTTTCTAAACAATTCATAATATACATTAATGGCTTTTCAGTGAGATACGCTGATGGTTTAAAGCAATATCGATATATATTAACGTTTAACTACAGTTTACATACTTTTTTATGGAAACGTCGATGAATTTTCGTGACATAATTTTCGGCATGCTAATTATTAGATCATGAATAATATCAAGCAATTTCAAAGACAGGTATTTCGGTAGGAAAGGTCAGTTATTGTTATCATGAATATTAAACAATAGATGTAGATTCCTTAGTCTATAAGTCATAGTTATAATCATCATTCTATGAAGTGGATCGTAAGATAATTTCAAACTTACCCTTTCCCTTGGTTGAACTCACAGTTATATCGAACTCGTATTTTACATGCATAGAAGTGATACAAATTTACAGAAGTTAGGAAACATAAATTTATTCAAATCAGTCTGAGACGGTTAATACTATTGCTACTATATACGACGCTACTTCTGGCGGACTAAAGATTAGCACCATGGGAAACGATATACAGAAAGTGCAGCCATCACCGCAATAATGATTTAGTACGAAAAAGCATGTCAACCACGTGTCACATACCGAGTAGATAAACTACCTGATCCAGGTTAAAAATATAATTAACAAACTTAAATATCTATACTAAAAGGTAACATGTAAATTACGTAATGGCTGAGTTAGTTTATGTATTTATTTATTACTGTAATTAAGTTGATTAGGTTTTTTCCAACACATTTCCCCTTATTTATCTAATTTCAATTTAATTACTTGATCGACATCGTAAATTATTTCAACGACTCATTTATGTCTATGATGTTTATATTATATCAGTTTATTGTCGAAAAAAAAGATGTTTTATTATACATTTTCTATAAAAAAAAATTGTGATAAAAGGAAATTCGCATATACAGCGATAAAACGTTACACTTGGTCGAATTAAGGACACATCGACTTGCGTAGTTTAGTCATAAAACGGATGTTCATACTTGGTATTGTAATTATCGCCTTGTAAGCTTTTCCGCGTAATCATAGCAAGTAATATTCATATGACACTCACGATAAAACACAAAATAGTTTATCATTAAAACATCTACACAAAATGAAGAGGGTTCTTCAGAAAAAAAGTAGATGACGCTGATGTTTGTAAATAAAACCTACTTATAGCTACTGCGCTTTGTTTAACAGTTCAAAATAGCATTAGGCACGAGATAAACATTTGATAAACATACTTGAACAAAGACGTAGTTTGTACATGACGGATGCCTAATTAAAGGAACCCTATCAACCATGCTTACATACATCTACCTAATAACATATATTTGATGATCGGTAAGTTTTATCTCTCACAGTTTGTTTTTGTAAAACTTACTGGGTCCTATCTTAACAATACAATTAAGACTGCTATATGTGTCTTGGCGACACGTGGTATAACAAGTCTAAACTTGTAATGTTGATATATTGATGCAAAATATAGAAAAGGCAAAGAAAAGACGGCTAGGTGAGATAAACGACGAACTGATCAGGGCCCAGTTGTTCAAAAGGCGATTAGCTTAATCACTTGATGAGTGAAAATCTCATTTCTCCTTAACATCAACACCCAAGTGTGTGTGTTCCATAAAATAAGCCTGTAGTAAGACTAACAAGTGTTATAGCCTTACAGTTACAGTTATAGTTTTACCAGAAATTATTTATCAGGATTTGTTAAACTGTGCTTAATCACCTTTTGAAAAATATGGGCCAGGGTAATGAGGTTTTTCAGTTGCTGTTATTTACAGCTATTTTTATCATAACATGACCGAATTCATTCAGTTCGAGATACTGTCTTGATTTTGTTTTAATATCCCTTCATTTCAAACACGGCCTTGTAACTTTTAGATTTAGAGTGTCGTCAAAGAAGCATCCCATTTTGAGGATGTGACTAAACCTGGTTTCGACCAAAGATTTGCGAAGAAGCATTGCTTACCTGTGCGGGACGCATGGCCTTTTTTCCTCAAAACATGTTTGCGAGGGACTTCATGCTCTGTCACCAGAAAATATTGTTAATGGGATAAATAGTTTTAAAAGTTATTGCTATATACTCATACATTAATAAATCAAGTTCAAATTCACTTATAATATTATGATTATATTAAGTTATGCTCTATACAAAGAATCTGATTAAATTTGTGTTAAAGTTATGTATTTACGCGGCGTTGTATTTATTATTAAAATGATATATACCATTTTATAGATAGTAATCCTTTATGCAAGTCAAGCTGCATCGGAGTTATTAAACTGAACGTTCCTATCAACTACGATCTACGTCTTTATCGTATAAATTTTGTATAAATTGTTTTGTCCTTTTTTGTTCAAACTTTTTTGTCTTCACTATGGCTCTGATGAAAACTGCGTTTGTATAAATATCGTCATATAGGAATCGTTTGAAATTCAGTTGAATCCTTTTCAAAATATGATTTTTTTTTTAAATTTCACCCTTTTCAAGCATACTGTGTTCAATATAATGGGGTTTCCCAAATATTTCGATAAGAGAAATTGTATTGCCCTTTAACACTCCGTACAAAGTCTGTACGATTGAGGGATGACCTGCATGAAAAAATGTTATACTCTACAACTAGTACAAGAACTTGTCAAAAAGTGCGCATGTCCAACGATTATCACATCATAAATGTTACATTATATTAACTTAACTCTGTGCGTTGGACCAGATACCTTTATATTAATATCTATTTTGCTGATTGGGCCAACATTTAGCATATAGAATCTATGTTAGTCTTGTTAACACAGTATTTCTGCAAATTAGATAACGTTCGCGTTCTATTATGAAGGAAACATATTCAGTTTTAGTGGTAAATAACATGAAGAGAGAATCCAATATTTAATACGTTACATAGGTATATAGAACAGACATGCTATATATTATATAAGACTACCTATATATGTGCGAATTTTATGCATTGCATTGTGGTATTTCAAGTCTGGATATTATTTCTTAACTAAACAAAAATTGCTGAATTTTGAACTTTTAATCTGATCCATTTACTCGGTTGAGAATTTCGCTCCTTGTAGCATTTTCCCCCTTTTGCATTTGGTTGCAATACCGAAATTGGTACTATATAAACTGACAGGTAACTATATAACGAATTCCCTGTTTAAGACCACGTGGCTATACAAGTATGTCAATCTGGCACTCCCTTGACTGGGCAAACCTGTATCCTCCTCCCACGCCCGAAGGTAACGGCGTACCACTCCTTCACTGTTCTCGTTCTCGACCCTGTCCTTATTCCCACCAAACCGCCAACAGTCAGCAGTCTTGTTTCCTTAGACATTGTCATTGCATTATAGTTATAAAGGGTCATAATCGATTTCAAAGGTTTTACCAACACTTCTCTGTATATTATTCTGGTTGATCAACAAGGTCTTGATACGTCCATATGACCAAGAATGAAAAAGATTTCCCCAAGGGTCCGACCTCAAGATCACTTAATAGTTAAGTTAATCCACTTTCTTGGTTTTAAATGCAAGATTTCAGAGAATGACATGTCGATTCATCTAATTACACATGTTTCGTTTTTAATTGTTTTGTCTACATACTTCTTAAACCGTTACACACACATATATATATACTTACTACATAACGTGGAGAATCTTGACGCGGTTGACCTTAGAGCATCTGCCTTTTAATTAATCTATCTAAACCATTTGAAAATTAAGTGCTGTTGACCTTATGGAAACCGGTATTTTTGCTAATTCCAAAAATCTTCATTTGCCTATTTTAGGCTTTATGAAAAATCACTTGCAAAACAATTGTTAACAGTTCCAATATTTAACTAGAAACACTACACAATTTTGTCAACATACACGGCTGAAAATCTGCACATAATTTGCATTTCACGTTGATGGCAAGAACTTATTTTGTACTGACTTTATAGGTAATGGAAATTTTAGCCATATAAATCAATAATTGACGCAGACCTTTGTAACTCGATATAATTAGGCTTCCTGATATATCTATCAATTTCACATGTTACAATATGCGAGTGTGTGTGTGATATTCCATCCATCAGCGTCCTGCTATATTAACGATAAATATTGTAAAATGCCACTACATTTATTCCCGTTTAATTGTTGATGTTCATTTATAAAATGACGTCACGCTATTGTCTCAGTGATGAAATGTGGCATTTGGCCAATCGCCGCTATACAGAGGAAAGAATTGAAAAAATACATGGATAAGCATGCTTCTCGAGATCTATAATGAATAAAATGTACCCCGAGTGTCATGTGGTATTGATATAATGTTAATATTTCATGAACGCTCGTTTTGAATGCTTTATTTACATGATATCGATTTGCTCTTGCACAAAATGTTACATTTCAACAGCAGTATATCACATAAATCGATGTGCCATGTATATGACGCCTACAAATGACAAATTAAATTAAGTCCATGCAAGCATTAATTTACATGTACGTGATTACTTAATGTTTGTCTCAGTTTTTAAAGATTGTCAACACTTACGGGATTTATATTTTCGCTGCATTCATAAACACGTCTAAAGACTCAACATGTATTAACTCATAAAACACTGGTAAAATATGACACGTACAATTTTATTCAAGCAGACTGGTAAAATATGACACATATTCACGCAGACTGGCAAAATATGACACATTTTCACGCAGACCATGAAAAGCTACAAAGAAAACAGACCAGGTGTTCTGGAAGTTTGAGCGCATGCTGCTTCATCGATGACACCTTATATCAAAATTAAGGTTTATCACGCTCTCATAATGAGAAAGTCATAAAGAGAGAATCAAACACGTCCAACTTCATGACACATCAAGAAATTAATAAAACCTTATTTAGATAAGTCACATACGATACATATCAGTATACACTTCACGTTATGAAGATCGGACGGTGGTCCGTCAGGGCTCATTTTTCAGCTGACACCAATGCTTACATCATAACGGGATTTGTTGGCCAAGCAAAACGCGTTTCTTATATGTCTGGTCGGCGGTATGTTCGAATCTAAACAGTGTTTAATCATGTGAATTCATACTCTGGTATGTCCGTTGTTTGCTACTTTCAATTCGGTCCGGGGTAGTTTCCGTTGCAACAAAGAGAAAAATCAAGACATTGTACATATAAATACATCGTTTTAGGTGTGTAGTGACTTGCGATGGGCGTGACAATCTTAGTTTGATAGACAGTCGTATATTATCAATTCAATAACGGCCAACCATGACGGGTGCTGACAAGAAACCGAATCTTGCAAAGGTTTATCATTTTAATTGGTTGATTGAAACATGAAGAAAATGAACATGATTCCCACCGTCAGATATTCATAACGTAACATAATGATGATCTATATCTCAATAGGATTGAAATAGATATATCCGAAGGGAGTAGCGATGACTTCATCAGCCTGTTTTTTTTTTAAATCTATTTATTATAAAACTTTCGTAAGAGATCGCCACTTACATTTATGTATCGAGGACACAGTGGTTTGGAAACGCGACATTGAATATCGATTTGGCTATGACATGTAAACACCGTGCGGTAAGTAGGTTTGTGACTGTCAAGAAATGGGAAGATAGCAATATTTATGTTCGTATGGGAATGATACAGCTTAATGGTAGACTTGTCTCTGACGAGTACGTTGTGAATAAACATCGAAATAAACTTCTAAGTGGCTTTAATCTTCTTGATTTCAAATTCTTTGGGGTATATATAGACTAGTCAATGAATTTTAAATGTTTTAAAGACAGCGTACCATCACTATACCGGTATATTTGCTTCCTCTGACAAGCTTCTCGGCGAATTCAGCTTCTTATACCATGCAGGGCGATAAAGTAGAAATTTTGTTTTTGCTGAAGGTAATACAAAACATTGTTAACCATGTAATTCAAGTTTCATTACATTATTAGTTACTTATATTATAATTATTCAAAATGGTGTATTGGTAACATATGACTGTATCATAAAATGTCTAAGAATAGGGAAGACACTTGATTCATATAGTACGAAGGTCTTGACCTAAGCGTAAGCTGGTCCAGATATCTAGTTCTATTTTTACACTGCAAATATTTATATCCAGATCTTTTTTTTTAATTTAAGATTTCACTGTCTTGATCGTACGATAAAATGTAATTTCATTGATTTTCATTAAATCCCATTGTATCGTTGTGTTAAAGAGCAATATATTAGTTATGTATATATACTTAGGCATATTCCACTGCATGTTGATGTATATGGAGTGAGTATATTTCATGTTCATTGTTATTTTTGTTATTTACTTTTACTTGACATTACTATTTGTAGTATATTCCACTATTAATACATGTATAAGGTAGAAATGACCTATACGATAATTAAAAAGATATTTTCAATGGTATGTTTTCAATCTTGAGACTGCTGAGGGATAAGCCTGCTTGGTTGCCTTTAGTAGCTTCCGAGATTTGCATGTTTAAGTATCTATGTGATATACACAATTTGTAGTTATTTCAAACTGATCCTATTTCTAACTTTTACCTAAGAAATTGAATATGGACCTAATCCTCTTCTCTCGTATACATTTGGGTTTGGTTGGCTGATTTTCCTAACTTCCTTTTTGGATTCTCAAATTTTGAATGTCTACCATCATTGACGAGGGAATAAATAAACAGCTGTAAGGCGAGTTTGATATTCAGTTTTTTTTTGTTTTTTGTTTTGACATTTACGCTCTATCTTTTCTTAATTCGGCATATTTTAGAGTGGTACTATTGGCTTGAATAATGACTCTTTTGCGCAATTCTATTCAGGGTTTGATATTTCTTTCAAACGTTTTTGAGTTCGCCTCCTGTAGGTATCAATCATTAGAACCTTAGTATCACTGATGAGCCTAGAATAATTAATTTGGTTCTACTGCCTCCAACTCTTCACTGGTTTTGAAAGCTGCTGATATCTTGCCTTTTGTAGAATCTCCCGAGCCAAACGACTACAAGGAACATTGTTACATCACAAATATGTAAATTGGGTATACTCCCCAAAAGGGTTCCGAGTAAATTTGTGGTGTACTGCAAGTACACTGAAAGTCAATCAGTAAAGATTAATTATCAGATGATCCTTAATTAAAACATGTTATGTAAAGATGTTGTACCGCCAATAGTACTGGTAATGCCAACATGATATTAATATATAAACAGTATATATCAGTCATGTAAGATGTCGTCTAAGCGATGATTTTAAATAACTTATAAAAGCGCTACCTTTGCACTGAGGAGCAAATAAATCGAGAAAGAATGGTAAATAATGAGAGCAAAGAATAAAAACAATGATAGAAGGTGATGATGTTTTGTAAGTCACTTACAATAGATGATAAAGTGATTAATGTTTTGGAGGAATTAGGGTAAAATTTGTATGTGCTTGTTTGTGTTTTGTAAATTTTGGATTATTTTGTCTTAAAATTAATTACATTATAATTATGTTAATTGCTACTATTCTATCGTTTGTTCAATCAATTAATCAAGCAATCAATCTTTGAATTAATATCAATCGATCAATGTACAATTTAACAGTCAGTCTTAGATGTATATAGCGCTACGAAATTACAATTACAATTTTAATTGTGCCTAATTGATTACATTCTTTATATCATAAGATTTTAATGAATATAGATATTTTTGTTTATATATATGTTAACCTCTGAGGTGGTCTACCACTATTATAAAGTGTTTATCGTACTCTTTCGCCTTCGATACACATGTCGTAATCCTTAGTGTAATTCTCACCCTATAATTGACATATATATTGAATGTCCATAGTAGGTCGTGGGTATATATAAATACTCTCGGAACGCCTCTGGCTGTCACTGATTGGTCGGATAGCGAGCTGCTTCAGGTTTGTCCGAGAATTCCGAGGTTATTTTGAATTCAAATCAAACGAACCCGAGCGAAATCCACATGTTGCACAGGTGTGGTAAGTGTTTGTTCTAATTTTATATGTTACTGATTTTATTTTAACCGACCAAACATTTCTAATGTGTATTTTACTTAATTCAATTTCAAATGTCATTATAGCTGTAGGCAAACTTAGTCTTCCGAGGTATTCAAAATGTTTGTTAAATCGACTTGTCAAAGATGAGTTTGATTGGATTAAGGTATTCCTGGAGCATGATAGACATATATATATATATATATATCCAAGGTACATGTACAAACAGTAAAACTACGGAGCTGTGACTCAACCACTTAACTTGTGATTGCATAAAAGGAAAGAATTCTTGACACGGCACAAAACTTTACGTGAATAGACTTGAGACATACAAATGACATGTATAACACAATTATCACCCTGTCAATCCACGACGATATTATGTTTGAATTTAACAGGCAAGGGGTGATTTTTTTTAACAAAATAAAAAAGTTTGGGTGATTTCACACGGAACTATTTTAAAAATCAATAAAAATCATGTGTAAATTAATGGGTGCAGTTGAGAGATTGATATCGGATGAGTTAATGTTGTGTCGTGAAAGTCTTCCTGTACATTGATAAAAATCTAGGGGAAATATTTCGCAATAATGTTCCTATATAGTCTATATTTGTGTATATCCTCTATGTAGTTGTTGCTATGACTCCATGCAATGACATGATATTCGATCCGGAATGTTGACAACGCCTGTGTTTGTTTTATTTATTCTTATATCGTTAGGCGCATGATTTAATATGTTATGTTCTGTATAAGCTATTCATTAAATAAGCTAAGTTATTTATGCCCCTTTACTTGTTTGTTGTCATTGTTTCATGAAACAAATCAATTTCTTAAACAATCAATATCAAGTTTTTCTTGCTGAATTTTATTCAAATACACTGTTGTAACGAAAACTATTTCTCTAATACTTTATTACATTAATTATTACATTATTGATCTGGTATGTGACTGGTCAATTAGTAATACAATGTATCTCGATAGATACAATGATATGTATATAGTATTAATTAAGTCAATAGTGTCGTTGCGTATAAGACTGACCATAGTTCGGAGTACTTTCCCTTGGCTAACGCTATTGAGTGGTCGATATGTTTTATACAATAAGTGTCCTTATGATCAATATTTGTATGGACATGTATGCACTGTTGTTTTACGCCATTTATTTCCTTTTAATGTTGTTAAGATTCATATTATTGATTGAGGTTATTATACAAAATATGTGCAATAGAAAGTAATCCTGATCTTTTATGAATGTATGGCTGGTCTGCACTAAAATAATATAAACTATTTCTCTATAAAACTTATGATGATGGCTTACGCTGGCATTACTTATCTATGTTCTAATAATAGAAATATTTCTGTATAAAGATGATGATTTATAAAGGTTCGACTAGTCTATATTCTAATATGTTTATATAAATGTTATATTGTATAAATGTCATGATATAAATGTCATATGGGATAAATATCATATTGTATAAGTGCCATATGATGTCATATAGTACAAATGTCAAATCATATAAATGTCATTTTATAAATGTCATATGTCATATGGTGTAAATGTCAAATTGTATAAATGTCATACCGTATAAAATAGGATAAATATAATTTGGCATAAATATCATGTGGTATGAATATATCATGGTGTAAATGCCATTTGGTATAAATATGTGGCAGAAATTTCATATTGTATAAATGTTATATGATGTAAATGTCATATTGAAGAAATGCCATATGGTTTGAATATCACATTGAAAAAGTGTCATATGGTATAAATGTCAAATTGCATAAATGTAATTTTGTATAAATCTACTTTTACTTTTCTTATCACATACATATTATTCAATTTTCGATCAATGTTCTACATTTAACAAACTCCTGACTTTTCACATGGATGTATAAAGTATTGATGAAAACCAAACCATTGTTTTTCCCCTTGATAATTCAAAAGTACAAACATTTTACTGTTCTATATTTATGTGCAGGCACATCTTTATCAATAATATACATATCCTTGTGCATAGGAAATTGTAGCTAGGTTGTATAGTAATATGATTATATCAGTTTTATTAAATTTTACACAATAACAAATCATTACCAATATTGATTAAATCGTAAACACTGGGACGCCTAATGAATGTATAAGCCTTTGTTGTGTTAGGTCGCATATCGGTAGTAAATATCACGTATATATTGATTAGAGTATCCATGTATCACATTTAACATTTCATATGGAGAATTATGTATGAGTGATATCCTGGTCATGGTATGCAATCATTCTATTACATTAATCTACTGTACGAGTGTATTAGGTAGTGAAATACATGTATATGGAATATTGATATTTTCTAGGAAGTGAAGTTTATGGAATATCATTATTCATTAAGTAGTGAAGTATATGGAATATCATTTTATGCTAAGTAGTGAAATGTATGGAATACCATTTTATACTAAGTAGTGAAAGATACAGAATACCATTTTATACTAAGTAGTGAAATGTATGGAATACCATTTTATACTAAGTAGCGAAATATATGGAATACCATTTTATACTAAGTAGTGAAATGTATGGAATACCATTTTATACTAAGTAGTGAAAGATACAGAATATAATTTTATACTAAGTAGTGAAATGTATGGAATATAATTTTATACCAAGTAGTGAAGTGTATAGAATATAATTTTATACCAAGTAGTGAAGTGTATAGAATATAATTTTATACCAAGTAGTAAACATATATGGAATGTCGTTATTCATTATGTATTGAATTATATGGAATACCATTATATATACTACGTAGTGAAATATATAGAATATCATTTTATACTAAGTAGTGAAATATATTGAATATCAGTATATACTAAGAAGTGAAATATATGGAATATCATTTCATACTAAGTAGTGAAATATATGGAAAATCATTATATACTAAGTAGTGAAATATATGGAATATCATTATTCAGTAAGTAGTGAAATATATGGAAAATCATTATATACTAAGTAGTGAAATATATGGAATATCATTTTATACTAAGTTGTGAAGCATAAAAGATGTTGTAATACAAATATATTAGTACATATGTATATATTGCATGAAATGATTTTATGCAAAATCATAAAAAACATAAGGCAAACGGGATAGCGAGTATACATCATTATTAGATAAAACTTTTGAATAGATATGGAGCATAAAACATACCACCCTGAAAAATTGACATTTACCACCTGAAAACATTGTGCAAATTTAGTAATGAAATTCCATGGTCCTAATTTGAAGTCAGTGTCAACCTTCCAAGAAAAAAGTATGTATATATATTTAAGATTTAAAACAAATCTGTATATGTATCAAATATGTACATGTACTACACAAACTTATCAAATTCTAAAAATTCTGTAAATAAATAGGTATTGCGGCCTTGTTAATTCGTTGACAGGGTATAAAGCAACTATTCATTTAGTAAGATGTATAGCGCCCATACAGATACATGTATACATTTTTTTTCAGTTAAACGAGCTTCGTATAGAAACAATACTAAGATAAACATTTACCCGGAAGCATGCTCACATTGAACATAAATGAAAGCCACATTATTCCAAGCGTCACCGAGTACAGAAGCTGTCCACGTGTCGCAGTTACAGGGAGATTTCGTCACGAAAAGTCAGTGAAATATGTGAGCATCAAATGGATTGATCGACATTGACAATTCCGAATTCTCTTTGTGAGCATTCTCAGTCCTGTTTGTGAGTATATGAGGGGTTATTTGACGAATAAAACTTCCAGTTCAACTTTTCAGTATTGGAGGTGTTAGTTGACAACGTCAACTCTCAGTCCTATCCATAAGTTTTGGACATAGAACACTTTCAATTCCCTTTGTGAGGGAGTTAATTGACGGAGTATAGGTTGATTGACAACGAAAATTCCCATGCCTTTTGAGTATTGGATGCGTTCGTTGACAATGAAACTTTCAGCAATGTTTAGGAGTAATAGACGAACTACGTACAAGTCAATGAAGGCTGTCAGCCCACCTCGTGAGAACATTGGAAGGGGACATTGTCAAGGAAGGAAATGTACCCTCTGTGTGAGTATGCAAGATAGTTATTATCAACGAAGGATGTTACAAGCTGTTTGTAAGTATTTTTGGGGATCCTGTACAATTCTCTAAGAAATATCCCTTTCTTTGTATTGAATGGGGGCAGGGGGAGGGGGTTATAGTGAAGGTTAAAGGGGGTAATTTCATTGTTAGCGAACGATGGAAACATTAGCGTTATACCGCCACTACCCCCTCATATCGACCGTCAGTACAATTATAAACCGTAATGAAGGAATATTGTATTATAAATCATGTCGTGTTAATTAGAAAAAGAATGGATATCAGTGTTAATTTAATATCATATAACATCTGAGGTTGACTCTTTTAAATCTATTTATAAGTTTTATAAGGTAAATGGTCCTAATACACGTTTCAAGTAATTGAGATATTGTGTTAATGAAAAAAATTAATATCATTACCCACTCATCTTTAAAAGTTAATAAACAATCTATCTAAAATGATTAGTCCTTCTTAAAGCTAAATTTAGTCCTAAGATCTAAGTATTTTATTGTCACATAACTATATTAAGATTAAGTTTTGTGGTGTATTTATTTGATATCGTGTTTCCACTTGTTCCTCATTAAGGAATATAACGCTGTAGTGCATAGCTGACACAGTTGATCAATTCCGAGTGTTCGAATCATATCACCTCGAAAAACGTGTTACCACAAACTACATTATGTAGCGATATGATAGTGTCTCACATTAAAATATTATAGCGTCTCTTATACACTCTAACTCATCAGTACTTTTAGAGATATTTTCCAGCTCGTGTGCGTTTATGATGTGTAGTAAACCCATCTGGTGCATAGGAACAACATGTCACATGTTTGTTTGCAGTATATGTATACTTTACAGCGCTGCTAATGTTAGAGATACATTCTCACGCCTTTTCACTATTCACCGTACAGGTATAAGATTAAACCAAGTTTTACTTTCTTTACATTCGATATACGACTGTAGGGCTGTATGTGTATTACGTACTATGTATTTAATACACATGTGAATGTGTGCGGACGTCTTTATCCAATCAACGTATTGATTTGCTGTTACTACAAAACACACGGCTAAACATATATATATATATATATATATACATGTATGGTGTCGGTCACGCTCGCTTTATCAATCGTATTTCGAAATAGCTATGCGTGGCACCGTGTTACTACGCTTGTTTTCAGGGAAAACCCACATGTCCAACCAATCAGGTTACTGAGACAATCCGTCTAGTTACTGGTCAATATATCCCGTAATAGACCATACCACGTGTTTTTGGTGTTTGCACGGGATCGACTGATAATCAAACTTATCTTAATATACTAAAGTACTTATTTATAACGATCAATCTATACAACTACAGTCATGGTAGAATTAGATGTAATACCTATAAATAGCATTGATATCATCATACGTGGACGTCTTACAAAGCAAATTTGAATGTGACGTCATTATAGACACACCCACACACGAGCATGTGAATGGATTCTACTATATCTGACCCTAAGTGACATATGGAGCATTATGTTAGGCGGGAAATATTGTCTAAATACATACGTGTTGCGTGAGCATTGCCTTGCCAGCACCCGGCGTGTGACGGAAGGTCTGAGGAACATTCTGGTAACTCGGGTGTGTTATGTCAATAACATATTATATATTTATTTCTAATGGGATTTTACATACGGATACCAGGACTATGTATCTGAACGACAGCAGGTGATATTTTGGTGAATTTCTACCATTATTTTGTTATGGATCAAGTAAGTTTACTGATCGTTGGATGAGTGTATTACCGGCCGGTTTATACGGGTTGATCAATAATGGGTCCACCCATTCTGCTATTCAATACTGACTTAACCGATGCGTGGGTGTTGAACTTTCTAACGATTATTTGAATTGGATAAAAGCGGCACTAGCTTTAACGAGAGGTAACTGTCAGCGGTACATTACGACATTTAAAAAATATATTATTTCCTAAAACCGACCAGGTGAGTTATATAGTAGATCCCGAGGAATGAATTTAACGTTGTGTTATATTAGTGTTTACCTATATAATCTGTCTTTTTTTGTGTAGATTTGAATTGACAAAAATCTATATTAACAGTGATTGGTTTTCCCATTTCTTATATTTTACCGTTAGCACGGGACTTAACAACCGGACAGCCATCTCCCGCCAGCGGTGGACAGAACAAGGAGCCACATGGTGGCCCCACGTCAGACTGTGAATCCTTACTCGTTGGGGCCTTTGCGTGCCTGTCATGTTTTAGTTACCATACTGGCCTGCAAAATCCCAAATGGAGTAAGTTTCTTCCTGCATTGTGTATCTGCATTAACTGGAAATGACTACCTCCTGTGAAAGATGGGCGGAAATTTTATCATCAGAATTCAATGGGATTAGGCGTTTTCTGTTTCTACGCAGTTCCCCGTGTCGCTTGCTCGATTGTACAGTCAATGTTCTATTTTAAGACATTGTGCAATGATGGTGGATCTGCATCAGTACTGCTTCTAGTGTTTTTTTGTTTGTGTCTATCGTTACTCTCTGTGTTGGCTTTAATTTCGCTGTTTGTTTGTTGTCTCTCTATTAATCTATAATTTTGTCGGTTCCATGACAATGTTTTATTAATATGTTTTATAACGGCTTTAGAATCAATGTCTGTTCCTTCCATTTTGTTGTCCCTGTTTATATTATCTGTCATGTTTTTTCTGTCTTTGTTTGACTATGAAATTATTATCTGCTGTTTTTAACTGTCTATCTACTGTCTGCCGTTTATTTGACTGTCAATCTCTTGTCTACCGTTTATTTGACTGTCAATCTTCTGTCTACCGTTTATTTGACTGTCAATCTCTTGTCTACCGTTTATTTGTCTGTCAATCTCTTGTCTACCGTTTATTTGACTGTCAATCTCTTGTCTACTGTTTATTTGACTGTCAATCTCTTGTCTATAGTTTATTTGACTGTCAATCTCTTGTCCACCGTTTATTTGACTGTCAATCTCCGGTCTGCCGTTTATTTGACTGTCAATCTCCTGTCTACCGTTTATTTTACTGTCAATCTCCTGTCTACCGTTTATTTGACTGTTAATCTCCTGTCTACCGTTTATTTTACTGTCAATCTCCTGTCTACCGTTTATTTGACTGTTAATCTCCTGTCTACCGTTTATTTTACTGTCAATCTCCTGCCTACCGTTTATTTGACTGTCAATCTCCTGTCTACCGTTTATTTGACTGTCAATCTCCTGTCTACCGTTTATTTGACTGTCAATCTCCTGTCTACCGTTTATTTTACTGTCAATCTCCTGCCTACCGTTTATTTGACTGTCAATCTCCTGTCTACCGTTTATTTTACTGTCAACCTCCGGTCTGCCGTTTATTTGACTGTCAATCTCTTGTCTACCGTTTTTTTAATATCAATCTCCTTACTGTTGTTTATTGTCGTTTTCTATCCTTTTACAGTTTGCTATATGTCATTCTCTTGTTGTATCTTATCTAACCATCTGTAATTACCTATACATCTGCTCTACGTGTCTTGTCTGTCACACTGTTGCCATTTTCGATCGTCTCCCATGTTACTTATTTGGTTTCTGTCAATGTCTTCTCTTTCAACTGTGTTGTCCTTCTACACCCTTTTGTTGTCTGGCGTCAGCTCATGTTTGTAATTTGTTGTCTCTACTTTTATTGACTGTCAGTTCTTTATCTCCCCTTTGTTTTGCCTTTATATATTTTTCACTCATTCTGATATCTGACAAGAGCATGCCTCTCTCACGTCTGACAGTCGGTTTTCCATCAGCCTGCTGTATGTTTGTTGTCAATATATTGATATTGTTAATATAAAACGTCTGCTATAATAAAAACATTCAGATAATTAATTTTTGATAAATGTATATCTATGTTGATATTTTCCTACACGTGACATACAGGATTAAGTCACGCGATCACATTGATACAAGATCTATTTATAGTCCTGGCTCGAGACCAAGCGTGACCAATGCATGTGCTCTTTGAGTCATGATGAACTATTACTACGAATTTCGCTGAAATTGTTTAAAGGCGAAATACATGTTGGCTGTTTAATCACGACGGTGTGTGGATAAGGAGTATATATTAAGATACAGGAATGATAGACGCAATATTTAATTATATTCAGAATTCATCTGTTGATATTGAGATATTCACTACCTGAATTAGTTTATAATTATGGGTAAACTTGTAGGGTATCGGCCTGTACCGTGGCCTGTACCATATAATGTTTGTATTGTAGGTGTCCTGTGTAAAGCGGTTGAGGAACTAGGACATTACACAGTAGATTAATCAATAGGTATACCTCAGACTGTAGTATAACACACCTTGTGACGTGCATGTGGGGTTTCAGGTGAATCTTGGCAGCATCGACACGGATGTATAACGTGGTAATTTTACAACATTCTTGTTTATTCTGAGAGTTGAGTGAATTACGTAGACATGACTTTTTAACCCCTCAGTGAAATGAACACGGGGAGCTATAGAGGTCGTCCTTGGTTACCTGTTGTATTTGTTTGTGTCGTGATGTTTTGTTTTG
The DNA here is from genome assembly GCF_902652985.1 of Pecten maximus. NCBI lineage: Eukaryota > Metazoa > Mollusca > Bivalvia > Pectinida > Pectinidae > Pecten > Pecten maximus. Next base: position 39,815,991 of record NC_047015.1, on the reverse strand, counting down.
GTCACCATAAGCCCACGGAACAGCGATACTTAATAGATTAAAATAGTACGTGCCGAACTTAATGGCTTCTCATTACACTGTGAATAAATCTGACGTCATTTGCTTAAGAAATCTAAAATTAGTCGACTCTGTTTGAAAGGGTGATATTTCATAGCAATACATATGACTACATTTCGTAAGGAGAGGAATATTACGAAAGAGGGCATTGTGTCAATTTGGACGGTCCAGTGTCATGTGTTTAAAGTCAATAGTTTATAATTGATATGAATAGTGACGAATGTTACACTCTCATGTGACGACTTGGAGAAATGTTGTGTATTAGATACCCTGTGTTGAACCCGTGTTGTATATCTCATGTACGTACGACGACGCCTTTCCGTGTAGATCCGTATTGGTGTGATAGCTTATATAACATTTAGAAAAGAGCAATAAATGAGAAGCAAAGAAAGAAAGACAGAAAGAAAGAAAGAAAGAAAGAAAGAAAGAGAGAAAAATTTTTTTTTAGTATCCTTTAAGGTATTGAATTATTTAAATCTAAATCTGACTCCAACAAAGCACTGATCTTTATTTATGTATTTATATAATTCATTCACTCACTTACTGGCCGATTAGCATGCATAATGTGTCGCTAAAGCAGAACAACTAATGCAAACCTAAAAGATCTGAGGCGGATATTTTTTTTTTTAATAGAATGTCACAATAAAAGTATTTTTTACAGCAAAAATTAAGTAAACAATAAATAAGATAAACAAGAACGTACATGCAGTTTGAAATTCTGAATCTGTGGTGTAAACAAGTATTTACTAACCATCATAAGTGTTGATATATGAATCAACAAGCATCAGGTTGTATTCCATACAGTGCGTTGTGGGGTGTGACGAACAGGTGTATACCATACAAACTCGCGGGGTGTTAAATTATTACGAAATGTACTTCGTCATCTGCCAGGTCAGCTGATCGGTACAATTTAGATATGATATGAGGGGATAAGGAAAGCATTGTCAGATGTACGGACAGTTAACAGATGATCTTTTCAAACAGATTTATTTCAATTACAATTCTTACATTTAAAGTAGCCTAATTCGTTAATATGTTATTACTGTTAAGTGACAACAACTGCTGAGTAATAGACACACCACAAGGAAGTTATATTTTCTTCCCCATGGTTTAACCTAGCTATATCCTGCGCTCTGAAGGTCACAGTGGTTTTCATGCACAGAAGATTTGAGAGAGTGAGAGAGAGAGAGAGAGAGAGAGGGGGGGGGGGGGGGGGGGGGGGGAGGAAATACTGTCAATTACACTTTAAAACACTTTATACACTTGATCTGATTAAGTTTGCAATACAATTAGGGTAAATATGAACAGGATATAGTTTAACTTAGATAGTGGATACCAAGACAAACGTCATCATATGTTTCAGAAGGAGAAGTCTGCTTCATCTACAAAAAAGTTGGAAGCCATCGTCATCAGAAACAAATATACCACTCACTGTCTTTTTGTCTGCGATAAGAACGACCAATCAATACATATCCGGCATGTCCTTTTGTTTATTTATCTATATATTTGTTTGTATATTATTTATTTATTTGTTTGTTTATTTATTTCATTATTATGAAAAAACAAGTTAATATTTTTGTTGAATTTATTTAGAAAACTCCTCATAATTTAATTTCTGTCATGTGACTTTTTTCCTTCGGAAGGACATCAACAATAGATGGAAACGAGTTAATTGATCAAAGTGTTTGGTGATAAACATTATGTTTGTCGCTGTATGAAATAAAAGTAACTCATTTAGTCATCTGTTCCTTCCTGCTTCCTCAAAGTGGTTCAAATATAGTGAGGTGTGTTGATATCGGAATATTTTCCTTGATCGCTAACACCTATTACAACACTAGCATACGATTATTTGACTGATTGAGACATTTTTTTGATGGACTTGTATGATAAACATGTACACCGTAATCAGCTGCCTGTCGCTTTTTATGCTCCAAATCTTCTTCTGATTACTAACATACCATGTTATTGTTCTCCGGTTACGAATTGTGTGTAATTAAATAGCGAATCCGAATTATACATAGCATACCATCATGTACCTCAAGGTTGACCTTTCATCATTTTTCATTGAAATGTGATCTGTACAAGTAGTTGAAGAGAGTAACAGAAAATTGAATGTGAAATCGAAATCATAATTGTAACTCAAAATCAATAAAACGAGCGTAAAATACGAACAAAATTGCATAACAGAAGACCGGCGTTCCGGAATGGTAAGCGTCCTCTACTTCACTGACGACCACCAGGCCAATTTATTGAGGAAATCCAACACATGATATTCTTAATGGTACCGATGGTCTTATTTTTATAAGGATTATCCGTTAATAAAAATGATCAAATTCATAAGCAATAAGACATTGTCTTTTGTGTAATTTGATTGTTTATAACACATAAAATGTTCTGTCTGCAAAAAAAAGGAATTATTGCTTATTAATAAAGCATCAGATTGGGTTTATATGGGATGTTTGTAGTGAATTATTATAGGCAGTAACACTGACATACAATAACTCGGGGACCAATAGATAACGATTACGTTTGTAATAGGTGTAATAGCTTTTGATCGTCTGCTCACTGGTATTGACTGATCGCCTGCTCGGCGATATTGACTAATCGTCTGCTCACTGGTATTGACTGATCGTTTGCTCAATGGTATTGACACAGTACTTCTGAAAAACTAATTTTAGAGTGAGTAGTTGGACGTAGTTTACAATACCACACTATATACCTAAGTCAACATTTTGTAGTACGCAGCTATAATAAGATCTCCAACACTCATCACTCTGTTTAACCCTAGTAACTGGTTTTCTTTTGAAACATCAGAATGTATGGGAAAAATATGTATGAACAATACTGTTATGTTTTTCTCGTCTTTATTTGCACGAATTTGTCAGATTTGAATGTCGGAACGATAATAGTACTCCATTGAGTGTTAAATTGAGTATTATTATACAATGTACATGTATATACATATACATGTGTTTATTGTACTGGTATTGATTGGTTAAAGGGACATTCCTTCGTTCGGACATCAAAAATATGCACAATTTCTATTCATGAATCTATGTCCGAACGATGATTATATGAGTGTCTGTGCCTACAAACAAGAAAAATGCGTATCGTATACAAATACCGTATGTCTTTGCTTTAATTAGTGATAATTCGGGTCGAATTAAGAATTCAGGATGCAATACTCGAAGAACTTTGGTTTATCTTGAGAGTAAAACTGCCTTATTGATGTAAAGATTATAACATTTACTACTTCCAGTAAGTTTAATTTTGACGACCTTAACTGTAGGAATGCACCATTATAGAAGAACAATGTATCTACTGCTTAAGATGGAACATGGCCAAGGTAAGAGATATGGTCTGGGCAGATTTAGTTATATGGCTAAATGTAAAATAATATATTGAATTTGAGCATTTTAATATCAAATTCATCAAATACTAAAACATTAAAATGCCTTCTTTGGTAAGAAGTTATTGTCCTATAATGCTCACCGGATTGCAGACAAATTGAATAATGCAAGTAAGCGCGTTGTGATTCTTTTGTATAAATTGTTGCAAGTTGCATTGATTATTTATTGAGGATAAAATACATGTTTAGCCAAAGGCTAATCTTCCAAATGGTCCCCTTGTTAGTAAATTACATGTGTCAGATATGACATATTAATTCATGAACTATTGATATCAATAATAAACATTATTACCAAAATAGGTCCATTGCATTAAAGTTACATAAATATCGTTATGCAATCGACATAGTATAAAATAATATCACAGCTATACATAATAAAAAATAAACACAGAATGCATATTTTTATGCAAAATTATTTTCGTCAGGTAAATGGCTTGACCGCACTTTGACATAGTAATAGGGTAAAACAGCATAATCTAAAAATATGTAGTTTTCTATCAGATAAGAAGTTAATTAAAACATAAAAAAATGATTTTCCTGCGAGTGTACTATATACATGACCCTGAGAACAGTGGCCAAGTAAAATTCTAAGAAATTAATGTACAAATATGCCTAGCAAGTTTTCGTTTAAAAGTGGTGAAATTTCCTATTTTCTTTAAGTCACTGGGCAAAACATTCCATTCATTTATGCTGTTACAAGGAAATGTCTGGAAAAAAACAGTTCTATGTTTTGACACTTGAAAATGTTCTTTAGTGGCATATCTTGTAATCCTACAGTGACCATTACGTGCGAGAGATACGATGTTTGATAAATATTCAGGCACAAGCTCATGGTGACATTTGTATAACATACACAACCTTCTGAACAGATAGTATCTATCAATTGGCATCCATCTAAGGAGCTGAAACATTTGCTGTGAAGGTGTTTCAAATGGTACATTTAAGATAAGTCTCGCTGCTTGGTTCTGGACCTTTACTAGTTGTCCCAATACATTTGCACTGCACCCTGACCATACTGTATTACAATACATGAAATGTGGGCAAACACAGGAATTGAAATAAAATCAGCTTTTTTGCATGCGTAGATTGGAACCATAATACAGAATTGTGTCAATTTTCTGTGTAAAACATCATGATCTACCAAATCGAACGTCTTTTTTTAACTCCTGTAATAAACCCATCATCTATGTGATTTGCCCAGGAGCTGACAATATTTAAAAGTGCTGTTTTGCATGAATAACACAGATATTGGCCTGTAGTTGATTACATCAGCAGTACTGCCACTTTTGTGCATGATAGTTACTCTTGCCTTCTTCTACTGCGTTTACCAGACTGAATACTAAGGTTCATAATATAGGTAAGGGACTCGGCTACTTCAGTATGAGCTATTTTTAACCACTTAGCACTATCCTAATCCATACCAGTAGCGTTTTTGCTCATCCAAACCCTTTAAAAACTTAATTACAAAATCTTGGGATATATCAGGAATAACTAAGTTTATATCATTGTCAAGTTTATCAGATATACACTCTTTAAACTTCTGGAAATAAGTTATAACATGTTCAAGTTAAGATGTTAGTTTACTGGCAATCTCAGCGAAGTATACATTTGAACTTGTTCGCCATTTCACTTTTGTCAAATACATTCTCGTCTCCTATCATTAACATATTTGCCGATGACATGCTTTGCTTTGGACCAAGTTCATTCATAAGCTTCCATAACTTTTAAGAATTGTCAAGGTTTGTTCCAAAAACAGTTTTGTAGTAGTCTGAGTTTGCTGTTCGAATCATAAAGGTAGCCCTGTTACTTTGTGTTTTATCATTCTCTAGGTCACCTTGACGTTTAAGTTCAACTCTAGCCCAAATATTCTCAAGAATGGCCTCGTCCATCCATTCTGTTTTTTGTTTTATGTTTTACCTTTTCCAAGGGTAGGTTAATCATATTTTGCAATCTACAGTGAATTCCTTCGAATAAGAAAATGTGACATGACATTTAAGTTTTAACGGTACTTAGATGGTGTTGATTTGTCTTCAGTCTCATATAATAGCTCTATATTGATATAACGTCGACTAAAGACAAAACTCTGACCTAATTCGATTTTTGTATCATTACCGATCTGCCTCAGTTGTTTAAAAGGTGCGAGAGAAGAATGATTAATTTGAAGAATGTCTTCATAGAATCTGCCTTGAGAGTGTTAAATCTCCAGCTAGATGGGTTGATATTACCTGGTTTTCTGACCAGAGATTCTTTCTGTGCCGTACCTTCTATGATAGGGGATAATTAGTTTCACCAATCATATTATCGCTTTATCCTTGGTTTGAGTGTGTGACAAAGAAATATCCGATCCCCTCTTGGGTGATTTTTTTGATTTTGTAACCCAAGGTTCTGCAGTGGGTTAGACAATCTAGAATGTCACCACGAGGATTTGGGATATCTTTGTCACGCCCTCAAGGTAGATTTCACCACAAGGGTTTGGGATATCTTTGTCACGCCCTCAAGGTAGATTTCACCACAAGGGTTTGGGATATCTTTGTCATAACCTCAAGGTAGATTTCACCACGAAGATTTTGGATTTCTTTGTCATACCCTCAAGGTAGATTTCACCACAAGGGTTTGGGATATCTTTGTCATACCCTCAAGGAAGATTTCACCCGAGGGTTTGGGATATCTTTGTCATACCCTCAAGGTAGATTTCACCACAAGGGTTTGGGATATCTTTGTCATACCCTCAAGGTAGATTTCACCACAAGGGTTTGGGATATCTTTGTCACGCCCTCAAGGTAGATTTCACCCGAGGGTTTGGGATATCTTTGTCATACCCTCAAGGTAGATTTCACCACAAGGGTTTGGGATATCTTTGTCACGCCCTCAAGGTAGATTTCACCCCGAGGGTTTGGGATATCTTTGTCATACCCTCAAGGTAGATTTCACCACAAGGGTTTGGGATATCTTTGTCATACCCTCAAGGTAGATTTCACCACAAGGGTCTGGGATTTCTCTGTCACGCCCTCAAGGTAGGGAATGATTATTTCTCTGTCACGTTAATCCTTTACTCCGGTTGAAATAATTTCAAATGGATGTGTTTACAAATGGCAGACGACGTGCGCAAATGTACTTCCGGTTAGCCTGTCTATGAAATCCTCGCTTTCTGTTCTGTCGCTTAATGTATTTACATTTCATGGCATCGTTTTACAACTGTCCATTTTCTTCTTTTTTACATATTACACACATTTTCTGTGTCTGCCACCATGTTATCACAATATTCGGTTAACCTCTATTGTCCGTACAGGAAGACCAGGGTTATGTTGTTATGTCACATGACTTGTAAATAGTATTTATTACATTTACATTTATTACCCACGACCCTTTATCTATGAATTCAGATTCCAAGAACCATTCTATCTGTGAATTCATGACCCATGACCCCGCTTACCTGTATATACATGAATTATGAACTGCGAAACTGTGAAAATATTACGTGGGTAACTATGACCAAAGTTAGTTGTAAATGCATGGCCCTAGAACTCATCAATTTATGAATTCATGACCCATGACCCCGTTTACCTGTATATACACGAATTATGGCCCCGGACCTGTGAAAATATTACCGGGTATAACTGACAAAATCGAGTTGTAAATGCAAGGCCTGTGAAGTTGCGTGAACTCATCTATCTGTGAATTCATGACCCATAACTCTATTTGTCAGTGAAGACATGATCCACAACTCAATATATAGGTGATTATAACCATTGAATCCAGCTATGTACATGTGTACGTGTATCTACATGACCATGAACGCATCTTTTTGTTAATCAAGCTTTATGTGAATTCGTGACCCATGCCTCGTTGTACCGGTAAAAACAAGATCTATTACCGCACTTATCTGTGAAAACCTGACGAATCTATCTCTATCTGTGAATATTACAAAAATACACCATTTAGCGTATTCTGATTCACATATGTATGTATTAAAAAATCCACATCTCTTGCTTATATATATTTGCAGGACTGGAATTCCGCCAATCCCATCATTAAATTAACGGTCATCAATTTGACTTGTATGAAAAAAAGACGTTTCAACTGACCTTAACTAAAAAAAGTCCAGTTTAGTTTGTCATTTTACAAACAGAAGTAGATAAACCTATCGTTAGTTGTTTGAATACATATAATTCATATACTGCAAGCTAACTTATCGTTAACTATAAATGAGGCCTTATCATTTGAATAACGATATATAGCCTCCCCTAAAATCAGCATATGGCCAATCTGAACCCTAAACACTGTCGTATAATGTCTAGCCAATGTAAATAAAGGCATGTCGGTGGATTTGTTTTTGAACAACTGGCGCGTTTGTTTAATTGATTATTGACGTCAAGATACGTTGTGATGTCGTAACATGAAATTCAAACGTTTGTAGTAACAGCCATTTTGATAAGAAAATGCCAAATGATAATTTATTTTGAACGAACGGTCGATATTGTTATTCTTCTGTTTAGCTCTACCAGTCTACCAACAAAATGTTGTGTTTCTCATGATTTGTGTGTCCAGACAGAACATGACGGGGGAGTAACAGTCACCAGACTAACGTGTACACATAGAGAAATGCTAACTACGAGTTGTATTGATAACGCATTGCATAACTTGTTTGCTCTACGCAAATTCTAAGCAACATGCAAAACACATGGTAAACAACGTGCATATTTTTGTATATAATAGTCCCGAACACCAAATAAGTGATGTAGCACTAGTTTTCCATGACCTATATTTATACAGGTATATATATATTAATAATAAATCCGATTTTCTGGTCATGCTCACCTCGTAAATGTCAATAACGTTACAACACAGAAATAATACACCCTGATTATTGGTTATATATGGATATATAACTTGAAATCAATACTCGTTTGAAATTATTTGTTACATAAAATCCGTATTATTTGTACCAATTAAAACAGCTACATATACCATTGTGGTGGGAAATCGCTGTATACTCGTGTGGAATAGCCGACGCCATCTGTCCTCAATTGTGTCGTGCTATATAAAGGCCAATAATAGGCTCGCTATCATGTCATGTAGCCACGCTATCACTGACCCGGTTTTCCTTTTGAGGACGTCTCATTGTTTATGATATATGGTTGCCCTAGAAATGTCATAGATGACGTAAAAACAAAACAAAACCCATTTTTAATAATCGATCGACCTTTAAAATGGTTATGAAAATTTCATTGGTATGTCACAAGTTCATATTTTGCCTTCGTTCATCATTTTTTGGTTTTTGTTGTTGTTGTTTTTGTTGTTGTTTTTTTTTCCATTATTTTTTTTATTTATTTTTTTATTTCTGTTGTTGTTTGTTTTGTTTAACGTCTTTCTTTAAACCTTGGTATTCACTGGTTGGAAAGGGGGATGCGCACCTGTTTAACCTAACGGTTATGTGTACAGTATATTGTGTATAGAAAATGCTGTCTCTCGCTGTTTTTTGTTCTGTATCGTGTTTAAACGATAATGTGCAAATAGTTGTAAGTAACGACATTTGTGTACGTTTGTATCATTTTAGTTATGATATGTACAGAAAATAGTCAGTAACAGCTTATGTACTTTTAAATAGGGTAACATGTTTAGCAACGTTTTCACAGTCCGCTGTCGGGATAACAGGTGGACTTGTAGTGAATGTGATTCTCTATTAGACTCTATGTAATGATCCTACCTCGATATCCGTTACACAGTTTATATACGTAACTCGGGGCCTGCAACATTAATTTTGTCTGTTTCTATTTCATTATATACACAACTCAATATTTCTTTATGCATTTAATAAACAGTTGCGTTGTACGTAATATCAACCTGTTCTAACTCTTGTTTGGTCGGATGGCAGCCCGTGAAGAGTCTTACTCTGGGATGTAAGTGTCCCCGGGGGTCTTACTGTGGGATGTAAATGGTGTCCCCGGGGGTCTTACTGTGGGATGTAAATGGTGTCCCCGGGGGTCTTACTGTGGGATGTAAATGGTGTCCCAGGGGGTCTTACTGTGGTGGAATGTAAATGGTGCCCCGGGGGTCTTACTGTGGGATGTAAATGGTGTCCCCGGGGGTCTTACTGTGGGATGTAAGTGCCCCAGGGTGTCTTACTGTGGGATGTAAATGTTGTCCCCGGCGGTCTTACTGTGGGATGTAAATGGTGTCCCCGTGGGTCTTACTGTGGGATGTAAATGTTGTCCCCGGGGGTCTTACTGTGGGATGTAAATGGTGTCCCCGGGGGTCTGACTGAGGGATGTGAGTGGTGTCCCCGGGGGTCTTACTGTGGGATGTAAGTGGTGTCCCCGGGGGTCTTACTGTGGTGGGATGTAAATGGTGTCCCCGGGGATCTTACTGTGGGATGTAAATGGTATCCCCATGGGTCTTACTGTGGGATGTAAATGGCGTCCCCGGGGGTCTTACTGTGGGATGTAAATGGTGTCCCCGGGGGTCTTACTGTGGGATGTAAATGGTGTCCCCGGGGGTCTTACTGTGGGATGTAAATGGTGTCCCCGGGGGTCTTACTGTGGGATGTAAATGGTGTCCCCGGGGGTCTTACTGTTGGATGTAAGTGGTGTCCCCGGGGGTCTTACTGTGGGATGTAAATGGTGTCCCAGGGGGTCTTACTGTGGGATGTAAATGGTGTCCCCGGAGGTCTTACTGTGGGATGTAAATGGTGTCCCCGGGGGTCTTACTGTGGGATGTGAATGGTGTCCCAGGGGGTCTTACTGTGGGATGTAAATGGTGTCCCCGGGGGTCTGACTGAGGGATGTAAGTGGTGTCCCCGGGGGTCTTACTGTGGGATGTAAGTAGTGTCCTCGAGGGTGTTACTGTGGTGGGATGTAAATGGTGTCCCCGGGGGTCTTACTGTGGGATGTAAATGGTGTCCCCGTGGGTCTTACTGTGGGATGTAAATGGTGTCCCCGTGGGTCTTACTGTTGGATGTAAATGGTGTCCCCGGAGGTCTTACTGTGGGATGTAAATGGTGTCCCCGGGGGTCTTACTGTGGGATGTAAATGGTGTCCCAGGGGGTCTTACTGTGGGATGTGAATGGTGTCCCAGGGGGTCTTACTGTGGGATGTAAATGGTGTCCCAGGGGGTCTTACTGTGGGATGTAAATGGTGTTCCCGGGGGTCTTACTGTGGGATGTAAATGGTGTCCCAGGGGGTCTTACTGTGGGATGTAAGTAGTGTCCCCGAGGGTCTTACTGTGGTGGGATGTAAATGGTGTCCCAGGGGGTCTTACTGTTGGATGTAAATGGTGTCCCCGGGGGTCTTACTGTGGGATGTAAATGGTGTCCCCGGGGGTATTACTGTGGGATGTAAATGGTGTCCCAGGGGGTCTTACTGTGGGATGTAAATGGTGTCCCCGGGGGTCTTACTGTGGGATGTAAATGGTGTCCCCGGGGGTCTTACTGTGGGATGTGAATGATGTCCCCGGGGAAAACTCGCTTGGTCAAGAAGTCACCCCATACCATTTTACTCCTGATTGGAGATTCGAACCCTGGTCGCGTAGGTAGACACGAGTGCGTTACACTTGGCCACCCGACCACCGTTTTATAGTAGCGAATATAATCAAGTGGATCCCGGGGGTATAATCACATATATGATACTATCTATCATAGCATCGGTCGGTATCTGCTTTAATATAACCCAAACAACATTTTGTCTAAATCTAAAATCAAATTTGAAAAAGGTTTAAACAGGTTTTTTATTGTTGGTTTGAGATATATATATTGCCATTATCTCTGTCAATAACAGCTCCACTAAACAAACTTACTAACGATGACTGGATCAATAGAATGTCATAGTCTATTGGCTTGACCTTTCGCCGTTGTATGACGAACGGAATAAGAACAATGGTCTTACAATACCAAAAACAGTTAGAGATAGGGGATTCGATCACACACCAGCAATCAAAGGCTAGCGTCCAGAGCAGTACCTGGCGATGGTGTGTGTGATCAAGTAAACGCCGTGTACTTTGTAAGACAATTTACGAGGTTTGTTAGCATTGTGTAAAGGTAAGTTATTACCAATGCGTCTGTCCTGTCTACAAAGCGGGAAATATCGCCCATTGTACGAGGTGTTGGGCTATGATTGTATCAGTTACGTAACCATAGCGAGAGACCCACAACGCCAAGTGCACTAGACCTCCATAGCGATCGTGATGATCGACATGCTCTTTGTTAGGGTAATGTCAATATAGCTAACACCAAATTATTTGCATTAACAACGTATTTACAAATCGATTTAATATTTTCATAATCCATGACCCTCCAAATGTGAAACAGAAACCTTTTTAGTGACCATGTATGGAATGCTACAAATTCATCTCAATTGCATTGGTGTGATATTGAATGTTTGGTTTTTAATCCAGTTTTGATAAACATATATCTATATGTTATGAAATATTACCAACGTACTTCTGATGATGATTTACCTGCAAACGTTTATGATTGTAATTGAATTATGTTATCTTTTGACCATGCCTAATTAACCAGAGATAATTGCCTAATCGAGTGAACACAACACAATCCGATAACAAGGGTATGACGGGACGATTGCTTTGGTGCCAGATAATGCGTACTTATCTCTAGTATGTAAAATATGTTAAAATGTTAGCTAAGAGTATAACAATTGTCTACTGATGGAAATATTGTTATTATATTACTTCTAACTAGTATTAATTACTGTTAGACCAAGTATTTGATTTCTGATAGCTGTTGGAATCGATCACTGCCTGTTAGGAGTATGAAAAATGAAAAAAAAAATGGGAAGACTATTAGGTAGAAGAGCGAGATTTGCTTACTGTTAGGTAGAAGAGTGAGATTTGTTTACTGTTAGGTAGAAGAGTGATATGTTGCCTATTGTTACGTAGAAGAACGAGATTTGCTTAGTTTAGTTAGAAGAGCGAAATTTTGCCTATTATTAGATAGAAGAGCTAAAGTTTGCTGTAAGGCAGAAGAGTGAGATTTGCTAATTGTTTCGTAAAAGAGTGATATTTGCTGAATGTTTGGTAGAAGAGTGAGATCTACTTATTGTTAAATAAAAGAGGGAAATTTGCCTGTTGTAAGGAAGAAGAGTGAGGTTTTGCTTCTATAAGATTAGAACGGGAATTTGCCTGCCTATAGGGATTTTCTGAATGATAGCTAAGGACATGACATTTGATTCTTAATAGATAGGTATAGGAGATTTGGCTACTGAAAGCTGGATATAGGCTTTTGCTTACTAAAAGCTAAGAATACAAATTTGGTAACTGATAGTTTGGTGTAGGATATTTGGTTACTGATAGCTAGGTATAGGAGATTTGGTTACTGATAGTTTGGTGTAGGAGATTTGGTTACTGATAGCTAGGTATAGGAGATTTGGTTACTGATAGTTTGGTGTAGGAGATTTGGTTACTGATAGTTTGGTATAGGAGATTTGGTTACTGATAGTTTGGTGTAGGAGATTTGGTTACTGATAGCTAGGTATAGGAGATTTGGTTACTGATAGTTTGGTGTAGGAGATTTGGTTACTGATAGCTAGGTATAGGAGATTTGGTTACTGATAGTTTGGTGTAGGAGATTTGGTTACTGATAGTTTGGTGTAGGAGATTTGGTTACTGATAGCTAGGTATAGGAGATTTGGTTACTGATAGTTTGGTGTAGGAGATTTGGTTACTGATAGCTAGGTATAGGAGATTTGGTTACTGATAGTTTGGTGTAGGAGATTAGGTTACTGATAGTTTGGTATAGGAGATTTGGTTACTGATAGTTTGGTGTAGGAGATTTGGTTACTGATAGCTAGGTATAGGAGATTTGGTTACTGATAGTTTGGTATAGGAGATTTGGTTACTGATAGTTTGGTATAGGAGATTTGGTTACTGATAGTTTGGTGTAGGAGATTTGGTTACTGATAGTTTGGTGTAGGAGAGTTGGTTACTGATAGTTTGGTATAGGAGATTTGGTTACTGATAGCTTGGTATAGGAGATTTGGTTACTGATAGCTTGGTGTAGGAGAGTTGGTTACTGATAGATAAGGGCATGAGAGTTGGTAACTGCAAGGTAGAAAAGTTGGAAATAATTATGTTTAGGTAGAAAAGATTGAATTTGTTACTGCTAGGCAGACAAGTAGGAATTTTTTACGGCCTTCGTAGAAAAAGGGGAAGTTGTCACTGCTACGAATAGAGGATTTCGTTACTGTCAGTTAGGATTATGGGGATCGTAACTGTTTAAGCAAAATATGAATCATCAATTTATGAAATATCAAATTTCAGTAATGGATGGCATAAGAATATATTCCATCATTACGCGCTATCAGTATTGCATATTACAAATAACATCGAAAACCTCGTATTTCTGTATAAAAAAAACGAGAATTCCTATTCCGTAGCTTCTGAGAATACCATTGATTAAAAATACGACAGCATTATATGTATTGAAGCAAGAGACAAAAGACTCACTATCAAAGCAGTTATAACAAAGAACCTCGTGTGTATAACATTGGTCCACATTTCAGATCGCTTTGTACAGATCAACGGATCTTATTACCACTTACGTAATAGACTTTGTAGGACTTCGAATTGTTGGTAACTTTTCAAAACTTAAAACAACAGAATGTGTCTAGCCAAGCAAATTCTACGTTTTGATGACACCTGCACATAACTAATAATTGTTCATGGGAAAATAAAACAATAGAACCAAACTCATGGTATTTAATAACCTTGACGAGTAGTCCTGTCCTTAGTCCTTCTTAGTACTAGCTCAGTAGATTACACAATCAGTAAGTTTAAGTTTCTTCTTTTATCAAAACTTACATTATTGTATATCTTAAATCATTTCCTGTCTTTAAAGAATTTTCTTTCCAAATGTCAGGTTTATTGTACTCTAGAACTTTACATATGTTCAAAAGAGTGAATACATTCGTTTCCTAAAGACAAAAAATATCAATAAAAAGTTACATAAAATTATAAGGTTTATCCCATATTTCCTCGTGACGACAGCAGGCTTTAGGGGATATCTTTGATATGTTACAAACTTCAAATATACTTACATTGTATACTATATACCATTTGATAGCTGGAATATAACTAATAAAATGACTATATTCAAAATATATATAAATGCTACGTGAAACGTCGAATATCGTTTGAATCAAGGACAGCACCTAATACTCTGTTACTAATTATAGCCATGTGTGACTGTAAATGTGGAAAAGTCACTGTCTATCAAAAACTGCTACAGGACTGTGATAGTTCATCGTGAAGATGGGAGAAACTCAGTTATCGTGAAGTTACTGTCTATCCAAAACCATTACAGGACTGTGATAGTTCATCATGAAGAGGGGAGAAAACTCAGTTATCGTGAAGTTACTGGAGTGACGTATATCAAACTATGTCATAATGATAAAATGACGTTATGCTTTCAATTTTCTATCAATTAAATTGTTATCATTCTGTCATTGTGTATCATGTACGTACGTGTTATGTGTAAACAGCACAACAGGTAATATATATTTTTTTATTATTATTTTGATAAATGTTATATTTTTACACAGGTTGAAGTAATTTATTTTGGTTATGAGAGGGGATTTACCAGTATGCTGAGAATAAGAATGAAAAGCCCAGCATAACTGCTCATATTGGTGAAAAACATACATTATCATAAACCGATATAACTTATCGTTTAATATAGTGACCAAACATACACTAGAAACCTATACTGGTATGGTGAAAACCTACAATTGAATATATCACTGGTATTGTGAAAATCTACAGTAGAAAACTACGCTGGTATGGTGAAACCTAAAGCAGAAAACTACACTGATTTGGTGAAAACCAACATTAGAAAACTCATATACTGATACTTCTACAATGACTACTTTAAAGAATTACTCACATTTTACTATTTATATGATTTGGTACACTTACCTAGATGAATACATTCATGACGACATGGGAATACAGTGGATCATATTTGCATAAGGTTCATACCAGTTAATGTCTTCTTATAAGAGTAGAATGGTAGCAAGTTATCCATTCAAATTTCCTTAAAGCCTCACTCTAAAATAAGCAGTTCTGTAATTTCAGTACTATGTATTACCATTCCAAAGTTATTCCTCAGATGTATAAAATTCCAAATATATTTCAACACATAGATGATTTAGTTTATAGAAATATTTGTATATTTGTCTATCATTGTCACTATGCTTTGTGTCAAAAGGAAAATAAAAAACATTTTGAAAAACAAACAAACCGTTGAAATTGGTATGGTGAACACCTACATTAGAAATCTACACTGGTATGGTGAACACCTACATTAGAAATCTACACTGGTATGGTGAAAACCTACAGTAGAAATCTACACTGGTATGGTGACCTACGGTAGAAATCTACAGTGGTATGGTGACCTACGGTAGAAATCTACAGTGGTATGGTGAAAACTTACATTAGAAAACTATACCGGGGTATGGTGAAAACCCGCATTTGAAATCTACACTGATATGGTGAAAACCTACAATAGAAAAACTATACTGGTATGATGAAAACTTACATTAGAAAACTATACTTGTATGGTGAACACCTACATTAGAAAACTATACTGGGGTATGGTGAAAACTTACATTAGAAAACTATACTGGTGTGGTGAAAACTTACATTAGAAAACTATACTTGTATGGTGAAAACCTACAGTAGAACACTATACTTGTATGGTGAAAACCTACATTAGAAATCTATACTTGTATGGTGAAAACTTACATTAGAAAACTATACTGGTATGGTGAAAACCTAGAGTAGAAAACTATACTGGTTTGGTGACAATACATTAGAAATCTACACTGGTATGGTAAAAACCTACAGTTGAAATCTACACTGGTATGATGGAAACCTACAGTTGAAATCTACACTGGTATGGTAAAAACCTACCGTAAAAAACTATCTTGGTATGGTCAAAATCTACAGTAGAAAACAATCATTGGTATGACAAAAATGGATAAGTAAAGAACAATACTGGCATGACGAAATTGTTCCTTTGAGATAAGTAGGTATAGTGGTAATAAGAAAACAATGGCTTGATGCCAATGTGGTCCTTAGTGATAAGTCCATACCTTGCAGGAAGACACTTTATCTTAACACCAATTTCTATATGTATATCAGCTCATAGATAATTTAAGTGTCAAACAGGCTCCAGATGGATCATTTAGTTTATTTTTAGCTGAAACAGTTTTGATCAATTTCTTTTAAGAAAAAACCCCGCTAGCATTATGGAAATGATGGTTGCAATGATCAATGAGCCCGGTAGAGATGGGGATGGGAATAAAATACAATATGTACCATCCGGGACCTTTGTTGATGCCGTGACGTCATTACGCGTGGATGAATTGTTCATTAACTCGTAATTCGATACCGTGACGGTAAAATGACATTAGATTACGTACTGGGACACTGTGAGACTAAAAGCTGATATCTACAACAATAGATTACAATAAACATTTCTGTTGGTAAAGCAACACGAATTTTATTGTTACGACAGGTTATATTTGTTACACCAGGAAGCACATTGTTCCACCTGCTTATCTTTAACATTTTTAACGAATCACAGTACATACAAAGACGCGTTGTGTAAAATATACACTGCATCTGGTTGTGACGTACACACCATCGAATCAACAGATATTTAAATTAATGAAATTTACATCAGTCCTTTAGAAAGACTTTATGTCTGAAACGAGGGTGAATCATTGACGTATCATGCAATGGTTGCTGACGCATTGGTGCTATAAAATGACGATTGTACCATAGAAATATTTCCTTAAAAGAATGTGTTGGAAGGTTATGTTACGTTACAAGAAGACTGTTTACGCAATTCTAACAATGTTTATTACATTAGATGTGATGTCTAAACCGTAATCAGATATATTTAAACGGAATTAAAATAACATTTTGGAAACATTTTGTCTTTTGTATTATTTATAAGTGATATAATTATTGTGAGCAAATATTGTAAAAATCTAATTATAATACCATCGTATGAAGTAAGGAACTCTGTACCATGTACATTACCTTGAGAACTAATCATTCAATATTTACCATTGTATGGCACTGCCACTATATAACCCTACCAATTCAGTTGCGAGTTCACCAGCTTATGAACTGCCAACTGAAATTTGAATTTGAAAATTTCAAAAAAAAAAAATCGCACGACAAATAAAAAATCGCAGATGGTAAATATAAGCATTGAACGGCTTTCAGTTGGCATTCATAGTCAATATGAATGCCAACTGGACAGAGGCAAATTCAACATGAAGCGCTAGGGCGCTTCATGGAATTTGCCTCTGTCCAGTTGGTATTCATATTGACTATGAATGCCAACTGAAAGCCGTTCAATGCTTAGAAATACGTCAGGAATGTAGAACCATGACATCAGATTTGTAGCTACATAAGACATAATTGGATTAATTATGATGTCACCAAATATTTAAGTTTTATGACATACATGTAGGTTATTTTATAGACAACAGCTAATACTCTAAATGTCTTACTTCAAATGAATGCAAATAGTCTGCAGTTCAACGTTCTGTGCTTTTTGTCAAAATAGAATACATGTACGCCACCGAATGTAATGCGCTTAGCTAGAGCTGTGTAAAGCGGCATTGTTCATACCTTTGTAAATTTACTTTTATAGAACCCATTTCAATCAGGTCAGTACATGTAATTTAGAACAGTATATGTTGTATTCCTTTTTGCAAAACTCTCATCTATTGCTTCAATGCCTCAATGGTCTAATCGCTATGAACGTAACAAATGATGCCGATTTATGTCCTAGTCTCTCACAAAACAGGGAATTCTATGGGGGCTGATGAGTGCAATTTTCGCTTTTTCAAGTTAAGATTGAAACGCAAAAATGGAACTTAACAGTTACCGTAGAATACCGATATGTACATGAAATAATATTTCTTATTCTATTGTTGTTTTGTTTTTGTTTTTTTTATTCTTTTATGGTTAAAATGTTACACAAGTTAATAACCTTTTAAAATTTATATTTATTTGTACAATGTACTTCATATACCGAATATAGAATGTAAAACTACATCCGTCATTTCTGTATATGACAAGAAAGTCATCCTCGGTGTATTCACAGCAAATATTCTACGCCCCGGATATGAAAAGTTTGTTTTATACAAACCAAACCCTATAACAACTATAGGCTCCTTTGCACATTTATTGCGTAGTTTTCTATTCAGGAAAAGAACAGGAACCTCGCGTGACATTTTCTATCCTGCCAATTTATACAGTGTATGTCTAACATATCTCTCTGGCGATCTGTATTTGGATGCTCGGGTTACAAATCCCCTCCAACCTAGCTTAGAGAAGGTTCTTCTGTTTTCGTCTGATTACGGCAATTGGAGGTTAGGAATGACTTTACGGAAATTGACGACGAATTTCGATTCACGTCTAAAATACACCGCTTGTTTGATATTGGTCCAGGCTTAGTCGAGCTGGATGCATGCTTAATGTCCCTTTTATACGTAATGGATATACTTAGTACATGGATTTCAAAAACTCTACATAATTGCGCCGTTAGCGACATTCTGTAATGCGTAAGACAAGACTGTCGTGAATCGTATTGAGGTCATTGAATGTTCTGGCCCGATATCACAGTTATCCTCTAAATTAATCATTATAGATAGCTGGGCCTAGTTAAAGGTCAATACACTTTTGACTTTTCGTAACATCTTTAAACGGAAATGAAATATCATTTCGATTGATCCTTGCGCTACCTCGTTCCAGCAGCATGATTCGCCTTACGAGACTATTCATATACAATATCTGTCAATGTTCCTATTAAAACGATGTTATTTATTTATTTAAACAGGTTTTACAAAATACTTGTATACAGGAGAGAGCTAGTACTGAACTGTTTATGTGACCTTTTTATAAGCCACTGTCCATTGAAATGTACATGATCTGCACTCACCCGCGAGACATATATAAATATATTTGTAAAAGGTTGGATTTACAAAGGATAAAGAGTGAAAATGATTTAATTTAAGCACGACCCCCATCTAGGTAGACTGTAGTATCTCCTCGTCGTAAATCTGGTATTACCAGTGTTGGGTAAATATCTCAAGTTGGCTCTGAAGATCCCGTCTCAAGGAGCAATCTATTCTAGAATTTGAAACTCGATGAATGGAAACGTTTCATCATCAACATCCCCTTCTTTACCAAATAAAAGATAAAGTTAAATTGGACACATTATCATTGAATTTGAAATTATTTTACAATATAAACTAAACAAGATAAGATTTACGTACTGATTAATCGTCTAATTAAATACAAATCGGGTATAATATTAGGCTCCCCATTAAATACCATTTTAGCTGAGAATTGTGCACTCACACCATTATACAACTCCTCGAACTCTCAATTTTACTGTTATGCTTACCAAAAATAAATTATTCTCACAATTAATCTCGACAACAATGTGAAATTTTCATTCTGCATTATAGGTCCTAAAGCTCCACTCGGATCTGACACTAACATCTCATTAAAATTACAATCCCCATTCTATCCATTGTGTTATTGCTGGAGGGATTACACGAGTAAATAACCTTTTTAAGTACAGACTTGTAAACAAAATAAATACAAAACATATCATCTCAATGTATCATCACAATACAGTTGTTTTTCTCGTTTGTGTTGCTAGGGGGCCAAAAAAAAGTGTAGAAGGCTGAACAAATGTTCAAAAATACAATGCGAAATCTGTTTGTCCAAATGTGATGGTATTTATAGCATGTTACTGTGTCTTTAAACCAGACAAGCCAGATTTCATGATACCAAGGTTTAATTTTTAATGTCTACACTGGTATGGAGACGGATATTAACATAGCCCTTAACTCCTATGTTAACTTCTTCGTGAAAGAGAGATAAATTATCAACAGGCAATGAAATGTAGCTACATAGATTACTAAACGTAACTTACAGTAAAGACACGCACGGCGCTCTGTATGGTCAACGACAGTAAATTGATGATAAGTGAAATATGCAAGTCTTTCCCCAAATATCCTGTCAAATGGAATTTAACTGTAAAAATTACCGTTGGAAAATATAATCAGGCGTACTTTTTTGTAACATCAAACAAAGAAAATTAAAAGTGTCCGCAGCCGTGTTTTGTAAGTAAATAAACAAATCAGTGCAAAAAACATTTTGCAGGTCCATCAAGAGTGCATGTTACCGCTCCTACATGGAAACAGATTGCAGTGCAGACTCGCATGACTTCATTCCCTACACACATCACAAGAGGTAAACACTGTTTTAAAACTCGTAAAAATATATTTACAGATTTTATGCGGTATAAGCTCATACATTGCTATATCTAGACCCAATTTCTCTATGAGTATGAAATCTACAGTTAAGTATACGAATACCTTCTGTTGGTGATTATAACATGTTTGATGCTCGATGATAGTTCTGTTTTCCACTACCTCCCCACCCAGGTTTTCAGTTTAAGGTTGTAAACTAACAGGATTTGACCAGATTTGTATGGCGAGTACCAGTGTCGTCCGTGAAGCAGAAGACGTGTATCCTTCCGAAGCACGTGTTCTTATTCCTATTCTGATTTTCATTACATTTTGAATGGCCCCCTCGCAAATCTATATTTTACTCATATTTGGTTCTTGTTTTACAGATTTCGAGTGAGAAGTACGTCTACAAGTGTCTGGCTACTGCCATCTCACCATAAATGAACAATCTCAAAACCATGGAGAATCTAGAGGCGCATCTGGTATAAAACAACTTAATTAAATAATCCATTTTTATCATACGTTATAAATGTGACCATGTATACTATTAAGGTTTGTTTCGGATAATGACAAATTGTGTCTATAAGTTATCAAGCACATATGACTTGATGACAGTGCCTACATTTACATGTATGTAGTCTGTATTACTTACAAGGTGATATACGATGTTTGATTTTTTGTTTACTTGTAACCATTGGTTACATTGTATAAATATTAAGATACCTAGGTTAATTGTTTTTTCTATAGTTGATATATATTGGAGAATGTGTGTGCATAACATGTATAAGTCGTTATAACTTGTTCCGCATTTGCTGTAAAAATAGGTAATGTTTACAAAGATGCATACATTTACATAGAGTGTTCTATATGTACATTAAATAGGGACTAATTTGAACCAGTTGTACACGAACTTTTAATATAATCTTATCATAAATCAACCACACGATACAGAATATTTTAACATTTACATATCTATTTTAACACTGGAGTGTATTATAACATTAAGCTCTCTACCAGCACTACGTAACCTGTATTAATCGTGTTGATGCGTCTTTAAGTTTCAATTAAATCGAATCATTCTGCCAAATTAATACGCGTTTTAATCATATCGATTTTTGGCAAACCCCGCGTGACAGGGACGACATGAATTAAATGATAAACTCGTGTGATTTAGAAACAGCCAGTCGACAGATAACTTGAGATATCTCGAATAATGTACCTAATGACACCTATTGTGTCTGCTCGACATTCCGTCTGTTGTTCTCAGACGTTCCTTTGTCCGCCAAAATTCAATAAAAATATAATGTATTTTATTGTCAGACATTACAATCAATAGCTAATGCATGTTTTAAAAAAGTATTTGTCGTAAGAGTTTTTGACGTCACTGAAACATGTCCAGTTAAAATATACAGATGACGGGGCCTCTCAAGTGTCACAATTCAGAATGCATTCTCGCTGAAATACGATTACTTACTGTATCACGAGCCAAGAGGTAACCTGTCTTTACGGTGTGGTTACATATGTACCTGAAAATAAAGCCTGTAAAATGAAGCAATGATTTCTGTCGTTTTTTTAGAAATTGTCTGAAAGTCTTTATAGTAAACCTAAAAAACAGTCATTCAAAGCAATTTGTTTTGGTTCTCCTTAGTTCTTCTTTTCCTCGAGTCTCCTCATTTCTTTTTCCCTCCGAGTCTCCTCATTTTTTCTCTCTATGTCTCCTAATTTCTCCTTTCCCATTTGTCTCCTTATTGCCTTTTTGCTTTTGTTTCGTCATTCCTTTTTCTCGGTATCTCACAATTTCCCTTTTCCCATGTGTCTCCTTGTGTGGTGTCTTCTTTCAGTCTAGCAAATCCTCAAAGAACTTCTTTTTTTTTCGGGTTCTCGTCAGTTCCTGTTGTTCGGTACCTTAAATGACCTTAGCTGTTTATAGGACGATAAACAAAATAAACCAAACCAAACCAAACCTTGGATTTCAAATTGTTTAGTTGTGATCTTGTTTGAGTTTATGTATTATTATAATCATTATATCATAATTGTCATTAAAAGAAGTATATGTACTTCATCTTTAGTTAATCAATCTTAAACGATAATACACATTCAAAGTACATGTTAAGTCGAGCCTCGTTATCTCGAGATCAGCTGGGCCATGAAAAACATCGAGATATCCCGAGTATTCAAGTTAAATATAGTATACATATATCTATTTATTCACTGTTGAAAAAGAATCTGAATTTCGAGTTAAGCAGAGTCTTACGGTTATAAGAGTTCGACATAACAAAGTTCGAATGTATTATCATCTTAAAGTTACCTGTAGGATTATAATAATATAGTATCATTCTTATGATTCGTTTATACAATTTCAAATGTTGACATCTTAAATATTAAGATTAAATCGTAATGTTCAATTTCAATTGTTATTTAGTTTTTGTTTATTAAAACATATATGGACATATACTCCTTTCATTACGTAGAAAGAAGAACTGTTTTTTGTTTGTTTCACAATCAAATAATAATGATAAGCCATACAGTTATGTTAATTCCACTGTTTGACCCGCATTGACGCGCACCCTTACTGAAAGAAAACTCCCTATAGCTAACACAGATATACGCAGTAACATCATAATCAGAAAGAAAGTAGATTATGGAAAGAAAACTCCCTATAGCTAACATAGATATACGCAATAACATAATCGGGAAGAAAGTAGATATACTCCTTTCATTACGGTAGAAAGGTACTCTAAAACTCATTTATATTAATCATTCTTGTTGACCCGGATGTAAACGCTACTCTGTAGGGTGTAAAACGCCCTTCAGCTAAAACGGCGGTCAAAATAAACCCGACTGGCTATTTATCAGTTTGTTTATTAATTCATTTGTGACCTTTATGAATAACCTTCCGCCAGGAAAGATAACGTCCCTACTACAATATACGTCTCCGTGTACAAATGTAATCATAATGAGGATTATTCTGACAGACATGTGCGCTGTCAGCCCGGAATAAGTTTTAAGACAGACAAACACATATTGTCTTGTTAGATTAATTTGTTATCAAACAAAAACAGCTAAACAATTAATCCTAAAGAACATGTTTCTGTCACTATGATGAATTGCCATTTTATAATATACCATCAAGTGCTTTAACACTTCCGAAAAAACAAAAGGAATACATATAATTATATACCGACAACGAGGCCCATGCTTATCTTAATGGGAAATTTCAAGGATCACAATGGTATCAAAACTATTTTAAACATAAAATCAATATTTCCATGGGTGAGTATTGGTATGTAAATCATTGTGCTCTTGACAGATTTTATCTAGCTTCCTGGTGAGACGACAACCTGACAGTGAGAGGAAATGTTGTTATAAATATATCTCACCGACATTCATACCATATGTGTATACATCATACAACTATATCTTCACCTTCCTTGAGCATATTCCAAAATTATGTTACTCCAGATTAAAATACATTAAATCGTTCTTGTTATTATGGCTTCAGCGATAGGTAAATTAGTATAAATCATACGGAGTTAAGGTACCAAAACAGTTCTTTTAAATATGATTAATGTCGAGTAAACCTGGTAGAAAATGTAGAATGCACTTTGGGTAACCCTTGAGAAAACACCGTTCATTTTTTTTCTAATTTTTATTGTCCACCTTTTGATATGCAGAGGCGTTTACTTTTTCATAGTCTCTAAATTTTAGATGCCGTTATTAACTTAGAGTTACTTCTTTGTGGAAATGAACATCTGCCCTTAGACACAAACATAATTATATTAAGAAATGTGCAAAGATTTGCTAATGTATAAAATTAGTTTCTCCTTTACTCCCTGAGCTTTTGAATCTTCAGAGAACAGTGTTACAAAAAAATTTAATTGATGACCTTCACTTGTTTTTCAAACTGATGAACTTTTGAAATGCTTTGGGAAAGGGTTTTAATACTGTTGTTAAAACTTGTACCCAATCCTATATGCTTTGTGCTATGGCAATAAAAATATGTTTAAATAAATCACTCTATAGGTTCAGAAATATATTAATCTTAATGAAGTAGCGCTAGTACAACTCGGTCATATATTTGAGTTAATATGCGACAGACTTGCAAATGGTTTTTTTCTCACCTGTTTTAATTTCAATAACATTTACTCAAACTGACAAATGAATGGAATTGAATAGGAGATAATATAGAATGGTTTATTTCCATTTAAACTGGACACCTTAAAACTACTTTTACCAGATGGATATTGGCCGTGCTTGTGATAATGTATGTGCTTTCCATGTTCAGTAATATTTGCATCAGAGACGGTCTGTGAAAATTTCCCCAAAGTCTTTGCATAAGTTTCGGCAACAATGGCAGACGTGTGAAAATATATTCCCTCCGATTAAAAACGAATTTGTTGAATTAAGATACATGTATAATGATAGAATCTTGCTTTGTCGATTTCAAACGACGATGAATTCAAATTGGTCTTGATGACACACTCAACTTTGTTTAAATACCATCTTAATTTATCCACCCATGAAATCGAAATAAAAACAAGGCTCATTTGATGACAGTGGCCACGAATAAAATGGGTTACCCCCTGGCGCGTTGATAGCATCATTTTACTGAACAGAGCGATACCTTCATCCGGTCACAGTATACCCGCAATGGACGAAGTAGTCCCTACCGCAAATATTTAGCTGAACGTCGCGCAGAAAGCACCAATATACTACAACGTAGAGGAGAACACTAAAGTGCAATACTGGGCGATGGCAACGGCGTCAAAAATAAGAAAAAAACATTGGATATAAAGAAGAGAAAAGATAACATCTGAAATAGGCGCAATGGGGGCAATAAGTACATTTCTTACGGTCCTTCCTACAGAGCAGTAGTATTTAATAACGAACTGCACTAAAATAACCAGGAAAAGACGTCAGCAGACTCTACGGATAATATAGCTCAAACATGTTCATAACTTATATCTAACCCTATTCACTGGTTACTTTTGTAATCCTTACGTTGTATGGGGTTAATAGATAGGACAGTTAACAAGGCGTGTACAGGAATAAAGGTATTATGCATACTGAATTGCAAAGATAACAGAAAACAATTCGTTTAATAGTTTATTGGCCTTTAGACTTTCGACTAATCAGTATAAACATGTACAACTCATAATACAATAGACATTGGGTAGGTGATTCATGGTACTACAGACATCATGGAGGATGGACAATTTGGACATTTCACCTAAGGGTAGTAGCAGCAATGAGAAATTAAGAGAGATTATTTAATTTCTTCTTGTTTTTAATAGTAAGTAGTTTGATTAACTTGAACATAGATGGTCGTGTTCTATAATATCTATCAGTGACCTACATTAGATAATGTGTGATTTGTTTTGGGCAAATGCACCAACCCAACGGAGAACACTTGTTTTAGCATGTGCAAAGCTATGGACATAAAAGTATCAAAGGATTTGGCGTCCCAACAAAATGTATGTGAAATAGGCCAACTACAATGTAGTCAGTTGATATTTTGTTAAGTTTGAAATTAGTGATAGCTATTAACAGTATTGACCGAATATGGAATAAGTTTGCGAATTTGATCTGTCTTCAATTAAAACAAAACATATATATTATATAAGTCACTGAAACTATTATATGACGTCTTGTTTAAAGTTCTGGAAGTCTTTATGAACAAGAAAAAGACAATTAAAGAATAACAGAGTTTTCACTATTACAATCTATATTGAAAATGTTAAGCTACAATTTTTCTTGTTTAGACTATATATGCTATAATAAGGTACTCGATCTTAAATCCGTATTCCATATATTGGATAATGCTATGTTTCATTGTTTCTTTATACTTTTGAATAATATAAATTGTTTATATTTCTTTGTATACGTTCCCAAATATTTCAATTCTACATCCATCCCGTTGGTTGTCGTGTTCCTGACACCATAGATTCTTGATATTTAAAAAACAATAAGAATTGAATAAAAACATTCTGGCTGAATAAAGTGAAACTCTACGTATCTTTGTATACACTTAAGCTTTCATCGAATGATCGTTAGATAATGATAGAATATGTTATTTCCATATTTTTTATGTATGCATAGTGTCAATTTTTCGGATTATAAGCAATGTTCTTGATGAAATTTCCCTGTCTACATATTATATAACTACTTGGTGTAAACTTTCCTGTCTACATATTATATAACTACTGGGTGTAAACTTGCCTGTCTACATATTGTATAACTACTGGGTGTAAACTTGCCTGTCTACATATTATATAACTACTGGGTGTAAACTTCCCTGTCTACATATTATATAACTACTGGGTGTAAACGTCCCTGTATACATATTATATTACTACTGGGTGTAAACTTCCCTGTCTACATATTATATAACTACTGGGTGTGAACGTCCCTGTCTACATATTATATAACTACTGGGTGTAAACTTCCCTGTCTACATATTTTATAACTACTGGGTGTAAACTTACCTGTCTACATATTATATAACTACTGGGTGTAAACTTGCCTGTCTACATATTTTATAACTACTGGGTGTAAACTTCCCTGTCTACATATTTTATAACTACTGGGTGTAAACTTGCCTGTCTACATATTATATAACTACTGGGTGTAAACTTCCCTGTCTACATATTGTATAACTACTGGGTGTAAACTTCCCTGTCTACATATTATATAACTACTGGGTGTAAACTTCCCTGTCTACATATTATGTAACTACTGGGTGTAAACTTCCCTGTCTACATATTATATAACTATGGGTGTAAACTTGCCTGTCTACATATTATATAACTACTGGGTGTAAACTTCCCTGTCTACATATTATATAACTACTGGGTGTAAACTTCCCTGTCTACATATTATATAACTACTGGGTGTAAACTTCCCTGTCTACATATTATATAACTACTGGGTGTAAACTTCCCTGTCTACATATTATATAACTACTGGGTGTAAACTTCCCTGTCTACATATTATATAACTACTGAGTGTAAACTTCCCTGTCTACATATTATATAACTACTGGGTGTAAACTTCCCTGTCTACATATTATGTAACTGCTGGGTGTAAACTTCCCTGTCTACATATTGTATTACTACTGAGTGTAAACTTCCCTGTCTACATATTATATAACTACTGGGTGTAAACTTGCCTGTCTACATATTTTATAACTACTGGGTGTAAACTTCCCTGTCTACATATTATATAACTATTTGGTGTAAACTTGCCTGTCTACATATTATATAACTACTGGGTGTAAACTTCCCTGTCTATATATTATATTACTACTGGGTGTAAACTTCCCTGTGTACATATTATATAACTACTGGGTGTAAACTTCCCTGTCTACATATTATATAACTACTGGGTGTAAACTTCCCTGTCTATATATTGTATAACTACTGGGTGTAAACTTCCCTGTCTACATATTATATAACTTCTGGGTGTAAACTTCCCTGTCTACATATTGTATAACTACTGGGTGTAAACTTGCCTGTCTACATATTGTATAACTGCTGGGTGCAAACTTCCCTGTCTACATATTATATAACTACTGGGTGTAAACTTCCCTGTTTATATATTATATTACTACTGGGTGTAAACTTCCCTGTCTACATATTATATAACTACTGGGTGTAAACTTCCCTGTCTACATATTGTATAACTACTGGGTGTAAACTTCCCTGTCTACATATTGTATAACTTCTGGGTGTAAACTTCCCTGTCTACATATTATATAACTACTGGGTGTAAACTTGCCTGTCTACATATTGTATAACTACTGGGTGTAAACCTTCCCTGTCTACATATTGTATAACTACTGGGTGTAAACTTCCCTGTCTACATATTGTATAACTACTTGGTGTAAACCTTCCCTGTCTACATATTATATAACTACTGGGTGTAATTATTATCAGTCGTATAACGACATCTGTATTACAACATACATTATCACATTTCATGTTTAATTTCCTCGGGTTCTGTTAATACTACAAACACTTAAATATCGCTGCTTGCTTACAAACCCATTTAACATATATTACGGATGTCGTATCTTTACAATATTTCTGTGAGAAATTTTCTGCTAAATTTACATGTTAAGAAATATACCAAACACTACCTACAAATGTCACTCAAGATTTAACGACAAACATCATTCGATTGTTTATTTAAGATTTAAGAGACGTTCTTGTTCTAATCTGTATTCCTGCTATTTTTTAAAAGATTTGAGAACTGTTAAAATTCTGTTTTCCTGTTATTTGTGTTACAGATATGGGAGACCACCGACAAAGCCCACGCGAAACTTTAGGAATATTTTATTGGAAAAACCCGGAATGTTGTAGCGGCCATTGTTGAATTAAGATGACCTCATCAAGTAGTAATCTGTTTAAGATATCTACCAAGCTATTTTCTAACAATTAATGAAAATTTGAAGCATGAGTAAACAAACTTATCTTAGATCAGTTGAAGCATCAGCATCCCTATTCAGTTTAGCCAAGTTCGGCCTGTATTGATTACAACATTAGAAGTAAGAAGTCTCAGTGGTGTATTTGTCTTAGGGACTTGGCTCGAATTTCCAACCCACAGTTCATATTATATATATCATATTATAAAAGAATCCACCATGGACTGGGATTCCTGCCAAGTCCCTGTGGTATTTGTTTCTTCATATTTTACATGTTAAGCAAACACTATAAACACATCACTTGAACATATTTGCTGTTTCTACACAAAAATAGAAACTCAAAACTTCAACATGATTTATGAAGATCAAACAATATGCGGAGTGAACTTGTGACGTCTTAACGACAGGCTTGTACAACCACGCTTCCCAGTCACAATACTATCATGTTTTACAGGTTTTGTTTACGCAAGCATAAGGAACTCGTTTGTAGCTTTAAAACATTGTCATTCACATAATTTGACACATCTGTGGCGGTGTTAGAGCGTTAAAAACAATAAAGATTCCTGTGTAAACAAGTCGTACAAGGCTATGTTCCACACCTTCGTGACATTGGCGGGTAACTGCTGTCCAAGGCCTTCTGTGAAACAGAAGTCGTGCTAGAACATTTAGACTCGATTTTTACACAGTGATCGAAATCCAAGGTCAAAGTTTTTAAATGGAACCAGTGATAGTTCTCCATTACAACTAAGAACAAGTAAACGCGGTCTTCCGCGTGTAAGAATATAACTTTTATGTAAAATTCTTAAGCAGCGATCGGTATCCGAGGTCAAAGTTGTTAATCTGGAACGGATTGTAGTTCTCTGTAGTAAGAACACGTGAACTCAGTCTCTCACATGTAAGGACAGGCGAGGCAATGCTCCGTCACTAGTTTGGAAGAACATGGAAAATATATTCCAGACACCGTCCAAGCAAGAGTCGACCCCGTGTTCCCCAGCGTGATGATTCCCAGCTCTACCAACTAAGCCAAAGAAAATATACACTATCATTAATAGCACCATGTACGGGTAACGCCGGCCCGTTTTTTATACTGACATTTTTTTTATCTCTTTTTTTTTTATATTTATTTAATTTTTTTGTTTTTTTTTTGAACGGAGGTTCGTTTGACGTACATGTATGTCGACAAGAAATAGGAAGCACACATTGAACCCACATCTTCGGAGTGATCGTTCATCCCTATATCACCATAGGAAAGGATATTTACATTCCACTTCATATACCATAAACATGCCAATATCACCATCCCTCGCAGGTTCATTGCCTCATTTAACATTACGATTTTCTCATTCATATAGTTTCAATATCCACCACTGCAGTGCTACAACACCTAATAAGAAATATACCTTCATTGCATATCATGCTATCTATCATCGGATATTGGATAGAGAGTTTTAAACATGTTATGGTATTCTAATTTGGTACAATTGGTACCGAATGTTTACTTAACCCCCCCCCCCCCCCCCCCCCCCCCCTCAATAACGCTATAACGCGGGATAGGTCCAAATCCATATATTCCTGTTGTTGCATTAAACAATAAAAATATGTCTAAATCAAATACAGATCAACAAATTGTCTTGTTCCTTAGGTCTAATCGTACTGGTTTGCCAGAAACTGTCTCATGGTCACGCATATGTGTATTCAATCTCTCGTACAGGCATCGGCAGGTTGATATCATTGAGCATCATTAAGCATTTAGCAGGCTATGGTAGGCATATCAAATAACGCGTGATACACTGATTGGGCATGAAGGACGAGATCCTGGTTCAATATACGTAACGTTACGACGGGGTTGTGAAATGTTCATTAATATAGGTGTGTTGGTAACATCGAAATACAACAGTAACACATGAGTTGAAGATACATAAGGCATTTCAATTAAATACATATAAGTTATAGGTTTTTTTCACATAGGGGCTCGGTTCGGGGATTCTGAGTAACATATGACACCAGTTAATAACCATAACCACTATATATTAGGTATTCATATACATTCTAAAACTTTATAAAAATCGGGGTTATCGATGTATAAAAAATGAACATTTTGTATATGAATACTTAATTTATATAGTATTAACTGATGTCGTATGTTACTCAGAATCCCGAAACCGAGCCTCTGTGGTTTTTTATGCCGTGGCCACATGATTTGAATGGTGTAGTAGCCATTATGTTTGTTTCTTCTTTTGAATTTGTAAAATGTTATTAATTAATATATAAATAGTGTTAAATAGATAACGTACAGATATGGTCCAGCTACGCCCCTGAGTTAATCAAATACAAGAAATTATGTGGAAGTGATGTCGCCATAGTTCGCTCCCTTTAATTATGCAAAAACCTAGGGCCTGTTCGTTAATGCGGACAAACCGGTTCGTCATTTTTTAAATGTGATATTTCAAACAGATATCTTGACGGACCTGCAAATGTTAATGCAAGTCTTGGTAGTCTTTGTCAAGGCTCGTCTGAATACAATATAAAATCTCGAGATCCGTCTTTATTTCATAAATTAACAAGACCGGTCCAACTGGTCCGTCAGTTTGGACCGCAAAAACGAAAACGGCCCCATGTAGAGCTAATGATAAAAGGACATGTGATCACATTTTTTCCAAATAGGAGACAGGGGTATTGTTTTTGGAACGTGGAAACTACCTGACGCGGATTGAGGGACACGTAAGCTTAAGGTGTAGGTCGGATGTACATTGTACTATAGAGGAGGCAAGGGAGGTAATAAGATAGAACAAAAATCCACCTTTAATTGTATTTAGTTTTAAGGTCATCCCCTCTTAATGTATTGGAACATGATATGACAGTATTTAGATAAGTATATTTGATTTATGTATACATACATGTATTATGAGTTCATCGTGTGAGAATCTAAGATATGATAAAAACGGGTGAAAATTAATATATATATATATATATTTTTTTTTAAACTTTGACAAAGTTTTCTTGATTCTAAAATTAAAACTGAATATATATATATATATATAAATTGGTAAAAATCGTATAGATGGCATTGTGTTTATGTACATGTATTTCCTCTGTTAAGCTTATCATGTCGAAATCCTATGCTTTAAAATCTCTTTTTGTCCCAACGGTAAATTATAAAGATTTTAAATCACGAAACTCGTGATCGAGGGAGTGCTCTCCCCTTATATACTAGGTGTTTACCAACGCCAACAAACTAATGAAAACTTTCATTTAAAACATTCGGATAAATACGTTAAAATATTTACAATTTAATAAAATCAACTGATTATTTTCACTGCAGAGATATTTAAGTTCTGGTGACACGATGTGTTGCTTCATTAAATCCAAACTGTTTTCTGTAATTGTTGGTAAATAAGGGTACATCATTGTTAGTAAAATACTGAATTAAGGTGTAGGAAAAATCACATGGTACCGCGCAAGTACCGTTAAGGTTTCGCCAGAAATCAAGTAAAAAAATGGTTAAGGAGGAAGAGACCTCATCAATGTGCATGGAAATGAGAGATTTTATTGACAGATAAAATGACAAGGGTAACAGTAAAAAAACATAGACAGGTTGGTGTTCCTAGAAATCATACAGGAAAAACACCTGTTTAGACAGGTTGATGGTTCATAAAAAACCCACAGTGGATCATAAGGAAACATAGAATAAAAACACATACTAAGACATGTTGATGGTTCATAAGAAAACATAGAGTAAAAACACATACTAAGACCGGTTGATGGTTCATAAGAAAACTAAGAGTAAAAACACATACTAAGCCATGTTGATGGTTCATAAAAACAGAGTAAAAACACATACTCAGACCGGTTGATGGTTCATAAGAAAACATAGAGTAAAAACACATACTAAGACATGTTGATGATTCATAAGAAAACATAGAGTAAAAACACATACTAAGACCGGTTGGTGGTTCATAAAAACACAGTAAAAACACATACTAAGACCGGTTGGTGGTTCATAAGAAAACATAGAGTAAAAAAACATACTAAGACATGTTGATGGTTCATAAGGAAACATCGAGTAAAAACAAATACTAAGACCGGTTGATGGTTCATAAAAACACAGTAAAAACACATACAAAGACATGTTGATGGTTCATAAGAAAACATAGAGTAAATACACCTACTAAGACATGTTGATGGTTCATAAGGAAACATAGAATAAAAACACATACTAAGACATGTTGATGGTGGTTCATAAGAAAACATAGAGTAAAAACACATACTAAGACATGTTGATGGTTCATAAAAACACAGTAAAAACACATACTAAGACATGTTGATGGTTCATAAGAAAACATAGAGTAAAACACATACTAAGACAGGTTGATGGTTCATAAGAAAACTAAGAGTAAAAACACATACTAAGACATGTTGATGGTTCATAAAAACACAATAAAAACACATACAAAGACAGGTTGATGGTTCATAAAAACACAGTAAAAACACATACTAAGCCATGTTGATGGTTCATAAAAACACAGTAAAAACACATACTAAGCCATGTTGATGGTTCATAAAAACACAATAAAAACACATACTAAGACCGGTTGATGGTTCATAAAAACACAGTAAAAACACATACTAAGCCATGTTGATGGTTCATAAAAACACAGTAAAAACACATACTAAGACATGTTGATGGTGGTTCATAAGAAAACATAGAGTAAAAACACATACTAAGACAGGTTGATGGTTCATAAAAACACAATAAAAACACATACTAAGACATGTTGATGGTGGTTCATAAGAAAACATAGAGTAAAAACACATACTAAGACAGGTTGATGGTTCATAAAAACACAGTAAAAACACATACTAAGACATGT
Source organism: Pecten maximus (assembly GCF_902652985.1). Taxonomy (NCBI): domain Eukaryota; kingdom Metazoa; phylum Mollusca; class Bivalvia; order Pectinida; family Pectinidae; genus Pecten; species Pecten maximus. Next base: position 39,781,938 of record NC_047015.1, on the reverse strand, counting down.
TGATGGTTCATAAAAACACAATAAAAACACATACTAAGACATGTTGATGGTGGTTCATAAGAAAACATAGAGTAAAAACACATACTAAGACAGGTTGATGGTTCATAAAAACACAGTAAAAACACATACTAAGACATGTTGATGGTTCATAAAAACACAATAAAAACACATACTAAGACCGGTTGATGGTTCATAAGAAAACATAGAGTAAAAACACATACTAAGACAGGTTGATGGTTCATAAAACACAGTAAAAACACATACTAAGCCATGTTGATGGTTCATAAAAACACAGTAAAAACACGTACTAAGACCGGTTGATGGTTCATAAGGAAACATAGAGTAAAAACACATACTAAGACAGGTTGATGGTTCATAAAAACACAGTAAAAACACATACTAAGACAGGTTGATGGTTCATAAGGAAACATAGAGTAAAAACACATACTAAGACATGTTGATGGTTCATAAAAACAGAGTAAAAACACATACTAAGACCGGTTGATGGTTCATAAGAAAACATAGAGTAAAACACATACTAAGACATGTTGATGGTTCATAAGGAAACATAGTATAAGATAAAGATAAAATGACAGATAACTACACTGTTCAAATATTAGCGATATATTTCATGTACGTAACATGTTTTCATATAAATGATAGAAAGCAGATATTCTCTTGCTTAGGTAGGAAGAGTTAGCTCCCCTCCAAACTGTCAAAGGGAAGTTACTCGTCATGTCTCCGCGTATGTATATCACACTTGTCCAACGCCGAACTGTTGTTCGCCAACTCAAAGGCTATAGGACTTGTCAACAATGGTGACAAATCAAAGAATGAGGAAAGTGACATCTATGTTGTGGATTGCACATTTCTGAATATCTGATGACATCATGAATAGCCACATGGAATGTAAGATGATAGACGATCGCAATTAAGGTCCAAAACCAGAATAAATGACCTTTCGGTCCGTCTGATAATTTTGCACATCCTCGATGTAACCACAAAATTTCTACAAATACAATCCACTCTTCTACATCAGAAAAACACGTTTGTGGTTCTTAATATCCGCTCGCAATTCAATCGGCAACGTACAGGACCGCTATTCTGTTCCAAAGTACCGACTGTTATTAAAAAAAAATCATAATGAATATACATATACACGATTTTAAGTATTCAATTTTACATTACATGTGCACTTGATACTAAGATATACATCTCTACATGAAAATTACATATTAATCTTTGTTTTTTGTTGTTGTTTTTTTCAGATGCTTTTAATTTCAGTTGCGAAAATGACCCGCAAAAGAACACGTTTTCCTTTGGTTAAACCGGCCCATGAAAAGGCAAGTGGATTTTTTTGGTAATAATTGACGATAATAAAGTCCTCCTTGTGCCTATAAAGCCGTTACAAAAGGCATAAAATAGATACAATGTTTTCCGGTATACACTGGCAAAACATTGTATATCGTGTGCAGATCTATAATGAAAATCAAAGATATTCCTAATTCGTACTTTTGTTTGGATTCGTGATCAGGCAAAGTATGATAACATGTATATTGTGCAGACAACAAATGTATTACCGATGACTACAGGGATATATCACGTGTCCATTTGATGCCTTTAATGTGTAATGGTTTTGCTTGCACGAGGAGGACGTATAATTGTCTATCATTACTTTCAGTGTTTTATTTTCCTGTATATCCACTCTATTGAGGCCCTAAGTGCGTGTGCTGCTCTTTTCCTAAGGAAAATCTGCTTTCTTTTGCGGGTCATTTTCGCGACTATTACATTTAAGTATGAATTGTTAAACGATGATATTGAATACCTCAGCCTAAAACAATTAAGATTTTTGTCTCAGATGTTTAAAACATATGAACCACTTAACTTTCAATATTTCTCCAATGCCTTTTTTACTTTTAAGATATCTATGTACATATATATAAGATTTGTCGGCATGTTGTTTGTACTTTAAAATTCTGTTGATGAAATGTTCATTCTGTGGGGGAAATAAAGAGAATAGGGTAAAATGATTCACATACGTAAATATTAAGTGAAACCGTGTTTATATATAAATTATGATTTTGAATAACAGCCGATGTGTTGGAAAAGAATAACATCCGGTACCTTGGCGAAATAATCGTACATGGATACTAATACGTGAGTATAAAAACCACAAACGTGTTTTACTTACGTAGCAGTATGATTTAAATAGTATTTGTATTATTTAGAAGGCCGAATGGTCATTTCGTCTCCAGTTCGCAGCAACTTATTATGGTTTTAAATTTAACTGTTGGCATCTTTACACAACTCAATGCTCCAGTGTTAAAGATTGGAATATCCGACATTACTGTACGTGTGAATATCCAGGATGCTATAAGACATTCGGAATAGTGAAAACAACGACATAGATTCACTTTCCTCTCCCTCTGTCGCCATTGTTGACTATAGCCAAGGAGTTGGCTGTCCGGCGTTGAATTTGTCGCCGGTGCTTTTCCTTTTACCACTTTGATGGGTCTGCGGGTAGCTATAGGGCGTAATATTTTCTTATGCTACCCGCAGTGAAGGAGGCAAATAAATTATATATAATTAGCGGGCTGAGTTAGCAGCAGATTCGTTATGCGTTATTGGGGATTCGAATAACGAACGAAGGTGTTATTCGAATCCCCAATGACGAATAACGAATCTGCAGCTAACTTCAGCCCGCTAACAAAATTGGGAATCTTATCTTTCTCTTCTTTTTAACAAATTCACTTTTCAAGATGTCACTCTATGCCCCTAGCTCGGCCATGACCTTTAGTCGAGCGTTCGCGCCTGGGAGGAATGCTTGTGGATACACATAGACTGTAACAAATTCTCAAATTCAATTAGAAGCGGCAAGAATAGTTACAGGTTTAACTTCTTTCGCAAGTCGGCAATCTCTATACTTAGAAACTGGGTGGGAACCACTATCTGAAAGACGGAAACAAAAGAAATTGTTATTATTTTATAAAATGCACCATAATTTGGCTCCGTCTTACTTAAATATCATTTTGCCAAACAGAGTTAACGAAAATATTAATTATAACTTAAGAAATAATCAAAATTATATACCACCTAGATGTCGCCTTACATTATTTGAAAAATCATTCCTTCCTAGTACTGTGAAATTTTGGAATTCTTTAGACATTTCAATACGGTCTTCAGAAATTGTGTCAAAATTTAAACAAAAAATTAAACCGAAAAAACCTGTAACTAGACTGTTCATAGGAAACAGAAAACTTGATGTTATACATACAAGACTCCGACATGGTTGTAGTGCATTAAATGGTGACCTCTATAAAGTTAATATAATTCTGTATCCATTTTGCAATTGTTCCTTTCCTGTTGAAAACGCATTTCATTACTTTTTCGAGTGTAATCAATTTAATAACCAACGTGCAATTCTTTTGAGAAAATTATCAATACACAGTGTTAACATTGATTTGAAGTTGATACTTAATGGATCTGATGACCTAAGCGAAAAAGATAATGAAAATATACGTTTAATAGTCCAAGAATACATAAAAAATACTGAACGTTTTCTGTAGTGGTTTAATTTTCATGACTTATAGTACAGTGTATTTTATATCTTCAGCTACATAATTATAGTATATATCTTATGATATGTATACAAAACGCCATGTAATGGAAAGCTTACTTTCTATATAAATTATGGGTACTGGTATGCCAAGTGTATTATTTCTTGTCACCTATAATAATTAATGTTGTGTTTCTTTTATATATACGTATATATGTCAACATCATTCATTATAATTGCTGCCATTGTATATATCATCTCATACTTGTATATGGAAAAGGACGATATATAAGTTGAATAACTTGTGTCCAATTCCTATTGAATTTTTCAATAAAAATATGTTTAAGCTAAAACGAATTCTCTTAAACCTGCGGTCACTTTAATGTGATCGGGTAGGGCATATGTATATACTTCAGTGAGCTAGCCTCCCACACACCACGCATGTATCTCGCACACAGTAGAGGTCATGACATTAATTAATAACTGCTCCGAAACAATCAACGAATGAATGAACGAAATATTTTTGAAATAGCTGTACACAATGTATTTATTCATTCAAAATTCAATAATAAAAAATTGCCAGAAAAATAATTTGGATGGACGAATTATAAGAGTATTTCACTTAGCTTCAATTATGAGGTCATATTTGCAGTATATATGGGATGGATTGTACCAGGAAATAAAGACAATAAACGGTTTATATATCACAATGATCCATGTATAGGTTTTCGGACGGCCTAATCTATTTAGTATATGTTTCCGGGCGGCGTGGTCTAAATACTTACGTTTCCGGGGGCGTGGTCTATTTTGTAGCGTGTCAGAAAGATTTGTTAGTACTTGATTTCATTTGTTGATACCTTGTTGCCCAACAACTAGATTCAAAGGCGAAAAAGCACCAGAATAAGATCCCAAGTTCTACAATCGGACAGCAATTAATTTCTGACCTCTATATTCTATAATGTAGCCAAATTAAAAGACACAGAAGAAATATGCAGGATGTCCACTTTTAGTCTTCTCGGCTACGATCTAAATGTACAGGAAGACAATGGGCTCGTGCTCCCGATATGATCCAGACAAAAGACCGAGAACAAACCACTGTGGTCCTGTAGGGACCCACAACTAGTCACCACTTACATTTGTACATTTGTACATGACATGCGATGAGCTACAGTTCTATTCCAGATCCTGAACATGTTTTAATAATCACAAGTAAAAACGAAGTACATGCATAATTTTTAAAAAATCAACTAAGCTGATATTCATATTTAAATAAAATTGCAATACTGTAAATCACTTATATTTCGCGTAGGATTTATTTTCACGTGTAAACACAGAAAAGTCAATCGCGAATTCGAACCCTGCGCAATTATTTGCACGTAAATAACATCTTTGGATAGTGGCCAAGCTATCACACAACAGTCCCCTATGATAGTTATAAATATATAATACAGGTGAGACAGGTATCACACAACAGTCCCCGGTGATAGTTATAAATACAAGGGCCCGTTGGAGGGCCACAACATACGCCCGCCGCAATATTTGACACTTGGGAGGGAATGGTTTCACAGGTTGTAATGCTTTAAAATGAAGTATCATTGTTGGAAAGTTATATGTGCCCGAAGTAAAATCATGAAAGGGGAATAACTCCACAAATAAGGGGGTAGGGGGTATGATTTTGGTATGCGACACTTCGGCTCATCAAGATGTATATTTGTGTCAAGTATGGAGAGCCTTGGTCGAGTAGTATTGGAGTTATGGACCGGACAAGTAAAATCATCAAAGGGGAATAACTCCGCAAATACGGGGGTAAGGGGCATGGTTTTGGTATGCGACACTCCGGCTCATCAAGAAGTATATTTGTGTCAAGTATGGAGAGCGTGGGTCGAGAAGTACTGGAGATATGGTCCGGAAAAGTTAATTCATCAAAGGGGAATAACTCCGCAAATACGGGGGTAAGGGGCATGCTTTTGGTATGCGACACTCTGGTTCATCAAAAATGTATATTTGTGTCAAGTATGGAGAGCCTGTGCCGGGTAGTATTGGAGTTATGGTCCGGACAATTAAAATCATCAAAGGGGAATAACTCCGCAAATACGGGGGTAAGGAGCATGATTTCGGTATGCGACACTCCAGCTCATCAAGATGTATATTTGTGTCAAGTATGGAGAGCCTGGGTCGAGAAGTATTAGAGTTATGGTCCAGACAATTAATATCATCAAAGGGGAATAACTCCACAAATACGGGGGTAAGGGGCATGCTTTTGGTATGCAACACTCCTGCTCATCAAGATGTATATGTGTGTCAAGTATGGAAAGCCTGGGTCGAATAGTATTGGAGTTATGGTCCGGAAAAGATAATTCATCAAAGGGATATAACTCCGCAAATACGGGGGAAAGGGGCATGAAATTGGTATGCGACACTCTGGCTCATCAAGATGTATATGTGTGTCAAGTATGGAGAGCCTGGGCCGGGTAGTATTAGAGTTATGGTCCGAACAATTAATATCATCAAAGGGGAATAACTCCGCAAATACGGGGGTAAGGGGCATGCTTTTGGTATGCAACACTCCTGCTCATCAATATGTATATTTGTGACAAGTATGGAGAGCCTGGGTCAAGTAGTACTGGAGATATGGTCCGGACACCATATGTGCCCGAAGTAAAATCATCAAAGGGGAATAACTCCACACATAAGGGGCATGATTTTGGTATGCGACACTCCGGCACATCAAGATGTATATTTGTGTAAAGTATGGAGAGCCTGGGTCGAGTAGTACTGGAGATATGGTCCGGACACCATATGTGCCCGAAGTAAAATCATCAAAGGGGAATAACACCACAAATAAGGGGGTAAGGGGCATGATTTTGGTATGCGACACTCCGGCTCATCAATATATATGTTTGTGTCAAGTATGGAGAGCCTGGGTCGAGAAGTATTGGAGTTATGGTCCGGACAATTAAAATCATCAAAGGGGAATAACTCAGCAAATACGGGGGTAAAGGGGCATGCTTTTGGTATGCGACACTCCGGCTCATCAATATGTATGGTCGAGTAGTATTGGAGATATGGTCCGGACACCATATGTGCCCGCCCGCCCGCCCGCCAACATGATAACATAATATGTCCCGTCTTTCGTCGGGCGTATAATAATACAGATTAGACAGGTATCACACCACAGTTCCCTGTAAAAGTTATAATGAATGTAATATAAGGGAGGTAGGTATCACACATTAGTCCCCTGTGATAGTTAAACTATAATACAGGTGAGACAGGTATCACACAACAGTCCCCTGTGATAGTTAAAATATAATACAGGTGAGACAGGTATCACACCACTGTCCCCTGTGATAGTGATAATAAATGTATCATAGGGGAGGTAGGTATCATACCACAGTTCCCTGTGATAGTTATAATGAATAAAATACAAATTAGACAGAAATCACACAACAGTCCCCTGTGATAGTTATAATAGATATAATACAGGTGAGACAGATGTCACCCAACAGTCCCCTGTGATATTTATAATAAATGTAATTAAGGGGAGATATGTATAATACCACTGTCCCCTGGATAGTTATAATGAATAAAATACAAATAAGACAGAAATCACACAACAGTCCCCTGTGATGGTTATAATAGATATGATACGGATGCGAGAGAAATCACACAACAGTCCCCTGAGGTAACTATATATACTATAGGGGCGACAAGTATCATACACAGTCCCCTGTGGTAGTTTAGTTAGTTTAACAATATTTTATATTAAAAACTGATTCACCCTGTACTAGTGATACTACATGTAAAATAGGGGAGACCAGTATAATCCTCAGTGCTAATTATATGTATGTTGTATAGACGACAAGTTTCAGTCCCCTGTGATAATTACATATATGTGGTATAGAGGACACACTACAGTCCCCTATGATAATTACATATATGTGGTACATAGAACACACTACAGTCCCCTGTGATATTTACATATATGTGGTATAGAGGACACACTACAGTCCCCTGTGATAATTACATATATGTGGTATAGAGGACACACTACAGTCCCCTATGATAATTACATATAGGTGGTATAGACGACATGCTACAGTCCCCTATGATAATTACATATATGTGGTTTATAGAACACACTACAGTCTCCTGTGATAATTACATATATGTGGTATATAGAACACACTACAGTCTCCTGTGATAATTACATATATGTGGTTTATAGAACACACTACAGTCCCCTATGATAATTACATATATGTGGTTTATAGAACACACTACAGTCCCCTATGATAATTATATATATGTGGTATATAGAACACACTACAGTCCCCTATGATAATTACATATATGTGGTTTATAGAACACACTACAGTCCCCTATGATAATTACATATATGTGGTACATAGGACACACTACAGTCCCCTATGATATTTACATATATGTGGTATAGAGGACACGCTACAGTCCCCTGTGATAATTACATATATGTGGTATAGAGGACACGCTACAGTCCCCTATGATAATTACATATATGTGGTACATAGAACACACTACAGTCCCCTGTGATATTTACATATATGTGGTATAGAGGACACACTACAGTCCCCTGTGATAATAACATATATGTGGTATAGAGGACACACTACAGTCCCTTATGATAATTACATATGTATGTTATATAGAACACACTACAGTCCCCTATGATATTTACATATATGTGGTATAGAGGACGCGCTACAGTCCCCTATGATAATTACATATATGATGTATAGACGACACACTACAGTCCCCTATGATATTTACATATATGTGGTATATAGAACACACTACAGTCCCCTATGATAATAACATATATGTGGTATAGAGGACACACTACAGTCCCCTGTGATAATTACATATATGTGGTATAGAGGACACACTACAGTCCCCTATGATAATTACATATATGTGGTATAGAGGGCACGCTACAGTCCCCTGTGATAATTACATATATGTGGTATATAGAACACACTACAGTCCGCTGTGATAATAACATATGTGTGGTATAGAGGTCACACTACAGTCCCCTATGATAATTACATATATGTGATATAAAGGACACGCTACAGTCCCCTGTGATAATTACATTTATGTGGTATAGAGGACACACTACAGTCCCCTGTGAAAATTACATATATGTGGTATATAGAACACACTACAGTCCCCTGTGATAATTACATATCTGTGGTATATAGAACACACTACAGTCCCCTGTGATAATTACATATATGTGGTATAGAGGACACGCTACAGTCCCCTGTGATAATTACATATATGTGGTATAGAGGAAACACTACAGTCCCCTGTGATAATTACATATGTATGTTATATAGAACACACTACAGTCCCCTATGATAATTACATATATGTGATATAGAGGACACGCTACAGTCCCCTATGATAATTACATATATGTGGTTTATATAGAACACACTACAGTCCCCTATGATAATTACATATATGTGGTATAGAGGACACACTACAGTCCCCTATGATAATTACATATATGTGGTATATGGAACACACTACAGTCCCCTGTGATATTTACATATATGTGGTATAGACGACACACTACAGTCCCCTATGATAATTACATATATGTGGTATAGAGGACACGCTACAGTCCCCTATGATAATTACATATATGTGGTATAGACGACACACTATAGTCCCCTATGATAATTATATATATGTGGTATAAAGGACACGCTACAGTTCCCTATGATAATTACATATATGTGGTATAGAGGACACGCTACAGTCCCCTGTGATAATTATATATATGTGGTATAAAGGACACACTACAGTCCCCTGTGATAATCACATTTATGTGGTATAGAGGACACGCTACAGTCCCCTATGATAATTACATATATGTGGTATAAAGAACACACTACAGTCCCCTATGATAATTACATATATGTGGTACATAGAACACACTACAGTCCCCTGTGATAATTACATATATGTGGTATAGAGGACACGCTACAGTCGCCTATGATAATTACATATATGTGGTATAAAGAACACACTACAGTCCCCTATGATAATTACATCTTTGTAATGTAGGAGGCTAACTATAGTTTCCGGTGCTAAATACATGTATGTTGGTGTTATACGCTGCAATTCCTTGTGCTAGTTTTATTGTGTGATACAGAGGCCACGCTTCAGTCCCCTATGATAATAACATTTATGTGGTATAGAGGACACGGTGCTAGATACATGTATGTTGATGTTATACGCTACAATCCCCTGTGCTAGTTATATATATGTCTGTAAGTGACACACTACAGTCCCCTGTTCAGTCCCTTGTGCTGTGTTAGAGGCACCGATCTTGCTAGTCTGTGGTAATGAAATATTACATGTATTAAAAACTATTTTTCAAATATTGAACTCTATTCCACTGGTTCAAGTGTACATGAGCGCCGACAGTGGCGATAATTGTAGGGATGACTAGCTGAATTACTTAGGAAGGATTACCTGTTAATTTGTACCAAATCAGAGTCACCTGGATGGTATTCACATAGAGACGAACTAGAGTATAATCAACTTTAATAGTTAACTTAACATGCCAAATTAACATTAATCAATAAGTGTTCAAAACTTAATCCAGGTTTACGGAAATAAATATCCGCACTATTTTGCAAAGTGAAACTCAACTTTCAAATGAAAGTACATCATAGTAAATAAACCCATGAGTTAATATCGTCATTGAACTCCAGTTGGTATACTTTTAATTTGACTATTTTATCAGACACGGTCTTACTAAACATCGACGTTTTTAGGTCGTATGCGTGAACTGACCTCTCAAGTAGCAGCTGGAATTTTGCTCTCACACGTTATCAAATTAAATACTTGTCCCTGACGTTTTGAATCGTAGGCTCGATTTCGTTCTACTCCGCCTGAGTCGTGAATCCACAATCTTTGTTTTGATATCCAAATTTCATGCATTCGTAATCACATGCATTGTTTAAATTTTCCGGATGATAATGATATGAATTGGTGTTAGCTCGTAGGTTATTTTTACATTCTGAAACAACTTCAGAAATTCTTTCTGTGAAGTCAAACTCTACAGTGAAAGAAAAACCTAATGCAAAGTCAAACTCTACAGTAAAAGAAAAAAAAAACATCACCACAATGAAATTAAAACCAAATAAAAAGTAAAACTCTACAGTGAAAGAAAAACCAAATACAAAGACAAACTTCAAAGTGAAGGAAAAACAAATACAAAGACAAACTTCAAAGTGAAAGAAAAACAAATACTCAGCTTAACTGAACAGACAAACAAACGACAAATACACAACTTCCTAGCACGAACGTAGTAAAAAGTTCAATTCTACGTATAAAAAAAAACACACAAAAAATTCAACATTATATCTCAAGAAAAGCATAGATAACATAGTTAAACTCCACGTCCAAAGGAAAGATAAACACAAAGTATTACTCCACAACTGAACACACAAAGTATTACTCCACAACTAAACACACAAAGTATTACTCCACAACTAAACACACAAAGTATTACTCCACAACAAAAGAATGGACAAACAAACAAAGTATTACTCCACAACAAAAGAATGGACAAACACACAAAGTATTACTCCACAACAAAAGAATGGACAAACACACAAAGTATTACTCCACAACTAAACACACAAAGTATTACTCCACAACAAAAGGAAGGACAAGCACACAAATTATTACTCCACAACAAAAGGAAGGACAAACACACAAAGTATTACTCCACAACAAAAGAATGGACAAACAAACAAAGTATTACTCCACAACAAAAGAATGGACAAACACACAAAGTATTACTCCACAACTAAACACACAAAGTATTACTCCACAACAAAAAAATGGACAAACAAAGTATTACTCCACAACTAAACACACAAAGTATTACTCCACAACAAAAGAATGGACAAACACACAAAGTATTACTCCACAACTAAACACACAAAATATTATTCCACAACCAAAGGAAGGACAAATGCACTTAGAATTATTCCACAACCAAAAGCCACCAATGTATATATTTATATTTTATAACAATAAAGCAGTAAGGTTCAGCTCAATATCAACATTTAATTTTGTAATCTTTATTTTTTATCTAAACCGGAGAATTTTGAAATCGCAGAAAAGTCACCACAGCACCTGTACACTACTCACTTTTTAACTTATTAATTATTATTTTTTTGTTATAATTTAGCCAATAAGCAAGTTAACGCTTTCTTCAGAAAGTTCAAGATATCGTCTTTGTCGAGTGCCGGGGGAACTTGCCCGAAGGCATCGCTTTCACCCCCAAGAAGGAGAAAGCTGTCGTATAATGAATTGTACCATTATTAATTTTCTGTTCTGGGTATTAAATAAATTAGATATTTACTTGTTTTACTGAAAACTCTTTCGAATCTCTGTTATGATAAATACAATACTAATATATTTACAGTCCATACCAATTAATTATTAAGTGCCGTTATCCTATTTTACGAAGAATAATTCAAAACAAAAGTGTTTCATAGAAGATAACAATTCAATACTCTATTGTCATCTCTCACGTAAAGAGTTCTAGAAACAAGGAAGAAATTAATTTGATCACTAATGTTTGCCCATAACTACATCCGGCGATGGCGTTTAAATCTGTTCGGTCTATTGTACTGTTTGGACATGATGACCTGACGATGTCAGGATTCTTCCTCGTCTGACATATTCGATTCCTTCCTTCCTGTTGTCGAATAACAATAACTCGGTATCCGACATCAGTGTCAACAGGATAACTGGAAGTCGGTACTAATAGATACTCACTAGATGGACATGTGAACGCTAGATTTATTTGAAATTTTGGATTGTCATTTCCTGATTTTCATCATTACCTGAAATGTTATAGGCGCAGCTAATCATTTTCGTGCAGCCAAGCTGCTCAGTATATAACTAAAGCAGACCAAACAAGTATTACAGTTTACAGAGTGTCTGACAGTAAGGAACATGTAAGTATGAACATTCGCACAATGATATATCTAATCTAATAGAAATACTTATTATTCTAAACTATTTGTATGGAATGTAAATTCTGGCATCATTGATAATCAATACTTGATGTTTCAGTGCGAGTTGGGTCATAAGCATCCTGTTAACAATATGGGTATCACATGCGAATTCTAGTTCAACACACACAAGATATTAGAACTTTTTTTTATAGTAATTGAAGTTAGAAAAAGTAAAGCTAAAATGAATTTAACTGCATAACAACAGCTGTTTCGTTTCTCCAATAAAGTCAATAAACTTTGGACATTTGGCAGACAAATATGGAATGTGGAATTTCTGGAAGCTTGAATAGCCAATTAAAATGCATTGTAATATTTTAATTGTATTATGGTATCTGTCACTTCTGTTTTTATTAAGAGACAATTTAACTGTAGATGCTGTCTTTATCACGATACATATTGGTTTAAAGCGACTATAGCTGCGAAAATCACTGATGGAAAATATAATCTGGCGTGAATTAATATATGAAAAATAACAGTTTGCTTATGTTACGCTGTGCGAACTCGTCACGTGCACGTACCCACGTGGCTCCATTCGGCGTTCTCCGTGTAGCATTGTTTACAAACATCAATTAAAGTTAACGGTTAACATATATTTACAGAGGTTAAAGGTTTAAGGTATAATAGGCTCGCGTATAGCTACATATTTCATGTAAAGTATCGACAGAGCGCGTGTCACCTCATGTTTGAAAAGATATTCAATTTGATGCAATAGTATAAGGATGCAATTCAATGATGCTCCATCTCCGATAAAGAGTTATCATGATGGATTGAAAATAAGATTAAGTTGGTATATATTTTGTATAGTACCAAAAGTTACAGGCTTTACACCATTATCAGCCTCCAAAATATTGAACTTCTAATTTTATCTTTTGAATTTAAAGTGGATAAATATTCAATTTCATCCAGAAGAATATGTTTAATGCAGATTTCGGTCTTTTAAGATATCCTTATTAAGATGCAGTAAATAATGCTATTCATTTGTTTAAATTAGATATGAGAAGCTGCGTGCTGTATACGTTGTCAGCGATGTAACATACGAATCTTTCAAAAAAGAAAGAAAAAATGAAGCTACTGTTTTAAGCATTTTTTTTTGTTTTTTTGTTTGTTTGTTTGTTTTTTTTGGTTTTTACATTACGTTTTCCCTTTTTTTCTTTTTTGTTTGTTTGTTTTTTTATTTTGTGTTTTGTTGTTTTTTTTTGTTTTTTTTTGTTTTGTTTTGTTTTTTTAATATTCTCAATTTCCTCTTTTCCTTTGCATTTAATGCCGACTGAATTCAGTTAATTCTTGTCGAAAAAAAAATCATACATGTACATAATGTATGTCATTTTATAAAAACGATATGCCGACGCATTAAGTTGACACTCTCTTGTGTCAATTAACTCTCCGAACATGCAAGATTATTGACAAAAAACGATCAACATTTACGATCTATAAAAAATATTATTAAAAGTCAACTATATAACAACGGTTTGTTATGATGAACATGTTAATTTCAGCTTAATTTGCTTTGACTCGTTCAATGCATAAAGAAATCATCCATGTAATTCCATAGCATGTTATTTGGTAAAGTCCATTGAATACATGTTTGTATTACAGCAGTACAATGCTTGGCCAATAAAGACCTTGAGTATAACTCGCTGGAATGCACCATACATCGACACTGCTATATAAACTGTCATGATGTGTCATGTTCAAAGTAAGTTAAGAAACATATCGGAGTTACACTAAAAGAGACAGGATTTATGCTTGCGTGTCTCCGTGTCTGAGTTAGAATCCACCCTAATGTCCCCCATACATATACACGTTATATACAAAATGAAACTAACACACCGGGTAAGGGTTATTACCGTGAACTGGTTCTATTGTTCCACTTCTGAGAAAAGCATGCTTTAACCGGTTGATTTGAGTTTGGAAACTTCACGACGCATTCAAAATGGAATTTATTTATCAACGAAGACGCACGTGATTTGGGGTTTCTGTTGGCATCTCTTTCCTTACTTTTAATGAAAATGCCCCCAGAAATCCTAAATAAAACGTGTAATAATCATCGGAGAGACTCCCATACCAGGACAATCAATTGACGGTGGAATAGCGAGTTCAATATTAGCAGCACAAGCCAGACAGGTAAGTATTGTTTTACGTTGACAATAAATGCAGCTTGTTTCATTTGCATTGTTATCTAATCAATTGAAATAAATAAGCTTCATACAAGTTGTGTTTGATATGTATTGATTTATTTGAAATATTATATTTAGCTCTTTCTTTTCAGAAATCGGACCTGTTATACTGACTTATTTTTAAACATTCAATTGTGAACAGTATGTAACGTTGAAAGACCGACGTACTAGCCCTGAAATATATACCTTATATACATATATATAAACATATATACGTATGTGCATATATACCCTTTATATATAGAGACATTTCGAACAAGAGAAATTTACTTCCGCGTTCCAACATTCTGATTGGTCGATCGAAACAACGTTGATTGGCTTAGAGTTAAACACCTTGTCCCATATATTCACATACCTGATCTGCGGTGTACATGTCTATATATATATCGCAATGAATATATCATCAGCCCTACGAATACGTCATACTTACCTACTGTGGGTCTGTGACGTCTCAATCTGCAGAGGAAGGGATTTGATTAATCAAGGGACATCTAAACAGCAAATCCAGTCAAAATAGTGATATATTACAAGTCTATAAATTCCTATTATGGTGCAATTTAACAGAAATGAACTTTTAGTATGTATCATGGCAAACCGTTGGACACGTGTTGACGTGTAATTTGTTAACCTTTTTGTAAATTTCAACAAAACATACGAAAAATGCATGTTTCAGGGGGACATTATAAGCTCAAATAGGAGCATTGGTTTGACCATATTTGACTTTCCTATATGTATAAACACTGTTTAAACTTTTAATACCCCTACCCTGTGCTAAAGACACTTGTGAGTATAACAGCTTGGCTATTTGTCAGGTCTGGTCATTTGCTTGATTAAGAATTATTCCATGCTACACCTCACAACAGGGTAACTCTATAGAAGGAACTGATAACATCTATAAAGCAAATTATTGGTGTTTGTATAGATGACCCTTAAATATGCATTTATATTGTAGCAGTTGTATTTATATTATGTTTTTTTAGATATTGTTCCGCATTGTAATTTAAGCTACTATCTTGCTTAATGGTATATGCTCAACCTCTATATCAGACATCAGACTTGCAATCTATACATAACTCTGTTATACATTGAAATTTATGTATAATACCTTTCTGTAACAGATATTGCGGATTTTTTTTAATATGAATATTGCACACATATCCTTACATTAAGGATTAGCATATTTAACTCTATGGTTAGTTTAAACTGTATAAATCAATACAAGTAATTAGCAGTACAGCAACATTAATGTAAATAGTCTATGGTTGTATGCTAAACCTACAGAGGTTACAACATGGCCTTTGCCTGGTACATTGAAATCATACATGGTTTCATCATGTAAAGGCGCACATTGATAATATTACAAATTGTTTGTCATTTACCTTAATAGTAAATATATTATACATTTTATAAAACACGGGAATCATCACATTTAAGACAGCATTTATAAATATTTAAATAAGTAAATACTAAAATGTGATTCTGGAGCTTGAAGTTGAAAAAGTGCAAAATAAAAACTTCAGAATATGAGTATTAATAATTGGAATGCAAGGATCGGTGCAGTTTTTATAAGGTAAGTACATATTTTTTTCAACGAAACGTGTGCACACATACTTGCCAATGTACACATGATAAAATATCACCTATTCAATTTAGTATCGATGTGAATGTAACTTCATTTTCCCCTGTCTGTTTCAAAAAATGTAATAATAGTATTCGTTAAAGACGAGGAATGATCATGGTGAGCTTTAATATATGTTACACAACTTTGTGATAAATAAAGGATAATATTGTTACTACACGCTATATCCATTATGTGAAATCACAAACCCAGTCGTGGACTATACAATTTTGGGTTTGAAGTAACAGTTAATCTGCATTTGCTTCCAGGTAACAAGAAATGTAAATAATTGGATTTTTTTCGTTGATATTTTCATAATTTTAACCACAGATGTTACAATGAAAATAATAAATGGTTGGAATATCTATAGTTCTGTTTTGATCTAACTTGTTAATATCCAAATACCCAGAAAAAAATGCAAATTTCAATACGCTAATATCGTATTCGATACAAATATTCAAGTGGATATGTTATTATAAACAATTAGTCGTATGGTATGTTCAAAGTGATATCTTACATATATAAAACATAGGCTAAAAAGTAACTCAAATGTTACTTATCAAACAAATTTGTGTAAAATGATGAATACAAATCTACCCTATGTAAATCTTACGTCACGTCTTGTACGTTAAACAATTTGTCATATATGATATTATATTTTATATTTGACATAAGTTAATCTACATAAACAGATGCATGTGGTATGTAAATTGAATTAGAATGTACATGCATATTGATGTTTAAATATAAAACAACAATTTTTCATTACGTCCCTTATATAATATGAAACAAGTGTCTGCATAATAAATTATAAAATATTCTTATTAACTGTGTAAGGATCTTATAAGTATGCATTGAAATGTCCACACGCTTTTTGTAGCTAATATTTCAAAATATCCATATAGCATTTTATATTTTAAATGTGTACATTAAAAGAATGTATTCGGTTTATAAATACTATCTCATAGTATGTAATCTAGAAATATATGGATGTGTAAAACATAAATATGATATTGACATCACGTCTTGTATATACTATACACACCGAAAATATATACACGTTTGCATATAGTGATAAGATAATTGTAGAGATAATTGAACGATTGTGTATATATTAAACCATCAACATTGAAAAATTTTCAACATCGCATGAGTTACCGGGCTTTGTTTAAAGGAACACCAAACTTAAGCCCACACGACCTATTGACCCGATAGTTTCTATGTTAATGCATGTTTCAAAGTGATTTATTACATAACATCCTCCAAATAATGTCACAGAAATGTCCAGTAATTCACTTTTATAAATGATATTAAGAATTTTACCCGCCCAAAAGAATATCCCTCGTTATCTTATGTTATGAGATATATTAGTCCCTGGGAAATAGGCCAGATAACCCAGCCACTACGTTTGAATATGACATAATTGACATGGGCAAACAAAGAGACTTAACAATTTGATAGATGCGTTCACACTCGATCTTGTTCCTAAGTCTCTGTCTGTTCCAGTAAATACGCACCCAACAAAAACACCTATTTGTTGAAAAATACATGACATTGGCTGTTAAATGAAGACAAGCATTTGTTTTAAATTCCAATAAAACAACACCTGGTAATTACCATTACTCATCCTATACAAAGATAACAAGTAAAAAGCATCTATAAATGTGAACTTGATGAAACATAAGATGAACACCAAATAATCAATGTCAAACTGCATAATACAAACACTTTTGTTCAAGAACACATCAGTGATGCAAGTGGCGGACAAATGAATGAATGCCAAAGGGGATATCAGAAAAATCTAAACAAAGCGACCCAGAAAAAACACATTTCTTGAAAATTAGATAATTTTAATATAACAATTTTAAAATCCTGATAAAATCACTCTTGGTGATTAACAACTCTCAATACTACTCTACAGTCTCGTCCTACCTGTCTCTCTTACGGAAGATAATACACAATGTTTGAAGTAAAGAATAAATGAGATTTGCACTAATCAAATGATTAAGCTAATCACCTTTTGAACAACTGGGCCCGAGATAAGAAAAAGCTAATTCTCTCGACAACTACAGAAGATTATGTTGACTATTTATGTTATAAAGTTTTAATAATACGGACCAAACTATTTCTTTTGAAGATGGTACAGAACTAAAACCAAAATTGCATTTCTGACAACTTATGTTTAGACCGATAGTTTTTATCTACATTACAATATCAATCCAGACAGTACAAGGTCACAAACAATCGCTTGCTTCTATGTGTTTACTACAAGTCATCCTTGTTTGTTAGTTACCATGACGGACGTTTAACCAAACTGTGTCTGAGTAGCCCTATACACTTGTCTGGGATAAATAATTAGTCTTCCACATGCAACATACTTCACTAACAACACAAGTTTACATAAACATCATTGCCATGAATTATATAATGATTATGATGTTATGTCTTACATCATATTTACCTATTCTCAGAGTTGAAGCATTTCATTTGCTTCTCCTTTTAAACAAAATCTTTTAAATTTATTCTATAGCAATATCTGTACAATTCAAATCTTTATCTTCGGATCACTAACACATAGTGCATATGATACATTGTGTTATTTATTTGATATATAACATACATGTAGTAACACAATTGACAAAGGAAGAAAACTTTATGACTCGTGTTATATATCAAATAATTAGAACAATTTACCGTATGCACTATGTGTTGGTGATCCGACTGTGATGGATATTAATAATATGAGTACAATTCGCATCCATGTATGTAAATACATTGCATCCAGGTATTCATATCATCTAATAGACGACTTCCAGTAGGATAATGTCAGGATATCAGGCCGACCATCACTGCGCCATTGAAACGGTTTTTTTTAGCTGCGGGTATTTTTGGCTAGGCGATTGGGTGCCGTAGATCGTGAGTTCGAGGCCCGGTCAGGGCACGAGTAATAAAGTTGTCTTCTTCGTCAATTGTGTTACTTTCTTTGATATCGAGAAAAAAGTTCGTGTCCATGTAGAGTTGGATATATATATATAACAACTTAACGACAAACTTTCTAGCGCTTTCACAGCTCTTGCTGCTCTTCAGGAAAGTTTATTTTTGAAAGGACAACTTGATTACGTCACAAATAACGTCACAATGTACATTCGTTCACATGAATGTTATCGATATAATGGTACTACATTGAATTGATCACCAGCACAGTTATGAATATGCTTATTGACATATAAATTACGTAATGAGCGAGTCTTTGCTTGCTGCCTATGTACAGTCATACGAGTTCTAATTTCATTACTAGTTTGACCAATTTAAAATCACTACAATGAGAACAAATTATGGCATATATCACACACTTTGATTTACAATTCAGATTGGCTTTTACAGTAAAATATGTCATTTTAAACGTATACGTACTAAATTCAATAATCATTGGGCATGTAAGGTGTCTTATATTTAAACACCCCGAGGTTAACACTTGGATTGTCAAATTTAGAACATGTCGATATTTGTTTTAAATTTGTATGTTGACGTCTACAATGTAAAATAGTATGTTTATATATATATTTCTTTCGGTACAACTACGACAGGAAATTCAAATCTATATCTTCGGATCACCAACACATAGTGTATATGATACATTGTGCTAATAAATAGATATATAACATAGAAACACAAATGACAAGGAAGACAACTTTTTGACTCGTGCACTGACTCTTTAAGAACGCCGATGTGGCGCAGGGGTATAAGCTGTGGGTATTTCTGGCTAGGCGATTTGATGCCGTAGATAGTGAGTTAGAGGCCCGGTCAGGGCACGAGTCAAAAAGTTGTCTTCCTTCGTCATTTGTGTTTCT
The DNA here is from genome assembly GCF_902652985.1 of Pecten maximus. Lineage (NCBI taxonomy): Eukaryota > Metazoa > Mollusca > Bivalvia > Pectinida > Pectinidae > Pecten > Pecten maximus. Next base: position 39,761,647 of record NC_047015.1, on the reverse strand, counting down.
ATGTTACATGCTATATATATAACAGATATAAACTAATAAGTTATATATCTATTTGTTAGCACAATGTATCATATATACTATGTGTTGGTGATCCGTAGATATAGATTTGAATTTCCTGTCGTAGTTGTACCGAGAGAAATATTTATAATATATGTACAATTCGTATCCATGTATATAAATACATTGCGATCCAGGTATTCATATCATCTAATAGACGACGTCCACAATGATCATGTCAGGGTATCGGAAACGTTCTTTTTTAAGAATGCCGATGTGGCGCAGCGGTATAGACTGAGGGAATTTCTGGCTATGCGATTGGGTGCCGTAGATCGTGAGTTCAAGGCCCGGTTAGGGCACGAGTCAAAAAGTTGTCTTCCTTCGTCATTTGTGTTTCTATGTTACATACTATATATATAACAGATATAAACTAATAACTACTCTCTAAGAAAACCGGATATCCGTTACACCAATTATAGCTGTTATATGCTATGTGTGGGGTAATATACACGAGTCAGAAAGTTGTCTGATAAGAACTACCAGCTTGATTCCAAGTTTACTTTTTGATAAAAAATAAACATAGCAACATTTGATATTTTATATTTCAATTCCTAAACTGTTAAGCTTTAAAAACATGTATTTGCTATAAAAGACGTAACATACAATGTATACTGTTTAGATATGTGACATCACGTTATAACATTAGATGGAGTGTAGCTGTTGTTGTCTGAGATGTTGGATGGCCTGTTTTTTTCCGGTGTAGATTTTCCAGGGTCACCACGTAAAATCTTGTTATGGAATACTCCACCAAGAATGCTTCCACCATCCATGTTACTCAAGCTATCACGAACGGCTACGTATGAGGGCAATTTATTGCAGATATTTCGAGTTTTGCCATATCGGGTTAAACCCTCTGTCTAAAAGTTAATCTTTACTATCATCCGGTAATGTTTAGCTAGAATCTAGAAGTTTGATCTATATAATGCATTTAACTTTATTGAATCACACACACATAAAATATATATATTATATGTGTATATAAAACTACGCATGTTATAATTTCATATGCTAAATGATTGCACTACCCGAGCTGACACGCTATGCCTTTGTATATGTATCATATCGATGAGATGTATACTCTCAAGACTAAAAATGATCGAATTAAATAATGTCTATAGCAAATCATCGTGCAAAAACGTTTTGGTTATTTCCGTGTGATATAATCGTTATATTTAAGTTTAAATGTAACAATGGTAATGCTTTGTCAAAATTGCTTTCGTTGCTTTTTTACATTTCGTAGTAGAAATAGTTCTTTCACACGTATATGGACAGTGCACAGCGACTCAACCAATCAGTGCGTCTGAAGGTAATTTTAGAGGTGTGTAGCCTAGTATATATTATTCATTATTTGGTCTTAGTACTATGACAACGCGGTACACATGAACAAACCTTGTTTGTGTGCAATTCTCTAAAGGGAAAAATTGTATCTGGAAAGAAAAAATCATGTGAAAAGTATCAGGTTATCATTCGAAAATTAATGGACAGAAAGTTATATGGCTGATAACATGAAACAACATGATAGTCTAAAACTCACATATTCTTTCTTTACCGAGAGGCCATACATGGGACTAAAAATCCGATTCTACAATACTCACTGCCTCAACAACTTACGATTGCTGCCTGATAAATTTCTTTATACAAGGTATGCTAATGTGTTCGTGTCAGTTAATAAAAAACCCAACTTGAATGGTATTATATTCGCTGAAATTCTTAATTCATACGAATGTCTTACATATTTAACTTTTATATATACTTGTAGGTCCATGTAATACTTACGTGTTTAACCTTTGTTTTGCCATGTTAGTGTCTAGCCATGTAATTGCATTTCCGTTCGTTCACCTATCTGTTTGATTTCTGCATATGACAAGGACGTGAACGGAATTTATGTCATTAATTAGGCGTATAGGAGCCGGAACGGTGATACATGTATAAGCCACTGCATTATTACGTAAAACAAAGAAAACATTTCGACAGAAAAATTGTTTTGATAACTGATAAAGCATGTATAGTCTGACCCGGCTTCTCAATAAGATTGTCACAGAAAAATACTGAAATACAATGAAAGATGAATCTATAAACAAGTTGGTAAATGATTTCTTAAAATATATGAAAGGACTTTGTTATGAACATTATCAATTTCAAAGCTTCACAATAAGATGCGGACATTGGTTCACAAAGTCGGCAAAAGTTGTAATTGAGAATTTAAGAGTAATTAAGAATTTAATTGATTGTAATGCAGCTACAATAACGATAACCATAAAATCACAATATGTACATTTTATTATGGTACTATCGTCGACTGTCTTGCCTACACCCAGTTTATGCAATGCACATATTAGTTTGTCTCCATGTTGAAACCAGAGATCCCTTTTCTCACGTATCCTTACTGACACCCTGTCGAATGCTCTCTTAGCTTGTCGACCATGACACTGAATGTCTATAAAGGTAGAGAGCTTCCCCAGTGTAAAGTATTATGTAATACCATTCAAAGTTGTGAACTTGACTGTGATGTTTATCGACGCGGAATACCTCACTGAGGAACACGAGAGGAGATATAAAACATTTACTTCTCTTGATAATCATTGGGTTATCATTACATATCCTATAATATTATTAACAAGGAAGGTGTGTGTTCTTTTCAGACTTAAAGTCGTGCAAAAAACAAGATTGTTTTGTTAATATAGCCTAACTATTATTGCTATCTTAAATGTCAATATGACCTTACCACTGTTAGTTTTTCTAATTCGGTACACGAAAGAATTTCCAAACATATGTACAGTGAACATTCTTTACTATAATTGATTAGGAAGCTTGCTGAAAAACCTTATTTCAAAGAAGCTCCACAGCCGACGGCGTATTCACCCCTTGTCATAAAAATACATTAATTGACACCCAAACGGCCCTGTCATTTCTAACATCGAAACTTACATACCAAGGAATATCTTCAAAATGCAATAAATTATTCTTATTTAATTAAAATTTAAATCTTAAAAATTCATTTCTTTTTAATTAGAAATTGAAAAGGAAAAGCAGCTCAAATGTATCTTTTGCAAGAGTCTCTTGTTGTTTTCAGTCTTTCAAACACGTCCTTACTATACGATGGTCAATTGCTGTGTGTAAACAAATTTAATTTCCGGAACTAATGGCGTATAACTGTTGGAAGTAAATATACACAACCCATATCTTATTTTTCAATTAAACATATTACATAGAAAACAATACTTTTATATTGGTATTATGTATATCAATTCCTTTTGAATTATTTACTTGATATATATTACAAGATAGTACATATAATGCACGATCGATATTCAATAATTGATTTGATAAATCATATGATTATTACATGCAAAGACTTTCTTACATGTATATCACAGCCAGATTAGGGTCAATCTGTCATCTTCATCAGATTTCCCTGTAGATGAAGGTGACAGAGTGTATTGTCCGTTAAACATCATACATGAAAGGTGTGACATTTTCACATGTACATACTTACCAGAGTTCTTTACGCAAGATAATCATCCTTAATTTTGTAATAGCAAAGCATTACAAAATTAGATATTTCTTTTTCATTAGATGCAAATATACTTTCTTATGGAAAGTGTTATGATAAAAGATGTACTTTGGTTAAAGAGCGTTGAAGAGGAAATCAAAGCTTTTTTTTTCTTAAGAAAGCATTGGAGAATTTAAGAAAAAAAACATCAGTTAAGGGGTTCTGATTTGTTATAACTGAGATTTATTGGTCTTTAAACTACCTTTCATACTTTGAAAAATATTCTTAAAATTCTAGTATTTCATTGATGAAACCATCTTTACTGATTTTTCATTTTTTTGTGATTTAATACTCCATTTATAACAATTGCGTCTTCAATATCTGATGACTCTTGTGCATACAATACAAGTACAGTTTATGTTTCTTATCGTAATTTGCTATAACATTTTAAGTGAACAATTTTTCTTGAATAAAGTTCTGTAGTAATTTCCATTTTCTGATACAATTTCAGATTTATTACAATTATAATTCCTTGCTTATAATTGTTTTATTAATGTAATTGCGCGATTTTAATCTTCAGAAATGTTTCTTCCTTCTTTCTCCATATTGCTTGCCATAATTTCGCCAATTTATTTAACTATACTAATAAATAGTAATTAATACAGAGACAGAAAATCGAAAAAGATGACGACGCCGGATTGTAAGAGACGAGTGGTGAAAAATGCACCAATGTGCATGCGACAGCACCGTTAACACAGACTCTTTTCTCAAAGACAGTTTACAACAGTAACCTAATTTGAATAACACAATAATCGAAAAAAAATTGTCATGGCAATTATCTACTGATCAAAATATTCATTGTAACACGCATAATATAAAATGTGTAAGAAATTATAAATCATACAATTACAGAATTATGTATGCAATAATAACATTTAGATTTTTGTAAATTATGCAATAACTAGGCAAAATATTGGTCCGACAGGATATGCTACGACTGAAAATATGAAATATTCAGATGTGCCATATAAACATTTACGAAGTACAATATTTGAATTATAATCGCCAGGGCACGGATAACGCATAACACTTTTCTGAAATCTAATGATATATTTTGCAATGTTTTTTTTTGTTTTAAGAGGGGTTTAACGTCCTTACAAAAATCCTTCGTCAGATGGGAACGGATCCTGAAGATGTTTTACTGTTTCAACTTTAATTTCGGTTACAATATCCTTGTTGATCACTAAAAGTTTATCTTTTTCTGTGATGATTTTGTTTATTTATAAAACGAAATTTTTATAGTTATTTAAGAAAAAACAACGAGGAACACCAAATAAACAGTTTTGACGAATTATTCCAGTTAGACAGTTTAAAATTTCCTGGAAAATGCAATGAAGGATGGCTTATGAGTCAGATGTTTATCACACATGTATTGTATCCTGTTTCGCTGATAATAAATAAAGTCTACGAGACCATAACCACAAGCCATGTTTGCCGACCCGCCTACTTTTGTCAGTGGTACTTCATCGTATCCGGAAATTGACCTTTTGAGATGGATTTTAGCAGGGATCACGTTTGTGCCTGTCTGTGGGGAGACATAATACACATGTAGAATTCCATTCAAAAGGTAGTGTTATTACCATTTTTACCTTGTTTATATAAACAGAATGACGTAATACTATCATCATATTAATTGTACATAGACATCCATTTACATATATACGCCATAAAGAAAACAAAAGGAAATACCCGACAGTAATCAACAAAATCCCAAAGTAAAATGGAAATTATATAGGTGTTTTGTTACTTATCTGGTAGGGCCATCTTTTCTTAAATATACATGTATGGAAATCAGTTACCAGCTGCAAATAATGATAAATGATTAAATTAAATTAAAATCAATTTTACTGCAAAAATATTACACAAAAGGATCGATGATTGAAGAAGGAAAACTAAAATATATGAATACATTACGTTTAATGAACATATCTAATCTACGCCTTCCAAACCTAATTCTTGTAAAACACCATGCAGTACATGTTAAGTGGACACAATCAAGAAAACGATGACCAATTATTAAATTTGAGGAATTAAACAAGACTTTTATTTACCTCTATACATGACATTGTGTGTACGACTGAAATTAAATCGTATATTGGGAAGGCATTGTTTCCCAACTTACTGGATCTCCTACCAACGTGAATAAGTGGTGATGTATAGCGAAATTCAAACATAAAATTCAAAGCAAATCATAGTATTGTTTGTCATTATATTCTTTAAAAGTAAGAAAATTAAATTTATATGATAAAAAAAGAATGTGTTGAATTAGCGTTTCAAAATAATGCCGGACAGAGGTTAAAATCAACAAAACGTATTTGAACTTTAACTCAGATAGGCAGGAGAAACATACAGCTAGTCTTGTTAGACTCATTATTCGTTCTGATATATTTCATTTTCATTTTCAAGCAAAGAAAAAAGTTTACTTCTATTATTTTTACAAATATGATATTTATTATTCCATCTGTCCACATTGTTCATGTAAAACGAAAAAAATGATCTGACGACAGACTGCAATGATATTGTTATGACGCGGTAAAATGGCAAACACAATCGAGAAACGTTAGGTGGTGATAAACATTTGATATATAAATGGAGATGAGAAATGAAGAAAAGAAAAAACAAAAAGGAAATGGAACAAAGAGAAATACGAACACCCGTCAAATTGTATCGGTTACTCAGCATTCAAAGGTAAGTATTTTATATATTTTTAAAAACATAACTAAGACGACTTTGCGAAGTGTTAACAAATAAAGTTTGACATGGTATTAAGTGATAACAGTATGTGTTGATTTAACGGTACAAAGGATTTGTACCATAAATGAAACCGAAACAAATACATAGCGTAGACAGAAACGTCCAATGCAATTTGACCCATTAATAAGGGACAGAGACTTACATACAGATGTCTGTTATTGGTCACTAACGATTACGTACTTAAATGGTAATTACATAAATTCAACAGGTCAGTCCATTTTGATGGGAAATCAATCTTAATAAGTCCAGACATTTAGAAAGAGGAGATATATTGAGAAGTTATCAACGAAAATATGTGTTGACATTCTTAGAAGTTGGAAATAATTACTAATGAAATAATATTTTCTATGTTGATCTAGTTGATGTGTGATCCTTAGACAGCCATATCAAGTTTGACCATTTAAATAAAATATATATTCAATTACATGCTGGACTAAGATATTACACGTAATATAAACATACCATATGTTTGATACCAATGTTATACACCTAATGTGCTTCAAACTTAAATATAAAATGATATATATTTTCAATAAAATCATATTTTCCCATAGATCTAGACGTAAGTGCGACCGTTTGATATCTTTATTCATTTATACCACTGTTTCAAAATTTGGATGTCTCATTAGGAGAGGCAATAACATATTAAAATCTCTATTTTACACGTCATATACATCAAATATAATACAAATATCTTACCGCTTATGTGCCTCGAAATTCATCAATACACGAAACTCAGACATAAATAATCAAATACGTAACCAAATACAGAAAGAGATATCAAAAACAAAGATCACATATCAACTAAACATAGATCACATGTTAACTAAACATAGATCACATATCAACTAAACATAGATCACATATCAACTAAACAAAGAGCACATATCAACTAAATTTAGATCACATATCAACTAAACATAGATCACATATCAACTAAACATAGATCACATATCAACTAAACATAGATCACATATCAACTAAACATAGATCACATATCAACTAAACATAGATCACATATCAACTAAACATAGATCACATATCAACTAAACATAGATCACATATCAACTAAACATAGATCACATATCAACTAAATTTAGATCACATCAACTAAACATAGATCACATATCAACTAAATTTAGATCACATATCAACTAAATTTAGATCACATATCAACTAAATTTAGATCACATATCAACTAAACATAGATCACATATCAATTAAACATAGATCACATATCAACTAAAACATAGATTGCTGTTCTTTGTGTTTTGTCCGATACTATATGTCTTCATGTTGTATGCGAGTAGGAATGTAAGGTGGGTTGGATCTAAAATAATTATAGTTTGATCAATTAATCTGTTCAAATGAGAAAATGAAGAAAATTGTGAGCGAGTAATTATAGAATTGTACTTGTGAAATGTAACCTGTTGTTGTTTATCATGCAAAATGTTTAAAAAATAAAAGAAATATCTATATATATAAAAGAAAAAGAAAAAAGAACATAGATCACATATTAACTAAACATAGATCACATAGCAACTAAACATATGTCACATATAAACTAAACATAGATCACATATCAACTTTACTTAGATCGCCTATTAACTAAACACCGATCACATATCAACTTTACTTAGATCGCCTATCAACTAAACATACATCACATATCAACTTAGCTTAGATCGCCTATTAACTAAACTAAGATCACATATCAACTAAAGACAGATTTCATTCAACTAAACATAGATCACATATCAACTTAGCTTAGAACACATATCAACTAAATTTAGATCTCTCAACAAAACTTGGATCACATTCAACTAAATTTCGATCACATATCAACTAAACTTAAATCACATTCAACTAAATTGCGATCACAAATCAACTGAACAGAGATCACATATAAACTTGACTTATATCACAAATCAACTTTTCTTAGATCGCATATCAACTAAACATACTGTAGATCACATATCAATTAAACATAGATCACATATCAATTTAACATAGATCACATATCAATTAAACATAGATCACATATCAACTAAATTTAGAACACATATCAACTAAATTTAGATCGCATATTAACTAAATTAGGATCACATATCAACTAAATTTAGATCACGATCACATATCAACCAAATTTAGATCACCTATCAACTAAATTTAGAACACATATCAACTAAATTTAGATCACATAACAACTAAATTTAGGTCGCATATTAACTAAATTAGGATCACATATCAACTAAATTTAGATCACGATCACATATCAACCAAATTTAGATCACCTATCAACTAAATTTAGAACACATATCAACTAAATTTAGATCACATAACAACTAAATTTAGACCTCATATCAACTATACTTAGATCACATAATAACTAAAACTATGTACCTGAACGAACATTTCCAAATATATTATCAATTGTCAATTTAAATGACCAAAGAGATTTGGTTTTGAATAAGCTATTTCAGAATCAACTCCCTGCAGATCCTAAGCTTGATGATAAAAAGCAGCTAGTATTAGTTAAAGAGTAAAATTGGTATGAAGAAGAGGCAATACTATTGCTTAACCTAAAAAGAACGAAAAATTTGCATAGATGTCTACTAAAAGTAAATTTGTAACACACATGTAAAATATAGCGTTGTTTTTAACGTTTCTATTATCTACTCACCTCCGAGGGATTGATGATTTAGTTGCAAATGAAATACTTAGTGTTAGGAAGCGTTGATACAGTGTTTGATAATATTGAAAAAGATAAAAGAGTTAAATTATCAGCAGATGAGATAAAATTTATTGTTGAAAGCCAAAACTTCACTAAAGCATTGGGTGTAGTCGTTGGTAGTCTTTCAGATATCAATAAAATTGATCTAATGCAATGTATAGTATGATTTATTGATACTGCATGAATCATAAAAAGCATGCTTGACTAAATTGTCCCTTTAAGTTAGACGAACATAGAAAAATGATAATGTACCAATTTGACTTTTTGCAAAAAACACATGTTTATCAGATATTGGACCATCAAGTTGATATACATATACAATGTACATATATATAACCGTTCACATGTGAGGAATAAATTGCACCAATTAAGCCTACTTATATACAAAATATAAGGAATAATGTAACTACTGTATATAAGTGGTGTTTACTTCATTATCAAATCATTCAGTTGTTAATTGTCAAAATAGTATCGGTCACCTAATGAATAAGACTGTTCATAATTACGCAGACCAACCGGGTGTTTTAACAAATAGATCAAACATTGTAAAACTACTCCTATATGAAATTCTAGGAAGTGATCACCTTGCTAGGTCAGAATTCTGCGAAATTGGAGAAAGATAAAAAAAAAATGTTAACCACCTCAGTTTTAAATACTTTGGCGTTGTAGATAGCCTTATTCGGTGGACTAAATAACATGTGAAATTGCATGCAGTCAACAAACGATTTTATTCTTTAACAAACTTTGATCATGGTGGTTCAGTAAAACAGATTTTGTTTCGTCTCTTCGGCTGATTTTTATATGGGGTCATCCTTTACGTTGATGAACTATGTTTAATTGATGTAACGCTCTATATTCCGGATGGTACGCTATTTATTCCGGATGTTAGGCTCTATATTCCGGATATTGCGCTCTATATTTTGGATGTTAGGCTTTATATTCCAGATGTTAGGCTCTATATCCGGAATATAAGGCTCTGTATTCCAGATGTTAGGCTCCATATTCCGGATGTTACGCTCTATACTCCAGATGTTTCGCTCTTTATCCCGGATGTTAGGCTCCATATTCCGGATGTTACGCTCTTTTTTCCGGATGATGCGCTCTATATTCCGGATGATAGACTCTATATTCCGGATGTTAGGCTCTATATTCTGGATGTTTCGTTCTATATTCCGAATGTTCAACTCTCAAATCAGGATGTTACGCTTTACATTTCGGATGTTACGCTTTATATTCCGGATGTAAGTCTCTACATTTCGGATGCTAGGCTCTATATTCCGGATGTTTTGCTCTATATTCCGGATGATAGACTCTATATTCCGGATGTATCGCTCTGTATTTCGGATGTTACGCTCTACATTCCGGATGTTACGCTATACATTCCGGATGTTACGCTCTTTATTCCGGATGTTTCGCTCTATATTTCGGATGGTACTCTCTTTATTTCGGATGTTACATTCTTTATTCCGGATGTTACGCTCTATATCCGCAATATTACATCAACAACAAAGAAGGTGTACTTTATGCAACAATAAGATGCCCATCATTCTTTCCTTTATAATGTAAATTTCCTAGGCGCCAGTTTCATAGATATTTTAATAATATTAAGAACATTACCTAAATTCAATTTTTGAATAAAAAAAGGTCTACGAAATTGAAGGAAAGTTCTTTAAATACTATACATTTTCTTTATCAAATACGTTTTTCTATGGATTTTGTTTTGTATCCAAAACTTGATCTATAGTAATTAATTTTTAAAACCAAGGACATGAAACCAGCTGGGGCTAGAAGTGGTTAAGTCGGCTTTTTTATATTATAGTCTACTGCATCATGTATTTAACCATCTATCTATAATGGAAAACTAATTAGAAGCATAGAATGAAAACAGCATAAAGTTGCCTAAAATATGGAAGATGTGGAGACCAAAACCCAAATTAGCACTAAACATAAAATCCTAGACATAAAAATGTACACAAGGCCAGGATGCACCTTAAACTTAAAGCTAACAACGGTGTTGACGAAGATGTAACAGGTAAGACGTATCACATGTGATGTCTGATAAAACGCTAGGGCATTGAAAAGAGTCTATCATTAGTATACATAGTAACAGTGCTTGTATTTCCCTTTTCTTGTTACAAAACGAAAGATTTTAACAACTTTTAATTGAAACAAGATAAATGAACTCCAAATACCGATATGGAGGAAACTGTCAATTGACTAGCTAGGATGTACCCTACAAAATGAAACTACCAGCCACGTTTTGTAGTTTAATCCTGGTGTCGAGTCGATGGAAGCGATACATTCTTGATTGTGTCTACAATGTTCGCTTTATGCATCGAGGATTTGATTGAAATCAAGTGTAATTTAACCAAGTATGCAATTTAGATAAACCTAGACCTACCCTAGTATACACGTGGGGAAATCACGTACTACCAGGACCGCAGTTTAACTACATGTGGTGTCTTTACGATAGAGCTATCATAACGATTTCCACAATGTGATAAGTAGATCACTATGACGATACGTCCTCCGCCATGAAGACTATCTTAGGTAGTATGCTCTCAACAGTCACTTGTGTTGTTGATTTATACTGTGCACTAAGTACAATAATGTACAACCGATATGTGTTAAGAGTAAGATAACATTCTGTTATGGGTGGTTTTATCATCAAATTTCTTCTAAAAACGTAAGCCTGCGAACATAGCAAATTCTGTGTTGAACAAATATAGATATTGAAGAACTGGAGACATTGTTCAATTTTAAACTTGACGGAAATGGTTTTAAAGAAATAAAATAAGTTTGTTGATTTGTTTAGCATACTGGTGTCGGTATTTGTATCCTGTGTCGCGTTGAGACAATACAATAATATGTTCTATTCTTTGCTCGTGTCATGCATCAATATCTTTCGAGATTTTATTTTTAACGAAATGCCCATGAAGGTTTGAATAAACATCTCTCTGGTCCTGATACCAATATTGGATATTTGGATTAAAGCGACCATACTTGGCATTACAATTGGTCGCTATACCAGCCATGTTGTGGGAATTGCACATGGATATAAATAATCTGTCTTTGATTGGCTCGCTAGCATTATTTGTTTAACTGCTATTTGTGATGTCACCATTTGCAGAGGGACCGTTAGGGAAATTATTTGCAAGCAAATGTGATTATGATAACATCAGAGAGACCCGAAAGTTCAAACATGTTTGTTGAACATTGTTCTGCTATTACACGCACGGTGGTGCTGTTTTTAAAATGGTCAGAAATAGATAAAATCAGAGAGATATGTGTATGAAAGAAACTCCACAGTACCACCCGACAGATAGCAGGTTTGCAGTTGTCCGCTTGTTGACGCACTTTACACCACATGAGAATAGCGTCTAAAAGGCGAGGAGTCTATCTAGTTTTGGTACAATTGATAACAGCGTAAGAATTAGAGATTCATGTATATCATTCCATTAGTTTAACCACACCATGGAATAAACCGTAAAATTACCCGATTCAAACATTTACCAAAGCAATTAAAACAAGTCTAGCATTGTTGAAAATGAAGTTGTAGTTACCAATGCTTTCCTAGGTACCACTGTCTATAAAGATCGTGATCAATTGTCATAAACTTAAGATAATCAGTATAATTTGGTCACGGTAGGACTTTCGTTGAAATGCACCATTAAAACTTCAGTTAAGGTTAAATTGCACATGTCCCATTGTTCTATAAATAGATAGGATGAAGAAGGTGATATATGGATCGCCACATTTTCGCGATGTAAGGTGCGAGGTACCGAGAAGCCCGTTAAATATATCCTGTTTAAAAGATAATGACAATTTCAGTCCATATTTTATCTATAGGACAATCATATTTAGTACAATACGATGGACAAGTCATCATCCAGACACCCATCTAAATGTGTGTTTTGTCTTACAATGTCCATCTTACGCATGCTATGCAATCGCCATTTGATGCGATAATATCGACATATTTCTTGTCAGAAATGTATGCGTTGTCGATTATTATCAAAGTGTATTTTATTATGCTGTTTCAAAAGAAAACTTGCTTTATCTGTCTAATACTGAGACGATTCGTGGATAAGGGCATTTCAGATGCATAGGCCTGTCGCCAGCTTTTACGTGCTCAGCTCTTGGGTGGATGACAGCTCCGTTGTAACCCCGGTATGCGTTACACTATCATAGCATGGATGGAACACTATTTATTGATAGTAAAATGGTATGCATGCTCTGGAGGCTTGATATGTGGGGTGCAGTCATATACATGTACATGGAAATACAACCTCCACTTAACCACATCATGTGACCCAGGTACTCTCTCTACCTCTGTTGCTGGTGTCTCTTCGCCACAAATGTACCTTTTGATAATAATATTTTGCTGACTACACTGCGTACCATAGTTTAATAGATTAACTTTTTAGCAGAGTACGTATGCCGTTACATAATAAGTAAACGGTCACGGTGAATTAAGAGAGATGTGAAATCCAGTGCCACATCCTGTCTGACTGAAATCAAAAGGGGGATTAATTATATCAAATTTCACATTGCCTAATATCTTGGGGTTCTATTACCGATTTAAGCCGTGCATTTTACATGTATTTGTATACTAATTCAGAGTCATGGTACACTCTTTATTATTACAAGCTGTAACACATCACCTGTTATTCATGTTTTCCCTATTTTATGGAGAATTATAACAGGTGTATAAGATACGTGTACATCGATTATTCATGTATGCCGCTTTTAGGTGTACAACAAGGAGATCTGTCGTAACCGTCCGTATTTCAAAGAGCCAATGAAGTAACACGGCATCCAAGCATAAATGCATGTACTATGCAGGATATGAAACGTTCCATTTGCGATTTTAAGACATTATTTTGCGACAAATGACGAATTAAGGAAGCCAATTTATGACCCGTGTTCTAACCGGTCACGGGCGGTTCATTGTTTCATTAAAATTCACGACATACAGTGTAAGGTTCTGTATATTGATAATATTTGCGTAGAATTTAATTTCGCTATACTCGCGATCATGGATAGAATTGTTTACTGCCGAATATTTATCATAACGCTATGGTTGCGCAAAATATACCCTCAAGCTAAGTCCGACTGGAACAACTGCGAAAAAATTACCCTCTGAAAAAAACATACTTTCCGTATGGATGAAATGCCTTTACAAAATGTAATCGCTTTTATAAATTTGATTTAGACTTATTTATGTTTTCATTCTCAATTCTTCAGTGTCACATAAAACAGGTGTAAGTTCCGTTACCCACGCCCCAAATACTTATACCCCCATGTCTGATGCTGTTTTAGTACATAAATTCCACTACCAAGGAAAGTATACAGACACCTTCGTCTGGCCACTGCCAAACCCAGGCCGTAAATATTGGACATGAAAGTTCATTAGTTAGTTGATTGGTAAGTCAGTGAGTTAGTTAGTTAGTTATCGTTCGTTCGTTCGTTACAGGTTTATGGAATTTGCCTATACGTGACTCGTCTCTCTAGGCAACTAAATTGTATTAGGTGATTAATTTGATCTTGTTGATGAGAAGCAAACTTCCCGAGCATTAGTCACACGGTGTTCTAAAGAGTTGGCTGAGGCAGAAAGGATGAAAGTCTACACAAATTAGTTAGTATGGCTGTTTATATAATTGTTTTAGGATTTCAGATCCTAATTCTTGTTATAATTTTGATGGATATTCTTTTATATTAGCTTCGTCAAATTAATTTATTTTTTTAAATATGATAAAGTTACAAATTGTCACAATCATTACATTGATAACGTGAAATTCAGTTCAGAGTGATGTTTTAAAGTCAAAACATTATACTGTAAAAAACACATATCTAATGTATGCATAACATTTTTATTAATTTGATTATAACGTTTGTTTTAAATTACACTTAGAAATGTCATCATTCATCAGGTAATGCGCGCAAAATTGAATGACAACTCTCAAACCAAGTTGTCATTAATATCATAGAGTATTTTGAATGTGTGTCAAGATCAGTATCCTAAGATATCCTATAATCAAAGAAGAAATATCTTGCTTTATATGAGATATATTAAGTAAACTTAATTTATATGTAAGATATTTGATATACATTGGAAGATATCTTATATAATAAATGATTATTTTATACTGTGTCATGCAAGATATCTCATTTAATAAATAAGGTATTTATCAAATAAATACAGCAATACAGTATATCTCATAAAGTAGATCAAAATAAAATATTTATATATTATGAAGAAAATCATCGTAAAATTGCACATATTTTTATATAATATCTCTGATTGATGCAAACCATGAGGTTAGGCATCACATGGACTATTAGGCCATGTATATTATTTGGGATTAGATTCTTGCTTGTGGCGAACTTTTTCATTGGCTTGTTATCAAGCGATAGGCCTAACGTAAAAATATGACGTCGCCGTTTGAACGCCGCGTTGGACTACTCTATACCAGAGACTTGTATATACTGTATAACGAGGCTACTGTACAGTTGCGTGAACATTTCTAAGGGAAAAATGTCTTTTATTGATAGTACAGTAGAGCAAATTCTATTTTTGTGTGTGTTATGGTTCCATAACATAAAATATATAATCAAGCTATTTCTTTTAATTTAATTTTGAATTCCGGAAATCTTGGATAGTATGGGTCGTAATATTACAACTTTTTATTCAGTTCCTGTTTACATTGGTTGGGAAAAGATTAGGCTTTAGGCCTAGGATATCAAATGATATCATGTCCGAAAATCATAGCGTCAATCTAGTTTTTGAAAAGGTTTCCTTCGTGAATAAGGTAAGCACTCCTTAGATTTATCATCATATGCACTGGTAGATAAACATAGACTGTTTGTTAGGTTTGACAAGTCATTTATTATGATAATATTCAGCTAAAGACAACGTTATATTTTAGATGAATACAACATTATTTGTGCGGTCGTATGATTTTTACTTGCATTTGTGCAGACTTTCGTAATAAATGAATATTGGTACATATTTTTGTTTGGATCATAACGACTGTAATAATTACAAAAAACTACTGTAACTGTACATGAACATCTGATACTTTCAGTTTACGTATTGTTTGCATTATCATTGACTGAACATGTAATTCTTAATTCTTCCAGATCAGCATTATATTGAAAGCTACTTCAGATGATGATAAACCGATACCTGGTTATCTTTACCAAGAAATAAGCAGTATCCTTGATCAATATCCAGTTTAATTACCCCTTACAAATATAATATATTTACAGTACATAATATGACTCATATTATGATGTACATGAATGCCTATAGCTACAACATCATCGTCGGAGACCCTCGGTTGATTGCACTACGCTAACTGCTACACTTGTGATAAGTGTAGCGTATAGCATAGTGCAATCAACCGTGGGTCTACGACAATGCTACAACATCTACATGAAGTTAAAGTATAATTATAGGTTTTGTAGCTATGGAGATGTCAGATGTATATATAGTTGTTGTTATACATTTGTAGTTGTTGAAGAATGACAAGTCGTTGATTGTTGGTTCCTCTGTTTATTGGTGTAGGTATATATGTTGTATCCGTATAAAGATGGTTAGGAGTGACGTGTCCGTACGATGTACGGGAAGGAGTGACAATGTAATCAGCAAAATGGTATTCTTTATATACTTATATAATTATCATAATGTGCATCGGCCGGACAGATAGATTTCCCCTGACTTAATTATAATATGGTCATGGGGTTCGTGACCTGAAGTCTACATGCATATGTAAATACCACATTAATTAGAACTACATGAAGATAATTGAATACAACTAGTATTACATAAACATAGTTTAGATAACATCCAAGTTGTTTAGAGAATCAAGGTTTATCTAATTACTGGCAAATAATTAGCTAACACGTGTACATGTAGATATGATGATTAACAGGTTCTATGTATAAGTATACAAACTGCTACTCAACATATTAAAGTACAAAGTCAACTTCCCAAATTTGTAGCTACATTGTTCATACATATACCGTATAGTAATTTTCAAAAATAATCTAGTTATTGAAATCTTGCATATCTAGAGAGAATGATGAATGTTTTTTTTACATTGTGTAACACTTAAAGTTAGACAATGTTACAATAGTCAAATGGGTACAGTGTAAGGGCTTTTAAGTGAATCAGTATTTAATTCATATATAATTTACATTATGAAAATCCTGTTCTTTTATATATCACACTATTTTATGGGAATATAGATATAATGATACACAAAAAGATTCATTTTTACAATTCCTTCATTTTTTAAATTCCTTCATAACTAATAAGAAATTACCCATGAATCTGATGGTTACTGTGAAAGTACCCTGGAGTACCTTGTGGACCGGCTGGAGAAGAACTCGTGTCACATCAAACTGAAGGTTATTGCATAGCATGGATATAATGAGTGTTTGGCTGATTTTCAATAAATTATAAATCATATTATAATGATATTAAATTACTAAAATTGAAGGGGGGGGGGGGGGGGGGGGGGGGATCATTTCTTTCTCATGTATTGACAAAATCAGAAATATACTATGATTTTTAGAAATTAGATTATAATAAGAGACTAGTAGAATTAACAGGTTAGTTTCTTTACACAAACATAAAGTGTGTATGTATATTAAAAAAACATGCAATAAAGAAAAATTTAGTGCAGTATTTATAAAAAAATTAAGTTTTTATAAAGACAAGATGACTGCAATTATATTTTATAATGTTTTAAAAGTTTTTAGAATAAAACATCGTGGTAATACATCATCATGTACAAGTGAAATGAAAAAAAAAATCCTTTCAATACTATATTAAGCACTTTGTTTGTTTGCAGGTGATAAAAGTGATGAAATATTTGCTAGAAAATGGGCACAGGAACTTCAGATTTGGTTTATTGAAAAATGCCAGAGGTATTACTGCAGCCACTAGTAAGTGTTACCATTTCTTTAAAATTACTGAAAATTAAGATATATATTGACATGATTCCTTCCATAGGCCAGTCATTATGAATCAATCTTTATATGATGTGATTTTTAAATTATTTATCTTTTCAACAGATACCTTTAAATAATGGATATTTATGAAATGAAATATTAACTTAAAACTTTTTAACTGTACATGATATATCCCATTTTGACAAATAATCCCATAGGTTTGAAAAAGTTCCATATTATGCAGAACTCATTAAAGATTACTTCATAAAACACAGTATAATGACTAAATGATATTTCTATTATTGTATTTAATAATATTTTGATTGTCTCCCACAGCAGTATTAGCAGATGAGACTACAGTACATGTCAGCTTTTAATTTCTACCTTAACATCGGTTGTAACAAGAGAATTAAGACTTGAAATTCTTTTTTATTAGAATTCAGTGGTGCTCCTGATCCTTTGCATGGAAATGTACCCTACCTCATGGTCCGCAAAGCTGCACAGGTGAAAACATTTATCATTTTGTAACCCATATTTCTGATTCAGGATTTATAATGGTAAAATTTGAACTTGATTCATAAACTGTAAGAAGCCTTATTATGAAGAATATGCAGACCTCAAACAACAAAATGAATGGTTTATTAGATGGGTTAAATGTTATGATAAAAATATCTACAGTAAATGTGTATTTGGTTACAGGAGCTATCGGAAGTGTTGTTTGATACAGAGACGTTTGAGGGGAACCAAGAAGGCGAGCCTACCAGCCTTATCAATACAGGTGAACATCCAGTATCAGTATATCTTATATACCTACATATATACTACAGGATATCTTAAAATATATAGATACTGAAGAAGTCTGGGAGGGCAAAACCGGTCGACAAGTACCAAAGAAATTAAGAAAACATCCACTCTTTATGCTGTTGTGAACGATACATGTATCTAGATCTGATTTTCTCTATTGCTCGATCACCCTGTATACCATTGTGTATCCAGCTGAGGAGTAAGGAACTTATTACTGCCCAACCAAAGCAAATCATGTTGGCTCTATTACCCGAACTCTTCTTTTAAATATATAGTATATATTCTATACAAAGGTTACATTGTTTGGAGTCTATTCTATTTGTCTAACATCTGCATTCAGTCATTAAATACACAGGGAGTTGGCACAAGTTTCAAACTAACAGGGACTGCATTGGCACAATATAACTCCCCAGATGGAAAATGCTAATTTAAAAAAAAAATCAAATTGTCTTTTAGAAATTTTGCAGGATAGGAACTAAAGTTATATGTATATTAATGTATAAAGAAATGTTTTTATCTAACAACAGTACTGGTATATTTTATTTTTATCATATCACAGTTTGCTTAATTTCATCATTTGAACGCTCAATCGAAAGATTACCCGGGTAAATATGTGCATTAAATACTGAACACAAACACAATAAATGGTAATAATCAATACCCTTTTACTCTGCGCATTGAAAATTACCTCTCGATAAACTAGTTTGTAAGAAGTTATCTTTAATTTTACTGTGGATTTGAGCCAGGGAACAGCCATATTGTAAAATTTTTAAACTGAGGTTTTGAGATAGGGAACAGCCATATTGAAATTTTTTAAACTCTGACAGTTATTATACATGTATTGACTTTTCAATTTTTAAAATCAGTTGGTTTTATTTTATTTTTGATCACCCCATCACTACTAATCAGTGAATTGTGTTTCTTCCTACAGATAGCCTTGGCTCATCAAATTATCAGAAAGGAAAGTTGGAAGGATTTGGAAATTCCCCTGCTGTACAAAAAAGTATCTATCGAAATATAAATAACAAGTATATATAAAATGTATGAAGGTAACTTCATGCATGATTGACTTGTTTAAAACATGTTGTCTTTCAAAATTCTTTTCTGTGATTACCCAGTAATAATTGATCATCAATTGAGAAAAATATAAACAGGCTGAATTTCTTCTTTTATTTCATTGAGAAGTTTGATGACAATGTTTGTAGAAGCATTGGAAAACAGCATAATTGACAAAACTTGGTAAATGTACTGTACCTTCAATATTTAATTTTTTTTTTTTCTACATTGGCCATGTTTATATATTGCTTATAGATATACTGTATGTTTTGTATAAGTGTGATTGACAGTGTACATGTGTATAAGTGTGATTGACAGTGTACATGTGTATAAGTGTGATTGACAGTGTACATGTGTATAAGTGTGATTGACAGTGTACATGTGTATAAGTGTGATTGACAGTGTACATGTGTATAAGTGTGATTGACAGTGTACATGTGTATAAGTGTGATTGACAGTGTACATGTGTATAAGTGTGATTGACAGTGTACATGTGTATAAGTGTGATTGACAGTGTACATGTGTATAAGTGTGATTGACAGTGTACATGTGTATAAGTGTGATTGACAGTGTACATGTGTATACAATCTTTACAGATACACTTGGAGACAGCCTGATTGATAATGTATACAAAATGGCTGAAAAGATGAGTGAACAGCCAGCGGACCGCCAGCGGGAGCTGTTGAAGACTGTACAGGATGTTGGAGGGTACAAACCACCGATAAACTACCCAGCTGACATGGCGCCACTTGTTGTACCATTTATAAAGCCAGAAATCAAAGCTCACCCAGGTACACTGATTTGTAATTTCATATCAAAAGTCAGCTTCGCTAGCCAAGGGTGTTCAATACGATACTCTCCTTTTTGATTGGTCGGGTATTACGTAAATGGAAGGGGCGCAACTGTGAATATCCAGCACATGGCACAGTGCGGAAACATCGATTTTGTCATGAGATCTGCCAATGGTGAAAAGGAGAGTATCGTATTGAACACCTTTGGCTAACGAAGTTGATCAAAATGACAATCATTTGTTATCTCCTCTAATCTAAAGACATTCAAGTCATGACATAGTACTGAACTAAATAGGAGATCCATAGAGCAGTAGGATTAATCAATGGGTCTTAGGATCCAAGACAAAATAACATTTCACCAAATCTGATACTGTGGTAGATTTTGGAATCTGAAGACATGATTCACACCAACCATTTATATGAAGTTTTTACCACAAACGTCAGAAAAGGAAGAATATTTAGTTTTTCAGTATGCCTTTCTATTCATGTTCAAGAATTTTAGACTGATTGTTGATATAATCATCAGAAATGAAAGTGTTTATCTGTAGCAACATTTCACAGATGATATTTATGAGTTCAATAATTTGTGCTTGAAAACAAAGAATAAATTCCTACTCTCTTTAGCTCACTAATCAGGATTAATCTATTGAATGTCAATATTGTGTTAAAATCCTAAAAGTCTTGGATATCTAGTCAGAGAGACCTACAAGACCTACAGACAGCACAGACAAAACAGATTGACCAACAGACAGAAAGGTGAGGCTAACTATAAGGCACCCTCAGTATTTCTATACACCACAGATGTGTACATGTAGGCCCTATTTGAAAGGTGTAAGTACTATAGCTATGACTGCTTCCACTTCTCCCTAAAAACTACAATGCAACTACTGTGATTGCATCAAACGTGATATAATTATCTATATGTAGTCGAGCCGCTGAGGAAACATATTCCAGGAAAGGCAGGTGGAGGCTGGGATGACAGTGATGATGACGACGCTGATAGTTGCCCTGCACACAGCCAGTCCTCTGGCAAAAAAAGTACAGGAAGTAACGATCTATTAGAAAGGTACTTTATTGTTATGTTTAAGACATTTTACTGGAAAAGTCGTTATGTGTGTGAGGATTACTATTTCATAACAGAAACATTTGTACAACTCTGAAGCATAGGTATCGAGGTACACTGTTAATAATTATAGTTATTTAATATGTTACCATGCTGTCCATCTCTTTGTTTACACAATATGACCCAATTTTCACATGAATATTTTGAGATTCGGTTGTTACTATAGATACTCCCAATTTCAACTGAATAGTATTAGATTATAGTGAGAGGATAACATATCTCATTTATAACCTGGACTTTTTGAGTACTTGTGACTGTAACTCATCAGGCTGGATATTGAACTCGTTAGATACATGTATAGCAACAATTTAGTCCCAGTATTTTTACTGAATATACCACATATGGTTCATGTGATAAGGATCACATAAGTTTTTATATTCGAATTTCATAAAGAGAATGCAGCATCAAATTAAAATGAAATATAATAAAGGGAGATAACTCCTAGTCATTCTGAACCCCTCTTTAACATTCCTCACTATTGTGTTGGATGTGACAGCTGTTTTAAAATATTGTGTTGTTTTCTGTCATTTTCTGCAGGATGGACGGTGTAACACTGGAAGACTGGAGTGGGGAGGAAAGTCTAGTGACCAATACAGTGGACAATGGTCAATCATTCCTACTGAAGAGGACGGAGATAAAAATTTTTATAATGAGCTGTCATCAATTAGGATGTTATAAAATCCTTGAACTTTTGAATCAGCGGTTAAAATCAGGAGTCGACAACCACACAATGGTGAGTCTTTTACTGTTAAAAAAATGATGATAAAGTGAGGACTATTCCAGTAAAATTTCTACCCAACCATAGGATAAGCTGCGTTTTCTCCAACACCCAGCATACATAGGACTTATTTTACCCTCGAATCCATTGGCTATATATTATATTAGATTAACCCTGATACAGGATTACATTATTTAACTCAATAATTGAGGACAGATTTGAACATGATGTAATTCATTTATAGACATTTGATATGTGTAACAGATCATTAATTGCACATCATTTATTAGGAATGCTAGAAATTTATTTCAATAAAATATTTATTTCTGTAAGATATACAGCTGTAAACCTTATGCTCATTTAAAGAAAAATGTTTTGTTGTTTTAATTCTATCCTTGCATAAATTCTATATATATTAATATTGATCTCATAACTGATATGTCATGTTATACAGCTGTGTCATAGATTGTGAAGTAACTCTTGTGACATCAAAAACAACTGACATTATGATGATGTCACATGATTGTTACGTGGTGGAAAACTTAATGACTGAGTTAAAATTAGCAAGTTCCAAAAAAACTCATGTCATATTAAATTATAGAATTGTTTAATATATTCCAAAATACATTGAAAGTCATGTAAAATTCTCTATGTATAAGATTGTACTTTTCATTTGAACAATGTTTTCCTCTGTTATGACCTTTCACAGAGGTCATTATTGCTGGTGGAGAACCTGCTCACTACAGATTTGATAAGTGTTGATCGAATGGTTCGGACATGCAAGGAAAGCCTGGTCTGGTTAGTAGCGAACTGTAGTGGACCAATAGCATCCAAGGCAAACAAGGTATGTCTGAGTAGAAACACAACATACATGTTATGAATGAGTAATTGTTTTCTTCAAAGGAAAACATTAGAATTAAAAAACAAAACAAGACTTGATCAAGCATTAAAGATTGTTCATAGTGGAAGGGAGACAATTAAACTATTTTTCAATTCAAACATACAATTTCATTTAAATTTTGATGATACTTTAATTACACTTTGAATTGTGTTGCTATCATATTTTGAAATGTTGTAACTTTAATTACACTTTGAATTGCCTTGCTATTATATTTAAATGTTGTAAATGAAAGTTTTGTCGTCAAAAAAATTACACGTAATGCACTCTAGCGACTTTCAATACCTACATTTAGTAAGGCAGTTCAGTACTTATATAATACATTTCACGATAACTCACCATAACAAAATTTATGACATTGTGACAGGTGCACTCTGGATGGCATTTACAGTCCTATAAATCACATTACATTCTATTTAGTATATATTGCTGTTGTAAATTTGGGGTTTAAAAGACATAAACAGGCAGTAGTGAGTGCATATATACATTATTGTATACTAAACAGGGACCTGAACATGTGATACATAAATATAACTTGATTGTGAATTTGTACTTATTTTTTTAGATCATTAAAATTTTGGAGAAGTTATCAAACAGCAGTTTACTTGGAGGAACACTAAACAATACTGTTAATGCCAATGCCTGGCGATCTGACCTGCTGGATCAGGACCAGCCAGAACATGATGAGGGACCACAGTGTGATGTCAAAGAGGAAGTAAATACAAATACAAGACAAGACATAGAGTTATTATTACAACCAGACCCTAGTGTTAATCTTAACAGGACAGAAACACCCTGGGACACCAATAGGACCAATATGGATGTCACCTAGTCTGCAGTATAATTATAGCTGGGGGATAGCGACGAGACGCTACTCATATAACATACCGTCAGAACTTAGAAATGTGTGATTCTTGCTATATATCAATGCCCGTTTGTCTTCCATTTAAATAATTATCACTGAAACGTTGGATATTAATTTGGGGTCGTTCGTTCGTCTGTCCCTCTGGCATGCTTCTTTTCCATGCAATAACTATAACAAATGTCAAACATTGTTATCTGCTGTTTCCATGAAACAACTGGAACAGATGTTACCAGATTTTCTTCAGACTTGATAACAAGTTTAAATGCCTTTAAGGCAAGGCATTATTTGATTGCCCCTTTTTTCTGGACTTTTTTGGCAGAGTTATGGCCCCTTGATTAACTAAAAACGTAGTTTTCTGTTGTTTCTGTGAAATAACTGGATCAGTTGTTACCAGATTTTCATTAAACTTGATAACATGCTTAGATGCATTGAGGGCTAGTCGAAGTTTGATTGCGACTTTTGACCGACATTATTTCACAGAGTTATGACCCCTTGATTAATTGTTTTTTTCTGCTGTTTTCATGCATATACGATTATCATGAAACTCAGCAACAAAGTTAACACCCCTCGAGTTATGAACTACATTGCTATTTGCAGTTAATTAACTCTTCAAAATATTTTCCAAAAGTCTTCAAACTTTGGAAGAGGATTTAATGTTTAAAGGGCTCTCAACCAAATTTGTGACAGGGATTAGTAATAACAGATGCGAAGAGAAGTTTTGCAAAATCAGTTTTTATCTCATAATATAATACCACTAGCTTCTGTACAAGGCTTTATTTTTTCTTCAAGTTTCAAGCAATGGTTCAACAGAATTTATCATTCTGTCAAACTATAATTACTCAAAAATGTTTACCTTAAATGTCTGGTACATTTATGTCAGGAAGGCAGGGGATATGAATTCCACAAATTTGCTTGTTTGTTTTTGTGTCCCAACATTTACCTATGTTAGTAACTTACCCATGTTTTTGTGCAATATATTACTTTGTTATCACATGTTAATGTTCATCATTTTATTATTGGGTATTGTTTTGAAAAAAATGAAATGTGTATATTAGTTCATAGAATAAATGATAAAACCTATGAAGATTTTTATTTCTTTTGTGTGAAGCAAATTCAACATTACATTAATTTTTTTCTATTCAATCACCATACACATCTAGTCTAAGACCTGAGATGCACATTGCGATTTGCCAATAGATAAGAATCTCCCTTTGGTATAGCACTATATATCATCAAAATGTGATACACCAATCGACAATTATCGCCTTTTGGTACAGCACTATAATTAATTTTCCATAATTTGTACGCAGAATGCGGCTTTCTGATTGGTTTAAAAAAATGTTCATACCACTGAAAAAAATTCCGAGAAATTGATATCAATGCTTAAATAAATTATAATGTGATAGGTCTCCCACAACTAATTCGGCCAATCAGGTGCTGGTTTCCTTGAACCAAGTCCCGGAAGAAAATGTATTTCTTATAGGTTCGTAGCGGTTTTAAGTACAGCACTATATATTATAATTCCTCTATTTCTATAGATAAATCAAATACCTTTTAATGATCAAGTGACTGACAAGATATTGACATAGTCTGTCAAATATCTATAGGATTTTAAATAGTTTTCGTTTCATATGAGATGTAATGAATTAAACAGCATGTCAGGCATTACTTAATGGATAAACAAGGTAACAGAAAAGGTGGTCATTTGGTACATAAGTGATGCGTGGGTAGAATGATCTTTTTGGATATATATAAATAGAAAGTGGCAAGAACACATTGCGCAACCTAGTCGTGGTAATAAGGACGTAATATGAAAGTGACACCTGCATAGTTGTCCATTTTGAACAGTCCTCATAGTCATTGAGTGTGATAAGGGTTTCAAACAGAATATGACCATCTGGTGTGAACTAAAGAACTTGAAACCATTGGGATCATGTCTTATGTGAAATCAACGACAATAAAGAATGATACATGAACTGTCAAACCAAACAAGTGGTACTAGTGTACTTCATTATTTGTCTCCCATTTGAAAACAGTATCTTTGTCAACCTCTTAGGGAATGACAAATTGTGCACACTGACCTAGTGATCACGCATGAGAGATGATTGAGTGACAACGATAGTAAGTTTAGAAACACATATTTACTAACCTTGTGTGGACACAGACACATTCCAGACACAGACACATGGCCTAGGTGAGCATGTCAACACCACCCTTTGAGGCCCCATAGGTTGAATGGTCTTGTAAAGCTATTTTGGAAGCTACGCTGGACATGTTGACAATAACACCTCCTTGTTTCCTCACTATCATTCCTTTAACACACACCTGGTAATGAAATTATCAACATCATTCTAATTAATTAAAGATGTAAAACTGTATTTGTTTATAAAAATGTAATATACAGTCAATAATATTTTATCTACCAGTAAATACAAAAACTGTAGACGCTCAGTGAAATTATTTAAGCATTGATGTCATTTTTTTAGTTTCATCGGGGTATATTTACCATTGTATGGCACTACCACTATATAACCCTACCAATTCAGTTGCGAGTTCACCAGCCTATGAACTGCCAACAGGAAGTGATCTCTGCTACTGGTAAGCGCGGGAAATTTGAATTTGAAAATTTCAAAACAAAAATCGCATGACAAATAAAAAATCGCAGATGGTAAATATAAGAATTGAACGGCTTTCAGTTGGAATTCATGGTCAATATGAATTCCAACTGGACAGAGGCAAATTCAACATGAAGCGCTTGCGCGCTTCATGGAATTTGCCTCTGTCCAGTTGGCATTTATATTGACTATGAATGCCAACTGAAAGCCGTTCAATGCTTAAATGAAACAAATTTTGTTTGCAAACTATAAATCCGCGTAGTGGATTCTTACAGAAGTTTGCAAACAAAATTTGTTTCATACCCCGATGAAACTAAAAAATAATTGACATCAACGCTTATAATTAATTTTTGAAAATGATTTTCTAATTTAAAACATGTTTTATGTACAATTTTACTGGTTTTAAATGGGATTCTTTTTCTCAAATCATTACGCAACGTCAATTGTCGTATTGTGACGTCACATTTTTCGCGCCATTCTCGGAATTTCTTTCATAGAAGAATGAAAAGAATTTTTCGACCAAACACATTTGAGTATTTACCATGAAAACAAAGAAAAATTAATTATTTAAGCATTGAACTGTTACCAAATGGTAGTATACAGTCGATATGAATACAATTTGGGTGACAGATAAATAGAATAAAATATTACGCTGGTGTAACGTCCAGTCCATTATCCATTACGACAGTAATAATTAAGGTCCGAGTGAGACAGGCCTGTATTTTAATTAATTTTACTCGTGTCACGGCTTATCTGTCTAGGCCCCGATCATGATTATTACACAGGTGTATACCGACACTGTGTTTTGTATCTGTATCAGTAGGCACCATAGCCATATAGCAATAAACATGTAGTTAGCACATACAGAGTCTGTCTTTAATTTAATTACGACAGCTGGATATTTCCGCGTCGTTCCGTAGTTTACCTCTGTGACCATAAACCCTTGGGTCACTTGGTTATTGAGAAGATGTTTGTTGAAGTCTATTTCACAAAATTACACATTCGAACCTTTACCCATGCCGATAACCGGAAGTTTATGTTTGACAAAAAAAAGTTTCCTTAAAAAGATTATTTATTTTTTCTTCTTGAAAACTTAACAAAGGATGAATTAATTACATTAAGCCATTAATGAGTTATGGCGATTAAGGTATTTACGGATATGATGTCATGGAAGGCATTTTGTTTTTTCAAAGCTGTCTAAAACTTTGGGAAAGCATTAATTATATTCTTGCTATATTATTACTCATTTGACGCAAACAATACAACGTAAGAAAATTTAATTAACATACATGTCCCTCAGAACAGAAACAGTAGGTTTAGTGAAAAGCGTTGATTATATTGTACACTCTAGTTTTACTTAAACGACTACCATCGTGAATTACCAATCCTTCAACAAAATTGTAGCCAACATACAAAAAATGTAGGTTTTATCCTCTTGTGTAAAGTTAACCACTAAATTATCAGACTTTAAGGAGTCCAACTCCACCAGCTTCTTTGCAATTTCACGCCCAATACCTGTTTAGATTAGATATAAATGATAACCGGCCTACGGTCAGTACCTGGCAACTGCCACACGTAGGTTTCGAACTCGCAACCCAGATGTGGCGGGCTAGTGATAAAGTGTCGGGACACCTTAACCACTCGGCCACCATAAAGGTAATCGAAGGTCAACATGTAACAGCAAAAGACATTATTAATCTATGATTCCTTCAAAGTTCAAATCATGATATATTTCATCCCCAAAAACTCGGTTAAAACTGGGGACAATGGGTAGCAATGAAATCAATATTTTTTGGATGAGTCAACCGGATATCGTGACCTAAAATAAGACTTTTCGACTACCCTTTCAATTGATTTTTAATATCCAATCTAGGCTTTTCTATATACATTAGAATTACTTATATGTTTATTCAATTTTCGTTAAATTTAAACATAGCACTTTAGGAATATGATATTCTAATCATACTGATTGCCACCCGACATTGTCATTACATCCCGCAGTTTTGACAGAGTTTTCTAGGACAAAATTACTTGTGTCTAAATAAAGGACCCTGCCTCTGAATTGGTCTCCAATTTCCCCTATATTGTACTCCTTACAGCATGCACACGACATTACATTAACATACACATTAAGTGTATTACACGTCATAGAAAATTGATTGTAAACGATATCCCTTTTAAATAGTATGTTTTACCATCTTCTATGAGGGGCCGCGGTGGCCGAGTGGTTAAGGTGTCCCGACACTTTATCACTAGCCCTCCACCTCTGGGTTGCGAGTTTGAACGTGGGGCAGTTGCCAGGTACTGATCGTAGGCCGGTGGTTTTTCTCCGGGTACTCCGGCTTTCCTCCACCTCCTAAACCTGGCACGTCCTTAAATGACCCTGGCTGTTAATAGGACGTTAAACAAAAACAAACAAACAAACCATCTTCTATGAATGCAGGATTTGGAAAACATATAACAGAGCGCATGATTAATTGAATTTAAGTCACTGTCACCGCTAGTGGTCTATCCCGGGACCTCTTACTAATCTATGCTCGACCGATCGAGCTAATGAGAAGATCTCTAGGCGAGCGGTATATTGCGGCTATTTACCAGAGTTACATACAGTTACGAGTGGCTTTAGTGCGTTTTCATTGTTTTTTCCTTTTCACTTGAAGCAAGGTTTTTTGTCAAGCTGAAGTTTGTTTGATTCCGTCTTGGACGATTTTTCGTGGATAATTTTGTTGTTAAGTACATTGTATGTATACAACTCACGCAGTTGGCATTTCTGACCTTTTCTGCGCTGACTTTCGTGTAGTTATAGGGTATGCTTCGTTTAGTGTGCCCCGGGTGACATGAACTAAAATGAAGGTATTGATGTGTATCTGTAGGCTTGTAATAGTTGTCCGTATTGATAAGTTTACTCATTTTCTTTACTAGAATATCAAGATATGCTACTTGATTGCAATATATGGCTATAGTGAAATTGATATGTATGTATCCAGAGATTTAAGTAGTTCCTAAATCTCTAATGATTTGTCATAATCATGCTGCCGTATGCTCCTAGGTATCTGAATGTGTTGCATAGGTAGGTGTAACTTTGGTGCCCATCGCTGTTCCCTTGGCCTGTTTAAAATGTTAATTTTTTAAGAAAATGTCTTGGTTTTTAGAACCGGTTCCATTGGGTTTAAAATGAATCTTTTGAGAAAGCGTTGATGAATGTTGAGTCTACTCGTGGTGTCTCCCTTGTGTCGCCTTCCACAGTAAAACACTACTGTACTAATGAAGGAGTTCCAACAAAAGTTGTGCTTTAGCATATTGATCTACTTCCAAGTTACCTCAATCTGTTTCTAGACTTAGTATGCTGTCCTTAATTCTTTGTTTCGATCCGACATATTTCCAAAAGGTTCTCAGGTTGGTCTTGCGATCCTGTGAAACTTTTCACTGATACTCCCAAACTCATTTCCGTTCTCGTTGCCAAAGTTTCCTTTTTTGTTTAACTCCATCTATTACTGGTTTCTTTATCCAAGGTTTGTGTACTCTTGATACTGTCTCATAACTTGTCGACAAAGAAAATCCATGTTTCCCTAGTTCCTAAATCCTTAATATGTATATCCTATTACTAATAACAGATTATTATCCTATGATTAATAACTGTTGATGAGTCATGGGGTAAAAGACACTAACGTTTTTATAACGATACGATAGTGACATGGCCCTATGCTTCATATGCGCCTGTTTCACAAGAATTCTGCTATATGATATCAGATTCTTCCTGGATCTTCCTTCGATCTTTTCTTCTTACCGACACATTGAAGACGGAATAAATAACCAAAGCAGAGTTAATGATATCGAAAGGAACAACCAAGATATTATATATAACTAACACAAAAACTGTACAAGAATCCCCTGTGTGAGTATGACGAAAGATAATACCAGAAAGAAAATAACCACCTATTTGAGGCAAGAAATAAGAATAAAATGACCTTGAAGATCAAGTATCTCGTACAATAACCCTAAAGAACAAGGACCAGTGTGTAATATCTTGGAGGACAAAACAGAAAACCTGGAGCTACTGGACAGATTTAACCATAACAGTTCTTCACATAGTCTCCTACATTGTAGTTAGTGATTTGAACAATAAACAGATCGATTGACAATCGAACACAATATACTTTGGATACAACCTCCAGCCTACAAGTTCTTATCCAAGATACAAAACTGCGTACTTTTACAACGAGTCTTGGAGCCAGCCAGATAAGGAGAGGGTCAACAAAGCAACGCCCTAGACCTAGATTTTTTAACAAACGAGGAAGGGATGGTCGATAATCTGGTATGTAATCCAAGTACGGGATTAAGCAACCATTGATTACTCTCATTTTATCTCATTGATTATACGGAATGAGTTTCGGGATCTTAAAATCGCCCATAGACCGAAAGGTCACAAGCGAGATTATACAACCATCTGTAATAATGTCAGACAAATCCACAAAGGAAATTCAGCAAAGCATTTGATAAAGTATGTCTCAGTCTCCTACTTTACAAAATAACGAACAGTGTTCGAGTGGTGACATTGTTCCAGTAACAAGCAGTGTCCCTCAAGGAAGTGTCCTGGAGTCAATACTGTTTTCTCATCTATATGAACGATTTACCAGGAGTGGTATCATGCCTAGTCAAATTACTGCGGACGACACAAAGATCTACTCGAAAACTGCAAATCTCGCTAAAAAGCAAGGACTACGAAACAATATTGTGATCTGATTAACTTTTTCTGACCAAGTAAATTCTGCAGCATCTAAAGCAAAGCAAAAATAATGGGTAAAACAGGACTTTTATCCACATCGATCCGGATCTATTCAAAACTGGAATATGTGACCAATGTCTGATACAAAAGATAAAACCATAATAGAAAATGCCAAGAAAAGGACCACAACAAGTGTGCCATCCCTCAGAGACCTACCCTATGAAAATCGTCTGAGACTACTGGGTCTTCCTACGCTGGAGTATCGTCGCAAAGTAATTGATAAAAACTATCAAATAGACTCAAAGAGAATGTATAGCAAACAGACTTATAGAGCAATAAGAGGAAACACATATTTACAATTCCAAAAAAGTTCCGACTCAATAACAGTAGGAATAACATTTTCAAGCAGAGTCGTTTGCCTTTGGAATGATTTATCAATCAAGGTTGTTGCTGCGAAAACTGTCATTAGCTTCAAATCGAAACCCAACAAACATTGGAGGAACAACAGGGATAAGTTCTCGGCAAATGATGTCAACGAATGGTAACAGTCCTGCAAAGAAATTCAATCAACTGATAAATAATCAGGTCGGTTTGTTCGTCAGTTAATAAGAGACATTATATAACATATGTAAAATAAATATATTAGTGTGCCCTAGAACAAGTCTTTTGGGGGTTGATCCGCCACTTGTCGGGCCACAATTAAAGTATGAGCTTATGAGTAATTTTATGAATGGAGCTACCACCGTTCAAGTTCAGTTGTTCAACCAGGGGCGTATAGTAGGCCTACATACATTCATGTATGTTCTAGTTCCACATTTCTACACTTATTGATAGACTCCTGTTCTCAGTTGCAATTTTAAAAGTGTAAAACAAGTAACAATATTTCCATGATATAATGTTGTGTAAAATGATTCCAAAATCAGCAATCGGAACACCTCGCCTCCGCCAACCTTGGAAGTAAGTGTATGAATACACAGGAAAAGATAGGTCAAGGTGATTCGCCGGACGATGACCAAATTACCGCAAACTATATCTGTCGACAGCAACAGTACCTGCCAGCGTGCATCCGCGACTGTACTTGTCTCTGTCTATACAGAAAGTCCCAAACTGCACTGCGGCGCGTTCGAATTAAAACGCTGATGTTGTTGTTATCTTTGTATATTGTAGGGTTGAAACTGTCTATCGTCAAGGAAACTTTATCAAGATTTTGATAAAGAATCGGTTATTAAGTTTAAGACGATACATTGGTAATTGCTTATTATGACCGACTTGTATCATAAAGCACTATCATTGTTCAAATAATTTATAATAACATACAACTGACATCCAACGTTGTAGAATACATAGCTCCAAACCAATTTATACTTTTAAGCCTGCGCTATGTATCAATATTGGTATGGGTTCTGATATTGACCGGTAAAGTCAGGGATGTAAGTCAAAGTTGTATTATATCGTTGATACAGGTACTGATGTTGACCGGTACAGTCAGGGATGTAATTTAAAGCTGTAGTATATCATAAATACATGTACTGATGTTGACCGGTACGGTCAGGGATGTAAACTAAATATGTATTATATCATAAATACAAGAACTAATGTTGACCGATACAGTCAATGATATCATTGATACAGTTACTGATGTTGAGCGGTACAGTCAGGGATGTAATTTAATGTTGTATCATATCATTGATACAGTTACTGATGTTGACAGGAACCGTCAGGAATGTACTGATGTTCGGCCAGGGATGCAAGTTAAAGTTTTTAATATTATTAAGTGTTGATGTTGCCCATAAGGTCAAGGATGTAAATTAAAGTTGTAGTATATTATAAATAAAGGTACTGATGTTGACCGGTACAATCGGATATGTAAATTAAGGTTGTATTATATAATTAAGGGATGTAAATTAAAGTTGTATTATATTATCAATACAGGTACTAATGATGACTGGAACGTTCAGGGATGTAAATTAAAGTTGTAATATATCATTTTTACAGGTACTGATGTTGACCGGTATGGTCAGGGATGTAAATTAAAGCTGTAGTGTGTCGTAAATACAGGGACTCATGTTTCCTTCGTACACGACTTGTATGCATTTATACGAAAAATGTCAGGTTTTGTTTCTGAGTGAATTAGTTGCATATGTAACACGTAATTTTGATAACCAACCAACATAATTTTGTTATAACATATTTTTCACGCTTTGTGACTGGCTAAACCATTGTGAAGTGATTCCCAATAAAAAGACATCTTAACCGGCCATACAAAAAAAAAAAGCTGTTAAGAATGCTGGTTGACTGGATGCTCTTTAAAGTAGATCAATCATCAGTCCCTTCCCCTTGGTGTTGCCCAACTGTGCCAGATATATTGCACGCTATTGAAGCATGACAAACAATAACTCTGAATGTTCAAAAGTTATCAAAATGATGAGTGTGCTGCATTAGTTAATTTGGATTGTGCTGTGTTTAAATTAAATCATCAATACATTGTATTTATCAACCAGTCTTCATTCCATGTACAAGTGTAAATTAATTACAAATCATAAAACCAAATTGTTATAGGCCTTGGTTTCGGCCAATACCTTATCAATTATAATATCATAATGAGCAATAATATATGCATGATATACATAGTGCAACTTCTACACTGTTTTGACATCTTATTAATTGTGCACAAGGCATTAATATGACTTACATGTTACATAGGCAAAGTGAGGAGTGTAGAAGATGGTTTCATCCTGGTTGTGTTGATGCTGTACGGTAAAAACTTAACCGCTTTATCGGAAGTAAAAGAAAATACACTCTTTATTTTAAACATGTTAGTGGCCAGCCCATGCTCCATATGGTTTAGATGTTAATGCGTGAACAAATCAAGTCAGGGTATTTTTTCATATGATTTTAAGAGTCTTTCTAAATGGATATATGTTCGGCGATTGTTTTTTTGTTTTTATCAATGAGCCACCATGTCTGTCGAAAGTTGATGCCCTTGTGTTATTTTGTGTAAAATACCTACAGTCAATATTAATATTGTCGAAAATGTCGATTATTCTCTCTCTTACTTCCAATGGTTATCCAGCGATTGTTAGGGTTTGGTTTGGTTTGGTTTGGCTTAGTATTGCTTAATGTCTCATCAACAACTAAGATAATTTAATCAAGGCCTCCCCTTTGCGCGATATGCATGCACAAGGTGTATGCATGTGTATTTTGTGAGGCTGCAGTATGTTTATGTTCGTCTCACATGTCTTCGAAGACAGCAGGACATGCCACCCGGTCACATTATACTGTCAACCGGCAAACCAATCGTCCCACTGACTCATGTCTTTACAGGGGTGGGTAAAAACAGCTGACACGTACGCTAGTACATCAAAATAATGAATTGTAGACTTGACAGAATTATATTTTTCCCGGGAAGTCAGAAGTCAGGAATTGGAATCGCCATCTCAACCATAGGGTTTTCGTTTTGTGATGGACGAATTACATATATCTTTATTTCGACTGGATTTTGTTTTCTTTATTGATGAACATGTAAGAAAACGTATCAAACATTGGCATGTTCTATGGACGGGGATCTCGAACTTCCTTTAAGAGGTTAGCTGGCCAGCACACGACAAACCTTGTACTGGACAACCAGAATGTTGCACTCTAATTCAGATAACCCTGTCCACGGAACGGACCCATCAAAGGACCGATGACCTTATGCCAAGGCGCTTCATCCGTTGCCCGTCCGTCCATCAACTTTCCGTTTAAACTAAAGCTGGTCGTACTGAATGGATTTGGACTTTTGCATCAACAGTGACCAAATCCGACGCTGAATCTCGTGTCTTTTGAAACTTTAAACAAAATAACTTACTCGTGTGAAATAGATTCTATATCCAACAACCACTCGTTGTGTAACCTCTATTTAGGCGATAACTTGTGAATAAATACAGTAATTACATCTTCATGCAACTTTAATCGTAGTTGTGCATCACCCACAGGCAATGTGTTGTATACTATAATGGATCATAGTAGTCATCATTTCTAGTCAAATTGAGTACAAAATTTCAATATCCAGTTAGAGAACATGGGATTCGTATTTTGTTTACTATTGATAAAAAAATTCATTATATATAAAAATACATGTAAAATTTAATGCAATTTCATCAGCATTTTCGCAACCTCTGTTCACACGATTACTCTAAGAATAACTCCATTATTAATCATCCTGTTCAGTCCAAAATATACATCGAGTCTTTATTTGCACAGTCCGTTCCATATGTCCTTCATCCGAGGAGAGAGAAATCACAGACATGGATTTGGAATTGACTTTCGAAGTAACTGTTAACGGTTAAGCATATTCTCAAGGCGACTAATTATAAATAACCCACCAATATATCGTTCAGTCAACATTAATAATCTCAACAAGGATATTTTAAAACTCCCTGTTTATTGTTTGTCATATGGTAGACTACCTCAGTTCTACACATAGAGCCAGATGTGTTAGCAATGCTTGATCCTGCTGTCGATAAAAAACATTCTATGTACATCGAATAGATAAACCATTTGTGGTAACCTCTAACCACAAACTTTTACTATAAACACTTTTTAAACAAAAATGTAAAGACACAAAAACAAGTGGTGGTTTTCTGAAAGCTATGAAGCTTGCAAGAAAATAATCTATCAATACATGCAAAGGGCTGGCATTTTCAAAAAGTTTTTCCTTTCGGGCAGATATATTTTCTAAAGAGACACAGTTGAGATTTAACTGCTTTGAAAAGAAAGATTAACTAAATCCAAAGCGTTTCGTGCGATCTTTATTATTTACGATGACCGAAAACGGCAAACCAAAACAGTATTACTACATAGATCGTGGCAAAAAACTATTACTCTATACGAATATTCATCTGCACACAAAATATCTCTAGCATGAAAAACGTCGCAGATAAGGCACGCTGTGGTTGTAAGCGCAGCAACTATTATGTTAACATATCTATTTCATTATCATGATAGTGTAGGTACATAACTAAATTTCTCTTTAAGTGTCATTCTACACCTACACTGTACCTTACCTCGCAATGAGCCCCAATTTATCTTCGGAACCAAACCAGTTAATGCTTATAATTACTGCAGGGACCCTTGATGGGTCCTTGCGATAATACACTGGCGTGGATGGACTGAACAGTGACATAAAACATGGAGTGAGTAAGTGATCGTGCGCGTGGATGTTCGCACTAACTGGAACTTGATCTGAATGGTTTATGTATTTGAACGTCCATTTTAATTTGTTTATTGATAATTCCTTTGTTTCATATCAATCACTTGGAATTAATAAAAACTATTTGGAAACTGATCCTTTGCCACAAGTACACGTTCAAGTGTGATTAAGGTTAATTGGAATTTGTCACTGCAAATTATTAGTCAATATAGAACCGCGTAGCGATCAGCCACAAAATAAAGGAATGTAAATTGATATTCTGTGCAACAAATTTTTGCGTACACATTGTATGCCAAAAATACGATGGCCGACACCGGACTGTCAAAACGTTGCTTGACTAACGATTTTTTGTACCAAGATATTTACACCATTAATTACAAACAGCTATCAATGACAGCGCTTTCTGTACATATTACATATCCCAATACAAGCTCCGATGTGTCATTAATAATCCTGATAAAAATAAAGAACGATCCATCATGTTCTATTATGTAAAACATGATATACGTGTAAATTCCTTAAATCGTATCATATTTAAAATATCATAGACTGAAGTAATGTTTCTTATGATTTGTAAATATGACCTGTTGGTTGGTGAATCACGGTAGACATTTGATTTAGTTACCTAGCCAGATAGATATACCCTCATCAATTAAGTGGAATTGAAAGAAATATTTCAACAATGAAGTATATTATATGGAACAACTTACTTTTGATATTAAAAGCATAAGGAATACCAACAGAAACTAATATTGCATATATTTAGGGAAAGCAATCGAATTCCCATAAAGGGCCATTGATATAAAATACTACATTGTGTAATTTTATTTTCAAAAATAGATGTGCAATCAAATTGATTGCCAACAAGTGTAATAGTAATGCCATATATATGGTAATAATATGCCATTAAAACACTTTTTCACTACAATGCACAATGTATTTAATGATATAACCTTACAATACAACACATACCTTTACATATTGTCCTATTTTACACGTTTGTTATCTGGCCGAAAACCATGGGAAAATCACATATCTCCTTTTTATGTGATTCTTTTATATCCCTACAACATTATATAAATCTCAGACACTCGGCACAACCGTAGATGATATATCAACAGTCATTGTAAATAGAACGGTTGCTGTCAGTCATAATTGAAGCACGTGTCAATATCGCAATATCATTAGATTGGACTAAGTGGTGATTAATTTATTTTCTTGACAGGCTCTGAAAATCACAAATCTGATAGTAGGACATGTATAATTTATTTTGGACTACATCATATATGAAACATATATTATAAATTGCTAGTAGTTTTACCATTGACACTCTAATGTTTGACCTGAGATGCTTGTTGTGTCATCCATACTCAATAACTCTTATTAAACTCCTCTGATCATATAACACACTTGCGTACATCATAACTCAAAAGATGTTTTCCTACGAGCGGCTAAAATCGGTGTATAAGAGTGTTTGTCAAAGTATGAATAACATGTTAGATATCAACAATATAATCCATTCCATAGTGCTACCGTACAGGCATCCAAATATTACAGAGTATGTTATACTGAACTTAAAAAGAGATGTACGAGGGCTGATTGATAAGTTGTAAACCTCGTATTAAAATATTTGAATTTTGCCGGACATATTGTACTATTTTTTAACATAATCCAATTCAGTATCAATACATTTTTGCCAGTGGTGTTTAAGGGCCTCAATGCCACTTTAATAGAACTCCCTTTTTTAGCTATTCAGAAAGTCTTCCACTGTACTGTTAGGGTAAAAGAAAGTCTATCGATATTCTGGTTGTTTTATTTTTACCCATGGCACAGATCAAATGGACGTATCTTTGGTTTTGCCAAACTACAGAGATGCGCAGAGAAGATGTATAACGGAGACCTTGGATTTTGAAGACTCCATAGAGGTTAAGAACAAACAAATGAAATAGGAATGAATATTACCCTTAACATATAGTAATGAAATGATAAATATGTATAATAATATATATTTATGTAATATGACACGATTCCGTCACGATTTACCATCTTAGACTCATTTTTATATATCAAACTTTAATCAATTATTAATTTCAAATTGTCAATAATTATTACACAACAGTTGTAAATGATTGACATCCACTTCAAACATAATTGAAGATCATGATTAATGAGTGTGATAGCAGGTTCTCTAGCTACAACACAGTCCTCCTTCCAATAGCATGGAGGTACCATTGACCATTGCACTCTTGTCACTCAGCAGGAACAGAGTGGCATTCACAACATCTTCTAACTCTGTCAATGAAAACAAGACACATATCAGATTCAGTGTCCATTCCACACTACTTTTATGCTCACATTATAGTGTTTGACATAAACTTGATACTACAGATAACAGTTTACTTGTATATATTTACATTTCTCCTTCCTTCAGCTTTGTTAACTCTGACTTTGAATCAATTAGATTATACGCAGTTACAAAAGACTCAGCAGATTAATAAGCGCGGGAATCGGTGATATTATCATGACGTCGTCTCTTTGTGATGTTATCGGAACGTCATCTAGACAGAACCATTTTAAAAGGACTGATCAATGCAATTTTAGCGTTTTCGCCTGTTCTCTCTGTACATAACGTTAACGTCAAGTGAGTATTTTGTCAAAAACTAAACTGAATAATGCGGAAAGGGGTGCATATTTAACTTCTCCAGGTGGTAAGCTAACAACAAATGGCTGAAGCGTACAGTTCTAACACAACATTTGAAAAGGTTACTACTAAATCTGTGTCAATACACTCTGTGCTTGACAAACATAGTTAATCTGAGACGAAACTTCTGGATTGTCAATATAATATAATGAATTAATTAAAAACGTAAAAGGTATTTAACAAAAATGTTGAGTTGTTTCTTTTAATTTTGTTAACAGTACAGGTGTCTTTACGTAGCTTCACTGGAACTTTATTATCTTAGTAGCCATGGCTGCCGCAGTTACCAACGTCGCAACACACCATGAGTTTTCTTTTCTTCGCACTGTATTTAAACGATTTGTTTGATGTGAATATAAGGATTTGACCACAGGGAATGTTCGTTGCCAACTGCCGGCAAACTACCGTATACGCAGTCAAAATTAGGTGCCATCCCTTAATGATACAACTCACTTGCAAACTTATTTAATGGAGTTCTTGCCAACTTTGGGCCAGACTTAGCCGGATCACCCCATCCTTTCTCACTCATCCTTGTCCTTACACTAGTCGGATTCACAGAATTTACTCTTATCTACAAGTGAAAAGTACCGGTATAAAAACTTTGCTTTTCCTTTGTACAAAGGCATTTTCCTCTTAAAGCAATTTGAATATCTCATTTAAATGAAGTACAAGTTACTCCATGCCCGTTAAAAGCTTAGGTAGCAGACGATAGTAGCCGGGGCTGGCTTCTGGATGATATATATGCTAATTCTAAATAAACCCTTCACAATAATTGATAGTCATTTTGAAGTAGTTAACAGGGGAAGGCTTGCTATCTTTCATCATATAATATCTGTATTCAATTTGGCCAGTATCAAATCTACTTCCACACGAAAAGCTATTGATGTTTAACTTACATGTACATTGATTTGTGCTAATGTAGTTTAGTTTAAACATATATACTGTCCGTGTATAATAATTGTACTTAAAACACTGGATTAAAGTCATTTCCTGCATCACGTTTGTTCCAATCACAAGTATATGTAGAACATGACAACATAGAGCTCTACACCTTGTTCTGATTTATGGACAACAGGTTAATCACGATGCTCAAGCTGCACTTTCGATACTGAGACGAAAGAAGGGAAGACAAACTAGTCTTTGTTGTGAGCACCTTGGCATTTTGTTGAAAGAAGACGGACATTCGCAATTGATTATAATTAGATAATGACATAAAAAAAAACAGCATGTCAAGCAGTACTTACTAGGAGAACGCAGTGGGAACGAAATTGGCACGTTAAACATGCGTAGTGCGAGCATAGAAATATATTTTGGCTTTAAAAAGAAAGAAGTAAGAACACATTGATCATGATGGATGCATAATGATGCGAATCCTAAGGATTTTTTGGAAACGTCTTTCACTACTGTGACAGCAACAACAATCAATAATGATTTATCAATTGTCAGGCTAAACTAGCGCTCGTGAAATGTATGTTAGAGAAACCAAATTCTATAGGGATGAGCTTTTCTCCCATCAATCATTATTTGTCTCCCATTTAAGTTTAACCAGTTTCATTGTCAACCCCCAGGGTATGATAGAGTGCACTCGCTGACATATAGTGATATATAGTGACCATGCACTGGAAGCGATCGAGTGTCATCTACAGTAACATTAGACATACAAATCGCTAACCTTGTGTGGACCAAGTTCCAGACACATGATCTTGGTGATCATGTCTACAGCACCCTTTGAGGCACCATAGCTTGAATAGTCTTGAAAAGCCATTGTGGAAGCTACGCTGGACATGTTGACAATAGCACCTCCTTGTCCCCTCTCTATCATTCCTTTTACACACACCTGATAATGAAATTATAAACATCATTCAAGATGTAAACCTGCACTTGTTCATACAAATATAATATACTGTCACTTATCTTTTATTTACGAGTACATAGACGTTCAGTTGGCAATCATTAATGACATTGACCCCAACACACCATAAATGTGATGGCCATCATTATTGTACGTTTAACTCTGATAATACTAAACTTACTTATAATTTGTTTATGAATGAAATTGGGCAACAGCTACCATCATTATGGTGAATGACTTATAGACTGTGAAATTAGTTTGATCTAATTAATTGTGAAATATATTGATACTATTATATGTACTGTTCAGCGATTATGAAATCAATTCCATCGATTTTCAGATCAGTTAATGTTAAATGATTGTTTAATGAACAATATCCTTTCATCGTCCCATCACTATTCCCTACCCATTTGACCAGTTGAGCTATTATTAAAAGAAATGTTCATTCCAACACCAATAACTTACCTGTGATACATTTACTATAGCCTTCAAGTTAATGTCAAATGTACTGAAAGAAGAAACAGAAGTTACCAACCTAAGGAATGTGCCTGTACAATCCAAAAGTATTTATAAAACAGACATTTCAGAACACCTGTCGTTGTCTATTAAAATCATTGCCAAATATTTATTTTGTCTTATTTCCATACACACTAATTAATGTTCATTAATTGTTATTCAGTAAACATGTAATTGATAAATAGTGAAACTATTTTTTGCTTTTTTGAACGCTTCTATGGCATCTTTAAACAGAACTGGTGATTGTTTTAAAACATTTTATTCGATAGGCTGATTCATTCTGAAAATCATTATAATTGCCACACAATCCATTTTAACCAAAACTTACAAGATCTTTTTAGGATCATTTGATTACCTATTAAGTTGGCATGACCAGCATTTACCCAGCTTATATAGATGACAATAAAAAGAAACAGCCATGGTCATTTTGAGGCAGGACCTCTTCGTAGTAGTTGGTGCTACTTCACTGAACAACATACGGGAGGCCCGTCACATATCATTCAGAGCAATAGTAGTGTAAAGGACACAGCTACACTAGCACAGATTGGTCCGTTTCTCAGAAATGGTGGTCGCAGATGGACAGGAGCATTCCAATTATACATTTCATGTAAATATTGATAGCCTATCAACTATTATACAATAGTATTTGGCGGATATGAATTCTTACTTAATATGCATTCAATCTCTAAACAATAAGATGAATAATCATTTATAGATATTGTAAACAATCACATACAAATCAAGTTGCTCCTTCTTGACCTCCAGGAATGGAGCATTCCTCGCCACTCCAGCATTGTTGACAAGAAGATCAATGGGACCAAGCTGTTCAACAATTTTCCTTGAACCATCCCAGTCTTGTAAATTAGCCTGCACAATGTTCATGCTAGGTACCTG
Source organism: Pecten maximus (assembly GCF_902652985.1). Lineage (NCBI taxonomy): Eukaryota > Metazoa > Mollusca > Bivalvia > Pectinida > Pectinidae > Pecten > Pecten maximus. The sequence continues at coordinate 39,718,841 of NC_047015.1, read as the reverse complement.
TGTCAAAGACAAATATAGCATTTTCACTCAGTCTGTACATTGCTGAATACACAGGTACAACACTTTTCCATTCACAATTATATTATTTGCATTTTCCTTTCTTATACAAATAAATGCACCTGCAGGAAGATAGTAGCACAGATACAATAGAGCCCTTTTTGCCAAAAACTGACAGTTTACGAAAATCTCCATAAGAGACAGCTATCTCAATAGTATTAAAATCAATGCATTACTTGATTAGTTGCAGAGGTAGATGTGAATACAACTGATATTTAAGGATATTAATACTGATTTTGAGTGATTTAACAACTACATGTGTACTCGACTACTTCACCTCAGACTTTAAGGAGTCCAGGTCTGCCTGTGTCCTACTGAGGGCAAACGTTTCTGCTCCACATTCTACTAGCTTCTTTGCAATTTCACGTCCAATACCTGTTTTATATATAAATTGCGAAAAATACACTTACATGTTGTTTTTTACTGTAAATGGTTAACATATCATAGAATGCAACAAATGACAAACAATGATCTGACTATAATTCCTTTAAAGTTCAAAGGTCTGCTCTTACTGGCTTTGATTATTGGCATTTGCCGAGTGCTGTTTTAAACGCGTCTCGACTGATTTAGTGCTGACTGTACTTTCGTACAGCTTGTTTTATTCTCTCACGGGTAGGTTGTGAATTCGTGTTAGGCCAGCATCTGATGCCTGATAATATGCCTATTAGCCGCTGTTGTATTTGCGTCTCTCTACCCTGCTTTGATGTTAAGTTTTCCCAGTTTGTGTCCGGCCAATTGAAGCTTCCTGTTATTATGATGCCTTGTTTGGATGTTTTTCAAGTTCCTGTGGGTCTTTATTTATCTATTTATTTGTGGCATTTCGAAACTAGACATGTGCCTGTCCTGATGTTGGATGTTGCTATTTTGATCGATTCTAGTTCACATTACTTAATGAGATCTTGCTGCTCCTTGTAGATGATGCTGTTCCTTACGTTTAGGCTGCTGGTCTTGATTATGCAAAATACAGTTAGATCTTATAGATCAATAGCATCTAACATGGGTATGTTCCGCGGACAGGGATATCTCAACCTGAGTGTAAGAGTTTGGCAAGCAAGAATGTGACTTGCCGAGTGCTGGCCCGACAAACTCTTACACGAGGGTTGGGATATACTTTTTCGCGGGACAGACCCATGCGTTGTTATTTTTCTCACATACTTGCAAGCAAATGTAATTTTTATAAAAGTTTTCCATCGCGCCATCTACAATGCTCCATGGAATGTGTGTAAAAATGCCTACGACATCATTTACGAAATGGTTACTCAACGCAAAATAATGCAAATACGTAACTGTGAGCAGCGAGGAGTGTTACATCATAGTTCATTTATATCTGTGATTGTCGAATCATTTCTAAAACAGTTAGTTGCCAATCAAATTGTTGTTGCGGCTGTGTTATTCTTCTGGCTTGAAGACACGTATTAATTCCTTCATCTGCGCATGAGCACCTGTTCCACAAGAATTATCTGACTACTATGCTATCTGATTCTTGATCTTTTTGCGATTGTCCTATTCAGTACATATTTTGAAATGAAAAACTTTACCAACACCTGTCGAATAGATATATAAAAGGAACAGTGGTTTTAGTAAAAATTTATATTTTTGTCTGGCGAACAAACACACGTATGACGTAGACTCTACTTGAGTGTAAAGTACTTTCATATTTTGTCACGAAATTGATAAGTTTTTAACCGCGGTTCAATAGCTCCGTATTTCGGTTTGGTCCTGAATAAGTAGGCCTAAGTTCATAGTTTTTTGCAATCGATTGTAGTTGTTTGGTGACAGCAAAGGCGTGTCTTATTTATGTCATATCTCAATCGCTACACGCCTCTGACTCCGTACATTGTAACCCGAGATTCCTCTGGAACTGACACCATGTCAACATGTGTCACTTCTGGCTTCGCACTACGTAGTCGTGCAACCGCAATGATATAAACACAAATTAAACACTTTTTTTCTCAGGATTTACGACTTCAATCAGGTCTGTGTATATATCTAAAATTACCAGGAAACAGACAGGAAATAGGCAGCTGCGAATTAAACTGGATACAACACTTGGGGCGCAATTCAGAAAAAAAACATGAAAACATACGACAATATGAGGCGTTTTAATTTGTGCTGAAACCGTTTTATACCTGTAACCCGATTTCGTAGTGGCGTATGTATGATCACGGCTGGTATGGCATGGTATTGTATGGGCCAACATTGATGAGGTATAGGCCGTAGTGTACACCAATTCAATAATATTCATTTTATGATTCTAGTCAGATTGTCAGAGCTGATGATGCATGTGCAAAATACATACATAATAACAAGAAGTAATATAGCAATAGAAAGTTAGTTAAAATGGAGACTGAAATGTTTACAGGGCATGATATAAAGAAGGAAAGAACATAATCGTGCAATGATGCACTAAATACACATAAATTGTTCAAAGGAGACTGAGATATTTGCATGATATGATGTCATGATGTAAATAAGATATATGATTCAACAATCAACTTTAGATGGGACAGTTGTGGACATTGATGTACCTAATATAAGTGGCATGTTCTTTGTTTTGGTATCTCTATACTCAATATCGTACGAAGAGGACTAGTAGACAATGGTATATACTATATGTGTTTTGATATATGGTTTTTGTTTTACATAATTAAGTTTGTGTAATTATTCTACTTGTGATCGATTTTGAATAAGACATGAATGATACATACATAACATTGTTGTCTGCACCGAACCGAAATAACCGAAAACCGACAGTAAAACTGATGTCAGAACCGAACCGAACCGAGAAAACTCCTAAACCTTGACATCCCTACTAAGCATATATATATATATTAAAAAATGAAACCTGAACAGAATTTGTATAATGGTTATATCAATGACAGAAACTATATCTTTTGAAAATAAGCTTGCCAGTTTTCTGTGGCGTGTGAAAACTCCTATGGCGTGTCTATGGCGTAAATTAGTTTTAGTGTTAAACAATCTATTTTTATTTTTGTAAAAATGGCATTTGGCATAAATGCCTATTAACATGCATCCATCGTGTAATCGACAAATATATTTTCAAAAATACGATCACAGATGATGTAACCGGCGAGCAACTGGCATGTTGACATACATCCATCGTGTAACCGACACATATGTATACCACCGTTCCAGTTGTTCCATGTTCCTAGAGTTACACTAGAGAACATATGCGCGTGTTGCTTTTTTTTTTTTAAATAGAACGTCTAATTCCGAGGGTCTCTTCTTAAAGTGTAAAACAAGTAACAAGTTACCTTTACCAGCACCTGTCACGAGTGCCCGTTTGCCGTGAAAAGATATGTCCATGATGATGTTTGAAACAGCTCCAAAATCAGCTGCAGATGCATTCGGTACACCTCGGAGGATTCATCATCATGATCCATCACCACAGTTTCGTATGACCACTATAACAAATAATTATGCAGGAATTTTGCTTTTATTATTGATAAAATTAGCATTATATAATAATATGATATTTCCAATCACATATATTGAAAGTATTTATAAAAGACAATTTGCAATCATGCACTCAAACGACTGGAATAATCCCGAGTCATTCCAATTCACTTCGAGGGCGGCACGTAGATTTAACCCATACTACACCATACTGATACAAACAACCCATCATAAGTCATAATAGCAGATATATTAAGTAAAAGAATTATTTTATGCTATAACTGTAACAAAGTAATGGGCTTGTTATTGACTAATTGGCTGTTTGGTTTTAGAGGAAATTTTGCAATAGAAACCTGTATGATCACGTTACGGAATAGAGCAATGTTATCGCTGGGTAGGATAGACGTTACATTTGTGTTATCTCACATTGTTTGGCAGACGGTCCTCGAACAGGTTAGAACTATAACATTAGTATCTGGAGTAATTATTGTTTTGTCTTGCTATGTGATGTGACGTATATCTGTATATTTTAATGAGTTTGTGTGTCTGTTTGTGTATATGTATACTTTGTTGTAAATATGTCTTTACCTTTCTTATTTCTCCTGTGCAGTTTTTTTCTCGCTTTATATACATGTATTACTTATGAAATTGATTAATGAGAGATGTAATAACGAAACTATTTTGATTTTGAAAAAATACAAGAATATAATAATAAGATATAATTGCATTTTCTGTTAATTAAAAAAAAATATGAAATCATTTAAATACAGTAGCACTTTTAATAAGTCATAGTTCTCTTGTCAAAAGTCATTGACAATCTCTATATTTTTTTACTTGTTAATAGAGAAAACTGGAACATTCAAACTATTAACAAACATTTTTAATCTACTCTATGCTCTCTTAACATGCACATATTATAATTTCTCTTTTATGTCAATCGTTTTTGAATTTATATAATGATAACTAAAATCTCGAAATAAAACTTTTTTTTTTGAATTACCATTGTGTGAATGGACTAGACAGACATGAGGTCAGAATGATGTATGATGAAAGTAAAACAAAAGGTTGAGTGCAAAATGAGAGAGACCCCCTGCGTGGGGCTATATGCTGTCAGAGAATTGACGCCAGGGCTCCCAGCCCTGGACATCTTACAAAATTCCGCTGGGGAAATAAAAAATGTATTTGCAAAAAAAAAAAGTACCTTGAGTAAACATCTCGATATGATTAGGCAACAGTAGCATAATCTTAATATAAAAGGCACCCGGCACACGGGGCAGTAAGTGATTGAATTCATGTAGTTGATAGAGTGGATAAAAAAGACAGTGGTTTTATAGTTCGAGAGGCCAAAGGCAGAGATAGGGCAGAGGCATTGAGAGCCCGAGAGGACAAGACAGTGTCTCCAGAAAAACGAAACCATGGCTCCAATCATGATAGACATTAGAGTAGTGTATTAACAGTTTGTCTTCTAGAACTTTGGTACGTGTACATGTATTGATACTGTGAATAAGAATAAACAATGCTATCAGCTATTATGAAAGTGTGCACGCCTTTTTGTGTTACATAAATGGTGAATTTATTTGATTAATTGGAGACGGGTTCTAGTACTATCATGATCAGGAGTGAACCGGAACAAGGAAGGGCCGTTTCACATACAATGTACTAATAATCATTTTCGGTGTATGTTCATTATATAACCTTGCTAACGAATACATCGTTATCAAGTGTGTAAATTTCAAATTTGACGCGTAGGAATACAAGCTGGGCCGGTGCACACGTGGGCAATTTGTGTGAAAGCGCTATTACTATTTTCGTTTCTGTTTTATCCTTTTTTAATAAAATATTAATAGAATTCTGTAGAATTGACCAAAACATAACTATAGAAAAATAAGAAGTTACATCTAACAGGAATCGAATTTAAAAAAAAAACGATGTTACTGTTGAACTATATTTTGCTTAATCCTGCAGTTGGCAACCTTTCCCGCCAGATTGGAATATGTTGTTTAGCGATTCCGTTAATTGTTCGAATGTTACGTCTTTTCGTATAAAGCCGAAAAAATAATACCAATTTATATTTTGAATAACATTAAATAAAAACATAGGTTAAAATATAAATTAAGGAATAATAATCTTTTTATCGTTTACTGATGTGTAAATTGCATTTTTACAGGATTTTTCAACATGACGCACTAACGTTACTTAGATAGATATATCCCTATTTGATACGGAAGCTTATCACATAATTATTATATCTCAATATTTTGACATGATTTTTCCTGGTAAAGAATTCCATCTCCTCATCTTATTATTGGCAACAGTATTACAAGGACTTATCGTTATATCAAATATCCCAATCTGTAAGTTATAACTATTAATCTTACTCACTTATCTTTGGTCTGTTGTTATAGCTATCTTATAAGTATTGAAAAGATAAAGGTACTTAATCTTCATATAATAAACTTACTTAATGCTTATTGAAAAAAATTGTAGCAGTATACATATTAAAACGCGTTGCTTATTTGCATGTACATACTTATAACTAGCAAAACGGAGTGTATGTTCATCTGTGTGTCAAGCTGACGCTTCACATTTTGGCCATCAGAATGCATATTAGAACAATGAGCATTTTGTCCAGGCTCAATAAACAAGGCATATTAGCCAAGTCTGAGTGACACTTACTGATAGAACAGCTACCCTGCGTCAATTAAAAGACCCCCTCAACTGTGACAAATACCGACTGCCGCTTGTGGGATAAACTCACCCCTTTACCTACCAGAAGTTGCTGAACTGCATTGTTTTCAGAAATCATTTTAATCATTGAAATATCTAAGCTATACCAAACTGTTATTAATGCAAATAAATGTCTAAAAACGTAATGCTTACTTGTAATCAAGTCTGCTACAAACCAGATCGCAATAGGCCTAGTCTGATGCATGTGAAACATCGATGTCAGCCATATTGATTTTAATAATCAGAAGAATCTTAGACATTCAAGGTAACAGGAGTCAAATAGGATACAATCTTAAACAAATTTTTCCGAATAACCGATAGGCCCTGCGAGTTGATAGTAGGTCTGTGGCATGCTGGAGTGAAACGTTACCAAGTTTGTTCATATGAAATACCTTTACGTACATTCGCGGTCATAGCGATAAAATAGGCTAAGATATATAAGCGACTTCTTCACAATAACCAAGAGGTCCACAATAATGCAAACAGAGAGATGGACAACATGGTAATATGTTTCCAGGTGCAGGCGTAAAAATAACACTATAATTAATAATGGCTACCTTAATACCTAAGCTTCAGAGTTTTACTAATACTTATTTTGCCGGAGGACTTGTTGTGTGTGGGGGAGCTGTCGGCGTCATCATCATCATCATCAATGTCATCTCAGCCACCACCTGCCTTTCCCGGGATATGTTTCCTCAATGACTCCACTACATATAGAGTTATATATCACATGATGTCTGATGCAATCACAGTAGTTACATAAAATTTTAAGTGAAAAGTGATAGTAGTCAGAGCTTTAGCACAGACACTTTTCAAATAGGGTCTATAGCGCTTCATGCAATATATTGCTTTGTTATTCTTTTTTTTCCCATTGTTGTATTGCTGAATATTGTTTTTTTAAATGTGTGTTTATTTGATATTTTTACTTCGTAGGTGGAGGATACAAATCATCGCGTTGCTGTAATAGGTCACTTTTCGTTGTTGCATTTTTGAGAGGATACATGATTAAATATTCTATCTTGCAACCTTGTCAACTCCATTTTAGAAACATATTGCTAAACTTAACATTTCATATTCTTTGAGTCTTGTAATTGAAAAAAAAAATGTGTTAACAAAACTGATAAAACGGTTTTTTCAGTGTGTTTATCTTTTAGAAAAGGAATTGAGTAAATATTTTTTTTTACTTTTTGATAATCCACGAGAGGGCGTCCGACAGTTTACGTTACTTGAACAAATAATCCACATGATCATGGCACAAATTTCAAGTGCATTGTCCACTTTATGGTGTATGGACCTTGGAGTGGGAAGTGACAAGTCCCTGCTTTTCAGGGAGAAATTGGCATAACTTCTCTGTTTTGTTACACTAGTACCTTGATAAATGCCCTGTGTGCTTAAATATGGTGAATTTGTGAGAGACTTAAACACCAACTCAAGAATTTCATTTTTAGAAATTATTTTATTTAGTTATACAATAATCTCGAAGATCTTCTATCTTTAAAGTGGGAACATCACGGTTCTAGAGATCTTGGATTCTAAAACAGCGAGTCTTACTTTGAATTCAATGCATTACGGGTGTTTTTAAAGTGACATAAGGATTATAATATAAAACATTAAATGAGAAAGCTACATAAAAATATACATGACTATGGGTAAAGATTTCACTTTGTAGGCGAGTACATTTCTGTTTGACAGAAAGCATAGCATTAATTTCTCTAAAGAGCTATCATACCTCAAATTAACCATTGAATGTAATTCATGACTGCAAAACATGAACAACTCTTCAAACATTTAAAGATTTGTTTTTGAGATCCCCCTACCTCGCCCCAATAGGGGTGAAAGATTATATTGGTCCTTTGGCTACAGCACTATGAATAATCATAGCATAATTTCTCTTCCTCTAAATATAAATCACATATATTTTTAATGGTCAAGTGACTGACAAGACATTGACACAACCTGTCAAATACATATAATGAGTTTTCGTTTCATATGAGATTTTACGAAACCAGTCTTTTCATTATTGCTAGCAACATTAACATTTCCAGAGGCATTTTATAGATGTGAACATATTCTAAATACAAAATATCATTATCACTTAACTCAGAAAACCTATGTTTTGACTGGTTAAACAGAGTCAGGCATTCTGTTGTGCCATTAACACATTTACATGTTGTGATTATCAATATTATGACTACACAATCGATATTTGAATGGCGCATCCAGTAATAAACTGTCCAGGGTATATTACACCGACGACATATAAAAAAAAAAATATTGCACGGGTGAATTCACTAGCAACCGTTGAATAGTGTGATAAATATGCTAATATGATTTCTTCAAAATCAAGCACTTACAGTGTGATCACTAAGTTATTTCCCCCCCCCCCCCCCCCCTAATTATGTGACATACAAAAGTCCTAACAAGACCACATTGCAGATAATGACTGGTTCTGTATAACAATAGCAATGAATAATACAGCAGCATTACGAGAAGTTTAATGCCGTCAGACTTGAACTTTAATAATCTCTTAAAGAAGGAGTTCCTGGACTGTCTTTTCTGGTTGTTTCATTTTTACACCTGGCACCGATCAAATGGACGTGTCTTTGGTTTTACCAAAATACAGAGATGTGCAGTGAAGGTATATGATGGGAACCTTGGATTTTGAAGACTGCATATAGGTTAAGAAAAAACAAATGAAAAAGGAATGATTACTACACCTAATATATAGTAATGAAATGATAAAAATATATAATCATATACACATGTAATATGACACGATTCTGTCACGATTTACCATCTTAGCCTGATTTTTACGTGATGAATTATTTATTTCAATTATCAATAACTATTACAAACAAGTCAATCAATGATTGACATCCAAGAAGATCATGATTAGTGAGTGTGATAGCCGGTTTTCTAGCTACAACACAGTCCTCCTTCCAATAACATGGCGGTACCATTGACCATTGCACTCTTGTCACTCAGCAGAAACAGGGTGGCATTCACAACATCTTCTAACTCTGTCAATGAAAACAAGACGCATATCAGTTTCAGTGTTCATCCCACACTACTTCTAGCTCACATTACAGTCCTTGATATAAACGCACTGATACTTCAGATAACAACAGTTTACTTGTATGTGTTACAGCTCACCTGCAAACTTATTTAATGGAGTTCTTGCCAACATGGGCCCAGACTTAGCCGGGTCACTCCATCCTGACTTTCCCATCTTTGTCCATACAACTGTCGGATTCAGAGAATTTACTCTTATCTACAAGAGAAAAATACCGGTATGAAAGTTTGCAAAAAATAAAACCCTTTTAAATTAATATTTAACCTACATGTACATCAATTAATTGTGCTAAAATGAAAGTGATGTTTGATTTAATTAGATGGGTCTTAGGAGAAATATTAGGAGTAATATGAAAGTGAAACCTGCATAGTTGTCCATTTTGACCACGACCCTGTTGGGTTTCTTTTTGTTTTTGTTTTTTGTTTTTTTATTTTTTTTTTATTTTTATTTTTTTGCAGTCCTCATAGTCATTGAGTTTGATAAGGATTTCACACAGAATAGGACCATCTTGTGTGGACTAAAGAACTAGAAACCTTTAAATTTGTGACCATGTCTTCTGTGAAATGAACGACAATGAAAAGTGATATATGAATTGTCAAACCAAACTATGTTAGAGAATGAGTGGTGCGAGTGTAGAATGATCTTTTTGCATCTGGAAAGGGAGAAGTAAGAAAACATTGCACTGTATTTATATGCGTTATCATGTGCATATTTATGAATATTTGGAAACTTTTGCACGCAGTAAGAACCTAGAAGTGACGTAATGAGGCCTCAATATGAAAGTGAAACCTGCAGAGTTGTCCATTCTGACCACGACAATAAAGAATGATATATGAATTGTAAGACCAAAACCAGTGCTACTAAAATGTATATTAGAGAAACAAAATTCTCGAAATATACATGAAATATATATGGATGAGCTTTTCTTCCATCATGCAGTATTTGTCTCCCATTTGAAAACAGTTTCTTTGTCTACCCCAAAGGAATGACAGAGTGTGCACACTGACCAAATGATCATGAATAAGAGATGATCGAGTGACATCGATAGTAAGTTTAGAAACACAGATTTACTAACCTTGTGCGGACCAAGTTCCAGACACATGACCTTGGTGAGCATGTCTAACGCAGCCTTCGAGGCACCATAGCTTGTATGGTTTTTTAAAGCCATTTTGGAAGCTATGCTTGACATGTTGACAATAGCACCTCCTTGTCCCCTCTCTATCATTCCTTTTACACACACCTAATAATGACATTAGAAACATCATTCAAGATGTAAATCTGGATATGTTTAAAATATGTATAAAATACAGTCAATAATTTTTCATTTACCAGTACATAGACGCTCAGGTGAAAATTACCGACAGTTTTAAAGTCATTGAGCTCAAAACACCATAAATGTGATATCTGAGGAAACGCATTACTGTAATTTTAACTCGGAAATACTGAACTTACCTAGAATTTCAATATGAATGAATGAAATTTGACAACTAATATTATTATTATGATAAAAATATTATACACATGTAGGCTGTGAAATTTGCTCTAATTCATAGTGAAACATATTCGTATTACATACATTGATCATCGGTTATGAACATTTCCATAAACTTTCGAACAGTTCATTCCTACAACAATTACTTACCTGCGATACATTGACTACAGCCTTCAAATTAACGTCAAGTATACTGAAAGGAGAAACAAAAGTTATCGATATAAAGAATGCATTGTATCTGTATAATCAAAAAGTATAAAAAGTATTTATAAAACACAGACATGTACAAGGGGGTGGGAGTGGGGATTGGGGGTTGGGAGGGGGGTGTTGAGCGTGAAACAGCAAAATAATTGGGAGGGTTTTGTCAGACTGTCTTGACCCCTATTTCTCATAATAGTATCCGATCTTGTCAAGTTATGTCTGATATAACGAATTAATTTAGTCGAAAGAATCATCAGTTGTTGTTTCTGAAATTCCGGGATTTTATGTTTTGGATGTGGGACAGAATAAAGTGAGGGCGGAGTTTGGTGACCACTTAGGCCCTCCGAGACACTGGTGATAAAATGATGCGAAATTCTTCTGACACTTTCTCAATGCTGACTAATGGAGAAAACAATAAGATATGGTAAATTGTATATTAAGATTTCTTTGTATCCCCACAGAAATTCTCAAAATCTTAGTGTTAGGAATCAATTATTTCGTTTCTTTTTTAGCAAAGACGGGGTTTATTTTGTCATCAATCAAGTTAGCATTAACAGTATTTCCACAGGTGATAATTATCACCCTATGGACAGCCAGAATTATTGAACATAGTAGCATTACCATTGTACATTTAATGCATAAACTGACAGTCTACTAATTATGATATAAAAGTATGGCTGAGATGAATAATTAATTAATTCATGATAACGGTTCTAAACAATAAGATGAAAAATCATTGGTAAATACTGTAGAAACTAACATACAAATCAAGTTCCTCCTTCTTGACCTCTAGGAATGGAGAACCTCTCCCCACTGCTGCATTGTTGACAAGAAGGTCAATGGGACCAAGCTGTTCAACGATTTTCCTTGAACCATCCCAGTCTTGTAAATCAGCCTGCACAATATTCATGCTAGGTACCTGTGTCAAAAACAAATATAGCATTTTTTTCACTCAGACTGTACTTTGCTGAATACATAGGTACATTACAATATACATAATTGATTTGAAATGTCCCAAAAGAATTATGACAGTCAGGATAACGAAAAGAATCTTGACCAAAAGTATGCTTTTAATATTTTTTCAATGCCTTTATAAAAAAAACGCCTTAATAAAAACAAGTCGGTTAATTGTTTCAGAATCAAATTTATATACTAGAAATTGAGACAGTTTGACAAGTTTTTCACCTACATTACACACAATACAAGGCTTTTAAATGTAGAAACGAGTGTAAAGTAATTCATAGACATCTATCCAAATTAAATAGTTGTTTTCAGTCCCAAATACAACCACATTCGGAGTTATTATGAGTCAATATGTATAGCGTATACAGATAAGCAAGAGTTGTCTCCCCTTGCCCATACAAATCTAATGCTTCACAAATTAAGCAATAGAAATTTGTCCCCTACCGAATAAACATCACCCCAACATGTTATAGACCAAAATAAGGTTTGGCATTCCGTTATTGAGATAGTGCGTTTTGAAAATGTTCTGCATCATTGAACCCAGTGACCTTGAAATTCATATTAAGAAATTTTATACCAAGAGCTAGAACATATTGCTCACCAAACATTGTGACATTGGGTCACTTAGTCATTTAATATTTAATTCCTGCCTAAAACGGGAAGTTTTCCTTTGATGGTCCATCTAGTGCATACGCTTGACAGCCCGCCATTGACAAAATATCAATACGCTAGGTATCTCCGTTATTTCGTGTTGACCTCTTTGACCATAAGACCTTGGGTCACTTGGTTATTGAGAAGTTTTCTGAAGTTTATTTCACAAAATTATACATTCGAACTTTTACCCTGATGAAAAACCGGAAGTTGATGCTTGACAGAAAACAAATCAAAAGATGATTTAATTACATTAAGCCATTAATGAGTTATGGCGATTAAGGTATAAACGCTTATTTTGTCATGGTGGCATTTTTTCACAGAAGTATAAAGCTTTAAAATGATATGTGGGAAAACATTAATTATATTCTTGCTATAAATTACATTACTCTTTTGACGCAAGCTATACAATTTAAGAAAATTTCATTGACAAACCTCAGCACAATATCAGTAGGTTTAGTGGAAAGCCCTGATTATATTGTATACTTTAACTTAAACAACTACCATCATGAATTACCAATTCTTCAATAAAATTGTAGCCAACATACAAAATTGAAGGCTTTATCCTCTTGTGTAATTATCAATTATATAATTGCTGAATGGAAGTTAGCTGCAAAATTCACTTTAAATGATTTGCAGTGATTTAACAACTACACTCGACTACTTCACCTCAGACTTTAAGGAGTCCAGGTCTGCCTGTGTCCTACTGAGGGCAAACGTTTCAGCTCCACATTCTACCAGCTTCTTTGCAATTTCACGTCCAATACCTGTTTTGATTATATATAAATAACAATAAGTACACTTACCTGTATTTTGCTGTAATCAAAGGTTAACATGTACAATGTAATAGAATGCAGCAAAAGACGAAACATGATCAAACTATGATTCCTTTAAGGTTCAAATCAGGATATATTTCGTCCCATAATACTAAACTCGGTCAAAATTGTGGGTAGCAATGACAACAAGATTTTTTCGGATTAGTCAACCGGATATCGTGACCTAAAAATAAGACTTTTCCACCACCCTTCAATTGATTTTTAACGTTCAATCTAGGCTTTTCTATATACATTTGAATTAGATATTTATTCAATTTACGTTTAATTTAAACATACTACTTCTAGTCAGGAATAAGGGATGCTAATCATACTGATTGCCACCCGACTCTGTCGATTGCTATCCGCAGTTTTGGCCGAGTTTTCTGGGACGAAATGAACCAACTGTGGAGATAAACAAAAACATTTGCTATATGGCACGCGCTGACTTGATAAAGGGACAGATTGCCGCTAAAATTCTACAATTTACGCTATTACTACAAAACAAATCATAAATATATTATATATCTATAGTTCAAATAAGAGAAACACGTTGTGTGTATATGTATAGAATGAAATAGTGTTTAAAACAGAAAAGATTTGATTCAGTTTATTTTCAGTTTATATTCAGATGCTCATCTGTCGTTACATAGTAACAATAGTACATGATGACATCATAGATTTGTTGACGTCACACTATATGTACGAATCTTAAATCCAAAACAGACTAGCTTAGGTTTAAACAATTTGATGACAAACTTTTCTCACTTTTCTTAATAAAGCAGTGTTTGTTTACATTTTATAAAAAGGATTATTTTGAAGTTATTTTGTCCACATACAAAATGTACATCAAGATGTCCAGTTAGATGCATTTTCCTATATTCAGGAGAGTGCATATGCTGCTTGTGCACTCGGACCCTGCCTCTGAAATGGTCTCCAATTTCTCCTATTTAGTACTCCTTACAACCTGTACACGTAATTACACCAAGTACATTTAGTGTATTGCACGGCATAGAAGAATTGATTGTAAATATCATCCCTTTTAAATCTTTGATTTGCCATATTCTTAAAATGCACATGTGCCATATCTAGGGTCCTTACATCAAATTTTGCTGACTTAAAATGTCTCTTCTGTTTTCAGTTTTGATTTGCTTAATGTTCATTTAAGAATTTTCAGTTCCATTTTTGCTGTTGTTGATTTTTGACTTCTCAAGTACTCTTTCCGTTTTTTGGTCGTAACTCAATATTTCCTGAAGGATTTTGGCTGTTGGATATATGCAACAGAGCGCATGATTGATTGATTTTAGATCACTGTCTCCGCTTGGGATCAATCCCGGGACCTCTGGCTTGCTTATCTTATACGCTCAACCGATTGATCTAAAGAGAAAATCTCCCTAGCCGAGCGGTATCTTGTGGCTATTTACCAGGGTTACAAACATATTCTTGTTCCGGGTTATGCGTTGTTACGGGTGACATTAATATGTTTTCATCGTCTTTTCTCTTGAAGCTAGGTTTTTCTGTCAAGCTTTAGAGTTATTTCGATTCCGTCTTGGACCACTTTCGTGGTTAGTTTTGTTGTTAAGTATTTATACAACTCATGCAGATGGACATTTCCTACCTCTTCTTCGCTGTGTAGATTGTCTTTGCCAAGTTATAGGGTATACTGCGTGTAGTGTACCCGGATAGCATGAGCTAAAATGAAGGTATTGATGTGTATCTGTAAGCTTGTATTAAATTCCGTATTGATGTTTTCACTCATTTTCTTATCTAAAATATAAAAAATGCTACTTGATTACAATATATTGCCGTAATGAAATGTAAATGTGTATCCAGATAATTTAGTAATTCCTTAAACTCCAACGATTTGTAATCATCATGCATATGCTTCTAGGTATCTGAATGTGTTGCATAGGTAGTTACAACTTTGGTGCCCATCGCTGTTCCCATGATCTGTACAAAATGTTCATTTTTAAGGAAAATGTGTTTTTAGAACCAGTTCCATTGGATTTAAAATGAATCTTTTGAAAAAGCGTTGATGAATTTTGAGTCTACTCGTGGTGTCTCCCTTGTGTCATCTTCCACAGTAAAAACACTACTCTACTAATGAAGGAGTTCAAACAAAAGTTGTGCTTGTAGCAATATTGATCTACTTCCAAGTTACAATGTACATCCGTCTGTTTCTAGACTTAGTATCCTGTCCTTAACTCTTGTTTTTGATCCGACAAATCTCCAAAAGGTTCTAGGATTGGTCTTTGGATCTTGTGACACTTTTCCCTCATACAACCAAACTCATTTTCTTTGTGTTGTTGTTGCTCTATTTCTTGCTATCCTGTATTGTTCATGATTCCCAGGTGTTTTATCTCTCAGGAATTGTTGCCCGAATTTCCTTTTTGGTTTTAGTCCATCTATTACTGGTTTGTTTATCCAAGGTTTGTGTACTCTTGATACTGTTTAACAACGTGTCGACAAAGAAATTCCATGTTTTTGTCTAGTTCCTAAATTCTTAATATGTCTGATTACCCTATGACTCATAACAGTTTATGAGTCATAGTATAAAAAGACACATCAAGTGTTTACAAAGCGATACGATAGTGACATGGCCCTGTGCTTCATCTACGCCGGTTTCACAAGAATTCTTTGACTGCTATGGTATCTGATTCTTCCTTGATCTTTCATCGATTTTTTTATTTCTTACTGACACATTCAAGACGAATATACAATTGACCAAAGCAGAGTTGATGGAAGACTTAAAGGACGACGTACATGAACTGGTAGACAGAATAAAAAAAGAACGACAAGAACGATGTTCAAAGGAAGATATTATCCTCTTCTATGTGCCAGAAAGCGATAGCATGAACGGCAATGTAATAAGACCCCATCATGTCTTTGCAGACCTTTGTTTAATTCTTGGAGAAAAGGTCCCAGAAATTCGGTCATCAAATAGTCTTGACAGATACAACAGAGACATTACCAAACTCTTTGTGATAGTGTTAAAAAAATAAACAAACAGGAACATAAATGATTACTGGAGAGTTCACGACGTATAAAATCCACGGCCTCGGGTGAATTGATGAAGGTCATGCTAACCATGGACCTGACTTATATATATGTCCAAAGAGATTAGAGGAAAACAAAATATCTAGCCAAGCAAGCCTCTAAAATAAGGAAAAAGAGGACCTCATACGGGGGAAAATGGAAACATCTAACTAAGTGAAATACATTACAAACGTTAACAACACAGGGAAATGGCTTGTTGTCTGAAGATTGCGCTCTGCAACATGCCCCTTACCTGTTGCAGAATGAGAGCTCCCCAAAATCAGAAATAAAAAAGAAATTATCAACAAATTACATCAGTCTTATTAGGAGCGTGACATCGGGAGTAAGACTAGTTACAGCAGAAGTATACAATGATACTACCCTAAATTCCTCTCAACTCCTAATGGTGAAACGTTGGCCTCTATTATAATCACTGATGATTATCCGGCCACTGATGCACTAGTTTCCATGGGAAATGAAACACTAACCAAGTCCGATAGGAAACATGCTTTAACACTTTTAAAAGATTTGCATTTAAATCATCCAGAAACTGCAAACTCTCCAAAAAACTATCAGTTTAATATATACTCTAACAGTGATACCCGGACATCTACATCGAAAGGAAGAGCCAGGTATTATATACCATACCAAACAACTGTGCAAGAATTCCCTGTGTGAGTATGACAAAAGACAATACAAGAAAGAAAATAACCACATATTTGAGGCAAAAAATAATAATCAGGAATCAGAAATGCACACAAAAATTTAATTAAGATTAATTCTCATTTCATTTGACTAGATAACCTTAAAGATCAAATAGCTCGTACAATAAACCTAAAGAACAAGAACCAGTGTGTAATATCTTGGCGGATAATAACATAAATAATGGAGCTACTGGACAGTTTTAACCATAAATACTGGAGCTACTGGACAGAATTAACCATAAATACTGGAGCTCCTGGATAGAATTAACCATGAATACTGGAGCTACTGGACAGAATTAACCATAAATACTGGAGCTACTGGACAGAATTAACCATAAATAATGGAGCTACTGGACAGAATTAACCATAAATAATGGAGCTACTGCACAGAATTAACCATAACAGTTCTTATCCAACATCAAAAACTGCGTCCTCCTACAACGAGTCTTAGAGTCTGCCATATAAGGAGAGGGTCAACAAAGCAACACCCTAGACTTATAGAGTTTTACAAACGAGGAAGGGATGGTCGATAATCTGGTATATAATCCAATTATGGGATTAAGCAACCACTGATTATTCTCATTTGACCTCATGGCCTATACAGAATTAAACCAGGATCTTAAAAACGCCCCTAGCCGTAAGGTCACAAGGGGGATTATACAACCATCTGTAATAATCTCAGACAAATCGACAAAGGAAATTCAGCAAAGCATTTGACACAGTATGTGACAGTCTCCTACTTTACAAAATTGAGCAATATTGGGCTAATGAAAGCTTCTGAAATGGATCAAGGACTTCTCATATTATGGCTCAGAGTATTTATTAACGGACAGTGTATCAACAGTGTTCCAGTAACAAGCGTGTCCCTCAGGGAAGTGTCCTTCAGCCAATACTTTTTTTCTTATCTATGTGAACGATTTACCAGAAGTGGTATCCTGCCTAGTTGAAATTTTCGCGGGCGACACATACTCGAAAACTGCAGACCTCGTTAAGGAGAACTACAAAACAATATTGATGAGATTGTGAACTTGTCAGAAGGCTGGCTTATGAAGTTGAACCTCACTAAATGTAAACACATGGAAATTGGCAATAGTACTAAATCATCCAGCTATGACATTAATTCCGGGGATACTAAATCCAGCATCCATCAATTGAAAGGTGAAACAGACCTGTTCCTAACCAGGTAAATTCTGCAGCATCTAAAGCAAACAAGATAGTGGATGTAATCTTCAGGAGTTTTACCTATATGGATCCGGACCTATTCAAAACCCTCTATAAAACTTCCGTGTGGTCACAGCTAAAATATGTGACCAATGTCTGGTACATAGCTCTCAAAAAATAAAGCCATGATACATAATCCCAAGAAAAGAACCACAACAAGTGTGCCATCCCTCAGAGACCTACCCTATGAAAATCGTCTGAGACTACTGGGTCTTCCTACGCTGGAGTATCGTCGCTAACCTTCTGATTTGATTCAACTCTACACAATAATTGATAAAATTATCAAATAGACTCGAACATAATATTTAGCAAAAAACTTGCACAGCAATAAGAGGAAACACATATGTTCTATTCAACACATTTTCAAACAGGGTTATTAACCATTGGAATGGTCTACCAAACAAGGTTGTTGCTGCGAAAACTGTCATTAGCTTCAAATCCAAACCCAACAAACATTGCAGGAACCACAGGGAAAATTTCTCGGCAAATGATGTCAACTATAATGGTAGTTGAAATAGTAACAGTCCTGCTAAAAAATTCAATCGACTGGTAAATAATCGGGTCGGGTTATTTGCCAGCTGATAAGAGACATTATTTTATTTTTGTATAAGTGTACCCATGAACAAGTCGATTGGGTGTTGATCCGCCACTTGTCAGGCATCAACTATAGGATTTTTGAAAAAGTAGGTCATTAAATTCCATTAAAATAAGCACAAATACAGGTGCATGCATAATTTTCTATGTCACTGTATTTTTAACAATGCATATATTAGTTATATGAAACCGGAACTCATAAGTCTGTGTAGGAGGGGAAATACCCAAACTTGACACGAGGTCGAATAGCTGCGAACCACTATAGCGAGCTGCCACCGTTACAGTTCAGTTGTTCAACCAGGGGCGTATAGTAGGCCTACATTACATGTACTTTTCATATGTATGTACACTATATACGTTCCTGGTCCCACATTTCTACACTAATTGATAAACTCCTTTTGCATTTTTTGCAGTGTAAAACAAGTAACAAGTTACCTTTACCAGCACCTGTCACGAGTGCCCGTTTGCCGTGAAAAGATATTTCCATGATGTAATGATGTGTAAAACGATTCCACAATCAACTGCTAGATGCTTTCGGCATACCTCGGCAAATTCATTCAATGATCCATAACCGCAGTTTCGTATGACCAGTATAACAAATAATTTAGAAGGAATATAGCTTTCATTATTGGATAGAATTAGCATACTATGACAATATGATATTTGCAATCATATTCATGTAGAAATATTTACATATTATGTAAAGCAAGTATTTCAAATAAAATTTCTGAAAATGACTTGAAACATTCTTACGTAAACAGTGCAGTGACTGCTTTTGATAAGATGGGAAGCGTTAACCTTTCAATGTTATTTTTTGGCGCCAAAATACAGATATGAAGGATAAGCATACGATTTTAACACCTGACCATTTCTAAGTCGCCTGCCCGAAGGGCAAGTGAGCTTATGCCGCACGTGGTGAGGCGTCCATCCGTCCGGCATCAACTTTTTTCTTCTAAACAACTTCTCAATAACCATGAGCCACAGCTCGTCATTACATTGGGTGTGTAGCATGCTTGGGTAAAGGGCTAACAGATTCAAATATGCTAAAATCTTTAAACAATTCATTCTCAATAACCAAGAGGCCAAGTGATTTGATATTCAGCCTATAGTATGCCCGGATAAAAGGTTACGAAGTTTGTTCAAATGAATGACCCTGACATGTATTCAAGGTCAACCTAAAAATCTTTGAACAACTTCTTCTCAATAACCGAGAGACCAAGGGAGTTGACATTGAGTCTCTTGCGTGCTCTGGTAAAGGGCTTCCAATTGTGTTTTAATGAAAGACCTTGACCTCAATTCAAGGTCAGGTCAATTAGGCTAAAATCTTAAATAATGACTTCTTCTCCATAACCAAGAAATTCAGTGTGTTGATATGGGGTCTGTATCAGGCTGGGAAGAAGGTTTACCAACTTGTTCAAATGAATGAATTCAATATGCATTCAAGGTCACGGGAGCAAAATAAGCTAAATCATTAAATGACTTCTACTATAATGTAAACAAAGAGATGGAAAACATGGTAGCATATTTCTAGGAGCAGGCGTAAAACATATGTTTTAGGGTCGTGCTAATGTTCTTGTTATGAAATAGTAATCCTCACACACATAAACATAACAATTAAGTACCTATCTAATAGATCGTTACTTCCTGTACTGTTTTTGCTGGAGGACTGGCTGTGTGCAGGGTAACTTTCAGCGTCGTCATCACAATCAACTCAGCCATTACCTGCTTTTCCTGGAATAATTCCTCAACGGCTCCACTACATATAGAGAAATATATCACATGTTTGATGCAATCACAGTAGTTGCATTGTATTTTTTAGGGAGAAGCATCGCGGCAGTCATAGCTGTAGCACTTATAGAAATATTGAGAGTGTCTTACAGTGAGCCTTGCCGTGACATTCTATCTGTGTGTTTTGTCTGTGCTGTCTCTCTGACTAGAAGACATATTAGGAATATTGGAATCAAATAGATTAATTCATATTCGTGAGTTAAATTACGTAGGAGTTGATCAAGAACTTAAAAATGTGTGATTCTTACTTATCAGTGTTGGTTTGTCTTCCTCCGTTCAAATCATTAGATTCTGTGTTCCAACATTTACCTTTGTTACATATTATTTTTTATACAATATATTACTTTGTTACCTTATGTTAATGTTCATCATTGTATTGCTGAATATTGCCTAAAAAAAGAATGTGTATCTATTTGACTAAATGATAAAACGTGTGAAGATTTTAAATTTATTTTGTGTGGAGGATACAGATTTTCACGTTTGCTGTAATAAGTTCCCCCTCTGTAATCAAGCTATATCTCTCCCAACTTCATCCTCCATCCTCGTCAATTGCAGTACACAAAAAAAGTACTAAACTTAACATTTCAGATTCTTGAGCTTGTAATTGAATCAAGACCGATAAAACAGTTTGTATCTTAGAATAGGAATGGAGTAAATCTTTCGAAAATTTTGGATTTTCCACGAGGTGTTCAAATAGTTATGCATTACTTATACATTTACACAGGATCTTGAAACAAATTTCCAACCCATGGTCCATTATATGGTGTATGGACCTTGCAGTGAGAAATGCCATGTCCCTGTGTTACAAAGAAAAATTGGCATAACTTCTGTTTTGTTACACTAGTATCTTAATAAATGCCCTGTGCGGTAAATATGGTGGAAATTGCATGTCCATGCATTTGTGAAAAGACCAAAACATCAACTCAAGAATTTTAGTCATAGAGTTAAATTTATTTTGTTATAAAAAATGATGATGTCCCAAAGATTTTCTATGCAATGTGAACATCATGGATTAAGAGAGCTTAAATGTTTAAACAGCTAATCTTAATTAAATTACAACAAATTAACGGTGTATCATCGTGACATAAAAATTATATCAAAAAACATAAAATGAGAAAATCAGATAAAAATACACGTGTACATGGATAAAGATTATGTTTCAATTTGTAGGTGGTACATTTCTGTGTGACAGATAGTATAGTATGAATTTCTCTAAAAACTACCTCCACTGCCACCCACTGAATGACTTTCTCATAAATGCACATATCTTCAAACATTTAAAAAATATTTTGTAAATGTTTGCATGAACTTTGCTGGTAGATACACTGTATCCACAATTGAATTAATTTGCAATCACATTTATGTGGAAAAAAAGACACAGGTGTCATTAATATCAGTCAATAATATTATATCAAAATTCATAAACTTCTAGTCCAAAACTCCATGCATAATATATACCAACAGACAATCATCTCTCTTAGGCACTATCAACTAACATGTGATACGCTTATAAACAAATAATCTCCCTTCCGTACCGCACTATAAATTATCATCATGTCATACACCAATAGACAATTATCTTTGTTGGGTACAGCAATATAGAACAGTTTGGTACAGCACTTTCATCACAATGTGATATACCAACAGACAAATATTTGTCTTAGGTATAGCATTATCAATCATCATAATATGTACCAATAGACATTTAATTATCTCTGATTAAATAATTATAATGTGATATATACCAATAGACAATTATCTCCCTCTGGTATAGCTTTATAAATTATCATGATATAACATACCAATAGATAGTTAATTATCTCTGATTAAATAATTATAATGTGATACACCGATAGATATTTACTTTTGTATCTCCATTTGATACAGCACTATAAATTATCATATTGTGCTATACCAATAGACGGTTATCCCCCTTTGTATAACACTTTAAATTATCAGGTGATACACCAATAGACAATTATCTCCCTTAGGTATAGCACTATCAATTATGACACACCAATAGATAATTATCTCCCTTAAGTACAGATAATTTTAATGGTCAAGTGACTGACAAGATATTGACACAGCCTGTCATACATCTATAGGATCATAAATGAGTTTTCATTTCATATGAGATTTTATGAAACAAGTCTTTCTTTTTTTTCTTTTTTATTTTTGCAAGCCTTAGTTTGCGAAAATTAAAACTACCAGGCAAATTTCATAAAAATCTCATGAAAAAAAAAGAAAAAAAAAAGATTTAAGATACTTTTTATCACATAACT
Source organism: Pecten maximus (assembly GCF_902652985.1). Taxonomy (NCBI): domain Eukaryota; kingdom Metazoa; phylum Mollusca; class Bivalvia; order Pectinida; family Pectinidae; genus Pecten; species Pecten maximus. The sequence continues at coordinate 39,695,823 of NC_047015.1, read as the reverse complement.
CAGAAAACCTATGCTTTGACACAAGTTTTACAAATGCAGAGGACTTAATCAAACAAAGACCACCACTTTGTTGCACCATTTACACTTCTTGACATGTCATTGTCCATATTTTGACTTCAGAATACGGTGTACATATCTGACTGGCACAGCCAATGATAAAAACTCCAGGGAATATTACACTATGGCACATACAAAACATTTACACAGGTGAAATCATTAGATAGCAGGCTTATTATGTAATAAATATGCTATATGATATCTTCAAAATCTAGCATTTACAGTGTCACCATATAATTCCTCTGCCCCCTTATATGATGTCATAAAAAAAGATCCTGTATTGCAAACAATAAAATTTGACTGATTCTGTATAACAAAAACATCAAATTGAATCTACCAGCAGGATTACAGTAAAGTTCTATCTCAGCATTGGCCTGTAATAATCTTTTAAAGGGCATATTTCTGGACTGTCTATCAATATTCTTATTCTAAATTGTTGTTTTTTTACATCTGGCATCGACCATATGGAGCATAAATCTTTAGATTTGCCATCATACAGAGATGTGCAGAAGAGGTTCAGAACAAAGAAATGAAAAAGGAATGAATAATACCCTTAATATACAGTTAATTATTACCCCTAAAGAGACATTATGGTAAAATCATTATTTCTTTTATTGATTGTACTTTTTTGATACATTTCTAGTTACGCTTCTCTGTTATCCTGATATTCACATTTATTTCCAGTATCCAACTTGAACATAAAATTTAGTCAGGAAGCTCCTTTCAAATATAACGCTAATAATATCACTTGGCTGTTTTGAAAAAGAGGTAGACATTGTGTAAACAGGAACCCCTGATGCACGTGGAGACACAGTACGCAAACACCTGTTTTTTGAAATTGGATTAGATAAAGTTGTGGCAGATATTATTTGATAACTCAAAATCAATTCAGAATTAGAAAAAGATGACATTTATTCCCAGTATTGTATCAAATATATAATATGTGTACACAACAGGCAGAGCTAACCATACATTCACATTTGCCTTGTCTGTCAATACACACTTATAGACAATGCTGCAGAACATGTGCATTGTCCAGATAGTCGCAGCTTGCATGAACAGCTCCCGTTTGTTATACATGTTGCTTCCCTAGCAAAATGCAAGGGGTTTCTTTTGCCCATTTGACAATCTTTCATATATTTTTGTAACTAATGCTGTAGCCCTATTAAACAGCAGCTGATTCACTTGGGAATCCATGTTTGTTTACAGGTGTGTGGTATATGTCTTGTGCGCATGGGCATGTGTGCATCACACATGACGCAAACAAAAAAATCCAGACTGTAGGAGGTTCATTCCCTTTTATAGTCATTAATTCACGTCTTCATGTACATATTTCAGCAAAATCCAATTGTCATTGTTCATAAGGTGATACACTTGATATATATCGAATAACAAAAACAGTTTCAAAAAATGTTTTATCATGATATATACAGAGGAACTTCATTAACTCTTACTGGGAAAACTCAAATACCCTGCTTCACTTGAAGTATGTTGTCACTCCTGGCTGAATTCTCTCTTTATCCTTGTAAAAAAAAAACTCAGAAAACTCGGAATCGGAAATCTCGGATAATATGAAGTGAAAATTAAGTCCCAACAATAAAAATCCTACTTGAAATGAACAAATAATTCAAAGTATTGGGTTTTTGTTTAACAACGATCAGTGGTGAAAGCAGACATTTTTTTAACATCGAATTTCCTTTTGCGATAGGCACTTAAACCTACCGATTACGGTATTATATGCTATTATAAGTGTTTAATAATTTGTCTGTGGAATCTTATAACAAATCTCGCTGATAAAAAGTACTGCTTTACTTACTTCAGGTAATTTCCCAAGGCAATCGCCGATAATAATACACACAACAGTCAACAACTCATCTACCAGCTCACCCAAGCGGAACTAATCTCTGACACACTAGTACTCGGATGATGTTTTACAGGTGTAAAAAAGAAAGTCACCACTGCTTATTAAATATTTCAACCACTGAAACAATAGCTTAGGTGTTCAGAATACGTCTGTATTAATGGTCACTGCTGTCTATTAAATCAGATGACATGCCAACTCAATAACAGTAACAATTTATACGCACTTCCACAACTCAACTTCCTGTGTTAATAATACACATGGAAATGGGGTTGTTATTGGTGAAACACAAGAAGGCCTATCAAACAGCATTTTATATGTCAAATACAAGGTAATGGTCAAGGTCGGAAACAAGATTTTCAGTTGGGGGGGGGGGGGGGGGGGGGGGGTTCTAGTGTATTTCACGATAGATTCATACAATTTTAATTTTAGGGGGGGCATGCGCCCCTCACACTCCCCCTTAAATCCGCCAGTGGTGTTTCTGTTACATTTTACATATAATCTGTGTTCTATTTAAACGGTTATTTGACTTGATGTTAGTAAATTGTTATTTGGTTGAATTCCGTTTTATCGTTATTCCTTTTGCAAACATAACATGTACATTATACCGTTATTGAAGTGACCAAGTGAAAGAAACTCTATCGTGAATGTATATTGGCAAAACTACCCCAAACTATGAGTGACAGGATGAAATATTACATATGCATGTACATGTATTGACCAGTCTTTAAAATAAACAGATGAGTGACAGAGCGGAGTTAATGATTATATAATTTTGACAAATATTCACCAAACTTTGCACCGAAAATGACAACTCGCTTAATTCAAACACTCGGATAACTCCAAGTTTTCTCGTGGTCCTGTCGAGTTCGAGTTAATGAAGTTCGATCCACTGTATAGTAATAAAATAATAAAAATACATAATCATATATCATATATCATATGGCACGATTCTGGCTTGATTTGTCATCTAAGTCTCATTTTCACGTATCTCTCTGTGTGAACTGTGATCAATTGATCAATTATGAATTTCAATTATCAATAACTATTACAATTATAAATGATAGACATCCACTTTAACATAGTTGAAGAGCAAGATAAGTGAGTGTGATATCTTCAGACAGCAGGATTTCTAGCTGCAAGACAGTCCTCCTTCCAGTAGCATGGAGGTACCATTGACCATTGCACTCTTGTCACTCAGCAGGAACAGGGTGGCATTCACAACATCTTCTATCTCTGTCAATTAAAACAAGACACATATCAGTTTCAGTGTTCATTCCACACTAGTTTTAGTATTTGACATTAAGCACCGATACTATAGATAACTGTTCATTTATGTTACAACTTACCTACAAACTTATTCAATGGAATCCTTGCCAGGAGGGGACCAGACTTAGCCGAATCACTCCATTCTGCCTTACCCATCTCAGTCCAAACAACAGTTGGATTCACAGTATTTACCCTTATCTACAAGAGAAAAATCACATATATCAGAAGTTCCTGAAAATCCTCTGTACAAGACATTTTCTTCTCAAAGTACTGTGAATGGTCATTTAAAGTAAATACAACCTAGCTACACTGTACATGTACTCTTATAAAGTTAAGATATAATTCCTACTGTTAAAGAGTGAATTAATAATGATCTGAAATGCAAGTGGTAAATTGATAGATTATCTTTCAATTATAGACTGTCTTGTTAACCTGTGCAGGAACATAACAATTTTATAGCTATCTGGGCACTAGCTGGCTTGCTGGCGGATTGCATCTATGGGTTAAATTAAGGTCAATTGATCATGATGCCCTCTATGGATTAAGGCACAACTTCATTCAAGCCTCTTTCCATATGATAGTTGTTTAGAGAATGAATTGTTATGTAAAGGTATATCGAGGGAATCCTGTATGTAACAAGAGGCCTACGGGCATTAACGGTCATCTGACTCTAAAGACCCTTCTACTAATGTAGCTAGTATACAATGTAAATACTCTATAGCAATTATAGTGACACTGTTGACCATAGCAGTCATCTTCGATTTTTGACAGACCCGAAATATACCTAATAACACTTGAGCAGGACCATGTGACCTCAGGATCATTTCAGGTAAGTTAAAGCTGAAACTTGAAATAGGTGTTATCTAGCAAAACCATGATTGCGAAATCATGTTACAAAATGGCTGTCATGGCAGCCATGTCAAAGTTTTTACAGGGCTTAACAATAACAACACTTTGTTGGCTCCCATTCCTTAACATCTTTACCAATTTTCAGCTCAATGGCACCAATGGAACTGGAGAAGATGTTTATTTTATTTTTTTTAAATGGCTGCCATGGCGGCCATGTTGGCCATGTTGGATTTCAGACCGACCATAAAAATAACAACACTTGGTCAGGACTATTTCAGAGCTAAATGCCACTGGTAGAACTTGGATTGAGAAGAAGTTTGAAATGTGAAAAGTTTAAGCGCAAGTCAGTTCCATTGTAAGCCTCCGAGTAGGCAAATATCTATGCTAACTGTCAAGTCTAATGAAAATAGTATCAGACGATTGGAATTTAAATTGTTATACAGTATCGGGGACTGTGAGGTTGTACCTACCATCAGAATTGTAGAAGTTAAAATTCAAGATTGTTCAATGGAGGGCAGCTAGTACGTACATGCCAATACCCTTATCTTAGCAGAGAAATGGGCTAGGGTGCTGTTAGTCATTAGTTTGATTCCCAGAATTATTGTCAGACCAGACTATAGGGCTACTAAGAATAAATATTATGAATGACCGAAGATGCAACAGCTACTCATGGACACTGCCCCTAGTGGTGTCACTTTATAGAGTTATAGTATCTAGTAGTATTCCTATCATTTCTTGTTTGTGATGTAGCTCTCTTTGTTGTCTTAAATGACGAGTAATGTGGCATGGATGCTCTAAGGAATGGAATCGAAGTGCATGCCTAATTCTCCCAATATATATATACTGTTTGCATTCGGATCATGTGATCAGGTAAATGGATATACATGCATGTATGTAAGAAAGACCAAATTCTAGAAACATGGATGAGCATTTCTCCCTCCATTCATTTGCAATGTATTTGTTTCACATTTGTGTTGAAATACTTTCTTTGTCAACCCTTAGGATATGACAGATTGCACACACTGACTTAGTGATCATGAACAAGAAATGATGCTGTGTCATCTACAGCATCTTTAGAAATAACAATTTACTAACCTTGTGTGGACCAAGTTCCAGACACATGACCTTGGTGAGCATGTCTACAGCACCCTTTGAGGCACCATAGCTTGTATGGTATTTTAAAGCCTTTGTAGAAGCTATGCTTGACATGTTGACAATAGCACCTCCTTGTCCCCTCTCTATCATTCCTTTTGCACACACCTAATAATGAAATTATAAACATCATTCTAATTCATTTAAGCATTGATGTCATTTTTTCTTAGTTTCATCGGGGTATGAAACAAATTTTGTTTACAAACTGTATGAATCCGCATAGCGGATTCTTACAGAAGTTTGCAAACAAAATTTGTTTCATACCCCGATGAAACTAAAAAATATATATTATAATTATAATTAATTTTTGAAAATAATTTTCTAATTTAAAACATTTTTTATGTACAATTTTACTGGTTTTAAATGGGATTCTTTTTCTCAAATCAATACGCAACGTCAATTGTCGTATTGTGACGTCACATTTTTTTGCGTCATTCTCGGAATTTCTTTCATAGAAGAATGAAAAATTCTTCGACCAATCAGATTTGAGTATTTACCATGAAAAATTCCTCGACCAATCAGATTTGAGTATTTACCATGAAAACAAAGAAAAATTAATTATTCAAGATGTAAAACTGTATTTATTTGTTCGATAGAAATACTTTGCAGCCACAGACCATTATAAAAAGATATCTAATATACTGTCCTCTTTTTTTTAATTTACCAGTACATAAATGGATGTTCAGATGGCAATTAAAACAGTTCAAATATCAATGACCTCAACACACTATAAAAATTTGACATCTGAGAACATTGTTATTGTAAGTTTAACTCAGAAATACTGAACTTACCTAGAAATTGCATATGAATGAAATTTGTCAACAACTGGACATCATTATCGTAATTTATAGGCTGTTAAATAATTTTGATCAAATTCATAATGAAGAATATTTATATATATGTACTGGTCAATGATTATCAAAAATTACCATACACTATCAGATCAGCTGATGTGAAATCAACATCCTATCACTATTCTTTACCCATTTGACTAGGTGAACTATAAATAAGAGAAATGTTCATTCCTACAACAATTACTTACCTGTGATACATTTACTATAGCCTTCACATTAATGTCAAATGTACTGAAAAAAGAAACAAAAGTTACCAATATAAGGAATAGATTGTTCCTGTATAATCTAAAAGTATTTATAAGACCAAGACATGTATAACCGATACAATTGCCGATGATTTCGCATGGGAAAATTATAAATACCATAAATTTTTGATTGACTTGAATTTCATGGACAGGACAATAATATTGTGTAGTTTTAATTAGTGGTTATAATTAGCTACAAACATGCAATTAATGACCATGAATGGTTAAGGTAATGAACACTTTTATTTTTAGATCATCTGTTGTTGTCGATCTGATAAAATCAATGGCAATCATTTTCTCTTATACATATCAATTAATGTGAATGATCTCGATTTAACAGAATACAAATCTGTAGGTACATGCCAATGTTAAAATATTTTTGATCTCTTCGATACAGTAAACTCCACATTTCACGAAGTCGGATTTAACGATATACTGCATTTCACAAAGTCTTGAGAAATCTCCTACCGAGCCGCTATATAATCTTGCTTAATTTGTACGAATTATCCTTTATACAATATAGTCTGGGGGTCCCTGCGGGGAAGTTTACCTATTTGAACGAACCACCGACACTTCAAAAAACACTGTACATTGTCCTGAAAACAACTCAGCTGTTCAATGTTAATTATACCGGTATAGATAGCTGTAAAAACAAGTCACTGTTCATATACATGTAGGTTTGTCACTTTACAAACGTATACCTGAATAGGAAGGGGTGAAAATGACTACTCCTAGAAAAAGAAAGATTTTGGATATCCAGACTAAACTAAACTAAACTAAACAACTTTTGATTGACGTTGACAAAGGAATTCAATCCAAAAAAGCTAAAGCTGAAGCATATGGAATACCACAAAATTCTTTGAGTATGTTGTTAAATGGTTTCAAATAGAATTTGCTTTTAATACTGGAAATTTCAGTCCAAAACGGAAATATTTACGGGCTGCAAACCACACTGTGGAAGCCTCATTTAAATGGTTTTATAATGTGTATGATAAAATAACCTTTGTAATTATAAACTGATAAGTGAAGTGTATTTTGCCGCTTGAGTACAGTCACACTTACACTAGGCCTAGCCTAGTAGAAAGGTGACCAGAATATTGTGTCTAATTTTAGACGGATAACCCTTGCTGTGTTTCATGAAGTCCGGTTTCTACGAAGTTCTTCTGTACGTACTGTACCGTTATTGAAGATTATGGTAAAACCACATTTTAATTTGATAAACCGTAGGCTGATGCATTCTTAAAATCATTATAAAATCCACACTATCCATTTCAACCAAAACCTAAAAAGATGTTTTTAGGATTATTTGTGGATGGTCATAGATGACAATTAAAAGAGACAGTATTTGTTTATTTCTTTGGTTTATTGCTCCATGAACAGCCAGGGTCACTTTGCGGCTAGGGCTTCTTTGTTAATATCTGGTTGCTACATGTAACTCACTAAACAACATAAAGGAGGCCCATCATATGTTACCCAGAGCAATATTAGGGTAAAACCCAAGGACACAACCACAGCAGCAAAATCTGGTCCATTCTCAGCTTCCCTAGAAGGTAAGGAGCATCAAACCAAACACTTTGCATCTTCACCTGAAGTTACATAGGCCGTCGCTCTAAACGACTGAGATACTGCGTCACCTCTCACAAGAAACAATTAAGGTATCACTGAAAAAAATAATCCCTCCCAAATCGTCTTTTTGACCTGAAAATCCCATTTGAGTCATTGTCCAGAAACTAAATTTCTATTTAAAGTGACAGTGACCAATGCCTTTGACATTTTATACCTAACTAGAGCTGTCACCGAGGGGGTGACAAGTATACCCCCCGCTTTTCCATGATTGGTTTGGATACTTTGTGAAGCTGCCTATTTATGGTACTATAACCAAATCAAACATGTTCTTAAAATGTTTAGGTAAGAACTAAGTGAATGCATAGCCGAACAAAATTTTGCTCGTTTTTAAAGAAAAAGGGGCATAACTCTATTAGAACTAGTAATTCCGCAAATTCTTTGCATAGAGCTAAGCCTCATAGGACCCTCTAACTACATACCAAATTTTAGTAAAATCCATTGAAAACAAAGCAAATGCATAGCCGGACAAGCTAGTAACCATTTTTTACATAAAGGGCATAACTCTGTATAAAGGTATTTTTTTGGAAGAAGCCGTTACTGGAGACAAAACTTCATGCCATCCTTCAACTCAGTATGAAGTTTCAAGAAAATCCATCAAAAACTAAGTGAATGCATAGCCGGACAAAATTATGACACATTTTGTATGAAAAAGGGGCATAACTCTTTTAAAAAGGGCTAAAGTGCACTGTGGCATAATTTGTTTAATAGGACTACTTGGGGAAAATCACAACACCATATGGTCTTTTAAGTACTATACACCAATTTTGTGAAAACTGAGGAAACGCATAACTGGACAAAATTATAACCATTTTTCAAATAAAGGGGCATAACTATGTAAAAAGCATATTTTCGGAAAAAGCATTTACTGGAGGCACAAGTGCATGCAGTCCTTCAACTGTGTAAAAAGTTTCAAGAAAATCCATAGAAAACAAAGCAAATGCATAGCCGGACAAGCTAGTTACCATTTTTTACATAAAGGGGCATAACTCTGTAAAAAGGTTTTTTTCTGAAGAAGCTGTTACTGGAGACACAACTTCATGCCATCCTTCAACTCTGTATAAAGTTTCAAGAAAATCCATCAAAAACTAAGTGAATGCATAGCCGGACAATATTATGACACATTTTGTATGAAAAAGGGGCATAACTCTGTTAAAAAGGGCTAAATCGCGAAATCACTGCAGGGGACACAAGTTCATATGGTCTTCTAACTATATACCTAATTTGAGTGAAATCCATAAAGAAATGAGCGAAAGCATAGCCGAGCAAATTTTGTGACAGATGGACGGCCGGACGGCCGGACAAGGTGTTCCAGTATACCCCCCTAACTTTGTTGCGGGGGAGTATAAAAAGAAATCCCAAGCATCGGCACTTTTGATGTGTGAAGTTTGAGCTTGATCAGTAGACTCAATAATAACAACACCAAGACGAAACGTCTTATAAATATTGTAGAAAATCACATACAAATCAAGTTCATCCTTCTTGACCTCCAGGAATGAAGCATTTCTTGCCACTCCTGCATTGTTGACAAGGAGGTCAATAGGACCAAGCTGTTCAACGATTTTCCTTGAACCATCCCAGTCTTGTAAATCAGCCTGCACTATATTCATGCTAGGTACCTGTAACATATAACATTTTTCTCTTCACAATCTTATCATATGTTTTTGCCTTTCTCAGGCAAATAAATGCACATGCAGGAAGGCCATATCACAGATACAAAAGAACCCTTTCTGCCAAAAACTGACTGACAGTTCATGAAAATCTCCCTTAGAGACAGTCATGTCCCTTGTCTTAAAAATCTAAGCATTATTTGATAAGTTGCAGATATTGATGTACATGAACACAACTCCTGGAATTTCAGGGATATACAATCACTAAAGTATCTATCTATGACTAATCCAAAATATTCCTATTTAATATACCTCTGACAGCAAGTGCAATTCAAAATTTCCCAACTGGACAACCATACCAAATCTCCTGACTGACAAAAAATGCAACCTCTCAAAAAATCTCAAACTCTCTTAGTCATACTAAGTCTTCCTGACAACTTTAGATTATAAATATTGTACATATGTATAGTGGTACCCCTGAACAAGTTAAAGCAACCATCCAAATAACTGACATATCAAAAATCCCAAGGGTATACTAAATCAATTTATATTCAAATTAAATACCTTTCATGGATTTGTTCAAGAGTTTCCCCATAATATCTAAGTAACCTTTGAAAGTTTTCAACAACGAATAGATTATAATTACCTGGTAACATTTTAAAAATGTGGATATTTAAATAAGCCTTACAAAAACAAAGGCCATGCAGGTTCAAATTTGATATGATTCCTGTCTGTGATGATTAAGTATGATATCACTGAACAATTTCTTTGATTTTAATCATTTAAGATAAATTCAGTTAAAGGGAACAGTGCAGATTGATCAATACACATATATTCAATACAATTTATATCATTAATCAGATGAATATTGAAAATGATGCTCTAAGAAAAAAGATACTTCATGAACTTGAACAATTTTTGATAGAACAAAAGTATCTGATGTCATTGATCTCATATTGTCAGTATCAAAAAAGCAATGACTATTCCAAGCAAGGAACTTTGTACGCCCAAGGAGAAGAGCAACAGTATTTATTCAGATTTTTTGGTTGGCGATAACTTTTGTGTTTTTCATAATTTTTTTTTCATCTTGTCTAATCCATCCAAAATGGTCATTTTTGTTTAAATTTTCTCACTGATTTGGGGGTTATTTGGGTTATGTATCATGATTAACGGCAGTATAGTTCCGTCCCTCTTCTCTTTTGGCGTACAAAGTTCTGTGATTGGTATTGCCCTAGCTTTTTTGATATCGTATGAGATCAATGACATCGGATACTTTTGTTCTATCAAAAATTGTTCAAGTTCATGAAGTCTCTTTTTTCTTAGAGCATCATTTTCAATTATTGTACATATTCGATGAATGCTGGTCGTTTTGGTAATAAGTCGTTTCGGGAGTCCCGAAAAGTCTTGGGGTCGTTTCCGCGCGTACATGTACATATGCAAGATTTTTCGGGACGTTTCGGTACTTAATGAAACCAGAGATCTATATATTTAAGTCTCTGATGAAACAATGCAGATTCTATCATTTTTGTGTTTTCATTGCATTTTTAAGTGACTATAATTACATCAACAATCTATTATTGGTATATATAATGCTATAATACTTACTAACCACGACTTAATGTCCCTAAAGACGTTTACTGTAGACTACCATGTGATAACGTTAAATGATCATCAAAAAAACAACAAAACTCTTGCTATTTTTTTTTATTAATATCAAACAATCATAATATACCATCCATAACAATAATATTGATAATTAATATAACTTGATATTATAAATCAACAACAAAAATGAGATGCGACCGTTGGACACACAGCTTAATTTTACCATTGGGCCAACGTCGGCATATGACCGTCGCGTTTGTGCCGTTGGCCCAGCAATGTAGCTTGCTATCTGTTTTCTTCCATTCTGATATCCGTTTCATGTGTGCCGCCCGGATCGGGAAGGATCAGAAACATGACCTATAAATGTTTGGAATTAATTCAATTATACTTAATCGATTAGAAAAAAAAACATTAATATATTATATGGATAAATGGAGCATTTTGGATTAAGTTGTTTCTGTAATTATAGAAAAAATGGCATGGAGAGGGGGCAGTTAAAACTACGATTACTGTATAAGATGAAAAATAATCTAACTCCAGATTTTTAAAATATTCTAGTGTCCCAATCTGTTGGTCTAAACACTCCTTATGCATTGAGATATTATAGAAATAATTTTGTTATTCCCAACTATAGGCTTTCTAATACAAATTTATCCTTTTTACCTTCAACTCTTTGTCTATATCAAAATAATAATAATAATGATATTAGATCTTCTCCTAGTTTGAGCATTTTCCGAAATGCTATTATGCCAGATATGAATACATTAAAACCTCAAAGTTATTATGGTTTTGGTGATAGGAAAATTAATATATTTCATACTAAGTTAAGGTATCAAAACAGCTCTCTCAAATATGACTTATTTCGTTTTAACCTGGTAGAAAATGATGAATGTATTTGTGGTAACCCTTGTGAAAATGCCTTTCATGTTTTCTTTATATTTCTATATCTATATCTCTCTATCTTTACATATTTCTATACATGTATATACTTCTCTATCTTCACATATTTCTATATAGTATACATGTATATATTTCTCTATCTTCGCGTATTTCTATGCATGTACATATTTCTCTATCTTCATGTATTTCTATATAGTATACATGTACACTGTATATATTTCTCTATCTTTACATATTTCTATACCTTAACATATATTTCTCTATCTATATGTATTTTTCTATCTTTACTTATTTCTATATCTTTACATATATATTTCTCCAACTTAACGTACTTCTATACCTATAATAATATGTATATATATATATTTGTCTCAATTTTAAATACGTAATGATTTAACAAACCTAATACAAAATCAAAAAAAGTAATGAAATCATCTTGCAAACTTTATTTCTCGGGCAAGTTGTTTATTCTAATTTTGATTGAAAGTACCGAAACGACTTGTTCATGTCTCCCGAAACGACCCGGACTTCTACCGAAACGACTTCCGAATGTCCCGAAACAACTTCCGAAAAAGTACAGTAAACGACTTGTTACCGAAACGAACCTGACACCTATTTGACATGCTAAACAAAATGGAGTATTTACTTTAGTGTGCTTGGGATGGGATGACAGTCTGTCAGGGTTACAAAAATAATCTTGGTAAAATATGCAGTTAATGAGTATGAAATTATGAATACATATCAATGTATATATGTAATTGTTTCAGAATGAAATATTTGTTACATTGCATACTTTAACTTAAAAAACTACTAATTAATCCTATGTAGCCAACATGTATCATATCCTCTTAGTAAACTACTAAATTATAAATTATTTGACTGCTGATTTAAAATTTAACTCGATCCTATCAGGGCATCCAGTAGACCCTTGAGAGTATATGTTTTTGACTCCCCAAACTGAGATCTGACTCTAGGGTTTGAAGGGACATGTCTATGTGACATATGTTTTGACCCTTCAGATTTCCCAGAAATAGTTATTTGACTTCTGAAATTGCTAAAAGTCAAGGGTCAACTAGGGTCCTCTTATAGTTCACTTTTCAATAAGTAAACTTATAAATATATACATTGATTTGGAGTGATTTAACAACTACACTCGACTACTTCACCTCAGACTTTAAGGAGTCCAGGTCTGCCTGTGTCCTACTGAGGGCAAACGTTTCTGCTCCACATTCTACCAGCTTCCTTGCAATTTCACGTCCAATACCTGTGTTGATTATATATAAATAACAATTAAATAACAAAAATACACTTACATGTGTTTTGCTGTAATCAAAGTTAACACGTAAAAGAATGCAACAACAACAGACAAAACATGATCAGACTATAACTCCTAAAGTTCAAATATATAGGCCATTGACCGATGGTACATTGTACATGCACTCTGGCACAGCTATTACTAGAACGAATATTCATACCCTGCCTACACTGTACCATCTGTCAGAAATTGTCCGTCCGTCGTCCAGAGCTACGTTATCGCAGCTAAGCTATTACATGTAAATGTAGGTCATACTGTTAAATAATCTAATTTTATCTTAAACACGGGGATTTGGCACAAATACCTATTAACACACATCCATCGTATAATCGACAAATATATTTCAAACAATTTAACAGAAGTAATACGATCACATATTATGTAGACTGGCATGCAACTGGCAATGACTGGGCTACTGTCTGCCTGTACCAGAGACATATATACAGAGAGATTGGCAGCTCTCTATTTGCCCTTGTGTTTACATAGTGGCCCCTGACCTTCCCACAATCCTTTGCAGTCGCTCGGTTCAGTCTTCACCAGACGCCATATATTGGAGAAAACTTGAAAACCAGACACATAATTATCGATAATTTCTATTTGAAATCATCACCAAGATCCAATTATGTGCTTTAATTTTATTAATATCAAAGTGCAGAAGTGTCATCAATATGAAATATATCACAATTTGCTGTCCAAGTGTTTGTATTTTGAGTATGAAAGTCAAGCACAACGCAGGAAAGATCGGCGGGAATCTCCAATTTTCGAAAAGTCCCTATGGGGTTTTCGAGAATACGGATAAATGACAACAATGTGCATGATAATCAAGACCACATTCCATAAGTATGATAGTTTTTGGTTAATGTGGTAACTTTTGTAGTGGCCTAGATAAAACAATGTGCTTTTTGTGTGCGTTTAAAATTGACGATGTTTTGGTCGGACGTAATGGCTGCTTAATTACAAAACTTGGACATGTCGATAAGACCCAATGGATTTTAGAAAATACGGATAAATGGCAACAATATGCATGATCAATAAGACTTTATCCCATAAGTTTGATAGTTTTTGGTTAATGTGGTAACTTTTGTAGTGGCCTAAATAAAACGATGTGCTTTTTGTGTGCGTTTAAAATTGACGATGTTTTGGTCTGACGTAATGGCGGCTTAATTACAAACTTGGACATATCGAATAGGACCCAATGGATTTTCGAAAATACGGATAAATGACAACAATATGCATGATCAATAAGACCATATCCCATAAGTTTGATAGTTTTTGGTTAATGTGGTAACTTTTGTAGTGGCCAAAATAAAACGATGTGCTTTCTGTGTGTATTTAAAATGACGATGTTTTGGTCTGACGTAATGGCGGATTAACCAGAACATGTCGAATAAGTTCCAATACTACGATACACACATGCGCAAAGCCCGATTTACCTGCGCTCGCGTGTGTTTGATAGGAGACAAGACGCTCTCGATAAGGGATATGCTTGAGTTGTCACGAATAAAGGGAGCCACTACGTGTACGGGGAAATAGCGATGTTACTAATCTCTCTGTATATATGTCTCTGCCTGTACCTAGCACAGTTCCAGTTGTTCCACGTTACAGAATGATAGAACGTCAATTTCCTATCGTCTGTCGCACTTTCCGAATTGTAGAACAAGTAAAAAAATTACCTTTACCGGCACCTGTCACAAGTGCCCGTTTGCCGTGAAAAGCTATTTCCATTGATGATGTGTGAAACGATTCCCCCCTCAAATTAGCTGCAGTCTGCAGACGAAGCCAAAATGACTTTTAAATCGAGTCGTTGAAATGCTTGTAGGCTACGTGATTTCATCGAACTTGAAAAGAAGCATCTGCTCTATTATGATTATGATCAGGATCCCCTGTGCGTTTCTAGTAGTGAAAAATAGAGAACCTTTTGTTGACATGGATGAATAGGAAAATGCCTTGACGCTAGGGTTTATTCGTCTACAACAAACTTTGCAGTATGCATTCGATTTTCTCATTTAAAAGAAAAGCCAAAAACTGATGGAAGTAAAACGAAAGAAGTCATCTAGAGTAAGTTTACATAACACATTCTTCATTTATACGAAATTCTCTAGATTTTCAAGTTTATAAATTACGAGTTTCGTCTGGAGACTGGACCCAGGCTCAGGCAGCTAAAGTCGAGTATTTTGACAGTTTGACCACTGGGGTGCGTTTAAAAATATTTTATATATGAGATGGATCGCACATAAATATTGTTTGACAGATATATAGATAAAATCAATTACACTGTACCTGACACAGGTGATGCATTTGAAAAAAGCATACCGTACCCGTAGTCGCGATCGTAGCACAGGCGTCTGAAGTTCTGACAGTAAACTGAGATATAATACCATAGAAAAAATAAGAGTATCTACTATTATTTTTTCTATGGTATTATATCTCAGTTTACTGTCAGAACTTCAGACGCCTGTGATCGTAGGCTAGAACTAGAATATTTTCAGTCATATGTGCATGTCTTCTGAAGATTTAGCCCGAGTGGTTTCCTCTAGCTCTGAATCTATGTTAATGTAAGTCTAAGAATTCCACGTTTTCATATAGTGGTGGGTTTGGCTGTATACCAGACATGATGTCCGGGCCAGAGGAAACTCGGGCAACTGATCATGATCATGAAGATTATATATTTACATTTTTAGCTCACCTGGACCGAAGGTAGAAAGGTCCGGTGAGCTTATGTCATGGTGCGGCGTCCGTCGTCCGTCCGTTGTCCATCAACATTTGCTTCAAATCGCTACTAGTCAAAAAGTTCTTGTTGGATTTTGACCAAATTTGATCAGAAACATCCTTGGGGATCAGATTTTACATAAATGGTGACTCTGACCCCCAAGGGGACAAAGGGGCGGGTTTTAATAGGGGAAATAGAGGTCATTCCTTTAAACCGCCACTTGTCATAAAGTTATGAATGGATTTCAACCCAATTTAGTCAGAAACATCCTTGGGGAAGGGGAACAGATTTTGCATAATTCGTGACTCTGACTCTCAAGGGGCCAGAGGGGCGGGGCCCAATAGGGGAAATTGAGGCATTCCTTTAAATCGCTACTAATCATAAAGTTATCTATGGATTTAAACCCAATTTGGTCAGAAACATCCTTGGGGGAAGCTTAAGGGGAACAGATTTTGCTTAAATGGTGACTGATCTGACTCTCAAGGAGCCAAAGGGGCGGGGCCCAATAGGAGAAATAGTTGTAATTCCTTTAAATCGCCACTTGTCATAAAGTTATGAAAGGATTTGATCCCAATTAATGAATTTGGTCAGAAACATCCTTGGGGGAAGGGGTACACATTTTGCATAAATGGTGACTCTGACCCCAAGGGGCCAAAGGGGCGGGTTTCAATAGGGGAAATAGAGGTAATTCCTTTAAATCGCTACTTGTCATAAAGTTATGAATGGATTTCAACCCAATTTAGTCAGAAACATCCTTGGGGGAAGGGGAACAGATTTTGCATAATTCGTGACTCTGACTCTCCAGGGGCCAAAGGGGCGGGGCCCAATAGGGGAAATAGTTGTAATTCCTTTACATGGCTACAAATAATAAAGATTTGAATGGATTTGAACTTAATTAAGTCAGAAACATCCTTGTGGGAAGAAGAACAGATTTTGCATAAATGGCAACTCTGACCCCCAAGTGGCCGGAGGGGCGGGGATCATAAGGGGAAATAGAGGTAATTCCTTTAAATTACTACTAGTTATAAAGTTATGAATGGATTTCAACCCAATTTGGTCAGAAACATCCTTGGAGAATATAAATTAAATATAAAGCAAAACAGATTTTGCATTAATGATGACTTTGACCCCCAAGGGGCCAAAGGGGCGGGGCCCAATATGGGAAATAGAGATAATTCCTTTAAATCGCTACTAGTCATTAAGTTATGAATGGATTTGAACCCAATTTGATCAGAAACATCCTTGGAAAATGACTTTGACCCCCGTGGGACCAAAGGGATGGGGCCCCATAGGGTAAATAATGGTAATTCCTTTTAAATCGCTACTAGTCATAAAGTTATGAATGCATGTTGTAAACTTAGAGACTCAGAGTCTGGACTTCATTATTTCTTTAAAGCAGCTGGGATCCCCACACTATAACCATATATAGCACTGTTTGAGGTTGACAAACAAAATGAATTGAACATGAACATTATTTTGACATTTGGTCAAATCCAACCAGGTGAGCGATACAGGTCCCATGGGCCTCTTGTTCATGCAACAGAGCAGAGACGTGTATATCATCCTGATATATACAAGTCTCTGAACAGAGTAAATATTGGATGCCTTGGCACTGGAGTAGAACAAGCGATATTCATTTGAAGAAATTACAGTTTTTTTTGTAGGATACACCGACATTTTCACACATAATTAATTTGACGAAAAAAAATGTATATATATTTTAAAGGACATGGTCAAATTATGTTAAGAATATGTAGGTAGGAATATCTTGCATCACAAAAGAAAAAACAGAGGATGTTCTTCACACATATAGATACAATGTAGCATATAGCATGTGTATAGGGTTTGTAATGATAAGAAAAAATGTTCAGATCAATGTAACATAATGCTCAGTTCAATGTTTATGTTGATCTCCACTCTTTTGATTAATAATATAAAAACAGGTATTGCCTGACACAAATGCAGCATCTAACTGTACACACATATAGACTATAGTGCACTGCAGTTACTTTTTTTTTTTCGATAAAACAGACTGATGTAAAATAAATAGGAATGAAGATAAAAGTATTTGAATGATTAATATATGTAGTTCAAAAGAAATAAAGATTATTTTAGACCTGTCTGTGGCCTTAGCTTGTTGTAATGTTATTGGTGTGGTAAAAATAGGGACAGCAAAGGAACTTCATATTTGGATGCATTATAATTATCAATTATAAAATGCTTTCTGTATTATAAAAAGTCTATTGGTAATTAACTTTCATATATATCCTGACATTATATTCTTAATTTATCACGCTTAATCGTGTAGAAAAAGAAACAAAGCTTCTTGCAGTGAGGGGAAAACAGAAAAGTTCAAAGAATCTTTGGTTTCTGTTTTTAAAGAAGCACAAATTTTACTTATCTCAAGTAAAAAAAATCACTTTCACATTATAGAGATATTTTTAGAAAGTATGGAAAAAATTATTAGTATTGTAAATGTTAAAGACTGTGGTAGCTCTAGATCTATATGCTTGCTAATTGTGTGACAAAGGATTCTGGGAGCATAGTATTTCAATGTTACCATGACTACAATTGTTTGTACATGTTACTGGAAAAGAGCCTCTTGTGGCTACGCTGCAAGAAGAGCTGTGCTCTTATTATAAATTTATTATTGCAGACTCTACTGCTGTGAACATAGAGTAAACCATACATGAACTTTTTTTGTACTTTAATTTCAGATTCAAGTTACATGAAAGAAGCTTCACCAAAATGGACAATTTTCTACCACTCCTCTCTGCAGTAGAAGCACTTGTTTATTCAAAATTGTCTGTAAACAAACTGTAATTATTTTGACTGAAAACGTTTTACTGATGATTGCCATTGCAACAAATTTGTGTGAAAAGTATATGATGCTGGCAGGGAGACTTTCATCAGTTTTGATGTTTTTCTTTCGCTTTGCCTGGCATTCTAGATTCACATTACCAAGCATCCTTGTAACAGCATGGACACTTAATATTCGTGTTCGAGTAGAGATTGAATTTCAAAATGTAGGATAATCTAATATGTCTTGAAATTTGTGCTGTTTTCTTTTAAATATCAATATAATAAGTCTGATAGCTGTAATAATGTAATCAGTAGTAAAAACTGATTTTCTTCACATTCCGTCCAAACAACCTGTGATATTTTATCGACAATGAGTCGTGGTGTAAGAGACTTGCGTGAACTGATATGTGTTTCCCGTCTGACCTTTCGGACCAGTGATGACGAAGAACCCCAATTTCTCACAGATGAGGAAGTGGTAACCAAAGACTTTGATCAGTTATCTATAAGTAGTTCCGATTCAGTAGGAGGCATAGAGGCAACTAATGGAGGGAGGCACATATCTCCAGATTCTGGGTGTGTTACCAATGGAAGCACCCCTCCAGAACTGCCTATTGAGGAGGATACACCCCAATCCACCACACCTATCATTGTCAAATCTCCACCTGTCCCTACCAAGGTGGGCAGGGCTAGAAGAAAGACAAAGAGGGCTCGTCACAAAGTTTTGAGCACAGAACCGTCTAGACACGAACTACCAAAACCACCAAGAATCCCTCCATTGCGATCACAATACAAGAAAAGCTTAAGTTCTGATAATGACTCTGATGTGGATATGGAGTCTAGGCCTGTGCACAGATACAGCTCACAGATGACAAAGTCACAGGCTGAGGGGAACTTTGATGACATTCTGTGCTATATGGATGCTACTATTGTCTCCAACTGGTTGGAAAGAGCCAACAAGATGGTCTCCGAGATAACTGCCTACTGTAACAGTGAGGACAACTTTGTGACATTTGCACATTTCTGGTTTTCTGGTTTCGAAGATGTCCAGAAAATTGAATTGTTTGATTTAGAGCATAGTATTTTAATTGAGGAGATGAGCTTTGCTTTTGCGGTGGGGAAAGACCAGGGGAAAGTGAATCAAAGAGACATCAATAACTTTATCAGAGCCTTGTTCAGGGAATATCCAGACAAACTGCTAAGTACCAAAGGACCAAATATGTTCTTGAACCACTTGGATGTTCTGTCATCACAGAAACACGCTCAGTATAAAATGCTGTTGTCAGATGTCAAGTGTTCTACAAAAAACAAACAATATGCCCAATGGATACTGGCCACTCGTTCATTTGCCTTAGTCAGTGTTTGGTCAGCTGTAGTGAACTTTTATCGGAATCTACTGGGTAAGGTATTGCCACCAAGGCCGTCCTCAAGTCGTCCCTCTCCAGACGAGGACATCAACCTCACACGACTAGGACAGGCCATCAGATTGGGTTTTGTGGATGTGGTGCACTACTACTTCACTGAAGGTCTTATTAAACCACACTTCATTGATGCACATGGTCGCACCTTCATCTTCTCTGCTGTTATGTACAACCAGTGTAGTGTGGTACACTACCTCACCAGCAGAGTAAGTGATAATTCTATACTTTATATGATAGTGACACCATACCTCATTAACAAGGTAAGTAATAAAATACTGCCTTAATAATAGAGTAAGTATTGTATGTGGAAATACAATATGATCCGCAATTAAGCCCCATCCCCTACTGTAAACATTTTTTAGCTCGTCTCTTCGAAGAAGAGTCAGAGCTTATGTTGTCACTCCAGCGTCGGCGTTGGTTTTTCAAGTGTTATGTTTTTGGTGCAAATGTTGAAAGGCATAGTAATTCCTCCTGCTGGAGTTTAACTAAAAGATTTTTTTGGGGAAAAAAACAGAATTTTGAAATTGTTGGTACAAGTATTGAAAGGTATTAATACATCACTTTATAACTGTACTAGGGTGCTGATATTTGGCAATAGAGTCCCTCTGGAGTTAAAATATCCCCTGCCAGAGTTAAACTTCAAGATTTTTTTGAAAAGAAACCCAGATTTTTCAAATTTAGAATATTTCTGCGTTAAGGTTTTGGTGCAAGTGTTAAGAGGTTTTAATATATCACTTTATAATTGTACTAGGGTGCTGATATTTGGCAATAGAGTCCCTATGGAGTAAGACAGTCCCTTCCTGGAGTAAAACCTTTTTAAAAAAATTGGATTTTTTCTTTTTAAATCTGTGTTTTTTTGTTTTTTTGTTTTTAAATCTTTGGACTTTGTGTTAAGTTTATGTTGTGAGTGTTGAAAGGCATAGCAATACATGGTATTAGGTTCCCTGTGGGGGTTAAACTATCCCTTGCCGGAGTTCAACTGAAATATTTTTTGGGGGAAAAAACAGATTTTTTAAAATTTTTGTGCAAATGTTGAAAGCTATTAACACATCACTTTATGATTGTACTAGGGTGCTGATATTTGGTAAAAGAGTCCCTATGGAGTTACACTATCCCTTCTTGGAGTGAAACTGAAAAAAAAACAATGTGAAAATGCTCACATTAGACAATTTATACCGGTCCACATTTTTCAAGGGAGACAACTCTCATAAGGATAATATTTTATCAAAAAATTAAAGAAATATGTCCAAAAGCAATTACATTTCTATTTAATATATTCATTCAATCTACAACAGCATAGCTTGTCTCCAGAATATTTGTCAATAAATAATTTATATATATATATCAATTGGTATGGTTTTGAAAATTGCATGAATTCACAAAACAATCTGATCAAGTAAACAATATAAATATTATTAATGCAATTTGCGAAACCATTCCAATTAATAAATATTAATCATTTATTGACAAACATTTGCGAGACGAGCTATGCTGTTCTCCAACAGCTCTTGTTTTAAGATTGGAGTAGTGGGCTAATATTTTTTATCATTTGTGATCGGAAACCACCATTTGTCTTAAGTGACTGTTTTGAAATTGATTAATCTGCAAAATTACCTTCAGGGTAAGACAAGGAGACCTCAACCCCAGGGAGGCAAACACAAGGTGGTATTTTTTGCGCTAATTGGGGAAGTACTATCAACAGGTCTAATTTAATTTTAGCTTCGATATTAAAACAGAAACTAGAAGTATAAGTACA
This sequence comes from Pecten maximus, assembly GCF_902652985.1. Taxonomy (NCBI): domain Eukaryota; kingdom Metazoa; phylum Mollusca; class Bivalvia; order Pectinida; family Pectinidae; genus Pecten; species Pecten maximus. The sequence goes on along the minus strand of NC_047015.1, from coordinate 39,673,797 downwards.
TATTCTTGAAATACATACTGATTAACATTTCTTCATACAAATGATATTACAGGGACTCTTGAACAATTTTCCGATTGGGTTAATATGAACATGAAATTGGCAAAATACAACACAATCTCACTATAGTGCAGTGATAAAGGGCCTTTATTCGGCCCCAAAAAAATGTACCCAAAAGAAATCACTGGACTCTGCACAAATTCCTAGCTCTACACAAGTATATATACATTATGTACATGGACAATTTTGGGTTGAGAATTTATGTGAATTTCCTGTGATTCTGCCACGAAATCAAATGCCATACATGCATGTACATAGGTATATACCATGGGCTGTATATTGAGATCACCATGCATGAAATGTTGGGCTAATTTGCTGTTAACTCTAAGGTGACCACGTACACTTTCCCTGTTAATTAACTTAAATTTCAAATTAAATGCCAATTAAAGGGCTTTATCTAAGGGCTCTTTGGGACCAATAATGGGTCCCATTTCCAATCAAATTTATTTCATATCTAAGCCAAATTACCAAAATTTGCAGTTTACTCCTGAAAATCTCCTGCCTAACTCTTTAGCTTTCTTCCCAACTCCTGAAAATCTCCTTCCCAATTCTTTAGCTTTCTTCCCATCATGAGACAAAAATGTCCCATCCCAAATCAGTGATAAAAAGCCTTGATGCTGTAGTGCCATACCTTGAGATGTATATTGCTTTTAACCTTAATTTGACCCGTCTTAATTACAAATTTCTTCATTTGTTAGGTGAAGCCTGTGATAGATGTGAACCAGCCATCTGACACTGGTAACACTCCCCTACATGCAGCAGCAAACAGTGGTAACGATCGGCTGGTGGAGATTTTGTTACGATGTCCCAACATTAATGTAAACACCATCAACCCGCAGTGTGAAGATTCTACACCTCTACACCTGGCAGTTATGCACGGTATTGATCATCTTGTACAGAACATATCAGCCATTTAATAAAACAACTGAAACTGTCTTTAAATAAATAATTTTACGAAAACTGAGTCAAAATTTCATAACATAATTAAATAAATTATAATGTATACTACATGTATATATACACAATGCAACATGTAGTTTTACCTTTTCTTGACATTTTTACAAAAGCAGTTCCTATTTTCTTCAAGCTGTAAAGATAGAGAAATGGAATGTCACTGCATTAATCATTTTATCCTTCTAGTATACCGATATATCTGTTTAAAAATACATCGTGATTTTTTTTTGATTTTTTTTTTTAGACAACATGATTATGACTACTCCAGACACAAATGTATATAATCGGAACTAAGATCTTTTCACTTGATGTATTTTATAATGTAATTTATTATTGTATATTTTGCCTGTTTTAGGTCACAAAACTGTGGTTGAAATGCTTGTTAAAGCCAAAGCTGACTTGTCACTAAAGATGGGAGATTTGAATGCAGAGGACATTGCTAAACAGTTTGGTAGCTTCTCTACTTTACGGGTGCTAAGAGATTGTGCAAGACCGTAGCAAGGTGAAAGTATGAAAGTCATTTTGTTTTGACTCTATGTACAAGCCAAGCATTTCTTTGTGTTACAAGTGACTTGAGAGGATAAGCAACTGTTTGCTTATACTGTAACTGAAGATATTTTCAATACACGATGTGTGAAAGGAGAGCACTATTTATAAGTTGTTTGTTGATAAATGTATTTGTTGACTAATACTTCATTAGGACTATATTATATATGTATATATATATTCTTACTACTACATGTATAAATTGTACATGTAGCAAGATAAAAAAAACTACCCTAGTTTTTTGGCTAAAGTATCTGTACAAGAGAGTGGTTGTATTTTTTGTAAATTTGTTTCATTGTAGGCAGTTTGACTCACCACCAGGGAGACAATCAAACAATTCTATAGTGAAAGGTCATAATGATGTGCTTATATTGGGCAACTTAATACAAAGTATTGATTGTTTGATAGAATGTATAATTTATTAAGTGTTTGTGATAAATCCTATGTGCAGATGGCAATTAAACATTGTCGTAGTACATTTATTTATTTTTTACTTGAGTAGATTTTATGACAGATGTGTTGTTTTTGGATTGATTTGTGAAATGTGATGTTTACAAGTTAGTATGACTTTCTTATAAGTTATAACTGTGCTTGATAATTTACAAGTATTAACCTGGTACAAAATATGGTGTATTCTGATTACCAGAGTTACTTCCCTTCATTTTACTAGCGGTACTGCTTATTGATGAAAAATAATAGATTCCAATTCCCTCCTCCCTCAATGATGTGTTCTCTTCCGAGAAAAAAACTATAATACCATTTTGCCTGTAAATATTTGAGCCATATACAAATCCTGAATAAACATTTTGCTAAACCATGGCCTTATATGTATGTATAGGTAGTTGTCATGGACAGAACGTGTACAGAATGAAAGGTTTTTAATATCTAGAAGTACAGCTTGCCTGATCACCTTCCTTAACACTGCACATTTGCTATGTTTGTTACATATAAAATGAATGTTATTGTTATATAGTTTAATTTGCTGACCATGTTATCAGCCTAATAAGAATTTTAACTTATATTTCTATTCTTTTACCCTACAATACACTCTAGTATTAGATTTTGTGACACATCACTTGATCAAATTGATAAATCTGCCAAAGAGTTTAATTATAAATGCCTTTAACTTTACAGCACTTAATATTTCCATTGTGTCAATATTTTTCGTAACTCTTTAAATATAATAATATATGATTCAAAAACAAAGAAGATTTTTGAAAAGATAACATGCTGATAGCTTCTTGAAAAGGCAAACTACTGTATATTTAAGATGGAGACAACACATTTTTTCCTGCATGTTTATGTGCTGGTTAACGTTGCTGATTTTTCTTAAGGTTAGGATATACATTTCAATGATGCACTTGCATAACCATTCTTGAATTCAATTACCACATAGACAGCAAAGGGTTATCCAAACGTGTAGATGCTTTGAATCTTTCTTAAATATAAGATTAGGATATTTAGGAGATATAAACAACTGTAATTAGAGAGCCAATGCAACAGACTGTTCTTAACCTTTGATGATTGAGTTCAGTATTAAAATTAAAGTGATATATTTCATGAAAGAATACAAAATACTGCTTGAATGGAAAACTCATTCTCTGTACTACCTACCTATAATTGCTGTCAAGATTTGAGCCGACTCATAATGCCAACAGTCATTTTGAAATGGCTAATTAAGTGTACTGATAAGAAGTCTCTGTCACCTGAAAATATTGTTCATATCACATAGAATTATTAATGTACATTAAAATAGAATTACAGTTATAATTTTCCATTCTCAATATAAATCTATCCATCTGTTGTTTTTTTAGCATACCTCTAAAACAGTTCAACACTTCATAAAACATCAATCAAGTGGTTTGTTAGTGCCTTTGCTATGAAGCACTTTTCAGTTTAAATATTTCCATGGTTTCCATGGAAACAAATAGTCCAAATATTTCGAAAATAGCTTATTAATAAGATAAATTCATAAAACTTTCTACACTCATTAATCCAGTGGTCTAGTATTGCTTTTGCTGTTATTATAATACAGGAGTTTTCAATTTTGATATTTCTTTAATTATGAAAACAGCTTGTCTAATTCACTGGTTCCAGTGTTTCCTGAACATATCTGCAGAGCTTTCAAAATCACTTCCTTTAACTTTATACATCCAATGTGTTTATCAGAGTTTAATCACCAATTCCGTTCTATCCTTCTTGTTGACTTTTACCTCTAAACATTCAGATAAATAATCACAGCGTGACATGCCCATGACTAGGCTCTCTTGGCGAAGGATGTATGATGCCAGATTTCAGTTGTATGGTCTCATTTAACAGAACATTAAGGTATCAGTATAATATTGTTATCAATGCATATCAAGCTGTATTCCAGTGTTGTTGAGTATACATTGTATGTATGCCGGTTGCCTTCAGTCTTTGGTGAGCTGCTGTGATGTCTTAGTTATAATTACATCAGGAAACCAGAAAAAAACTCTTTTGTATAATAAAGTGTTTGTTATATCTATGTTTTCGTTATGTCTGGTGATATATTTATAAGCTCCCCTGGTCCGTCCGTCTGTCAACAATTGACTTCTTCTCCATAACTGCAGATCGGAATTTGACCAAATTTGGTCAGAAGCATCCATATGGGGTGGGGACTCAAAATTGTGCAAATGGTGGGGCTGACCCCCTGGAGCCTGAAGGGTGGGGCAAAATTGATCAATTTGGCTAAATTAATATCAACAACTTATTCTCTAAAACTAAGCAATGGATATCTCTCATATTTGACTGGAAGCACCAACCCATAACCATATGCAGCATCGCTGGCCACCACGAGATAACCACAATCCTGTTGTAGAAATAGGCCCTTGGGTCTTTCCCCACCCCTAGGGGACTATTATTTACTTTAAACACAATCATGTTGTAGAAGCAATCCTTGGGATCTTTCCACTCTGAGGGAGACTTGACTGTATTTCTGGATTTTATCATTGAAGCAGTTGAGGTCCCTTCCCCATAACTGTATATATAGTGTTGTTATAAAGCTATTAACAAATTGAACATGAACATATTTCGACATTTGGTCAAACCCACCCAGGTGAGTGATACAGACCCTCTGGGCCTCTTGTTGATACAAATGGTACAAGAACTGATATTTTAGCATAGTTATTTGAAATAGTTTCTTGATTCACCAACCTATAGGGATATTTATGCAGGTGCAATCCCAAACAAACACTTTCAGTTTGATGAGTGAAGGAAACTAAGGATACTAATTTTCGTTCTCGGATTATTAGGTCTGAATTAAGTTACATGAATCTTGCCTTCGACACCAAACCGTGAATAGCAATCTTAAACTCTGAGATTAGTCTGGGTTAGATAAACTATTTATGGTATATGACAATCTTCTGATGCCTTTAAAAATGAATGAAAGCTTTATACTTTATTAGTAAATGTACTTATTGCTCAAATGGTGTATGGGCGAAGACCTATTTCAATTTAGTACGACGTTTTCAAACGAATGAAATGAAATATTGATTTTACCTATTTTAGAATTTTAAAAAAAACTGCTTTAATTCTTATTCAAATGTTCAGATATGTATTTTAAAATCGATCTCATTTGTTAAAACATATTTCAATAATATAACGACAAATATTGGAAATGATGAATTGTTGCTATCGTATGAGGTTTTATTGATTATTTCCCCATACTTTAATATTAATTTAACACTATATAATCAATACGTCCCGACAATATACCGAACAACAGAAGTTCATTTTATTGTTATAGAACACATGCTAACACGTTCAATGGTAACATAATTACCACGTCCTCAAATCTAAACTGAGAACCGAGATGGTGACAATGCGTCGAACAAGTCGTAACTTCACATCGGCCAAGGAAGTAGAATATGTGCCAAGTGAGACCACGATGTCGACCTAAACCTTACATAAGGTCTGCATCGACCTGCATCTCTCCAAACACACAATGCAATTGTGATAATTGGAACAGGTCCTTGAATATTGAATCAACTGGGACGTGTAAACAACGAAAGTAGGAAAAGAGGGGATGCTACTATCTAGAAATGGAAAATCAATTTCTGGAAATTTGAATCAATAACTCTTATACAGCTTCATGTTCTCCTTGCTGGTTAGGTTATATATAAAGATGTAGGTAGTTGTTGATGTTGAATGATCTGTAGTGACCTAATTTAAACGACAACGACCAGTGAGGGTTTTTATTTGGTGATCAGATCCAAGTGAAGCCATATAAGGATAGAGAAAACTCTTACATATATATATATCTAAATATATGATCACAGGGATTTAATTGGAACGAATTTCCAACAAACGGTTAATATATATTTATAGATTTATGGTACTATAATACAAACATGTATATATTTATTTATAAATGGACCGCGTCCACTGTCCATGGGTGTATAATTATGTAAAAATAAATAAATAAGAGAAAATGAGAATGGAACCTATCGACTGCTACTCCATTACAATGATGGAAAAAAGTATTTCAATATGTCGCTATCTGCACAGGCGTCTGAAGTTCTGAAAGTAAACTGAGATATAATACCATATAGAAAATAAGACTTTTTAGGTCATCTGACCCAAAGGGTCAGGATGACCTATAGTCATCGTGCTTCGTCCGTCGTCGTGCGCCGTCCGTAAACTTTTTCTTTCAAAACGCTACTCCTCCTTAACGCTTGGGTGGATTACTTCCAAATTTGGTTTGAAGCATCATTGGGGGAGGGCAATCATATTTTATATAAATGAGGCTGGTCTGACCCCTGGGGCCAGAAGGGCGGAGCGCCAAAAAGGGAACTTAGGTGAATATTACTATAAAATCCTACTCCTCCTTTACCCTTTGGTGGATTACATCTAAATTTGGTGTGAAACATCATTGAGGGAGGGCGGTCATATTTTATATAAATGAAGTTGGTGTGACCCCTGGGGCCTGAGGGGCAGGGCCCCAAAAGGGGAACTTTGATTAAATTTTGCTATAAAATCCTACTCCTCCTTAACCCTTTGGTGGATTTCAACCAGATATTGTGTGAAACATCATTTGGGGAGGGTGAACATATTTTATATAAATGAGGCTGGTGTGACCCCTAGGGCCTGAGGGGCGGGGCCCCAAATGGGGAATTTTGATGAAATTTTGCTATAAAATCCTACTCCTCCTTAACCCTTTAGTGGATTTCAACCAGATATGTTGTGAAACATCATTTGGGGAGGGCGGTCATATTTTATATAAATGAGGTTAGTGTGACCCCTGGGGCCTGAGAGGCGGGGCCCCAAATGGGGAACTTTGATGAAATTTTGCTATAAAATCCTACTCCTCCTTAACCCTTTAGTAGATTTCAACCAGATATGTTGTGAAACATCATTTGGGGAGGGCGGTCATATTTTATATAAATGAGGCTAGTGTGACCCCTGGGGCCTGAGGGACGGGGCCCCAAATGGGGAACTTTGATGAAATTTTGCTATAAAATCCTACTCCTCCTTAACCCTTTAGTGGATTTTAACCAGATATGTTGTGAAACATCATTTGGGGAGGGTGGTCATATTTTGTATAAATGAGGCTAGTGTGACCCCTGGGGCCAGAGGTGCGAGGCCCCAAAAGGGCAACTTTGATGAAATTTTGCTTTAAAATACTACTCCTCCAAAACCCAAAAGTAGATTATTACAAAATTTGGTGTGGAACATCGTTGGAGGAGGACAATCATATTTTATATAAATGCGGCTGGTTTGACCCCTAGGGCCAGATGGATGGGGGCCTCAAAAGGGGAACTTTGGTGAATTTTTGCTATAAATCCTACTTCTCTCTAACCCTTGGGTGGATTAATACGAAATATGGTGTGAAACATCCTTTGGGAAGGGTAGTCATATTTTATATAAGCGAGGCTAGTGTGACCCCTGGGGCCTGAGGGGCAGGGCCCCAAAAGGGGAACTTTGGTGAATATTTGCTGTTAAATCCTAATCCTCCCTAACCTTTTGGTGGATTACAACCTAATTTGATGTGAAACATAAGGTGACAGCAATCATATTTTTTAATGAGACAGGTCTGACCCCTGGGGAAAAAAAGATGGGGCAAAAGGAGCGCTTAGGTTAAACATTTCTTAAAAATGCAATTCCTCCTTAATGCCTTAATTGATTACAACCATATTTAGTATGAAACATCATTGGGGAAAGGCAATCCTAATTAATATAAATGAGTCTTGTCTGACCCATTGGGACAGAGGGGCATCATCCCCAAAAATGGGAACTTGGCTAAAATTTTGCTTTATGATGCTGCTCTTCCTGGACAAGCTAAATGGATAAAAACCAAATTTGATCTAAAACATAACTGGCTGCGATAAATAATTTATGGTAATAATGCTGGATTGAGGGTGTATCCCTGCTGTAAGTGTCAGTGTTTGTCAGATGACCGTTAAGGCCCATGGGCCTCTTGTTTTATAGTAGAATCTAGATACTGTTATCTTTTATATGGTATTATATCTCAGTTTACTGTCAGAACTGCAGACGCCTGTGCTATCTGTGAGACCTATCCAGATGCAACATATTGATTTGTCTCACACAGACACATCACGTACAATACACTTGTTTGGCTAATTAAAAAAATATTCGATCTCATCGAAAACTGAATTATATCAAAAAGTAAACCTATTCTCTCTGGGTGGGTATATATATCAATGATGATATATCTACTTTAGAAGAAACCACGACAATAATGAGACAGATTTGTAGTCTATTTAAACGACATGTACAACTGCTAGGATGACAGTCGGCTACCAGTAATTTGGTATGAGGATGTCAGGCTACCTATCTGTAATGCTCATGTCTTCTCTGATTGGTAAGTTACTTTTCTACATTAAAAAGAAAACTAACGATATTAGCAAATAATTGAATCATATTTTTGTAACAAATATTCCAATTTATGTTATCAGTCCTTTACAAAAAAAAAAAAAAAAAAAAGATGACATCGCCGTTAGTTACGTACGTCTCTTTTGACTGGTTAATACAGCTGCGTAATAATATGTAGGGAAAAAGAGTCCGTCGATTAAAGTGGACTTTCACATGGCCGGATTGTGTTCAGTAAATCAAATTGAAAGGATTACTGTAAACGTACATATTTTAGCGGTAATGTTATTTTTAGCGTTTTTCATGCTGGAATCAGTCCGCTAAATCCTGATTACGCTTATTGTAGTTTATCTACAATGTTTTCTATGACAATCATTATTGGCGCGCTTATTCATCATTTCGTCAATGTGGGTTTTTTTGGGTTTTTTTTAGGTTCAAAAAAAAAATTATTAAAAAAAAGACAACATTTTACAAAAAAATTGTCCACACGCAGGAGGAGACTCATTCGCCATACACTATCATAACACACTTATAATTGCTAATATTTTAATTTGGATTTGCACTAAAATTTGAATGCATCAAATTAAGTAAGCTTAGAGAGACTTGAACACATACTCATGGAGCTGTAACACTTCGCTGTGTATTACGTAAAAATAAGATTTTTGTGTTATATCTCCACAAAATAAAAATGTATTCAAGTTGATGCTTAAAGACACAGATAAGGAACAGCGTTGTTAGAATGTACAATGTAGATTACATCTGTACCATAGCATACTGAATACCGACATGTACGTGAAATCACCATTCTAACTTAAAATTGATAAAACGACGGCGAAACGAACAAATATAGATAAACATGGTACACCGGAAAAAGATCAAAAGTAATAAACATTCATAAAGGGTATGCTGTAAGCGATTTTAGCTTCATTGACAGCACATGCATATATAGGTAAAATCTTATTTCATGTCCAAAATGAGAGCCCGGATAAAGGTGATAAAGGAATTACCTACTAAACATCAACGAGCATTGAATTGGTCTGACTTCATATCGCTCAGGCAAATAGAATTGTTCCGAATGATAATCATATACATACTGTTTGCACTGTTTCTAGGTCATTGGAAAGCTCAAAGCTTGTGTGACCGCTCTCATAAGGTTCTTAAATCCTTGTGTACTTTTTAGGATTTGCGCCTGGCGTTATGGCGATAAGAAATATGCTGTACAATTAATTAGTGGTTAGGAGGAATTGTAGTAAAAGGTACATTTTGGTTATACGGTATAAAAATTTTAGATTTCTAAAATGTGTAGCAACGCAACAATTTTCATTACTGTACACGTAAAATGCTTCATGCTCACTTATTTGTTTTTTTTCCGTCTGATGCAAGCATCATTTTGCTATAACTTTCAATAATATATCTTCAAAGTGTTTGTTACCATCACTGACCGACCTTTTTTTTTTATCTCTTGTGTCCAAACCTTTACTTTACGTTGAATTGATAAAGTTTTGAACGTGTTACTAAATAATGTGATATTTTTGTTGAAATGCTTCATGCTTCAAAAGTTGAACTTATCAAATACAATAACGCTTACGGCAAAACATTATCACAAATCTGTTGAGTCCAAAGATTTTATACCAATGAATCAAGAAATATCACGGTGATAAATAACAATAAAACAATCTACTGGTTTTTCACTACAGCGGCGAGCCATGAGATGGACAGATCTGCTGGATTTCGACACATGATCGGTTTCATGGGTAACAAGATAGGAGAGGACACCAAACTGGAGATAACGATCACCAACCCAAATGATAACATCACAAATGTGTCTGTTGCTCTTCATCCAGATCAATCGTTTAGCCCCATGGAAAATGGGTTTCTGCTCTATCCAGGTGGCTATCGAAATATTACTATGCCGTCGAATTTTGCAGTCAATGAGTCTGGGAAAGGTGAGACGGGTGTTCGGATCGAATCTGATAACCCCACGATTGTCTATGGGAGCAGCATAGAGACGGGTCATACCTCAATGGATTCCTTCCTAAGTATCCCACAGATAGCACTTGGAAATCTATACTATGCTATTACTGGGATTAATAGAGCTCAACTATTGGTTGTCGGCCTGCATCCTAGGACATCAGTGAACATAACTCTTCGAACTGACCGTGACGCATCCTACCAAGGCAGTTTTTATTCCTCCGGACAAACAATTCAAGAGACACTGAATGAATACCAAACACTCCAGGTAGAAAGTAAAAGACCAAATGCCGACTTTACTGGGACTTCAATACGGTCATCCAAACCTGTCAGTGTATACAGCGGAAGCAGGTTTTCTTCGTCAAGTTTTCTGGTTGAACAAATGCCGACAGTGGCATTTTGGGACACGCATCACGTGACTGTTCCTCCTGACGACAATTCAATATACAACACGACAATTGTTTCAGCATGTAAGGATACCCTTGTCAGGTCCTTATGTACCGATGGCTCAAAAATGTTTTTTACATTAACGGGGCATGGAAACTTTCAACGAATGCCCCCTTCAAATGCATCGTGCTCGATTTTGACTTCTGAACCGGTAGAAGTAGCGATTGAAATATACGGTCCAACTAATGACGCATCCATGACAATCATACAGCCGATGAGAAAAGTTTTCAAGGATCTGAAGTTTCTTGTCCCTGATATTATCAGAAACATGCACTTCACGTTGGTGTTCGTTACCTACTGCGATACCTACCTCAGTCTTGACGGAGTGACTATCAGCAGTCTTAAGTTGACGGCGTTGGACGAAGATTCAGTCATTTGTATGGGACGTATTTCCATCGGTAGTGGTGGCCATGTCATCAGTAGCTCAGGTGTCAACTTCTTCATCTCGGGATATTTACATGGAACAAAAGGCTACAACACTATCGCTTTCCCGTTAGTGCCACATCTTGATTCAGTAAGTATATATCACATTTGTTAATCGGACCGGTATTCGTATTTACAACGCTTAATTTGTCCAGCCACCAGCCCGTAAGGAATCATGGAGACCAAAATCAGAGTCTCAATTTTATTTATAATTTTAGTGTTTTAACGTCTAATTCATTTTGGCTCTACTGTATCCAACCTCTATTGATTTTGAAAGGTGCTTACATTTTTTTTTTTTTTTTTTTTTCACTTATTTGTTTCTTTTATAATTCTTTAAAAAGAAAGGAGGGACAAAGGCGCCGCGCGTGCATGCTTGAATGTGCTAGCAACGATCATTTCTATTTTTCTACGGTCATATTTGTTTTTGATGAATTAGAACTATCTCAATGTCATTTATAAAATAGTTAAAGGAGACGCACTATCTTTTAAAGCAATCAATGTATACAATTTACGAATTTCGTATCTTAATGAATGCCAAACATATTGTGTTTTCCGAAATGAAATTGTGTATCCATACCACTCAAGTATTTTCATTGCATCAAGATAAGTCAGAATCATTGTTGAAGAAGGAAGAATATTTGACATAAGAGTGTAATTATAATGAACGCCAATGCACGGCATTATTTACCTTGGACAAATATGTATAGTGATTCACTGTGTATACTTACAGGAAGGTGAACAGCCGATACATACATGCGATTATACAAGTATTGGTAAGTGACCGCAAACTGAACTTTAATTCACTTAGTTCAACATTATTATTTATCAATATATCTCAACAACTGATTTCTTTTAGGGGGAGTGGCTATTTGTAATGTACTTGGTTGGTATTTAAAAAATTGTTTACAAAATAGAACGACAGAAATCAAGTCTTCAAACATCGTCTTCTTTCTGTGACGACCGTCCTGTCTGACAGAAAGATGCCATATGCAGGTAGTATGATACATCCTCAAAGAAACAGAACATATAGGACTTAAGCGAATGAAAAACTGGAAAGTACTTATGTACATATCCCTTCAAGAACTCATTTTCTCAGGATGGATGGACGGGACCCAGTGAACATATCTGTGCAGTTGCACAGCAAAGCGTCGAATGAAATACAAGGGCAGCTTTTGACCTGCCCAACCCTTACTGACAAGCAATTTACGTGCATATTCTTCATCACTTACTAGCCAATCGCAACCTCGTGCATTTACGTAGCTCCGCCAGTATGAACTAAGCCACGCCCCAACAATTACACCACAATTAAATTCTTTAACGTTGGTATTATATTCATACGTCCTAATTCCCGACGAAAGATCAATATATTTTACTAATTAATCGACCCTTCATTTAGGGCGTAAGGATTCATGACTAAATTTGTTATCTTATCGATCTCTTCTCTTCTTTCTAAACAACTTTCTTCTTCATCTGAATGTCTCCATTGACACTGCCTCAAGTTTGGCCTTTCGTTGAGCGTTCGCCCCTGTGAGGAAGACATTTGGTTCTGCCCCTAGCCGAGACATACCTAAAAAATGGTAGTTACTACTAATATTTGATGCTCTGTATTTTTGGAATGGGATGACTGGTTTGTGTGTTGTCAGTGTAATGTGACCGGGTTGGATGTCTTCGGCAGTATACTTCAGTGAAGAACAAATACGTGGCACTATCAAGTGGACAAAACACAAACATACTACAGACTCTAAAAACACACTCACCACACCAATGTATCTCGCAAACTAACTAACAATACGCAACCAAACTAAACCAGTTTTTATGTAATCCATTTTACCAACCTTTTATTAGTAACCATATACATGTACATTGTAATTCTAACATCATTTTACATGCTACGAACGGTAGTCTGAAAGTGCATCTACAAAAATAATTCCTAATTATAGTTTATTGAAACCATGTGTTTGACATAATACTTCATCCTAAATGTAATTGCAGTCTAAAAAAAAAAAAATTCAAAAAATAAACTAGTTAAGTAGCATTACTGTAAGCGTACATACAGTGTATTTTGGTGGTAATCACGTTTAAGAGACATTCCGCTAAATTTTAATAAGGCTATAACTACTTGCGCCCATTTTTATATTGTTTTCTACGACAAGTACTTTGAGTGCGCCATTTCATCATTCTGCTAATCTGTTTCAATTTATGCGCTAAAATGTGTGTACGCCATATTTCATGAATTTGCAGTTTTTCCATTTATGATGAGTGGTGATTTTTCTTTTTCTTTAAGACTCGTCATCTCCTGGTACAAGTATTACGACCACAGGGAGGGATTATGAGATGGAGCGAAATGAAATAAAAACAACTATGGAAACTACAGTAGAAGCTACAGTAGAAGCTACAACGGAAACTACAATAAAAACTACCATGGAAATTACAGTAGAAGCTACCATGGAAATTACAGGAGAAGCTACCATGGAAACTACAGTAGAAGCTACCATGGGACCTACAGTAGAAGCTACCATGGGACCTACATTAGAATCTACCACGGAAGCCGCTATGGACACTGATAATGGAATGTCGTCACCGAGTACTCGTGAAACTTCCGGACCACTAACGTCTGTTTCCGGAGAAACCGATACATCACCTTCACGCAGTCTGGAAGGCTTATGCAGATGTAGTTGTTCGTATAAAACTAATGATAGGAACACTACATTAAAAACCATGAAAAATAAACTGTCTATCCCCAGGAACAAGACAAGAAGATACATCAGGTCTTTGACCTCAGCTCCAGATGACAGGCCGTCCTCCAAGACCATTGGCATTACGGCATCAGTGGTTATCGGACTGGTATTATTTACCATTTTATTTCTGGACTGTACACACCTAATGGGCATGTTTAGACGTATCAAACGTATGTCACGTCACTGCTATAATGGATAAGCAACAAGGATCGGTTCAGATTTGAAGAAATGACGAAATACCCTATTTTTATCCCCCGCCATGAAAATGGGGTGGGGTGAGTGGGTGGGGTAAGTGGGTGGGGCGGGGGTTCCTGTCTTGTCCCGTCGTGTTCCGTCCCGTCCCGTCCCGTCCCGATAGCTAATCTCAGAAACTGATGATGCCATCCTCACCAAACTATGTTTCGAGGTGTCAAGTGGCAGCAGGGACATTTATGTCTTAGTTATTTTCTAGTTTTAGATCTAAATGACAAATATGTATTTAATTGTCTAGGCAAATTATGTGTTACCCGTCTTTTTATCTTATCGATATTTTCAATGCTATTTTTATATCAATGATATGATTATGCCATATGAGTTTCATAAGCTAGTATGTCTATTAAATAGAAATATGTTAGGAAGTGCTACGTGTTTTTTAACTAAACATCAGTCCGTTTGCCAGCAGGAAATTAGGAGCTTTGTCAGCTTTCACTTTCAAATATATGCGTCTGTAAATTTTGTCTCGAGAACATCAGATTCAAGAAATGTAGACTTTGATATTGTTTTCATTTTTTATTTCATATAGAGTATTTTATACTTAATAATAAGCAATTAATATGAAAATACTGAAGAACTGTTATGATTTGCTGCCAACGACACTCGGCCAAGTAGGAAATGTCTCGAAATTTGCTGTTTTGTTGATAAATGTTTGTGCATATATGTTTATCATAGATTTGATTATTAGAAAATACATCTTTTGAATTTTTTTCATATGCTTGATGAGAAGGTCATCATTTGATATATATTTTTTGAGAATTAATCAATCGATTAAATCTTTTACGTTGGTTTCGTTTTATGTATTTTTTATTTGTTATTTCTTCAATGCGCTGTGTATTTAGGACAGAAAGAATAGCAGACAGTATCAACAGGCATGCAACTAAAACGTAACATCCATACTATACTACCTAACTGCTCAATTAAACATTGTTTAACGGAAATGCCTCGGTTTGTAACAATTTGAAACACATGATATGGCTAGAAAAACTTGCTAATTTGAATTTTTAATAGATTTTTTTCTGCTTAGTCATTTGACGATGATATTTAAACAAAAGGTCAAGTCGACGTCGGGAACTAACCTTGTAACTTTGCATGAAGTGCAATGTGATGATTTTTAAGTGCAATGTGATGATTTTTGAAGTGCTATGTGATGGTATGTGAAGCGTGATGAGATATATTTCCTATAAAAGATGCTGAAGTACACGTATATGATTTTACCAAAGTGACCTTGATCGTATCAATTTCTGACCTCGTTAGCTATAAGAGAATACTCTGCGATCAGATACTTCAGCACTTTTTACTACTCTTGGGATATATTGGTTGTGATAGCATACACATATCATATCTAGTTTGTTAACATCCTGGCAACATTTAACGTTATATGGACTATATCACTAATAGAAAGAGCAGTTGGTAGGGGATGGATCAGAACATATTTAGTTTAATATATCCCAAGTATAGTAAATGCTGTAGTAAAAAACTACAGCTGGTCCAATGGCAGCCGTTTAGCATTGAACACACCACATCTATCTGTTCTTTCTGGAACATCCAGATTGATCAACACAACAGCACATACCGGGTAACATAAGATATTCGTGGGCATTTTTAAGCTTATTTTGTGTTATTATTTTTCGTGATTCATTATTAACCATGAAACTTGATATTCAGTTGTAACTCGGATTATTGTTCCAACTGGTCCGCTTAACTAGTACAGAAGGTCTCATAGTCTGCAACCTGAGCATTCTTACCATAAATTGTGTATTCAATCTGTGCAAAAAAGTAAATTATCATTGAGACAGCTTTCAAATCAAAATAATCGTACTGTAGAAGAAGTGAATATAAGCAATGCTTGTTGTTTTTGGGGTAAATATTGTATGTCTCGATTTTACTACTCTTCAGCGTTAGGAAGCTTATCAATTTAAAGTTTCCAAAGGGAGGCATCATCAATCTTATCAAAGGTTTATGATCAATATCTACCAGTAATTTTTTTGTGAGTTTACAGAGTAGAAAATGAACATCTAATGTTTAGTAGATTGAGGCATTAAAAATGTTCCTTAAATTTTGTAAAGCTTTCAATCGGAAATTTGTACTCAAAAACTATTCCCTTGGGTTAAGGATTGGTGAACAAGGGACTCGCTACAATATATATAATACACAAGCTTTATGTAAACCGATCCGGATGTTTGGTGACTAGACCTGTTTACCAGTGGCTGACACATGTCACTTGAGAAAAGATACACTATGACAGATCGGTCGACCTAGTACATGTATGACATGACGGCAAAATAAAAGTTAAACGACATCAGCGGAGAAGATTTGTTTATGTTGATTTCAAAATCAATGTATATATAATTTAAATCAAATCCAAAATAACAAAACATTTCTAGACTTCATATTAAAGCAAATTATTCTAAATCACCTTACACTTATCACTAGCCGCGTGGCAATGATTATCTTTTGAAGATATGTATTGTATAACTGCTTAAAACACCATATGTAAATGAAGTGGTTGAGCAGTTTGTTCATTTAAGATGCGTAATAGTTATATACACATGTATGTATATTTGAGTGATATAAATGTATCAGGTATGCATTGATTATCGCTCTATACATTGCTGAGTAGGCCCAGTGGGGCTTGATACAATGAACAGACGCCCATAACTTTTTATCAGCATTTGGTAATTGGTTTAACAGTGGAAATGAACTCCAAAATTCCCCCCGCTGAGAGCTGTCCATGTTACCCAAGACGACAATCAGTACATATCTTTGAAGGTCAGTCTTGGCATAGATCGATGCACGAATTTTGTACATCTGAACTCTTTTTCCTTTATATATATTTTCCATGTTTGAAATGACATAAGATATGCAGACATATTTCAACAAGATTCTGAAATTAGGTATGCTGGATTGCACGTGCACGTGAGTACCGACTGGACTTCTCGCGTCGGCGCGGGACGAGCTAGGAAGCGGACCGTTTTCCCACCATGAAGTGACTCATCAATACAATACAATATTATCGTTTCATTATACACCAGTGTGGCCGTCTGCAGCCTATTGCTGCACATGACTAGCAAAAACTGTTACCTGTCAAGGACTTATACATAAATGTAGTAAGTCGTTTATTTCTTACGGTATATTGATGTAATCTCTTTGCACAGCACTTCCATCTGTTTAGCACAGACTTATTAATTACGCCGAGACTTATTTTAAGCTAACCAGACACTCGACATCCAAACATCGACTATACATCCGTCTATCCCCATCAGACACTCCTACACTGATGCTCGTTACATTAACAGGATCACGTTGTATACATTGCCCTCCAGGCTCGCTACGACATTAGTATATATTTTAATACACGCGCATCTTCTGGTAAATCCGATACTGACTAGATAGTCGCCCAGCACGCACCATATCACTCTTTGTAAGGAGGGGTTTGTCAGCTAGCAAGGAGAGTGAGGATGTGTGTGATTATGTTTACTCCGGTGAAATTTGTGGAGGTTATTTACGGCTGAGGAGTACAGTGTTCTAATGCCTTGATGCAAAGGGTTTCAACAAAAAACAGGTAAAGTAATCAACAATTGTTCCTCTGTAAATTGTGTGTAAGTAAAATTTTAAAACTGGTTAAGAAGTATATTTTAACACGTGTTTTTATAATTATTTTGTATGACGTATATCATGCCTAGGTACATGTGATACTTGTGATGTACGAGGCCATGTGTGGAATGCGATGTGTATTATGTGTTCTATTTATATCTCTACGTACAGGTACACACTGTGCATTGTCTTACTGTTGTAACAGGAAAGTCCCGTGCTTTCTTTGCAAGTGTCCATCTTCATGTGTATACCGTAATATATGTAAGAAATTATGAACTAGGTCATCACGACTTGCAAGACTAGACCAAATTATTATATTCCAAGAGTGTCCACTTGTGTAGCCTCTCGGTGTCTGCCCAATTTGTCATCAGACCGGCAAGTTGACATTTTGAGTGGTAGTACACGGACACTTAAAATTCCAGATGCTCGCTGCATCAGCTTACTGTGTATATGTATACAAGATCACATATAGTGTCGACCGCATATGCTCAAATTTTGTTCTGTAAAATTAATAATTGCAATATTCTAGGTGACTGTATAAATTACAACAAAGCCATTCTATATTACACACCGTCCATGGTCGTTGTTTTGTAAATGGATATACATGGCATCACAATATCACTGTTCCCCATAACAAACGATGGTCAATGATATGATAAAACGACGTTTCTCGTCTTATCTGTACGAGTCCACGCCCCTGGCACATGTGAAACATGATGTTGTTATCAAATTTTACTCTATCTACTGCTTCTTTAGCACAATATACACGTGATTGGTAGTCCACTGGCTGCTGTTAATCTCGTTTAGTTCATTGATTTCACCATGCCTGCTCTGGCAGTCACCACATTGCCTAACCGTTGGAGACTATGAATCAATATTGCTGCATAAACTTCATAACGTGCAGTATATAGACGCTGTCGTAAACATGGATGAAAAATCATTAACACATCCGGTCTAGCTGGAATTCGTGTGGACTAGCCAATTTAAGAGGCGTGGAATTATTTCATATCTCAATGAATTTATATGTTAGTATAACGAATATCAATGCACATGTTCCAGGGCTGTAGTTAATCGTTACGCTGTTTTAGCGGAGGTCATGCTAGTTATTATGTGTTACACCATTAAAGTAGAGACACAATGACAGAAGCATCAATATGATGTCTTTTAATTGTTTGTATTCGGTTTTACAAAAGACACGCATTGCCTACATCATTTATGTAGACAGCTTTAATGCTAGCCTGGCCCAAAATCCTATAATGTTTGCTTATGAACACTTGGAGTTAATGCATTCCTTAAGTTACGGAACGTTGATGAAACCGGGACCTGGTAAACCAACTATCGAAGGAGGTATATTGGTAGATATTTCAGTAAATATCCTAGCTTAAAAAAATCTCTATTGTTTCAACACCAGCCTAACGCCTCTTCGTAATACGGCACTCAGCCAGACTAGGTATATGTAGAGATAGGGATGCATAGAACGAGGATAGGATCGTATGAAAGATGTGCAAAAATATGGACGGTGCCATTGAGGACTTGGTCTGATCGGATCTTGTATAAAATGTGGTTGATAAGATAGAATGACAGGAGGGGTTAGAGGAGGGATACTTAAACGTTAAGACGCTGGAATAGAATGGCTCCTTTATCTAACGTTCGCGGTTTCGTATCCTAAAGCTGTCCATTTTACTAGGTTGGTGATGACGTCTGATGCTCGAAGACTGGGGTGTTTCAGTAGATAAGAACACTACCCAGAACAGGTGTACAGGGGGTTATACATATCACAGGCACTTGGCACGAATGTACAACCCACGGTCCATATATATAAGTCCATGTGATAGAAATATAGCGTCTACCAGAACGGCTACGTTTTCAGTAAAAATTGAATCTTCGCTAGCCAAGGCTTCTGATTGCGTTACACGTGAAGTTTAACGCAATCAAAAGGCCTTGGCTAGCAAAGATGATGAAAGTGTAAAGTGTTACAGTTTTTCATAATACACATTTCACTTAACTGCATAGAACAGCACACTTTATGTTTTCAAACGTACAGTACAATATGTACCACACAAAAGTGTAACGTGGGAAACAATTATGCGATGGCCGACATTTCATATCATTTTGCACTTTGCTACACTTTTATATGGTGCACAAATGTATGAAAATTGAACTATTTGCCTACCATAAAAATGTATTATGGTACTAAGATTTAAAAAAAAAAAAATCAAATTATTACTTATCGCGTTACCCTTTTCATTTCTTTTTGTTTTTCCAACAGTATAATATATATGAAAAAAGTAAGCCACTAAATAATCCGAATGTTTACTTTCGGTCGGCATGATCATAACTGACCCCGGACAGTAAAGCCCTACCTATTACTTTAACACAAAACATGAAGTTTATCAACCGAAAAATAGAATTAGTCAATTTGGTAAGTATTGGAATCCAGATTTGATCAAAAATAGGGCATCTGTATATTTCGTCATTTCCCTTGTTTTGATAGATTTTTAGATAGTAAAAGAGTCGTTTAACTAGATCATCATATTTCCAAAACGTATTTATCAAATCGTGCATATTTTTGGTGAAATTAACATAACATGTTATAAGATGTCATAGCATGTGACGACAGTCTTATCCGGATGTACTTTGTCATACTTTGTAACCTCTAATGCTGGTTTCACATGTGTTTGTATCACGACTGTGTTCGGCCGTTAATTTGGTACAAAACAATACACATATCTTTGTGTACCATACAGAAAGATATAAACATTCATATCATTTTGTCTGGCTCTGACTGGTCATTGTAGTTTTGACTTAACTATTAGTACAAAAGAATATAGTGTACCATATCCCATACCGGCCGGTGCACTTTGACATAGTTAAACGTGATCCTCAAAAATAAAACGCGGTACCCTTTTAAATGCCAAAGCAGTCAAATATGTACCACAATAACATAACGTGGTACCCTATAAACAGTAGAAATTGTTAATTGTGTTCCACAAAATAAAACGCGGTACTCTGTTAACAGTATAGTAAAATGTGTACCACAAAAATATAACGCAGTGCAGTTTTAACAGTAAAAATGATAAAATGTGTACCACAGAAATATAACGAATACCCTCTAAATAGTAAAAAATAGTCAAATATGTATCACAAACATGACGTGGTACACTCTAACAGTAAAATAATAGACAAATATGTATCACAAAAATATAACGTAGTACCCTTTTAACAGTATAGTATAACGTGTACCACAAAAATTTAACGCAGTACCCTTTTAACAGTAATAATAGACAAATATGTACCACAAAAATATAACGCAGTACCCTTTAACAGTATAGTCAAAATCGTCAGAAAATTCGGCAAAGGACATCTATTTATCTCTCCCAATAATAAAGTGGTAAAAACCATCACATTGATATATTAACATCTCTCCCTTTTGCGTTTACGCCAATTTATTCGCAGTCAGTTTACTTAGCTGAAGTAGGGAGAGATGTGAATGCATGACCATGAACTTATGGTCTTAGTCTACAAATAAATATGAGTTTATATATACTGAAATTAATGTACTTATGTGTAAGTGTGTGAAATGTTTCTTTCATAAGTTGCTTCGCCTTACCCTTGTGTTATTATAAGTTATTTTGTGTTATCTATTTTTCATTTCATTTGATAAATGGAAAAGCAAAACACTTTTAAGTATGATAGCATTTATAAGAGACAAGGCCGTTATCGGCCTTCGTCTTTAGGACACAGTAAGCACGTACTGCAAATAGACATGCTCTGTAAAAATTAAAAACATTGTATAAGTTGTGTAAGTGTAACAGAGCGCATGATTAATTAAATTTAAATCACTGCCTCCACCAGGGATCGAACCCGGGACCTCTGGCATACTAGTCTTACGCTCAACCGATCGAGCTAAAGAGAAGATCTCTCTAGCCGAGCGGTATATTGCGGCTAGTATTTACCAGGGTTACATAAGTAAACATTACAGAAATAACCAAATCTAAATATCGGTAGTATAGGCTTAATGACTAATGAACTTAAACTACCATTGTGTATTTGTTTCAGATCTCCAAAGATGAGCGAGTAATAGATGAAAAAAGTGTCCGTGACAAACCATCAATCAAACTACATCTTTGTATTCGGAAATAAAGCAATTCATCACAAGGACATAAAACGCACAATGGTCTACACGGTCCTTCTTTGCCTCCTACCTGTATTGCCTCTGGTGGCACCAGTCCAGTATCATACACTTGACACACCTTTAGGAAAAGTGGCTGGACGTCAGGTACCGGTTGGTACAGGAAATACAGTCTATAAGTTCCTGAAAATCCCATATGCAAAGCCACCTGTGGGTGAGTTACGGTTTCAAAAGCCCGTAGCTGTTGAAAGATGGAGCAGCATCCACGACAGCACCGAGCATGGACCGTCTTGTCTACAAGCGATTCCCGCAACAATCAAAAATGTGCTGGAGAACAAAGAGGTTTCGGAGGATTGTCTACACCTAAATGTTTACACGTCCGGCGGATTGTCTTCCACGACCAACAAGAGCGTTATGGTGTTTTTTCATGGCGGTGCGTTTGTTACTGGCCAAGCTCAGTTATACGACGGTTCAGGCCTAGCTCTCAATGGTGACGTCATTGTGGTAACCGCGAATTACAGATTGGGTGTTCTGGGATTCTTTAGCACTGGAGACTCAGTAGCAAGAGGAAACTATGGTCTTTGGGATCAAATCGAAGCCCTCAAGTGGGTGAAAAATAATATCAGATCATTTGGTGGAAATCCTGATTCCGTTACAATCTTTGGAGAATCAGCTGGGGGATTTAGTGTTTCACTTCTAGCTCTTATACCACAGAACAAAGGATTGTTCCATAGAGTCATCATGCAGAGTGGTACTTACAGTTCCGCGTATGCTATTAACGAAAAACCGAAAGATTTTGCTATTACATTTAGCTATCTATCTAAGTGTAAAAATGTACAAACTTCACAGGCTATTTTTGATTGTGTCCGAAATATTCCAACCGACCTTATCATTCCAACACAGACAAATGCCATTCGTATGGGACTATTAGCTCCTGATAGTCTGTTCCGTCCGTCATGCGCCCCAGTCGTTGATGGTGAACTCATCAAACGTGCCCCCATGGTGTCTATGAAAAATACGTCTTCTGATGTGTACGCGTTCTTTCAATCACTTGACGTAATTGCAGGATGTGTAAGTGCCGAAGGATCTCTACTCCACGCCTATATATATCCATATATGGAAGAAAGTTACGGATTCAATACGAGCGAAGGAGTTCCTTCGTCTTTACTTCGGTCATATTTTGCGCGGGTTGTCGCGGAACAACTTTACAAAAACCAAAGTAATGTTTGGAAGGCAATTGTTGACAAGTTCGGTTCAAGTGATATTCAAGTCCAGGCAAGAAAAATCATGGATTTGTATGGCGATATCTTTTTCTATATGCCAATGATTAAAACATTGGATATCCACGCTTCAAATAATAAAGATAGCAGCACCTTCCAGTACCTATTTAGTGAACCAAATCTTGTGTCATTATCTGGGAAACCACATCCATCTTGGTTCCGAGGATCTGAGCATGGTACAGAGTTGATTTTTCTATTTGGTATCGAACAAATGAAATCAATGAACATCAATATATCCTCCTCCACCTTGGACTTCGTAAAGCAGATTATAACGTACTGGGCTAACTTCGCCAAATACGGGTAAACATATCATATATTGTATTTTTATGGGGCATTGTATTTTATTCTTAGAATTTCATGCGTATAAGTCATCTTTTAATACCTTATGTGTTAATGATTTATTTACCTTTTATACCACTTATATGTTGTTCAGTTAGGTAGTCACCATCTTCTACAAGGATACCCGCATCAAAATGACCAAGGTTCTTTATGGGGCGTTGACCCAGCAAAGAAGTCCAATGACATTTTTTTGTGCTGTATAGTGATTTTATTATTTTGTTTTCCAAGATCCAATTAAGTTTTAGCACGATGGAGCATTGCAGCTCCATCGCAAAGTTAAAGATAAGGACGGAACTGATAAAAAAATCTTGAGACAAACAGACATGAACTGTCTAAAGATTTAAAATAAATTTCATTCCGTTTTGTAAAAAACTGATTGTCAAACACAATGCATTCTGGGAATAATGTAGCTGATTTCTCCGTCGTTTCAAACTATTATATATAAAATGAATGATATATTAAAATGCTGTTACTAATATTCCAAACTTATGTATGACATGCTAAGTGATTTTATATTATATTTACCTATGACATATGATTTATATTACATTGACAGCATCTCAGTCGACTACTAAGACTGGGCAGATGCCCTGGTTTCTGCACATGTTTCTGTTGTGGGAGGTGACAAAACGAGTTATTTTAAGTGGGGATAGTTTGAATTGATGTACTCTTCTATGGAGATCCCTTTGCAGGGCTTACATTCCAGAGCTTTGTTCCTGATAAGTTTTTTCTGTAGCCCATTCAGTTAATGTGAGCATATTTTGAAAACTTTAAAATACAAAACATATATATCAATTTGGTATCAACAGGTCCTACAATTGTATATGGAATGATATAGATCATAGATGCTGAACTTGAATTTTGAAAATAGAGTAACTGTGACCTACTTTTCGAAAAAAAATGCCACTGAACAATGAAAATTAACATCTTGGGTGACCTATAAATTCTTAATCTGATTTTATTAGAAATAATTAGGTTACAGTGACCTACTTTTCGTGACATTGCAATAGAACAGTGGAAATTTACATCTGGGTTGAGTAATAGATGCTGAACTTGAATTTTGCAAAATAAGGTCACTGTGAGCTACATTTGAAAAACAACCACAGAACAATGAACATTTATAATCATATTGATATACAGTAGATCCTGTTGTTTAGAATTAGGTCGCAGTGACCTACTTTTCTATAAATTGCAAAATCAGGTCATGATCACTGAGACCAATTAAAAAATATTCATTGGAATATCAAAATTGATATATGGAATGCTGAACTTGAAATTTGCAAAATCAGGTCAATGTTTGTCTAAGAAATTGTCATAAGGAATTTTTTTTTCCAAAAAGACCCCTTGTCATTTAAGAATGGCATACCCATGTATGTGATTATTTTGAAGCTAGGGCTACGGCTCATTCGGTATGTTGTTATAAACGTTATAATGACCTCAGTAATTTCAGTGATCACTTACTTGAATCTCTCAACATTTAATATAAACATTTTTGTCGACAATTGGTCAATCAAGAAACCACTCTATACGATTCATTGAACATTAATGAACTGGACCATCGTGCTACGAAGCCATTTGCCTCTTGTTATCAATCCCATTATACTGAATCCTATTTTCCTGTCCTATTTTAGGTTTTTGTTCTCGCATTGTTTTGTTTCTCCTCTTTTTTCATGTTGCAGTTGTCCATTAGAGTGTATTAAATTGTATGTGTTCATTTTATTTCGTGATTCTATTATCCTTATTCATTCCTGTTCATATAGTCCTATCATCATGTATTGTAATAATCCTAATATTCTGTGATGTAATTGCAGTGATCCTATAGTATTATGACGTGGTTGTAGTGATTAAATTAGTTTGGGTTGCAAATCATCTGACAGGAACATTTGTAGTGATCCTTTTATCTTGTGTTCTGGTTGAAATAGTCCTATCCTTTTGTTGTCCTATAATCATATTTCAAGAGCAGTTGCAGTGATCATATCATTTTTTGTTGTATTTTCAATGATCCTATTATTTTGTGTTGTAGTTGCAGTGGTCCTATTTTGGGGGGTTTTGGGTTCAATGATCCTATTTTTGTGTGACGTAGTTAAAATGATCCTATTATTTTGGGTTGCAATGATCCTATTATTTTGTGTTTTATTTGCAGTAATCCTATTATTTTGTGTTGTAGCTGTAATAATCATATCATTTTGTGTTCCTATATATATTACAGTAACAGTCACGGTGATTCTATCATTGTGTGTTGTAGTGATCCTAACCATGGGGCGGATGATGGTACCCGATGGCCGGAGTATGATGAAGTAAACCGTAGTTATATCGATCTCGCTGTGTCCTCCATCTCCCAACAGAAGTCAATGTTCCGGGATCGTGTCAAGTTCTGGGAGAAAGACCTTCCACTGATCGCTAGTACTCCGGTTACGGACAGAGCGGCGTCCCTGATGTCAGTCAAATGGACTCTACTTATTATGTTATTTCTTTATCACTTAATCCGTTGCCTTTAAATGTAAAGTTATGAATGTACCTTGTATGATAAAAATCACGTCCTCCTGAATTTCGCTTATCTGACTGAACTCCATCGTAAGAAAGAATATATGTGATCGTCAGGGAAATCAGTGTAATAGAAATCCGTTTATATTTACTTGGTAGATAGAATTGATTTGATAGCTTCTGTAGCTTTATATGATGAAAGACCTTTATCTACATATTAAATGATAGACATTTTCATTCGGTGGACATTGATTTGCCTGTATGTTGATATGTTTAAGAAATTAAAGTAAATGAAAACATGATAGGGCATTTTGGATGCCAACAAATCACATTTCCAATATCAGAATTATTTACCTGAACTGTTTTGATTACCGATATAAAATCAAACCATGGTATTGAACCCATACTCCTGAGTGCTTGTTGCAGATCTTAAGATTATATACTTGTAAAAATGCCTTCAGCTGCGTGAGAATTGTTATATGAAAGAGACGGGAGTCAGTGTGAGTGCAATTTTGTAAATCCAGATAGTGTTCATCAAATAAATTATTTACAACCAGACACTGTCCCTGTTTTTTGTTCATTGTTATCTCAAGTTCATCCAACAGGTTATCACTGTCTTAGTCATACAGCAGGTACGGTAATATTAACTTGCATTATCATTATAAGAGACTGTCATTTCTGAAGCTACTGACGTGAATACATGCTGTTTCCTTAAAAATCACATTGCCTGTACAATGCATATATGCTTATTTTACTTCCACTTCGAGTGTATTTGATTAAAATTATCGCAGCTATTTTTGGCATGTAGCATTTTGAAGTAACAGTTGACCATTGGGCCAGTTAAGCTGAATGTACAACCCCCGTTTGTAAACCAATGACTACCATGACATAGTAACCCTGTCAAAACCGTTAAGGGAGTCCAGTCCTCATCATGAAAAATGTCGTATTGTTAATTAATAAACAGTTCAGTGTGACAATAGATCAGTTAACACGTTTCCTTGAAATCGTTATAATTGTGACACTCCAAACTCTTTTGAGCTGTCAAGTTTGTTTTAAAAGATTTTGTTTCGCGGAAAAATCAAAAGTAACAAATTTGGTTCTTTTTGTACCCTTTGGGTATCCATGCATAAAAAGTGAAAAAATATCAAACAGATAAACGTGCTCCTACTTTAGTATATATATAAAAGTATATCATATATAAGTAAACAAGTCAGTTTTCATTTTTTTTTGTTATCAGAAATAGTTTTACTTATTTTGTTTACACACCAAAATCAGTTTTTACAAAATGGTAAAAACTCACAAGTCTTGCCATTTTGTAAAATTTAAGGTATTACATATAACACGTCCGTGTTAACAAAACCACGCCTCTCATCTTACTGTGTTATTATCACTGGTGATGTAACAATCCAACCCTGGGGGAAACAACCCACTGTAATAAGTAACACAAACTACAGAATATCAGTAGATGTGATTTGTGGGGAGGCTATCTTGTCTGGTGTCTCAGCATGTTGGATAAGTTGGGAGCTGTGCACTGAACTATCCTACATGTATCTGTAACAGTGGGTTTTCCTATCACTGTTTCATTTTGTTTTTATGTTTGCTTTTGTTTTGTAATCTCGCCATAGTATATGTGTTCTCGCCCCTAGCCAAATATCAGCTTGAGGTAATTAAGTGACGATGATATTTGTAAACAGCATGGCGCGTCTATATTACTCATTCAGATATAGATTACACATATGTACAAAATCCACAGCTGTAATCTCCAACTTTGTTACTTTATCAAAATAGAAACCGTAACGGACGCTACTGTTAGTGCCTTCAATCATAGAACTGAATAACTGAAGACTGGTCAAATCAAACTAGACTTTGACAACGCTATCTGAAAAAAAAACATTCAAAGCTTAACATGGAGTATTGATAAGATAAACATAAACGTCAAATGAACACTATGATAATTAATATATAAAGCAATTCACTGATTAGACAAAGCTGAACCGTAATTGACAGTGTAATGCAAAAATACAACTATAAATGATGAATGTATGAATGTCATATACCATTATATTTAGTTAAGTGCACCATTCCTGCTCCTTTTAACATTTACATTTAATTTTCACAAATTTTGAGCGAAAACCATATTTCCTTAACGATAATAGCACCATGAAATTGCGAAATGGGCAACAAGATGTTAACCAAAATGTTACTTTTAATCAAAATGGTGAACAGTCATAAAATTAACAAGTAAAAGTGAGATATACACAGACTCGTTGAAAAGGTGCAAGGGGGCTATGTTACGTGTGATATAAAACATAGATTAAATGATGCTTACGATGGCAGTATAAGATGTATGCGAGTCTGACATCTTTGATAATGCACTAATACTGTGATGTATTTTTGGTCTGTGAACCATAACATAACAACCGTCAGAGGACATTTGTATTTTCGATCAGCACGCCGCCTGGTGATTGATCGAGAGTGAGCTGACGATAATATCGAGCCTCGGTTGATCCACGTGACCGCGTGTGCGCGTGCCTCTCCGCTCAATCACTTGCCCCCTGGGGGACATGAAAGGAATCATACTTAAGTACTTTACCTCCGCCTCTTTCTGTATTTCACTGACAGTAATAGGGAATGCTATTTACCGTTTATTTACTTAAGTCATGATATTTCTATGTGCGATATTATAAAGCATAAATGCTTGGATAGTTTGATTTATCAGCACGACGGACAAAAAATCTTTTATCTTTACGATATTTTGATTGTATTAATTATTAATTACTTACTCTCTATATATATGCATTTGTATCGTCTCTTGTCTCGTACATACTGTCGGAATGCTTAGCTGGTATACAATATGTATATTAATTCACATTTCCTGATATTGAATTGAAGCACATGTGCATGAATGAATGACTAGTTTCGGTATTATATACCAAAACAATTCTATATTGCAAACAGAACAAGAAAATATCATAGCAACGTTCTATGGATGTGTTACAGAGGGTAAGTTAGATAAGACGGCGTAGTTACAGTGTTAGGAACTGAGGCTGGATATGAGCTGATGTATACAGATTTATTGGATAAGATATGTGTGTGTTGGTAGATAAAACGTATGTAAGAGCAGCTCTTATTGTAAAAGAGGTTTAAGTGATAACATTGGGATAACGGTCTACTTACATCCCAACACTGTCTATGCGTATAAAGGAAGCTAGAAGACAATCACAACTTGTAAAATCTAATGTTGAAATCGGCATAAAATGATAATAGAGAATCAGAATAACACCAAACTAAAACAAGAAGGGGAATTCATTCTTTTCAGGTTCAATTTTTATTTTTCTAAACCGAAAGCAAATACGTCAATGTTTAAACATCCACTTTATTTACATACCTTGTGAATAGGAACGATGCACGACCCACACTTTGATAACCATTATGCAGACTAAAGTACTAGAAGAC
The DNA here is from genome assembly GCF_902652985.1 of Pecten maximus. NCBI lineage: Eukaryota > Metazoa > Mollusca > Bivalvia > Pectinida > Pectinidae > Pecten > Pecten maximus. The sequence continues at coordinate 39,644,272 of NC_047015.1, read as the reverse complement.
TCGATGCTAAATAATGAGTTATGATGAATCATAAATACATTAATGTTTATTTCTTTATTCTGACGACCTGAGTAATTATTTTACCAGACACTTATCCGTCCTTCTGGGAATCGTCAGGAATTCCATGGACCAAAAATATGAAAACCAAAAAAGAAAGTCCAAGATGAGCATACTTAAGTCCAATAACTTAATCAATTTCGCATTTTGGATATTGAATCACTTAAAATAAATATTCTGAAATGGTTAGGCTATACAAAACTAAACACAAAGTATAAGCAAACTTAGGAAATGTACACGAAATTGTATGAAATTGCCAAATATTGCTGAAAACATTATTATCAACTAATAATCATACGAAGCTATCATATATAGTTATGAAGGATACGGAAACTAGGTCGTCACTGATATTTCACATGTAGTATTATCACTAACATTAACTTCCCTTGTTGTGTATGTAGACAACGCATATTGTTGGTGATCTCTGGGATACGATATCTGCGGTAAGTAATAGCACGTATAGGTGTACATATATATATATATAATTATACTGTAAGCATTCAACGTTATATATCCAACACAAGCAAATTTTCTAAATCGCCCTTTATGAAAAATATGCATAATTCAATAATCAAATATAAAAGGACGAAAACAACAATAAGTGGTTATAGAACGCCACAAAGGTCTATTGTAGATCAAAGATTAACCTTGTCCAAATCTCGTTGCTTACCATTGTGTGTTCAGTATACCTTCGTATAGTAACCAAATAGAGAGTATCTATTGTTTTTTTGTTATGCAAATTTTCACCGATGTGAAGGGCAACAAGCAAGAACACCAAGATTGATTATAGAACAATGCATTTTTGTTTATTAGATATAGCTACACATGTTGTTACAGAATGTGCATATTATGGTTACTTGAAGAACGTGTACATAAACAAAGACAAAACATGCCCGTCAATGATTTTAATGGAAGATTGCAGCTACTGAATGAGCACAACAATAATTTCTATGAGCAAAATATCCGATCATAAAACGAAATATATTAACTAATTGTAGCAAAAATAAGTTTGGATGTTAATGGCAGAAAATTAGGTGTAAACCCTGTCGTTATAGTATTTTATGACAAATGGTTAACTATTTTGGGCGGAATTTGGTAGTACATAGAGGCACTTGTTGTCAATTTTGACATCGCAGATAATACTTACAAACGATGAGACATAAACTGCTGTGGACATAGCATTGATTTTATCACAGCTACTATGGAGGAAGACCTATGTCCACTGATAATGATATCCATACCACATATAGCTGATCAGATTTGGTTTAAGTAGTATGATAGTATAAGTAAGCAGTAATATAAAGGAGGCGACGACAAACTATCTAATACCAGCAGTTATACAGCTGATTTTTTTTGGATGACATATGAAGTTCAACCAACATCACGAAGAAATGTACATACTGAGGATAACATATATATTATTAAAGGCAGCAAGTGTTAACATGTACCTGAACTTGACGCGACGGATAAGTCTGATATAAACAAATAGTTATGTAATTGCATACTTATCAGTAGTGTTATATTATAGGACAGCTATGCCATACCTAAGATACTGTCTATATATCAAATGGCTTTAAATATAATGTATTTAGTTAGTTACCCTTAAAAGTTTTTAGTCATCAAAAAGATGGTCTCATTTGCGCAATGCCAGAACTTCATAATTCAGTTTACTACAAGGTATTGGATATTAAAAGGGAGTAAAAAAAGGCTGATCACGAGACTATCTAGTAAATGACGCCTCTCAAATCAACGTTTTCATGTTCGTCAAATATGATGTGTTTGTTTAGTCTCCCTTGTTGGAGATCTTAAACTTTTAAGATAATTAAACGTTCTCGGTCAACAGAAAATAAACTCATTGAAATTACTAAAACCTTTGTTTACCTTCAGGAGAAGACCTCATGATGACTGCTTCAAAGTGGCTTCTGCAGGTGATATGTGTACTTGCAATCACCTCAACGGTAAGCAGATGTATGGAGACAAAGACTATAGTGACACCATCTGGAAAAATGATGGGTCTGAAAGTCGACACACCAGCCTTAGGTAGCTTTGTTTACCAGTTCCGGCGGATTCCATACGCCAAACCTCCTGTTGGTGATCTGCGGTTCGCAAAGCCCCAACCGATGGCACCATGGACAGACACTCTTAACGCCACCTATTTTGGACCGAACTGCATGCAGACTATCATCAATCCGGACGACCCGTTATTACCAAACAAAATATTATCTGAAGACTGTTTAGTGCTGAATGTTTACATGCCTCCAAATACAACAGAGAGTAGCAAAAAACCAGTTATGCTGTACATCCACGGAGGAAGTTATGTGGAAGGCACGGGCATGTTCTACGACGGTTCCTACCTTTCCATTCACGGCGACCAGATAATTGTCACTATCAATTACCGACTTGGTATATGGGGCTTCCTCACGACGGCAGACGTTCACTGCCCGGGGAACTTCGGTCTGTGGGATCAAAGACTAGCCATCCAATGGACCAAGAACAATATTCAGGCATTTGGTGGTGATCCTGATCTCATAACAATTTTTGGGGAATCGGCAGGCGGCTTTAGTGTCGGTATCCATTCTATATCTCCTGTCAACAAGGGCTTGTTCAAGAGGGCAATGTCTCATAGTGGCACAGCTAACTCATTTTTCGCCGTGACAGAGACCTCTTTTGCGAAACTATCACAAATTGGGACGGGCATTTTTCTGAAGTGTCTGGATGTTGAAAACAGTGTTAAGTTTTTAAAATGCATGAGAACAAAAAGCTCCGAAGAACTACTTGATGCGTCTGTCAAAATCGCTAACATTACCTTTAGTGATAAACACAACCTTCATTACGCATTGCCACTTGCACCTGTTGTTGATGGTGAATTTATCACGGATAATCCTGCAAAAGTCTTGAACGATCCTTCCAGTCCCGGGATGCAGTTATTCCGTTCAATTGATTTCGTAGACGGTGACGTTAATTCAGAAGGATCTCTAATTTTCCAAGAGCCACTTTATTCTTTTCAAAAGCCGAACCATTTTAACCTGTCAGAGGGAATCCCGTATAGGATATTATGCGATGACGTTATCGAAACGATGGTGAAGGAGTTCTTCCATAACAACCGTACACTGAAGGATGCTGCCTGCTCCCGATATAAATCTCCAAGTGGAGACGGTATCGAACAGAGTCGTCTTGCCGTTGACATTTATAGCGACATCTTCTTTTTCACACCTGGAATATTGACATTGAACGCACATGTAGGTGGCGCAGGGCGTACCTACCAATGGCTTTTGTCAAGAATGAGCAGGTTCGGATTCGGTTATCCGTATCCAAAGTGGTTTACTGGAGCGGGACACGCAGGGGAGATCGCCTTCCTGTTCGGAATTGAGCGATGGCCCGACTGTGGACCCCAAGACAAAACTCTAGCGGAACAGATGATGTCCTACTGGTCCAACTTCGCAAGAACAGGGTAAGTACTGCTAGTTACGATTAATGTAAATTCGATATAAAATCGATCATGTAATGTTTGAGAAGTAAGTGTAGTACATTTTAAGACTGCCAAGAAACATCTAGTTAAGATTTTGATCAAAACCAACATGCTGAGGATGTGCTGAATTGCCTACCAACAACTTTTCATGTATTCATGCTACCATGGTTTTCTTACGATGTTGTAGTTATCGAGTTTAGAATTGTCGGATAACAAAACTCAATAGTTTAGAATCGAAAGCCTCAATTTGCTTAATGAACCGAGCTTCTACGCGTTCCCTTATGTCTAATTGTGCCCGAGATTTGAGCTGTCCTCTTGCAGATGGCATATTTCTCATAAGTTCTGTTTATTTTCCAATGAATGGCCTTGGTGTTGTCTCAGTTGTGTTTTAAAGTTTAATAGTCCTGTATACACTAATAATGTAGCATCTTTGTTTGATTGAGTGAATTAACGGTATTTTACTTTTTCACGGTTTCAGGAACCCAAACAAAGGGTTAGCAGTGAAGATGCAGTGGCCGGAGTACAATGTCCAAGATCGCCGTTATATAAGCCTTAATGCGACGATAAGTACAGAGGAGGCAATGTACAAAGATAGAGTGGGTTTCTGGGCGTCCGTGTTGCCAAAAGCGTAACATCAACTATGTACACGCCAATGCCTGTTTGTTTCCTGTGTCGTCCAAAGCTGTTCTTATGTGCTCAAGCTTGCCTGTCTCTTATACATTCATAAGTATTATCTGTTACAAAATGAAGTTCCCTAAAAATTATTATTCATCACAGATCCCATATTCACCTGGATTAAAGATAATAATGAATTAAATACACGCGTTACTTGTGAATGAACTAACCAATAGTTAATTTGCGACTTGTGTTTTTGACGCAAATCTGTGATGTAGACCTTTAACGTGTCTTATAGATGTTGACCTATGACAAAAAACTGTGGTGTTGACTTGTGACGTAGATCTGTAAAATAAATGTTTGATGTTGACTTGTGACGTAGATCTGAGATGTAGTTTGTGATGTAATTCTGTGACGTAGATTAGTGACGTTGATTTATAGAGTATGGCATCTTATGTTCAGATTATAGAGCATATGGTATCTGATGTTCAGATTATAGAATATGGTATCTGATGTTTAGATTATAGAGTATGGTATCTGATGTTTAGATTATAGAGTATGGTATCTGATGTTCAGATTACAGAGTATGGTATCTTATGTTTAGATTATAGAGTATATGGTATCTGATGTTTAGATTATAGATTATGGTATCTGATGTTTAGATTATAGAGTATATGGTATCTGATGTTCAGATTATAGAGTATATGGTATCTGATGTTTAGATTATAGAGTATATGGTATCTGATGTTTAGATTATAGAGTATATGGCATCTGATGTTCAGATTATAGAGTATGGTATCTGATGTTTAGATTATAGAGTATGGTATCTGATGTTTAGATTATAGAGTATATGGTATATGATGTTTAGATTACAGAGTATGGTATCTGATGTTTAGATTATAGAGTATATGGTATATGATGTTTAGATTATAGAGTATATGGTATATGATGTTTAGATTATAGAGTATGGTATCTGATGTTTAGATTATAGAGTATATGGTATATGATGTTTAGATTATAGAGTATGGTATCTGATGTTTAGATTATAGAGTATATGGTATATGATGTTTAGATTATAGAGTATATGGTATATGATGTTTAGATTATAGAGTATGGTATCTGATGTTTAGATTATAGAGTATGGTATCTGATGTTTAGATTATAGAGTATGGTATCTGATGTTTAGATTATAGAGTATGGTATCTGATGTTTAGATTATAGAGTATATGGTATCTGATGTTTAGATTATAGAGTATATGGTATTTGATGTTTAGATTATAGAGTATGGTATCTGATGTTTAGATTATAGAGTATGGTATCTTATGTTTAGATTATAGAGTATATGGTATCTGATGTTTAGATTACAGAGTATGGTATCTGATGTTTAGATTATAGAGTATGGTATCTGATGTTTAGATTATAGAGTATGGTATCTTATGTTTAGATTATAGAGTATATGGTATCTGATGTTTAGATTATAGAGTATATGGTATCTGATGTTTAGATTATAGAGTATGGTATCTGATGTTTAGATTATAGAATATGGTATCTGATGTTTAGATTATAGAGTATATGGTATCTGATGTTTAGATTATAGAGTATATGGTATCTGATGTTTAGATTATAGAGTATGGTATCTGATGTCATATTACAGAGTATGGTTTCTTATGTTCTGTGACATAGATACTTATGTGGTGTGGACTTGTGACGTATACCTGTCATGTGGGCTTGTCACGTTGATCTGTGATTTTGACGTATGGTGTTGACATGTGACGCGGTCTTGAAGATTACAGATAATGCAACGTATTACGTGTCTCTTTCCATCATCCTATATTTGTTTTGTTTTGAATGTTTCAGTGCATTTTAATTAAGTGATCATTTGGAAATCCTATAGTAATCAAGGTGTCCGTTAAACTGTCTGCCCGTTCGTTGGTTTATCTTTCATTTTGTTTGTCTTTCCTTTATTTCAAAAAGTGTTGTTAAGACATCATGAGGGAAAGTCGTTGAATTAACACAAGTCACCATTTCAAAAGGAAATTAGGAAATAAAGCTGAAAGCAAGACGTCATCATACCAAAGGTCAAAATTGGTATGCACTTACTGGAAACACCAAGGCATTATCTAAACAAGACTTAGATATCAACTAGCCAATGTCAAACATGACGTCGTGAACAGTTTGGTATGGCATGATGAAACACATATTGTAGCTTGGTAGGAAGCAACTTGAATCCCGTGACAGCATTTCAAGATTTTTGAGTAAAAGAAATGCCCATTTTTGCGTCACTGGTAAACGAGATTGAGACGAAAGCTGACAAAACCAAGGTTATGAAATCGAAGTTCTAGGTCACTTAAAAAAGGGAAGAAAAAAAATAATTTTTTACGACATTATAAATCATTGGCCGGACGGCTGGTCAGAAATAACTAGGAGGTTAAATGAACAGAAATCAATGACAACGGGTCAAATAAAAAATCTTGGATTTCTATCCAAAACCAAACTGCTTTCTGACTATGGAAATATCAGTCAAACATCCTGAGGGGCTCTCGCTTACATCGCCTATGCTCATGGTTCGTTTCATGTACAGTAAGATATTAATTTTGATGTATGCCACATCTTTATTATTCGTAATTGTGAATTATCGTATGTGTTTATATGTGTAACACATGTCACTTTAAGGTTGGACCACTGTTTTGGCAATGTTACCAGTATTGTTCAATACGATAAAAACACTCGTTGGTTTAAAAGCAGGCACAAGTTGCATTGTGAAACCCAACCTTATTAATGCAAACAAAATATTACAGCACTTCTTATAAACAGGGGAAATGCTACTGATATGGCTGTTATGGAGATCACAGTAGTTCGTTCTATATCCCGATGTAGCAAGACCATCATTGTCCCAAACAGAATATGAGCATTTTTGTTTAAACATTTTCAACGAGAAAAACAAGCATAATACTATTCTATGTAAATCGATACGCCGTCACTAGTTCGAATACTCTCCGGAGTAAACATTTGTAGTCCCATCAACGATATTGTCCTACGTCAACGAACAAATACCATTGCAAAAACTACGTCAATGTATATATTCTTATACTTGTTACACGAACAACAGTATGTCCTACGTAAATGTATAGATACTTGTTACACGAACAACAGTATGTCCTACGTCAATGTATCGATACTCATTACACAAACAACAGTGTGTCCTACGTCAGTGTATAAATATGTGTTAAATAACCAACAGTGTATCCTACTTCAATGTTTAGATACTCATTACACAAACAACAGTGTGTCCTACGTCAATGTATAGATACTGATTACACAAACAACAGTATGTCCTACGTCAATGTATAGATACTGATTACACAAACAACAGTGTGTCCTACGTCAATGTTTAGATACTGAATACACAAACAACAGTGTGTCCTACGTCAATGTATAGATACTTGTTACACAAACAACAGTGTGTCCTTCGTCAATCTATAAATACATGTTACACAAACAACAGTGTGTCCAACTTAAATGTACCCGTCCGATAGATATCATTTTATCTATAGACTGTGTCAGTAAGTTCACTCGCTCTATCCACCAACAGCTATCCTATCAGTGCCGGGTCAACAATGAAGCACAGGTGGGCGGTTTGTAAGTACAGCCATGATTATACTATTGTTTACATCGATTTTCAACATTAAAATATGATTTTTTAAATTTCAGATCACACAAAAAGCCACATTAAGATCATGACAAGATGTTCTCCGATGATAGATTACTTAAAAAGCTTGTGATTTACCTTGGGTTGTAAATAGTTTTATCTCGGATATTCAATTACCCAGCATTTAAATAGATTATTTGTTGGGTCATTGGATTATCAATATAACATGTTAACACTACAATCAGATTAGTAACAAAACTACATATTTCTGTAACTGATAAAACAGCTGAGTATTTCTATATTTGTATCCAGTGTTCAGTTAGAGAGGGGGAGCGGCAATCTATTTATTTGTTTATTTTTGAGCTTCGTCGTTTGCTGTCAGATAAGACAAAGACAAATGGGTAGGTTAAAGTCACCTGTATGTTATGCAAGAAAACAGATAACTTATCAGTAGAAATTCACAGAATTCCTCTGTGTAAATATGTCAGACCGATCTGTATCTTTAAATTGTCCTTAAGCATACGACATGTGGAAGGCACCTACCATTGTAACTGAATCGGAAATCGGTAGACAAGGAATTGAGATCCTCTAAGTATTATGAAAAGCAACACGAAGTCGAATTAAAACAATATTACAATAATAAGTTCATCCCTTTCATTCCCAATCTGTAATGTAAGATTAACAAGATTGAGTGTTTTCGAGCTTAAATGAGTATAAATGGCTGATTAGTTCTTTACTTCATTAGTATTCAAGGTTTCAACCATAATAATACATAGGTTAAGATCACATACATTAATACCCCAGGGGTTACGATCACATACACTAATACCCCAGGGGTAACGATAGCATATACTAATACCCCAGGGGTTACGATCACATACACTAATACCCCAGGGGTTACGATCACATATACTAATACCCCAGGGGTTACGATCACATATACTAATACCCCAGGGGTTACGATAGCATATACTAATACCCCAGGGGTTACGATAGCATATACTAATACCCCAGGGGTTACGATCACATACACTAATACCCCAGGGGTTACGATAGCATATACTAATACCCCAGGGGTTACGATCACATACACTAATACCCCAGGGGTTACGATAGCATACACTAATACCCCAGGGGTAACGATCACATACACTAATACCCCAGGGGTTACGATCACATACACTAATACCCCAGGGGTTACGATCACATACACTAATACCCCAGGGGTTACGATCACATACACTAATACCCCAGGGGTTACGATCACATACACTAATATCCCAGGGGTTACGATCACATACACTAATACCCCAGGGGTTACGATCACATATACTAATACCCCAGGGGTAACGATAGCATATACTAATACCCCAGGGGTAACGATAGCATATACTAATACCCCAGGGGTAACGATAGCATATACTAATACCCCAGGGGTTACGATCACATACACTAATATCCCAGGGGCTACGATCACATATACTCAGACACAATTAATGGACGTAAACCTTTGAACTATTAATATACGGCCATACATTATTCCCTTTACAAAGAGTATGCAACGTACATCATGAATAGAAATATGACATTGTATAATAACGATCTCTATACTCAGCCATTACACTGTGTACGTCTACACATGTGCGTTGGTAGCATTATTTTAGTAATACTAATAGTATTATTTTGCCCAAACTCTTATTTTCCTTTCACAGGTACACAACCCCAAACTATGTCTGTGACGTTTCTTATCCTCGTGTCCTTGTTTGCGCCGTGTTTCTGCCAGAATGATACAAAGGTGGTGAACCTTACTACTGATACTGGGTTGCGCGGCATAATGGTCAACGTCCCGGCCTTCAACAGTTCCGTATATCAGTACCGAAAAATTCCATACGCCGAACCCCCGATAGGACACCTACGGTTCAGGATACCAATGAATACACAGCTATGGAGTGGTATACGTGACGCTACACAGTTTGGACCAATATGCATGCAAAACACCAACAGAAATGTAAGCATGTCCGAAGACTGTCTTTTTCTAAACGTATATGTCCCAGTCAACACGTCAGAATCTGATACTAAGCCTGTAATGGTGTTTATACATGGCGGTGCGTATATATCGGGAAGTGGCCAACTTTACGACGGATCGTATCTTGCTATTTCTGGTGACGTCATCGTGGTGAACTTGAATTACCGACTTGGCTTCATGGGATTCATGAGCACTCAAGACAATGCGTCATCCGGAAACTACGGACTCTGGGACCAACAGAAAGCTCTCTGGTGGGTTAAACTTCATATTGACAAGTTTGGAGGTGATCCTAATCGCATTACCATATTTGGAGAATCAGCCGGGGGGTTCAGTGTCGCCCTACAGTGTCTATACCCCCCAAACAAACAGATATTCCACCAGGCCATGGCACACAGCGGTGTGGCAAATTCTGTCCTAGCCACCTCGCCTTTAGCTAAACAGACCGCAAGAAACATAGGGGCTTCTGTTGGGTGCACATCTTCAACTTCTGATGAACTTGTTAATTGTTTAAGGGCAAAACCCGCCGAGGAAATTCAAAATGCGCTTCATACTAGCATTTCAAGCGACAATAAGACGCATTATATTTTGCTTCTGGCCCCTGTTGTAGACGGCTTCTTTTTAACAGATACACCATCCAATCTGCTCAGCAACAAGTCTTCGCCGGCTTATAAATTCTTCCGGTCTATAAATTTTGTTGTAGGAAACGTACAGTCTGAGGGATCGTTAATATTAGATCAAAATCTGATAGGATTGCAAAGTTTCTATAACTACAATCTAACGCTTGGAATTCCCTCTCGAATTCTGTGTGGTCTGATCATCCCCGGAATAGTCGGGTGACTGGATTGGAAATAACACTGACGTCTCTTCTGCTGTTTGCACTATGTATAGCGTGGAAGGCGGGAACACAACAAATATGGGGAAAGCAGGGCAATAAGGCAGTAGAAATGTATGGGGACTATTTCTTTTTTGTCCCTTCCATAGACACTCTGAATGTCCATGCACAGGGAAACACACAGTCGAAAACATTTCAGTTCTTACTGACCAGAAATGCCGGATGGGGTGTTGGTGAGCCCTATCCTTCCTGGCTTGAAGGCCCAGGGCATTATTCCGAAATTCCATACCTATTTGGAGCCCAGGACAGGCCCGGTGTACAACAGGAAGACGTAGTTTTATCAATACAGATGCTCAATTATTGGACTAACTTTGCAAGGAGCGGGTAAGTTGGAATACCGAATGTGACAAGTTTGTCGGATTAAAAAAAATATATATTATTTATTTATTTATTTTTTTATAGTTTGGAAAATGTGACCTAGTATACTAGCATTAATGTTAACAACTTAAACAGCCTGCAGCATAATGTATCCTATACGGGTTAAGTTGTCGGTATGCACCCAAACCTTTCTTGGTCAAAATTAAAGATCAGCTAAAATCTATGCATATTGAGGTATACAAATTGAAACGGCAAGTCGATTCGGGGTACCAGTTAACTGGTTGAGATATTTGATATTATGCATTTAATTGAATCTTTTACGAAAATATCCAAACACTTAATTAATTTTAATTTGCTGGTATTGTTGACCAGTAAAGATTGAAGTTTTGGCAAATATGAAAGCGGTAATATTTACACTTAGTTTGGGTCATTTAGTTACACTGTTTAAATTATACATGGTATATTCTAATTCATTCCATAACGTCCTAGCTGATAACATTATTTTGTTTCGCGTTACAGCGATCCTAATGTCGGGCGGACGCCGGAGGTAATATGGCCTTCCTACACTCCTATGGCTGGTGCTTACATGGATCTAGACGCGCCGTGTACGAACAGAACAAAGATGTTCGACAAACGTATTCGCTTCTGGAAGGATATCGTACAAAATATGATTATTATTGACAATGCATTGTCACGAGCGACGACTGTGTTCACGATCCTACCATTGTATGCCATCACATTTGGTCTTACTGGTGTAATTATGAAATGGCTTCAGTAAGCGAGATAACGAGATGACTTAATTTGTAATCTCGAGATAACTGAAGATAGCGTAAGTCGTAATAATGAGACAGCATAACTCGTGAAAATGAGATAACTAAACTCGTGATAACGAGAGAGCGTAACTCATGATAACGGATAAAGTATGCCTAGCTCGTAATAACGAGATATTTGTTTCATGTGACACTTTTCGTTTTCGTAAAGAATAAACCACTTAGATGCGAGAGATATAGTATTAAGTGTTGAGTCAGTATAAACCAGCAAAACACTATTGATTGATATTCTACCTGATTGTACAATAAAGTAGAATAAAGAGGTTGTTTTCGGACTTGCATGTATTGTGGATTTGATATTTTTGTAGGAGTAGAATAAAATAACTTTCCAGTCATGAAGCCATATGCATTTATTTATTTGATTCGAATCAACTGCAGAGGAGCTGACTTTCTGGACAATTAAGCATATGGAAATATTTTCTTAGGGGGTCGAAGTTCAGTCATAAACGCAACCACTGAAATTTCAAGGATGGAAGTTTATTCAAGCTTAGCGTTACATTTATATACATAATAGGGCTGCACGTTCAGATTACCATACCAGGTAATGTAGGAGAACAACTTAGAATTATTATTATTGATGTAAAAATACTTTATCAACAGTCATACAATCGTAGATACTTACTCTAAAGTAAAACAAAATAATGAAAAACTTGAATGGGGTTAATACAGCACCACGTGCACGTTACAAACAATTATTATAATATACTTTTTTTTGGGGGGGGGGGGTATCAATTATATAGCTTATGTCGATAATGGTGCATTATAAGCTCTGAGTCATACTTATAAGGACTTAAAAATGATTGTAGGTAGTGAAATATCAATGAACACGGACCTGGTGTTCCGAAAAGTGTATACGTCTTATGCTTTATCGACGATATCCGGGATACAAATCTAGGTCGAATACGGATGAAGTACCATTTTCAAAACGAGAACTATGTTAGTGAAAACGGAACCACTAGGCGTATCAATATTAGATTATAGACTGAGAGAAAAAAACAGACATTTTAAGCGGTGATAGATAAGCGGTAAAGAAATCACATGGTGAGAAATGCACATCATGTCTATTATTTCACTAGATGAAAGTATACGAAAGACATTAAGTTGTAGGTTTTGAGATGGCCAGAGGTGTTCCTATGTGAAAAGGAAAAATGAATACTGTTAACCAACACATATCGTGTGCAATTTATTTTCGTGATTAATCAATCGCAACTGGTTTTATTTCCTATTGTTGTCCAGGTGGAAAAGGGAAAAAACCTCCTTCACTTCTTAGAAGAGTGAAATGGCGAAAATTAATCATTGTGAAAGTAAGATTGTTAAACAAATTTGTCAAAACAATAAGGACATTTTAAGCAGAAAAGGATAACTAGGATCAATACATCAATATTTCGTATCACGTTGTTAGGAGATAATAAACATTAAATGCAGGAAGAGGGAAACAATTCCGAGAAGAACAATTGCTAGGAGACCAAGGTATTTCCTCAATGTGTTTGCATTGCCACCATGACGGGGTGTTTTTCTCGATACAAATCTACCCAAAACGTAAAGTGGGTGTAACCCAAACGGTGACACGAACGTCATAGTGACCAACCTGATAAATTCATATCTTGAGCTTTATCGCGTGACATTCTATGTTGTATCTGCAGGGAGAAGCTGTCATACATTCTCAGGTACGTATTATTATCACTTTTTCTTTTAAAATCATGCATTTTAACTACAAATATCAACTTTGGTTTTGGTATAATATGGTATGTGGGGAAAACTCGAAAACATGAAAGCGATTGAGATATCCATTCACAAAGGAAGTGATAATTGTCACTTATGTATGAAAATAATATGATGTGTAAATACATAAATCTTTTTAAAATTTAAACAACCCACGTGCCGTCATTTTTGTTGTGATCAACTTGCGGGATGTGATTTGGTATTCCTATCGTTGCCACATGATTACATGTTCAATGCATATTTATCTACTGTGTATACCTTTTTATAGGTCGTACAATTAATCTATTAAATTAATGAATGCAATTTATATACAACTGATTTATTTCTATGCATAAGGATGTCTGTAACATGTAAAACTTGATGTATTATCTGTACTAGGATAAACATATACTACATAAGATTTTGTTATACTTAACAATGGTAAATACTCACTATCTTTCTGTCTGAATTAAGTGTAATAGACACTAAATACCGTAATATTTATCTATTCTTCATCTAAATTTGTATTTAGGATATACCTGTTGTTAAAGAATAAAGCCGACCATTCTATACAAACAGAAAAGCTCTTCCTTATATCATTGGCATCGTCCATGTTTACTGGAGTGTGGTTGGTGAAGGGAGGGTGATAGATGTATCGGTGTGTTTGTGTGTGAATTATGTAATTTATTAGTAATAAACCGTTTTCGTGTCTAGTTTGGGTAGATGGAAAGGAAGAAGGTCGATTCTCGACTTGGAATTTGTATTTTTTTTTTATAAATGCCGTACGCCCTTAACATGACATCATAGTTTGCATACAACACTATCACGCATCAACAGAGATAACGCCACCAGGCTACCTCTAAGCACGGACAGCTTTACAGACAATACACATCCCGTTTTTTTTATAATAACTTCACAATACTTCGATACAATAACGTCTATTTGTAGTTCAATAACTCTGTAAACTTTTTTCTGATATTCAGAAAAAACTGATGATATATACTAAGATAAATTATTGTGTAAAAAGTAGAAATCTAAATTCAAGCACACTGAAATACGAAAGTGTTACAGCGATTGATCCGTTGACCACATCTGCCTTTATCTTTATCTCTCGCGTTCCTCCCAATGTGTGTACCTGTGTCATACTCCACCACAACACAGTCTCAAATATAACAATGTCTACCTGGACAGCGAGTGGTTTTAAATATAAAGTATTAGCATCAAACGTACAGAGAAGTAGAAGTGTTGTACCAAAGTCTAGCATCAATGTTCAGTCTCGTTATATATTATCCACTATCATTCTCGTTATATATTATCCACTATCATTCTCGTTATATATTATCCACTATCATTCTCGTTATATATTATCCACTATCATCCTCGTTATAAATTATCCACTACCATTCACGTTATATGTTATCCACTATCATTCACGTTATATATTATCCATTATCATTCACGTTATACATTATCCACTATCATTCTCGTTATACATTATCCACTATCATTAACGTTATATATTATCCACTATCATCCTCGTTATACATTATCAACAGTACAAATTGAGAATTAAGATACGATAGAGCAACCAATTAACCAATTAACCAATTCATAAATGGTGTCTAATGATTCTGTAGGAGGCTAAAGGCAACTGAAATCTGTAGTGCTACCAGCTGTAGTGATTTGTTGATTTGACCACCATTTATCCATTGATTAGTGGATAATAAATCCACCATACGTATTCAAACCTTTCTCTCCAATAATCCACTTACTGCTGATCGCGAATCAACTTAATTCATTGACCAACTACAAATTCATCACCCCCACTAATACAGCAAACGCTATATAGTCACCATTGATCCAGTCATCATTACTTCAGCACAAATTTAGTTACCTCTAACCTGGATGTCCAACTGTCCAGCTATAACTATTGTGGTTATGTCACTATTCAAATGAGCTATTGAAGTTAGATCACATGATATTTCCCTTTTCCAGACAATGATACAACTATTTGTCAAACTTTAAGTTTCATTATTGACATCAAATTCTCCCTACTTAGACCTACTAAAAACCTTTACACTTATAAACACATTCCAAGTCTCGATATGAATTACTCACTATCAGTCTCGTTATACATTATTCACTGTGAGTCTCGTTATACGTTATCTTTATCAGTCTCTTTATACATTATCTTTATCAGTCTCGTTATACATTATTCGCTGTCAGTCTCGTTATACATTATCTTTATCAGTCTCGTTATACATTACCTATATCAGTCTCGTTATACATTACCTATATCAGTCTCGTTATACATTATCTTTATCAGTCTCTTTATACATTACGTATATTAGTCTCGTTATACATTATCTTTACCAGTCTCGTTATACAAAATCTTTATCAGTCTCGTTATACATTATCCACTATCACTTTCAATATTCATTGTCTACTGTCAGTTTCGTTAAACATTATCCACTATCAGTCTCGTTATACATTATCTTTATCAGTCTCGTTATACATTACCTTTATCAGTCTCGTTATACATGATCTTTATCAGTCTTTTTATACATTATCCACTATCAGTCTCGTTATACATTATCTTTATCAGTCTCGTTATACATCATCTTTATCAGTCTCGTTATACATTACCTATATCAGTCTCGTTATACATTATCTTTATCAGTCTCGTTATACAAAATCTTTATCAGTCTCGTTATACATTACCTATATCAGTCTCGTTATACATTATCTTTACCAGTCTCGTTATACAAAATCTTTACCAGTCTCGTTATACATTATCCACTATCACTTTCAATATTCATTGTCTACTGTCAGTTTCGTTATACATTATCCACTATCAGTCTCGTTATACATTATTCACTGTGAGTCTCGTTATACATTACCTATATCAGTCTCGTTACATATTAATCTACTATCAGTCTCGTTATACATTATCTTTATCAGTCTCTTTATACATTACCTATATCAGTCTCGTTATACATGATCTTTATCAGTCTCGTTATACATTATCTTTACCAGTCTCGTTATACATTATCTTTATCAGTCTCGTTATACATTACCTATATCAGTCTCGTTATACATTATCTTTACCAGTCTCGTTATACAAAATCTTTACCAGTCTCGTTATACATTATCCACTATCACTTTCAATATTGATTTTCTACTGGCAGTTTCGTTATACATTATCCACTATCATTCTCGATATATGTTACCCACTATCAGTCTCGTTGTACATTTTTCACTATCAGTCCCGTTATACCGTTTCTACTATCATCCTCGTTATATATTATCCACTATCAGTCTCGTTATACATTATCCACTATCATTCTAGTTACACATTAATCTACTATCAGTCTCGTTATACATTATCCACTATCATTCTCGTTACACATTAATCTACTATCAGTCTCGTTATACATTATCCACTATCAGTCCCGTTATACAGTATCCACTATCAGTCTCGTTATACATTATCCACTATAAGTCTTGTTATGCATTAACCACTATCATTCTCGTTACACATTAATCTACTATCAGTCTCGTTATACATTACCTATATCAGTCTCGTTATACATTACCTATATCAGTCTCGTTATACATTATCCACTGGGAGTATCGTTATACAGTATCCACTATCAGTCTCGTTATACATTATCCAATATCACTCTCGTTATACATTACCTATATCAGTCTCGTTATACATTATCTGTATCAGTCTCGTTATACATTATCTTTACCAGTCTCGTTATACAAAATCTTTACCAGTCTCGTTATACATTATCCACTATCACTTTCAATATTGATTTTCTACTGGCAGTTTCGTTATACATTATCCACTATCATTCTCGATATATGTTACCCACTATCAGTCTCGTTGTACATTTTTCACTATCAGTCCCGTTATACCGTTTCTACTATCATCCTCGTTATATATTATCCACTATCAGTCTCGTTATACATTATCCACTATCATTCTAGTTACACATTAATCTACTATCAGTCTCGTTATACATTATCCACTATCATTCTCGTTACACATTAATCTACTATCAGTCTCGTTATACATTATCCACTATCAGTCCCGTTATACAGTATCCACTATCAGTCTCGTTATACATTATCCACTATAAGTCTTGTTATGCATTAACCACTATCATTCTCGTTACACATTAATCTACTATCAGTCTCGTTATACATTACCTATATCAGTCTCGTTATACATTACCTATATCAGTCTCGTTATACATTATCCACTGGGAGTATCGTTATACAGTATCCACTATCAGTCTCGTTATACATTATCCAATATCACTCTCGTTATACATTACCTATATCAGTCTCGTTATACATTATCTGTATCAGTCTCGTTATACATTATCTTTACCAGTCTCGTTATACATTACCTATATCAGTCTCGTTATACATTATCCACTGGGAGTATCGTTATACAGTATCCACTATCAGTCTCGTTATACATTATCCAATATCACTCTCGTTATACATTTTCTTTATCAGTCTCGTTATACATTATCTTTATCAGTCTCGTTATACATTATCTGTATCAGTCTCGTTATACATTATCTTTATCAGTCTCGTTATACATTATCTTTATCAGTCTCGTTATACATTATCTTTATCAGTCTCGTTATACATTACCTATATCAGTCTCGTTATACATTACCTATATCAGTCTCGTTATACATTATCTGTATCATTTTCAATATTCATTATCCACTTTCAGTCTTGTTATTCATTACCCACTATCATTCTCGATATATGTTACCCACTATCAGTCTCGTTATACATTATTCATTGTGAGTATCGTTATACATTATTCGCTGTCAGTCTCGTTATACATTATTCGCTGTCAGTCTCGTTATACATTACCTATATCAGTCTCGTTATACATTATCCACTGTGAGTATCGTTATACAGTATCCACTATCAGTCTCGTTATACATTATCCACTATCAGTCTTGTTATGCATTATCCACTATCAGTCTCGTTACACATTAATCTAATGTCAATCTCGTTATACACTATCCAATATCACTCTCGTTATACATTATCCAATATCACTCTCGTTATACATTATCCAATATCAGTCTCTTTATACATTATCAATTATCATTCTCGTTTTCGTTATCCACTATCGTTATACATTACCCACTATCAGTCTTGTTATACAGTATCCACTATCAGTATCGTTCATTAAAGTTTTTTTAGTTCTTCGCATTTATTTACTGAAACATTAACTACCTTATGAAAATACTAAATATGATTATCGTATGCATCTTAGCAAACGATTAAAATGCATTTTCTTGACGTATTGCCCGGTTGAATACACAACATTCCATGGCTCAAATTAGTGATAATACATCATGTAGATTATATCTGTAAGCAATCTAGAAGCCATTGCGAATTATCCCTTCGAAATGATGTAGGATTAAATGATGCTGTATATCACATGTATAATATTTCTGAAATCACCAGGGTATATGATCAGACACGGAAAAACATGAATGTGATTGTTTGTTGCATAATATACACTGCTAAACACTTGTCCATCTCCAAGTAGTTTTTTTCATGCGATATGATATAATTTGACTGACAGATATGTTTAAATTACATTGCAGATTTACTTCATTGAACAGAAATAAAGAGGAAAATGGCCTCTGTAATGTTTCTCTCGGTTTTCGTCATACTCCTTTGCCTTCAAACAGCTGTAAGGTAAGTTGGTGACCAAATATCTTGTTAAACCATCAACAATTAAAGCAGCATATCTAAATGTAATGTCTCTTTACTTAACTGTTTATGGGCGTTCAAAGTCGTTATACATTATCCACTATCAGTCTTGTTATGCATTATCCACTATCATTCTCGTTACACATTAATCTACTGTCAGTCTCGTTATACACTATCCAATATCACTCTCGTTATACATTATCCAATATCAGTCTCTTTATACATTAACGTCAACATTTCAGAGCAATTACGCTGATGGTGTATTAGCTATTTAGATTTTACTTTTAGTGATAATCTTTGCATTTTTATATCAAAAAGTGACTTTGATATTGGCATAAGCTAAGAATAAAGGAGTAATTTGTTATGATTTTTAAGTTACTGTTTTTCTAATAAACGTAAAAACGTATCTGCTTGTGTTATTTTGGAAATGGCATGCCTCAATTAACCATATAATAAAACATGAAATTTCAGTTCCGGATTTTCAAATGCGCTTTATTAATCGGTCTAATTATATATTGGGCGGGGGAATATGTCAATTTCATGCTAGCAATACATGCAGTTGTAAAAATAACTAGAAGTGTTCTTAAAATGTGCAGAACAATTAGAAAAAAATCCAACTTGTGCGACATATCCTTTAAAATATGCTGGCATTAATCAATTGATGTCAGTCTGAACACTACAGAATTGAAAATGCCATTCTTGTTACTAATATCTATAAACTTTTTTGCAATTTCATATATGTGGGGCAGCAAATAATGCTTGTTTGCTGTGGGGCGTATTTCTGTCGAATACCAAACTTAAGATGTAAACTGTCATACAATTAGTATTTTGTTCTAATACTGATGCGGAATTAGCCATATTATGATGAGCTTATGAGCTCAAAATATTCTGATGATACTAATTTTCATGTTTCTATAATAATTTTCAATTCAATCATTGGTTTTAGTTTTATGTGGAGCATGCATAAATATGCTTTAACACATTGATTTTCTTTTGTAATCGTATTCTGTATGGGGCCTTTGTATCCCGTTTGGGGCCCCGAGAGTATTCAGCACTTGCTGGACGCTGATTGGCTGTTAACTTTCCTTCACTTGGATTTTTTTTCCATCATCGCCATTTGGTTTTAATGCATCTAGCATTAAATCTTAAAATCAAGCTACAAAAAATGTATTTTGAAACCAACCCTCATTACGACCTTATAAAAGTAATACGGTTTTGCGTAATTCTGTCAAATATCCACCTAATGATGTAAATTGTCATACAATTTGTATTGTGTTCGAATACTGGCGTAATTCTGTCGAATACCAACCTAAGGATGTAAATTGTCATAGAATTTGTATTTTGTTCTAATGCTGATGCGGAATTAGCCATCTTATGATGAGTTTTTCAAAATATTCTGATGATAATAATTTTCATGTTTCTATAATAAATTGTCATCTTGTATAAGATAGCCTTTTCAATTCAATCATTGGTTTTAGTTTTATGTGAAGCATGCATAAATATATATAAATTCAATCGCATGACCATGACATGAATAAAATGATTTTTCATCCATAATTCAACTGACCAAAATATCATTCGTCAATGCTTATTCAGAATTGGTTCAATGTACTTGACTATTAGGTGATTTCAGTCATATAAAGGCGGATCAAAGTTATTCATTTCTGCTAACTTAAGAAAACCATACTCTGGCTCTCTTCATGCCAAATATCAGCACAAAATGGGAGTTTTTAACACATCTCATTGGTCACAATAAAAAGTGTATTCAATTAATTCATAGAAAAACAAGAAGAAAGACGTTTTACATTTTTAAAATCCAAAATAATTATTTGTTTTGGCATAATCCGTCTAAAGTATTTGTTTTTATTTTCTGTAGCCAAATGAATACTACTTCAGCACCAACTAAGAGTGGGACGGGAACTACCAATGAAGCTACCGACCCTAGTCATACGACAACTGCCAGTCCAACTACTGCTTCTAGTCCGACACCACCTGCAAATAGTTCTAAGACATCACTGAAACCGTTTCCATCTAGTACTTCTGTATTCATCACAACGAGTGTTCACCCAAACACCACTGATTCTGGTAGTGGGGTTAATGTCTTATCCATGACATTATTGTTTGTATCCATTGCCTCATCTTTCGTTTAATACAAAGTTAATCAATGTAAGCCTGCTTCATGGGTTTTCTTAACGTTTCTCGTTTTAAACATTTGTTTTCTGATTAACTTTAATTTACATTTCTTTTGTCCTCTTTTATACCTGTGTAATGTCCTTCAATCATCTCATGTGTTAGTATGTATGTTTAACGTTCAACATATGATAAATCATGTGGCGGGAGAGCTGTCCCAGTGACTTTATTAACAGTATCTGCTATCTGATAACGGACGAAGACTTTATCATTTGTCATCCCCAGTGTGCTGTTAGGTTATCTGTTGTTACTGAAATACTGATAGTATATCCACTAGTACTACCGGGTAGATATGGGAAGATAGTGGTAGACAGATACAAATGTATGGTACATCACGATAAATACCCAACATAATCGAGATTTTCTGTCTATAATGGTCATTGTGAACTTCACTTGATAATAGATACACAAAGTATACACCACATACTAGCAGCTAAATGAGTATGATTTGTCCTTGATAGAAAGTTAATGTATCTGGTTTGGAAATTTTCTTTTGTGTTCCTACATCCTGTACTTGTATTGAAGAATGGAGCTGTGCTTCCTCCTAATCAACTTATATTTTGTCATGGTGTATACAATATGTTATCAGTAGCGACATACCGCATGCGTCATTCTCTTTTTACATGTTCACTTACACAATGTATATTATATTATATTAAAAGTAGTAATTGTTGAATTGCTTAAACCATATAAAGTTTGATAACAAAGTGTTATTTGTCCTTCTACGATTAGTATATTTGTGGTGGAATGCTTTGCTTTTGTATGTGTATCCATCATTAAACAATTTCATTTACTTTCAATCATCATTACAGACGTACAGTTAAACCTCTTTATTTCGAAGTCTTTTTTCGACACATCCCATGTAATCAATGAAATTGGGTATAATATAAACAATTCTACTGTCGAAGCTGAATTGTTATTTCGTGTTAAGCAGGGACTTCGAGTTATCAGATTTCAAAGTAACGAAGTTTGACTATTTATCATTAGAAGGATAATATGTGATTTGAGAAAAAGAAGAAAACAATACATAGATTGATTAGATAGAGAAGAAGTACTATGACGGAAAGATGCCACCATACACGACGCCAAATTAGGATTATCCTTGACAATATTGTATTATACCTGAGTCTTCTTCTCAATTATACTCTAATAAACTAGTATGATATATAAAAAACGGTGTTAGTTTTTTTTATCTTCTTTAAAGGTGTTGATGCAACAGTGATCCTGTTAAATATACTGGCATTGCCATCATTTTCCCCTCTACTATGAATTGGGAGTTCTTATTTCAAACTCAAAGGATGCAATTCAAAGTCTTTGAGTTCATTTTCATCTATAATGACCAAATATTATTCCTTACGCTGCTGAAAATAATTTAATTAATTAGTTGATTTGAAACTGAATTGTTAGAGAAAGGTCAAAGGGAAGATGTGCGTATCATAACAGGCCTTCCTTCGTATGCACGTATAGAAAATCTACATTTTGAAACTCGTTTAGATACTCTTTTAAATCGTCGAAAACGTATAAGTCTCCAACTTTTATATGAAATGCATAATGTTATCTCCGGAGTATTTAAATGATCTTCCACAAACTGTTGCAGAAAATAACGGATACGCTCCAAGAAATAATAGTGATTATCGAGTTCCTCCTTTTGGGCTGTCTCTAACAAATCTCTCGTTTATACCTTCCACTATTCGTAGCTGGAACTTATTAGATCTATCTATACGACCATTGCCTTCCCCGAATGTGTTCAAAAACTCTTTAATCTCAAATGTACAACCATCTCCACCTACATACTACAGTTATAATGAAAGAAAGTTAAATACTTTACATTGAGGCACAAATGTAGTGTTTTCAAATGATCTGTATCAAGTAAATCTTATTAATGATCCGTTTTGC
The DNA here is from genome assembly GCF_902652985.1 of Pecten maximus. Taxonomy (NCBI): domain Eukaryota; kingdom Metazoa; phylum Mollusca; class Bivalvia; order Pectinida; family Pectinidae; genus Pecten; species Pecten maximus. Next base: position 39,620,866 of record NC_047015.1, on the reverse strand, counting down.
ACCTGTGGACATCCAAGCGAAAATGCCTTTCACTTTTTCTTTCAATGCAAATTGTATTAATTGGAAAGATTGAATATGTTTCAAAGTTAAAATGCCTTTGGTTTGGTTTTGGTTTTAGATCTTCTCTTGTTTGGGAATTCATATCTTTCTGTAGACCGAAACTCTCTTGTGTTCCGACATGTGCAAAATTACATCAAATCCAGAAATAGATTTTGCTCTATATTCTTGTACTCTTTCTTGCAAACTTGTGTCTATGTCAGATAATATTTTCATGTAATGTATTTGTTTGATGGGAGAGGGCGTTTATAAGTTGAAAAAAAAATGAAACAATTAGTAGATATATCAGTAAAACCAACTAAAATGTATTACTAACTTGAGGCAAGGGAGGTAAATTCGTCATATAGTGAAGAATTATTTCCCTTTGCTCGCTGGCAGTGTGTGATCAAATAATTTTGGATTTACATGTATTAGTTATGCTTCCAAATTTTCTTACTTAGCTTTCTGTGTATTGCATGTGTTAAACTATCAACCCATGTTTATATTTTATCTTGGTTACCTATATCAACACGCTCTGGCCTCCCCTGCCTTCCTTAAAGTCGTTTTTCTAATATCTATATTATTTTCCAGTAAAGCCCTGTATTCGTATGCATGTTATCCGAAATTTAGTCGAGTTGTTGAATTCAGAGACATGCTTTAACTTTTCTTAAAGATATGATACGTTAATATTACAACAAAATTGTTATTGGTTATATAAGCTCTATCCAACATATCGTTTCTAATTTAAGTAACTTAAATTTGATAAGTAGCAATATAAAATGCTATGGTGAGATTCATAACTGTTTAATCTGATAACGTGTTAGTAAGCGATAGTGTGTTGTGTTGATTCGGCTTCATTTATAAATATCAATATTACGTATTACGTAAGTTAAAAAGAAAATAAAAAGCAAATAAATGTCTACTGGTTGATAATGCTAATTCAATTCAGTAAATTGATTCCTTTATATATCAAGTCATTTTTATTTCATACATGGTAATTCGTTTGATTTTCTCGTTTGTCCCCAATTGGGATAACGGGTGAACACTTTCTATGAGAGTATATACTTGTTATATTGATGGAATATTGTGTTGATGCCATCTACTGTTAACAATACTAGTTCATGGTATAATCATTTTCTCAAAAAAACATTAAGGTCAATATCTAGTATATAATTTAATTTTGTATGAAACACGTATTTTCATTGGCTGAAATAATTTTGTTATACCTCCATAACAAAATTTTTGACGTTGCGAAATGTAACGTCATTTTTGATTGGCTGATGACGTTGCGTAATAATTTATCACAGAAAAGAGGTCGCCAAAGAAAGTGAAATATCTTGGTGTGTAAAAGACGAAATTAAATTATAAGAATTAACATTAATTATTTTTTCTGTTATACAGTCATAACATAAAAAACTGGAGTGTACTCTCTTCATAAACCGCTTCGCGGTTTATTTAGAGTACACTCCAGTATTTTTTGTTATGACTGTATAACAGAAAAAAATAATTGATGTTAATCCTTAAATTATCCCTTCGAGTCATAAGATAAATGTACATAGGATATAATAGCATATAGCATATACTAACAGTCAAAGTATTTCTTATAACTTTGATCAATTTGAAGGAAATGAATGAATGTAGTTTTATTTCCGAAAAATGGTAAAGCTACATGCTGGTTTTGCACATTCCCTATGAAGTACACATATCTGTCAGGGAATAACGTGTGCTTACATTTTCCAGTAATCTGTGGCCGAGAGGCGATTGTTTCTGAGAATAAAAATGCACGTAAATACATACCACATGGCCGTATCGCATAGCCGATCGGCACATAACTGTCCTACAATACAATGGAGTGGTGATAGATGTAGTAATCGCCGGAGGGAAATGAATACAAAAGTAAATAAAAACAGATCAAACATATTTAAATGCTGGTTAAATGTACATGAATTCTGTTCACAAAATACTCTCTGAATATTTTCTCTGCGTTGATGCTCTATATTTTTCAGCTTTACAAAACGTGTACACACGTAAAATGAAGGTCATGCTAAATATACATGACAATAAATAACAAAACTACATTTATAAACTAACATTTAGAGAAGAGGTGCAATTCATTTAGAGAAGAGAGATAACTCGTATATCATAGTTTTATATTATTTTTCTAGCCACAGTAATTATGATACATAATGTAAACCAAGAGCTATTTCTTACTGACATCATTTTAAGGTTACTTTGATAGAATAGTAAATAATCTATAGTTAAAAGAGCAATGCGTTATTCACGTTATCAATTCATACAATAAATAATCAATCATGTAAGACGATTTTGGACAGAAAATGCCAGAAGCTGTCCGTCTGAAAAGAAATAATTCTTAATTTCCCCAAATCACTTAATTACAGAACGACATTTCAACTTGAATTATTACATATGTGAGTCAAATCATGGTATCGACTCTTTAAACAACAAAAATTGTAGAACAATTTGCACCTCGTGTTACATAATACTGTATGCTTGTTGTTTTTTTTTTTTTCATGAAGTATGTATGAAAAAAATCATAGAAAACATTCATTTTATTTTCAAAATAATTGGGGTATGCTAGATATTTTGTATATCATGTTGCAAATAACTGGTCTTCGACAGATCCATGTAAAGGAATATTATATAAGTAATAAATATATATAAACAGGTTATGTTATACTATGCACATACATACGTATAAATAAACCCTTTCATTTTCCTGAAACTTTACAACAATACCAATTTGATAGGTTATCAGGCTAGATGTCATAATAAGAAATTATTGCATTACTGATTAAGCAAATTATCTGCAGTAAAACATTGTTATGTCAAACCATATTCAGTCAAGAAATTACTGGTTTCTAATATCTTATAAATATAGCCTGCAGTTTTTGATGAGTTAATTCTTCTGACTGGTAAAATGTTGTTTTTAACATATCTTACTTACAGTCGACAGCGGGATATACAATTCTTCAAATAGTTTTATTCAAAATACTTCTGTTCTATTTTCCTGCAAACTTTTATGGAATTGTCCCGACGCCTGTTTTTTATATACACTTTATAAATAATAATATGCAGGTCAAATACAGCATCAAACTGCCGTGCGTATATGTAGTATGCCTAAAAGATATCACAAACAACTAACTATGTTTGTCAATTAATAACAAATGAGCATTTATTGAAATGTCAGCTACAAAAGTATGTTTAGTTTACATTATCTGAAATAATACTATTTGCAAAAGCCAACAAAATGTAAAATACCCCCTAATAATGTATATATATAAATGCAAGTTATGGCCCTATGTACATATATATTTGCATAGCTAATAATGTTTGCACAAACCAAAAAGATGGAAGTTGCTTCAAAATAAAAAGTAATAATTTATCAAAATGTCATTTTCAACATTATATACTAAGCATATCGTCTAATAAATGCAAACATATAATGTGACAATAAATGTCACGGTATGCCTACTTATGGACATAAACTGGAGGAATTGGAGAACATAATATGCATTTGAGAAGATAGATTAGAATATTATGCATTTTGAGTTACGAAACTTTTTGAGAACAAATCTGCAGAATTCACGTTATGAAGGTAAACCAAAATACTAAGAAATTGGAGAAGACGCCCCCTATCGGACGTTTCCTACAGAAATAATAAAGTTTACTCTATCTAGTAGTTATCATTTTAATCATAAGTAGCGTGATGCAACACATATTTTTCTTATCTACACCAAAATATCAATGAACTGTTTAGAAATAAATGTTATATCTAAGAATATGGATATTGGAAACGAAATAATGGAATTTGTTTTTTTTAAATTATATCCTATTTCGATTTTTATTAAAACTTAATTCCTAAATAATTCGATATGATTGTAAATTAAAAATAAATTAAACGCTTTCTGCGCTCTAAGTCCAAAGAAAAAGAATAGTTTTCAAACGTTTTGAAAAGTAAACCTTCAGTTAAAACAGCACTCAGACAACCGACGGTAAAGCAAAAGAAAGCAAAATAATACTAAGGTGTTTAAATGTAAGAAAATGTTACACCGTGACTAATAGTAAGGTAATTGCCCATGTTTCCTGCTTTTATATACAACATACTTCCATGACAAGGTTCCATTTTACACTTAACCCATGATGGGTCCACATTCAAATCAACATCATACATTCTCCAGAACATCAACTGTTTTTATTTCGATTCTCTTCCACATCTGCGCCTGAATGCCCCACGCCTGACTATGGCACTCTCTGAGCTATCCTCACTCGCGGGTGACTCACACTCATGTTCACGACTTTGGTCACGAGTGAGACAAGACAGAGTATCAACGCTACAGGGATGAATGTAAGTAGGATCCTCAACACCAATGATACTCTCGACACTATTGAAATACATCCCGTTATCCCAGGAAAGGCAACGCTTATATCGTCTGTCACCATCAGTCTCTAATCGAGAATTTTCTTTAGCATGGCATTGGTCTTTCGGTTCGATAGATCCTTGCTTTAACAAACAGTTTTCATAATATGGTTCTTGTAAGTCTGTTCCGAACTCATTGACATTAGCGTATAGTGAAAATCCTAAACATTCACCAACATCGTCACATTTTTCATACATATCCTCACTTGGGTCTCTGGGCATACTGAAGTCATGTGGTAGCGACATGTAGTGGTTGTCTATGGCCGTGTAGGGCCCAGATGCAGTCCTGCTAATGAACAATAAGGACTGTTCCGTATTTTCACTCGCTTTTCGACAGTAACACTTGATGTAATCTGTTTCCTTCCTAACAGATTCTGCTATGTGTGGGTATTTGTGTTTTAGGCAACCCAAAAGTAGATTCAGTCCGTAATCTTTAGCATATTTGATACATTTAAAGATAAGAATCCATGATTCTCGGCGACTTTTTCTTTGAAGTACGTTCTCAAGATCCTCGCGAAAAAGGACTCCTGTCCTGTACAATTTATCAACGACATCATTGATGTCCACGTCTCGGGCAATCTTACAAGCTAAGCACTCTTCGGTAGAAAGCATATCTTTGCTTTGAGATTCAGTCTTCTCAAGTTTGTCAAAGAGGTGCAAATGTGAGAAACGTAGGGCGTTTTTGAATCCGGCGAATTTTTTGGGACCATATCCCGCCAATTGCGTAAGCAGTTTTCTGGTCTTTTCTCTCCTATGCGGGATCCGCCTGAGCGACTCGGCGTTAGCCGTACAAATAACGTCCTCCTCCACTAATTTGTCTAGAATTTGAGTATGGTCTAATTGCAAGTCGTTCATCAAATACAGATGGTTTTCTCTTAACACCGTCTGGTAGGGCTCCTCTCGATGACAGGGGGATTCTGATGGATATAAGAAAAATATATGTACAGGTGAACTTTAACCTTAATAGAATGAACACAACAACATGAGTCACTAATACGTCTTCCGGATGGGTCATCCTTGGACGTGAAAATATAGGCTATGTTTTTTTGTTTTTTTTTGTTTTTTTTTTTTGCTCTTAGGTTTTCAATATTGATGAAAGGAAAGATGTAAGCAGTAACTTGTCACCCCTGTCTGTTGTATTTCACTAACTTTTGGCATTGGATCAAAGGGTTAGTTGGCAAGCCAAAGCCATCAATATTACACATTAGGGAAAGATATTTACAAACTTGAACTTTTGAAGTGTTTAAATGGCGTTTATTATAAGACTACAAGGAAATATCAAAGACCCAGGAGATCTTCTTTTAACACACTTTTTCTCCTACGGCAATTAAATTATTTATCATTTCACTCATCATTATCAAATTCCTTCAATATTTTTTTCGTTTTTGGAACAACGACTTCAAACTTTAAATATGCTATTGTTACATCACACAAACACACACACACACACACACACACACACACATATATATATATATATATATGTATATATATAGTACACACTTGCAATAGAATTGCAGGAAAAACAACAGGTTATATGCCACCATATACCCATGATCAAATTAACAAATACAAAATTTATCTGATGTCTTCGGTCATGACCTTTGGCACAAGTGATAGGATGTTTGATGGTGACATTAACTGTTGTTATATAGATATCACTAACGAGTAAATAAATGCATACAAATGTTACTATGTGTGCCTATAACCTCTGACCTTTTTTCCGTATTGAAATGTCATGCAACAGACGAACTAAGGTTTGAAATGTGGTATGCTATGATACGTTATGTGGTTGGTAATACAAAGTAAAACGGACAAACCTCTGTCGCACGGTTTGGCTGGAAGTCCGTATGCCGAGCCGTCACTGCAGTTGTCCTCGCTATTTGTAGCCACAACTGGTGTGTGCCTCTTTCTCTTTGCAGTGGGAAGGTTTGCCGGACGAGGAGCAGGACCAGTCGTTCTTACACATCCAAGGATGCGTTCCAATCGTGCCGCCATTGACTGTATCCTAAAAGCTGCTGCTTTCTCACGATCTTCTAATTCATTGGATAATTTGTTTAAGTCACTTGCAATCAGATGCAACTGCTCCTCGAGAGGATCCATCTAAAAATAACAAACAATTGTAGGACTTTTTTTCATATCAATCCAGAACAAAGCAAACTTCAATTAATCTTTGAAATAATTTGAAATAATTGTTTCTTTCGGTTTAAAGGGCATCATTTTCAGACATAGCGTGTAACAGATCTAGAACCGCGGAGGAGGAATGGTCTTATCTCTTGCTGAGATCTCAAATAATATCTATCAAATATTAGCAATAATTCTTCTGAAAGTGAATATATCACCACGCCCTTACGATAAGTCTCGGATTTTTTGACAGATATATTGATGTATATGTTAGATAACTACTCGTAAACTTATTGTTTACTAGATCTATACATCATGGTCATATCGTCACACTGTGTGAGCTAAGTTATAGGACAATAAAAGAGGATTTTGTTTCCCTACACACTGTGCACGTATGCATCACACCGATGATGAGTTTTGTATCTAAATTGTACAACAAAGAAGCGGATATGAGCCCCACCTGTATTAATATCGAACAAGGAAGAATACTTAGATTATCAAAGCCCTGCACGGTATCCTATGCAGGTATAATATTGAAAAAAGAGAAGGCGGGTGTTGTTTATAAATAGTGTTAAATAACTCTCTGTGACTCACTTCACGGAGTAATATTCTTTGGCTCTGGAGGCTTATTATCACGCCGGAGACCCGGGTTTGATTTCTGATTTGGGGCACTCGGCAGGAATGTGATTGTTTTGTTTTGTTTTGTTTTGTTTTTGTTGTTCTTTCACAATGTATTACACCTACAGAGAGGAATTGCTGTAATGTTGCGTCACTCTGAACGCAGCATTAAACAAATAAAGTAAGATATTTGGAAACTTTAAGCAGTCTCTGTATATTTGCACATCATGAAAACTCTCCTAACACTATAATACATATAATATGGACCATGGGTTGGGATCTAGTGTCAAGTATCTTTGCTTTAAACCACAAACATCACTGATGAGTTCTAAACATACAAATATATAATCATGTTTTTATCATATAATGGATCTGTTAACCAGGGAGTTCGCCTGTATACTATTTTTGCATATCTTACCATGGTAATATCCCCCGGGGAACTTTTCATTTGCTATGTCAGTCATCCTTATTTTGATTTTAAAACCTGTCAAAATGTGAGTTTTCTGAGATATGTGATAAAAGCATCTTCAATTAGTTTTTATTTCATGAAACTCCTCTCGAAACTTTAGAGGTCCGCAAAATGGAATCTTATACAAAGTTAAAACGCTTTTAAAATCCTATAACGGTTATATATCTGTTACAAAATTCACAGTAATGATGCTTTGTACTAGTGTTTAGTTTGAACAGTCTTTCTTAATCTGGCAGCCCTTCGTGGCATTTGATGTATGTTAACTACCTTTTTCCTAGTGTACCGAGATGATCTATTATCAGTCATATTATAATAGCGTTACATTATGCAAGTGTAATTAAACATCAAATTTAAACATATTAATTGCCAATGTCGTCACATGTTGACCTGTCGACCCTGAGCTCATTTGCTGCCTGATCAGTGAGTCTTTTTAACTCGGGCAAAATGACCTTTGACAAGTAATAATCTGATCTTAGTGTTGTATTACGTATGTTATGCAGTTGTAGTTAAACATTTAATTAAGTTGAATACTAATTGTCAATTTCATCCCAAGTTGACTTGTGGTATTTTAACTTTGTTTACAAGTTAATCATATTTTGTTTTTCTACATCATAGTTTAACTAACTATGCCAGCCTCATTGATCACATCTTGAATTACATGGGTACTAGCGGCCTTTAACAAGAAAAAAATATGTCACTTTAAATAACATTTGCATTTCTAAACCAGGTCCAAACTGTCATAAATAACAATAATTGGTCAATAGATGTGATGGTATAGTATCTGTATTCCACAATGAATACCGTCACGTAAGATCTCGAAGCGAAGACATAGCAATATGTGTCGATATAGAAGCAATAAAACTCTCACCACAACCACTGGGAGGGACTAAGAAAGCTATGATATCATATTGTCGGCCAGATATGCCCAAACTGACAGGTTCAGTTCTAAAACAAAAAGCTCGCCTGTCATGAACATTCGTACTTGATACGGCAGACAACGCATAATTTATTTCACATTAAAGTCAGAATAAGATTTAATATTGTATAAATTATAGTTCACATATTCATTTCATTCAAGTCTTTCCCGACTTTGCATCAATTACACCGTAACAAATGTTATCAATGACGTCACTTTTTAATCCATTCTATTAGTCGTGACCATGCTGGTTATAAAACATGTCCGATATTACATATACGGTGTTCTATCCAACTCATAAACACCACTTTTTTTTTTTTAAACTACAGCTTGCTTGCACTGCTATAACAAGAATTACACCAGGTTTAGTAAGTAATATACTCAGACTATTGTTGAAATGGCTGTTACATAAAGGTTATTGTTACCATGTTCAAACATTACTCTTCGGAAAATAAAGATCGAACAACAACCAAGACCAGTTACCTTCTTTATTTTGGTATAGATTAAGTCGAAATGATTCGACCGCTTGGTGGCCGCCACCAGGCCCGCTGATACCACTATCGATATATATATATATATATATATTAGTGTGATTTGTTTAGTTTCTTATGTTGTGACAAGTTTGATAATCAGCTGCATTTTACTGTTACTACAATATGTATGACGTAACGGATATAACGCTGACGCAATTGTTACTATGACGTAACGAGTACCTGTGATGGAGCAAGTATAACACTGACGTTATTGTTACTATGACGTAACGAGTACCTGTGACGGAGCGAGTATAACACTGTCGTTAATGTACCTGTGACGGAGCAAGTATAACACTGACGTAATTGTTACTATGACGTAACGAGTACCTGTGACGGAGCAAGTATAACACTGACGTAATTGTTACTATGACGTAACGAGTACCTGTGACGGAGCGAGTATAACTATGACGTTATCATTATTATGGCCTACAAGTATAATATAATGACATTAGATTAATGTAAGTATTATATGGATCGCGTTTGTTAAAAAGAATACGAGGAGAAGAGAAAAACTAACGGCGGAGAGTACTACCCGTGGTAACGCGGTCCCCGACATTACTACACACTGTGACGGCGGAGAGTACTACCCGTGGTAACGCGGTCCCCGACATAACTACACACTGTGACGGAGGAGAGTACTACCCGTGGTAACGCGGTCCCCGACATTACTACACACTGTGACGGCGGAGAGTACTACCCGTGGTAACGCGGTCCCCGACATATATAACTACATACAATAATGAAGCTAATGGTGTCCCGTGGTAACGCAGTCCCCGACATTACTACATACTATAATGAGGCTAATGGTGTTATGAAAAATGAATACAATTTTCGCATATGCTTCCAAGCATACTGAATGTAAATATTTGGTATTAATTACTATTCCGTAACCAGAGATTTGGCATTTCCCGACCGTCACTATACATACAATGTATATTGTGTCTATTGTAAGCAAGTAATCGTACTACCCTCCATTCATGTACACATGTAATAAGTTACTAAAAATAGCATACATGTCACCGGGTAAACGTCATACAAAAACACAAGCATGATGAAATATGTGCATACTAAATATTGCTTTTGTTATACATTTGGCAGTTTGTAAAGTTTGTATAAATCAGCGTTACTGCTATCAAATTATCGTTGCATATAATCATGATAATGTTCTGTGCATTTTGACTTTTCTTAAGATATCAATATACATGTACATTGTAAAATGAAAACTATCAATGCAACCATATAAATCGTTCTTCAACAAGAATTTCACTGCACACTAAAGATACCATATAACACAGGTGTGCGTATTTCATTAAGAGTCGTACCAGGCGCTACCACCCACCTATGCACTGCCACATTTGCAACGAAATTCACTTTTATGCATGCATACGAAAAAAACCCACGTTCATAGTAGTTTATCTATGATTCTACCTTAGACAGAAATGAAGATATCTGATACAGTCGGTCGGTGGAGTAGACTGGCCGGAAATTGACACAAGAACATATACATGACATTGCCGGTGGAGAAATCATGGTAATTGCCCACAACAGTTTACCATAAAAATACGTTTTGACAATATCCGATCACGGTCTTGTTACAAAAAAATGTTTACCTTACCTTAGATTACCTGTGAGGTCTAATCACATCGTAGTGGTTATATCGACGAGTCGGCGACAATCTCTGCTGTTCATGTTTGTACAAAAGACAAAGGCGTAATCTGCACTCACCTGGAAAGTCATTATGAATATTCATGATCCAAGACAGGTAAAGAGGTGTCTGGAAATTCCAGAATCATATCTAGGTTAGATATAAGCAGTTGTCTGTGCAAATCTTTTATTTTTAGCGTTCGGTATTTAAAACTGGCTTTTGGGTTGTATACTTAAAGATGAATAGGTAAATAAATAAATAAATAAATAAATTAATTAATTAATTAATTAATTTAAATTGATTGATTAATTAATAGGTGAGTTAATCACTATAAACCACAATCCTTTGATAGGAGTGAATGTCTTGTTCGAGTCTGTGTGCTTTACAGCCAAATAGCGAGATAAGTCAAATTTAATTCAAAAATATATAAAACAAACCATTTAATTCTGTCAAACAAGTTATTAAATTGATACTTAATTTACTATTCTCATTATGTTTTAAATATCTTGTCACTACGAGGCCAAACGTGAGACGTACACGTGGTCAGGGTTTTGATTATATGATTATATCATAAGGTCGGAACGAAGTAAGAATGAAAATCTTAAGTTTCTGAAATAAAATGTAATTGATAAAATATTAAGTACCTTCAGATATTTGATACTTTATTGTTCAAATATGAGGGGATATGGTTGTATTGTTTTTATTTCAGGTAACAGTCTCTGTGTGTTTTTTGCCAATAAACTTTGTGTCATTTTAAACATTGTTTGACGCATAATTGGAATAACCCCATTCGTATACTCGCGGGACATACTTGTAGTGTCAGTGTTTTATGTGCGAGATACGGGATATAATCGAATCACTCTTAAACAAGAACAATCCTGTGCTACCCGCCAAAGTATGGACAGGAGGGTTAAAGAGGCTTTCTGACTCCCATAGACAAGACTTATTTCCGGAAGTCGAGGGAAACCAGAATCTTGTTAACCCTGAAAAACGATAGTTTTTATAAAATAATTAAATAAGAAAAACGGAAATAGTGACGTTTTACCGTTGCCTCACTTTGGTCCGTAATAGTAATGATATTACAGATGAGTTCTATATAGTGGTACTGGAAACAGCTGTTTGACGCAATTTAATATTCAAGATTCTGCATACAGTGAACGTTTAATAAAATCATTAACGGTGCTATGCATATGTCTTCACCAGTGTGTTCATTAGATAAATACAAACCAATGGAAAATAACGAAGGGAGAGTATAAAGTGTTTTAGTTGAAAACAAAAGCTTACCTTTCTGGTTAGGAAGGCTTGCCCCTGGAATGGTCGTATGGAGTTTCACGAAGTCACACTCTTTTGGTGTCAACTTTTGACTTTCTTGAGTTTGAATTTAGTCCTTTGAATGTAGTTCTTATGTATTTAAAATGCTTTACTCCTTTCTCACTTTGGCAATAAATTACATTCAGCACAAAAAATAGCATTACATACTCTAATTCACGAATGAACCTGAAACACGATTCGTAACATTTTGTCAAATCAGCGCCTTTCTTATGCAGCGTCCACTTGCTGTGTAGGCAATGCGCTAAGGCACATCACACCTTTCCGTATACTGGAGATCGCAGTGGGTATAACAAGTAATACATAAAACATATACCAGGATATATATCATTATCTACATAAGGCACACTGCCTGTGACTGACCATGATCAATTTGATTGCTTACACGTGTCAAGGCTAAGGCCCGGGCCATGTTTTATATGAGATGGGCGATATTAACCGTATTGATATATTGATAGTCTGTCCGTATTCTGACGGCTTTATTACAGTGGTCGCTCATAGTTGGTCAGTGTGGTCGGCCGGACACGAGTGCCATAAAGGTCATGTATATATTGTACATGCATTGGCGACGAGCGAACGGAACACCACAGGTGTATAAAACAAGAACAGGCAAAAGTATGGATGCAGCGTGTACGGAAACTCATTCGGCAGCATTGTCATGTCTGAAAATAATGTGTAATGATAAGCCATTTAACATTTAACGATTAACTAATTTTAACGTATGAGTATTCTCTTACACCAAGAAGCAAGTACATATACAATGTTTTATTTGTTTATATATTTATTTTATGTTTATTACGACATCTTCCTTCACAAATTGAATTTAAGCTGTATTTCAATCTATCAGTTGAAACTTGTATTAACAATAACTAAATATAAGCTTAGTTTATATTATAACAATTGTGATACCAGTTATATATTTGTAATAATGTATGCACGGATTCATTTACGTTTAAAAGCTTTGCGACAAAAACAGTCCCGGGGTAAAATGCCACGCTGTTGATTATCGTGTAAACTGCAATGTTTACACAGATGCTGATCAGCTGAAGTTAAGTTCTCTTCATAACACAACATATCACTAATTTCAATCTCGGCATACTCACTGTCATCATGGTAAGTTATCGAGTTTTGTCCACTTTTACCAAATTTTGAATCAGAGAGTTGGTTAGTTGAAGCAATCATGGAACCCGGAAATGACGTATCCACACTATTGAAAGTTTCACAATGTTCTCTCTTCGAAAGGAGCGAAGGTTTGTGCCGGGGTTTTATTTGAGGCGGGGTGCACCTACTTGCGTCTCCCAAAATTAATTCACATCCACTCGAAATTCCTTTACAAGACGTACGTTGCCGTGCAGAAGTTGATAATGAATTTGTGGTCGGATTTTCTATTTGTTGAATTGTCTCGTAAATACCAGAGGACGAATCTCGTTCAGCAATACTTATATGGCCGAGTCTGTCCCTTGTGTGTATTTCGTTAGTAGCTTCTAAATTCTGTTCCTGGGTATTATTACAGCAAACTGATATACGCCTAACTGTATTTTGCTTGCCACATTCTGTGCAATATACCCTTTGATCACCAATGACAGTGATACTATCATACATGTTGTATTCTGAATCCTTAACTCCCGATAACCTTTGATATATATGTTCCCCATCTACAGATTCTAATTTACTGTATGTATGGTCACTGGCTTTGTTATCGACTGCTTTGTTCTGCCACTGCCAATGCTTTCTTCGAACACATTGAACTCTGATGGGATGTTTACATATTATCGCGATGTCGTTGCCGTCGATTCCTTTTTCAGATTCCTTAATTCCAGTCATATACATTTTCTCGATTACGGAAAGTGCCGAAGGTTCCCGATAGGTTCTTTTTTCAATTCAATGCATGTGGTACTATTTACTTCGCACCATTCTCGTCAAATGTGTTTATAGTTGAAAGATACTGAAACAAACAATATCAGGGTATACCTATTAAAAAAAATCATATAACTTGAGCATATTGTTAACTCAAGCAAATAGAATAGAATCAGGATCGTTTACAATAATGTTTTTCCTAAACTAATGGTGGCAGGCTGTGTCTTAGTCGGCAGGAGGTGTTGGGTGTGGTGGGATGTGTCTTAGTCGGCAGGAGGTGTTGGGTGTGGTGGGATGTGTCTTAGTCGGCAGGAGGTGGTGGGTGTGGTGGGTGTGGTGGGATGTGTCTTAGTCGGCAGGAGGTGGTGGGTGTGGTGGGATGTGTCTTAGTCGACAGGAGGTGGTGGGTGTGGTGGGATGTGTCTTAGTCGGCAGGAGGTGGTGGGAGGTGGTGGGTGTGGTGGGTGTGGTGGGATGTGTCTTAGTCGGCAGGAGGTGGTGGGTGTGGTGGGATGTGTCTTAGTCGGCAGGAGGTGGTGGGTGTGGTGGGATGTGTCTCAGTCGGCAGGAGGTGGTGGGTAGAGGTGGTGGGTGTGGTGGGTGTGGTGGGATGTGTCTCAGTCGGCAGGAGGTGGTGGGTGTGGTGGGTGTGGTGAGATGTGTCTTAGTCGGCAGGAGGTGGTGGGTGTGGTGGGTGTGGTGAGATGTGTCTTAGTCGGCAGGAGGTGGTGGGTGTGGTGAGATGTGTCTTAGTCGGCAGGAGGTGGTGGGTGTGGTGGGATGTGTCTTAGTCGGCAGGAGGTGGTGGGTGTGGTTGGATGTGTCTTAGTCGGCAGGAGGTGGTGGGTGTGGTGGGATGTGTCTTAGTCGGCAGGAGGTGGTGGGTGTGGCGGGATGTGTCTAAGTCGGCAGGAGGTGGTGGGTGTGGCGGGATGTGTCTTAGTCGGCAGGAGGTGGTGGGTGTGGTGGGATGTGTCGGTGGAAGTGTAGGGGATCTGGTACAAGTTACAGAGTGTGTTTATTTCATCACGATTAGACGGACTGTGGGTTGGGGTGTGTGGGTAGCAGTTATGATGGAGACTGGTGTCAAGATTGGTTGAACATGTATAAAGCACAAAATATACACATGCGAAATAAGTGTATAAAGATAAATATCTAAGACTTGTACAAATAGAAGATATATGTGTACAGTATCATAATATCTGAAAGGACATCAAAATATCGCATTAATAAGGTTATTAAGACAGAGAAAAGTTATTATGATCAACAATGGATAACAATGAATAAAAGAAGATCATGAGAAAAAATAGTTAAACTATGTAGCAATTTACATGTACATGTATTATACCTACGTTATTCACCTGAGGAACACAAGCCTGCGACTGATGAAGAAAAACAATATGTTTAACATACAGTCTGTTCGGTCATTCGTACCAATAACTGTCAATTATCACCAATATAGGTTGTATGCATGCTGTTATTGCAAATGGGATAATGATACCCAAGGTCATGACCTCACAAGTTATAACAATGCTCTCAGTGATTTGTATTGTGATTGACGGCAGTACAGTTTATCAGTTTCTCGATAAGGTATATCTGCGTTGTGCAACACTCGAATCTGATATATACAACATAACTAGCTTACCTGTACAGGCAATAGTGAATTAATAAATACAGTATATACTATTTATCATCCGTTTGGAACGAAAAGGAGGTCACTAGAATAATGCACCAGTGACGATTTCTGATGTAAATCGAGTGTTCTAACCTCTGCCAAAATTGATACTGAAGGATTGAACATGTGAATGTATCAAAGATCGACACGCGAGTGTATGTATCTGAAGATCACCTTCAAATAAAAAACAAGAGATCATCCCAGAGGGATCTTGGCGCCCACCATTGAATGATCATTATAGGTTTGATGTCAGATTGATCTTCTCTCTATTTTCCCCTTCCTCTTACTAATCTGTGTAAATTGAGAAACATTCCTCCAAGAGATTTAGCGATAATGGCTGTCTGTCTGCCATGTTATTTTCAGATTGGTCCCAAAATGCAATACGAGGGACCTAGGGGAACCTACATATGAAATTCAAGAAAGATCCCTTCAGTACTTTCCGCAACTATATAAAAGGATAAGTGTATTTATGTTGTAATGCCATCATTATTATATAAAAGGATAAGTGTATTTATGTTGTAATGTCATCATTTTTATATAAAAGGATAGATGTATTTATGTGGTAATGTCATCATTTTTATATAAAAGGATAGGTGTATTTATGTGGTAATGTCATCATTATTATATATAAGTATAGATGTATTTATGTGGTAATGTCATCATTATTATATAAAAGGATAGGTGTATTTATGTGGTGATGTCATCTTTATTATATAAAAGGATAAGTGTATTTATGTTATAATGTCATCATGATTATATAAAAGGATAGGTGTATTTATGTTGTAATGTCATCATTATAATATATAAGTATAGGTGTATTTATGTTGTAATCTCATCATGATTATATAAAAGGATAAGTGTATTTATGTTGTAATGTCATCATTATTATATAAAAGGATAGATGTATTTATCTTGTAATGTCATCATGATTATATAAAAGGATAGGTGTATTTATGTTGTAATGTCATCATGATTATATAAAAGGATAAGTGTATTTATGTTGTAATGTCATCATTATTATATAAAAGGATAAGTGTATTTATGTTGTAATGTCATCATTATTATATAAAGTATAGGTGTATTTATGTTGTAATGTCATCATTATTATATAAAAGGATAGGTGTATTTATCTTGTAATGTCATCATGATTATATAAAAGGATAGGTGTATTTATCTTGTAATGTCATCATGATTATATAAAAGGATATATGTGTTTATCCTGTAATGTCATCAGCTATGCATGCCACCATAGAAGTGATATACCGGTTTGTACAAAAGACGACATATTAGCCCCAGAAATTGAGACTCAGATACAATAAAGCAAACTTTTTATATAGCATTAAAACACTATAGAATGAATAACATGGCGTTCATATAGGTCGACGAATGGTTGTAGACTAGCAATGACTGATACAATTCGCGTTATGTATGAGTCAGATGAGAGCTGAATAACTAATCAAGCAAAATGGATCCCTAGATTAGCAGATTGTGCCGATAGCATTAATTCACGAAAATCAAGTATCCACGAAAGAGTTCTGATTTGAATAACCACAAAATTTTATCCCAACTTAAACATGCGATTTTACAGTTAATTTAAGTATGTTATATGTTCCTCTTAGGACACACGGAAGCACTATTTCCGCTATTTAAAGAGGGAAATAGTTAGTTGCCACAGATTAGACGGCCAAACTTACTGTCAATCTTTATATAAATGTATGAAGCGCACATTGTCATTCTTGAACATCCAGAGGGATATTGAGAAACCAACATTTATTAATTTAAAATTGACATTCAATAGTTATTTAGGAGAAAATATAATTAAAACCATAACTAATTAAAAGATAAGGAAAGTTTAACTAGGTACTTCAAATTAAAATGTAATTTTGATTTCGAACCATACACCTATATTCATTAATCAAGATAATATCCCAGTATTAAGATGCTCCAAATGTTTCCACATAGAGTAATGATAGTGAAATAGTCACATTATATCAATACGTTCCTCGATCTCAACATCCATGTACAAAATGTACCGACACTAGTTTGGGGATGGCCGAAAGTTAACGTGCTGATTTCATCCTACAAAAACAATAACGAGGGGAAAAAGATGCTTCACATCTAAAGCATGTACTTTCTCAACTCTAGATCCACTTTAAAACTCTACTTAAATACGGGGTCAATGAAGAAGTAAGACAGGGACATTTTTCATTTCATATAGAAGATCATTTAGATAGTATTATATAAACATATCCATGTAAATACATGTAGTATCATATAAATATTTCCTTGTAAATAGTATTACATTTGTATATAAACATATACTTGTAAATAGTATTATACAAACATATCCATGTAAAAATAGTATATCAACATATCCATGTAAATAGTATTATATAAACATATTTATTTAAATAATATTATATAAACATATCCATGTAAATAGTTTTATATAAAAAATATCCATGTATATAGTATTATATAAACATATCCATGTAGATAATATTGTACGGACATAGCCATATTTTACCATCCAACTGTTGGAAATTTGTGTATATTTATGATGGCAACCATCGATGTTCTTCTACATTAAGAGTTCCGATATACATAACAGTTACTTCTAGAAAAAAGTTTTTATCTTATCAAATATGTTTTTATAAAGTCACCACTTTTTGTAAAATTTCAGATTTATTCTACCCCTTTTTATTCCTTAAGAACTTATCTGCATTGAAGTGATTGTAAGATCTCTTTTGGTCGTTTCAAAATAACAAATCCCTTCAATACGCGTTTGTATGTGTTTTGTCATCTTCGCTAGCCAAGGCTTCTGGTTCGTGGAGTGAAACGTAATCAGAAGCCTTGGCTAGCGAAGATGAGGATATGTGACGTCAATGGATTGAAATTCGTTAATAATACTTCTCTGTTCCATACCCATGGGGTTTTCCCATTTAAACCCGGAACTCTATAAATAGATTTGATATATAAACACCTAATGGATAAATATTCACCAGTCTATATGGGACAGCCAGGTAAGTGAACGGTTTGCCCACTAAACAGTATAGACGACATACGAGTCCACTGTTCATAAAGTAAACTTAGGTATGTATGTTAGAATCATATGCATGCCATATAAAATGTCTAGATCTTTTCTTGAATGCCTCGTTACACGTTTGTAATCATTTAATTTTACATTACGGTATTTGTTTAGTCACTGAGCTATACACATGTATACATGTTTTGTGGGGCAAGACTGAGGTTAACATTGTTTATCATTGTGAAGCAACACTAAAACAAAGTAGTTATATTTACGTATATAATATAGGTTATTTTGGACATAACACGTGCAATGTATATTTTAAATTCTGTACAAAATGGCCGCCATGATACCTAACAGATAACACACAAATACCTATATTTCTATGACGACATGGCATACATGTAACTAAAACCTATCCGGGAGACTAAAGTAGAGGCGATATCAGGATGTATACGTGTGAACGACACATGTGTTTGTATGTGTTTGTGTTTGATGTAATGATTTAGTCGACGATAAAATAATGTAATAATCCAATAACATGAAGTTATAAAATCAAGTATGATTGTAAGACTGATCGACAGTCTCATTTCCGTTAATTTCGAAAATAAATCTACATGTATATATATAAGTGTTAAATAGGTGACGTAATGGTTTTCCGTTAATTCGTGTTTTTTTGTGGGTTTTTTTTAAATGTAGGTCACTCTACACAAACGGAGACATTACTTGCCCTTTGGTTGTTGCTATACATTGACATATATGAACCAATAGTTCCGCTTAACTTAACTTTTTCAGATTAAGGACAAAGAATGCATGGGATGTAGTGTAAAAACACCACATTTTTCACAATGGCCGAAGTCACCTCGTATCTCAAGGTATGTGTAATAACTTTCGGACCAGGAAGTAATGAATGGTAATTCATCCTATTGTTATCATCATAATATGTTTTTTTTGTGAATTGGAAACAATGTAAAGTAGAATGACTGTAGAACTCAACAATGTCCTAGACTCATTGTCTGTTATATCCTAAACACAAACACTCATATCGTTGCAAGTACATACATGTGTGTAACATACAATATAACTATACGTACTGGCCTGTTATCGCTACAAACTAAACACATACACATGTAGGTTGTCCATTCAGTGACATATTTGTCAGTATGTATTTTACATTCTGGCCTCATCAAAATAAAATTTCAACATTTAACATGCTTGATAAATTGAAGAAGTTTTCAACAAAATATCTATAAGGGACATATTTAAGTCGTAAGGCGGCAACTCGATGACAGAAATATGCCACCATAGTTTATATAATACATTTGTATGTACACAATGTCTACCGAAGGAGACAGTAAACAACTTTTTGCCTCTTACAATATAATCTATAATGTTCAAAGAAAGTAAACGCTTACACATTCTATGAACATTAACCCTCGAGTCGTATGTCACTATAAATCTCATTTCAATTATGGTTATGATTCAAACATGTTTTGATACCGGTACGTACGTTCACATTCTTTTCCCCAAGCAGAATAACCGTTGGTGAATTGATGTAAAAGCGTATGTTTAAAAAAAAACTTGTCTTGTCGTTGGAACAGTTTATCATGGATCATAATTGGTAAATTGAACTTACCAGATATTAATTTTGTAGCTGACTTTTTCTGTTTGGTACTGGAGTCTCCTAGATGTGTCACTTATGCACATGTAACTGATTACAGATTGATGATTGGAAAGTTGAAAGCTAATCATAAGATCATATTAGGTATATATGATAAACATTAGTTATTGGTTTATTGGTATTATTTCTTTTTAGCCCACCATCATCAGATGGTGGGCTATTCAAATCGCCCTGCGTCCGTGGTCCGTCGTCCGTCCGTCCGTCCGTCCCTCCCTCCGTCCGTCCGTCCGTCCGTAAACAATTCTTGTTATCGCTAATCCTCAGAAAGTACTGAAGGGATCTTTCTCAAATTTCATATGTAGGTTCCCCTTGGTGCGTAGTTATGCATATTGCATTTTGGGACCGATCGGAAAACAACATGGCCGACAGGCAGCCATCTTGGATTTTGACCATTGAAGTTTGTTATCGCTATTTCTGAGAAAGTACTGAAGGGATCTTTCTCAAATTTCATATGTAGGTTCCCCTTGAGGCCTAGTTATGCATATTGCATTTTGGGACCGATCGGAAAACAACATGGCCGACAGGCAGCCATCTTGGATTTTGACCATTGAAGTTTGTTATCGCTATTTCTGAGAAAGTACCGAAGGGATCTTTCTCAAATTTCATATGTAGGTTCCCCTTGGTGCCTAGTTATGCATATTGCATTTTGGGACCGATCGGAAAACAACATGGCCGACAGGCAGCCATCTTGGATTTTGACCATTGAAGTTTGTTATCGCTATTTCTGAGAAAGTACTGAAGGGATCTTTCTCAAATTTCATATGTAGGTTCCCCTTGGTGCGTAGTTATGCATATTGCATTTTGGGACCGATCGGAAAACAACATGGCCGACAGGCAGCCATCTTGGATTTTGACCATTGAAGTTTGTTATCGCTATTTCTGAGAAAGTACTGAAGGGATCTTTCTCAAATTTCATATGTAGGTTCCCCTTGGTGCGTAGTTATGCATATTGCATTTTGGGACCGATCGGAAAACAACATGGCCGACAGGCAGCCATCTTGGATTTTGACCATTGAAGTTTGTTATCGCTATTTCTGAGAAAGTACCGAAGGGATCTTTCTCAAATTTCATATGTAGGTTCCCCTTGGTGCCTAGTTATGCATATTGCATTTTGGGACCGATCGGAAAACAACATGGCCGACAGGCAGCCATCTTGGATTTTGACCATTGAAGTTTGTTATCGCTATTTCTGAGAAAGTACCGAAGGGATCTTTCTCAAATTTCATATGTAGGTTCCCCTTGGTGCCTAGTTATGCATATTGCATTTTGGGATTGATCGGAAAACAACATGGCCGACAGGCAGCCATCTTGGATTTTGACCATTGAAGTTTGTTATCGCTATTTCTGAGAAAGTACTGAAGGAATCTTTCTCAAATTTCATATGTAGGTTCCTCTTGGTGCCTTGTTATGCATATAGCATTTTGGGACCGATCGGAAAACAAGATGGCCGTCAGGCATCCATCTTGGATTATGACAATTGAAGTTTGTTATCGCTATTTCTGAGAAAGTACTGAAGGGATCTTTCTCAAATTTCATATGTAGGTTCCCCTTGGTGCCTAGTAATGCATATAGCATTTTGGGACTGATCGGAAAACAACATGGCCGACAGGCAGCCATCTTGGATTTTGACCATTGAAGTTTGTTATCGCTATTTCTGAGAAAGTACTGAAGGGATCTTTCTCCAATTTCATAGGTAGGTTCCCCTTGGTGCTTAGTTATGCATATTGCATTTTGAGACCAATCAGAAAACAACATGGCCGACAGGCAGCCATCTTGGATTTTGACAATTGAAGTTTGTTATCGATAATTCTCAGAAAGCACTAAAGGGATCTTCCTGAAATTTCATATGTAGGTTCCCCTTGGTGCCTAGTTATGCATATTGCATTTTGGGACCGATCGGAAAACAACATGGCCGACAGGCAGCCATCTTGGATTTTGACCATTGAAGTTTGTTATCGCTATTTCTGAGAAAGTACTGAAGGGGATCTTTCTCCAATTTCATAGGTAGGTTCCCCTTGGTGCTTAGTTTGGCATATTGCATTTTGGACCATCGAAAACAACATGGCTGACAGGAGCATCTTGGATTTTGACAATTGAAGTTTGTTATCGATATTCTCAGAAAGACCGAAGGGATCTTCCAAATTTCATATGTAGGTCCCCTTGGTGCCTAGTTATGCATATTGCATTTTGGGACGATCGGAAAACAACATGGCCGACAGGCAGCCATCTTGGATTTTGACATTGAAGTTTGTTATCGCTATTTCTGAGAAGTACCGAGGATCATTGCGTCACATTTGTATCGGAAAACAACAGGCCTTCTTTAAATATTACCATTGTATATAAACCATACTTGTAATAGTATTATATAACATATCCATGTAAAAATAGTATTCAACATTCCTGTAATATATTAATAACATATTATTAATAATATTTATAAACATATCCAGTAAATAGTTTTGTATAAAAATTCCATGTATATAGTATTATATAACATACCATGTAGATAATATTGTACGGACATAGCCATATTTTACCATCCAACTGTTGGAAATTTGTGTATATTTATGATGGCAACCATCGATGTTCTTCTACATTAAGAGTTCCGATATACATAACAGTTACTTCTAGAAAAAAAGTTTTTATCTTATCAAATATGTTTTTATAAAGTCACCACTTTTTGTAAAATTTCAGATTTATTCTACCCCTTTTTATTCCTTAAGAACTTATCTGCATTGAAGTGATTGTAAGATCTCTTTTGGTCGTTTCAAAATAACAAATCCCTTCAATACGCGTTTGTATGTGTTTTGTCATCTTCGCTAGCCAAGGCTTCTGGTTCGTGGAGTGAAACGTAATCAGAAGCCTTGGCTAGCGAAGATGAGGATATGTGACGTCAATGGATTGAAATTCGTTAATAATACTTCTCTGTTCCATACCAATGGGGTTTTTCCATTTAACCCGGAAGTCTATAAATAGATTTGATATATAAACTCCTAATGGATAAATATTCACCAGTCTATATCGGACAGCCAGGTAAGTAAACGTTTTGCCCACTAAACAGTATAGACGACATACGAGTCCACTGTTCATAAAGTAAACTTAGGTATGTATGTTAGAATCATATGCATGCCATATAAAATGTCTAGATCTTTTCTTGAATGCCTCGTTACACGTTTGTAATCATTTAATTTTACATTACGGTATTTGTTTAGTCACTGAGCTATACACATGTATAAATGTTTTGTGGGGCAAGACTGAGGTTAACATTGTTTATCATTGTGAAGCAACACTAAAACAAAGTAGTTATATTTACGTATATATTATAGGTTATTTTGGACATACCACGTGCAATGTATATTTTAAATTCTGTACAAAATGGCCGCCATGATACCTAACAGATAACACACAAATACCTATATTTCTATGACGACATGGCATACATGTAACTAAAACCTATCCGGGAGACTAAAGTAGAGGCGATATCAGGATGTATACGTGTGAACGACACGTGTTTGTATGTGTTTGTGTTTGATGTAATGATTTAGTCGACGATAAAATAATGTAATAATCCAATAACATGAAGTTATAAAATCAAGTATGATTGTAAGACTTAATTCGTTAATTTCGAAAATAAATCTACATGTATATATATAAGTGTTAAATAGGTGACGTAATGGTTTTCCGTTAATTCGTGTTTTTTTTGTGTTTTTTTTTAAATGTAGGTCACTCTACACAAACGGAGACATTACTTGCCCTTTGGTTGTTGCTATACATTGACATATATGAACCAATAGTTCCGCTTAACTTAACTTTTTCAGATTAAGGACAAAGAATGCATGGGATGTAGTGTAAAAACACCACATTTTTCACAATGGCCGAAGTCACCTCGTATCTCAAGGTATGTGTAATAACTTTCGGACCAGGAAGTAATGAATGGTAATTCATCCTATTGTTACCATCATAATATGTTTTTTTGTGAATTGAAAACAATGTAAAGTAGAATGACTGTAGAACTCAACAAAGTCCTAGACTCATTGTCTGTTATATCCTAAACACAAACACTCATATCGTTGCAAGTACATACATGTGTGTAACATATAATATAACTATACGTACTGGCCTGTTATCGCTACAAACTAAACACATACACATGTAGGTTGTCCATTCAGTGACATATTTGTCAGTATGTATTTTACATTCTGGCCTCATCAAAATAAAATTTTAACATTTAACATGCTGGATAAATTGAAGCAGTTTTCAACAAAATATCTATAAGGGACATATTTAAGTCGTAAGGCGGCAACTCGATGACAGAAATATGCCACCATAGTTTATATAATACATTTGTATGTACACAATGTCTACCGAAGGAGACAGTAAACAACTTTTTGCCTCTTACAATATAATCTATAATGTTCAAAGAAAGTAAACGCTTACACATTCTATGAACATTAACCCTCGAGTCGTATGTCACTATAAATCTCATTTCAATTATGGTTATGATTCAAACATGTTTTGATACCGGTACGTACGTTCACATTCTTTTCCCCAAGCAGAATAACCGTTGGTGAATTGATGTAAAAGCGTATGTTTAAAAAAAAAAACGTAATATGATTTGATATAATGCTAACAATATATCGGACAAGCATTTTTTTTTTGTCTTGTCGTTGGAACAGTTTATCATGGATCATAATTGGTAAATTGAACTTACCAGATATTAATTTTGTAGCTGACTTTTTCTGTTTGGTACTGGAGTCTCCTAGATGTGTCACTTGTGCACATGTTACTGATTACAGATTGATGATTGGAAAGTTGAAAGATAATCTTAAGAACATATTAGGTATATATGATAAACATTAGTTATTGGTTTATTGGTAAACCATGAAAACTGGAAATATTTCTTTTTTATAACTGCAGTGTCTTAATCAAATTAAAAGTGCATTGTACCCTATGTATCATAAACTACATATTATTATTCAATAAATTTAAAATAATTTTCATTTATACAATATATTTTATGCATACATGTTCATTTATATATTACTAGTATTATCTGAAAAACGTTTTACATTGTAACAATGTCTGAAGAGGGGATACATTAAAATTATGTCTATGAGAACATATTTATTTTCAGCTGTTATAACCACATAGTCTATTACTTAAAATAATTAACGTAAATACCCTTGACTAAGGTTAACTATACTTACAGTCATGATTTCGCTTAGACGAACTACAGTAGGATAGTTGTTAGTAAGGTTTCTGACCAAATTGGGTTCAAATCCATTCGTAACTTTATGACAAGTAGCGATTTACCTCTTTCTCCTCTACCGGGATCTGTCCCCTTGGGAGTCAGAGTCACCGTTTATGCAAAATCTATTCCCCTTACTCCAAGGATGTTTCTGAGCAAGTTGGGTTCAAATCCATGCATAACATTATGACTAGTATCTATTTAAAGGAAAAACCTCTACTTCCCATATTTGGCCCCGCCCCTGAGGCCTCAGGAGGGTCACAGCCACCATTTATGCAAAATCTGTTTGTTCCTATTAGAATCTTTCTGACCAAATTTGGTTCAAATCGATGCAGGACTTTTTGACAAGTAGCGATTTAAAGGAATAACCTCTATATCATATATTGGGCCCCGCTCCTTTGGCCCCATGGGGGTCAGGGTTATCATTTATGCAAAATCTATTCCCCTTACCCTAACAATGTTTAAGAGCAAATTAGGTTCAAATCCATTCATAACTTTGATTAGTAGCGATTCAAAGGAATAACCTTTATTGAGTTCGAATCCATTCATAACTTTATTACAAGTAGCGATTTAAAAGCATAACCTTTATTTCCCCTATTGGACCCTGCACTTCTGGCCCCTGGGGATCAGTCACTATCGATGCAAAATCTGTTCCCCTTACCCCAAGGATGGTTCTGACCAAATTGGGTTCAAATCCATCAATAACTTTAATTTATGACTAGTAGCGATTTAAATGTAATACCTTTATTTCCACTATTGGGCCCCGTCCCTTTGGCCCCTTGGGGTCAGTCACCATTGATGCAAAATCTGTTCCCCTTCCCCATGGATGTTTCTGACTAAATTGGGTTCAAATCCATTCGTAACTTTATGACTAGTAGCGATTTAAAAGTATAACTTGTATTTCCCTTATTGGGCCCCGCCCCTCTGGCCCCTAGGGCATCAGAGTCACCATTTATGCAAAATATGTTCCCCTTCTGCCAATGATGTTTATAGCTTAATTGGGTTCAAATCCATCAAACACTTTATGACTAGTAGCGATTTAGAGGAATTACATTTATTTTCCTATTGGGCCCCGCCCCTTTGGCACTTTTGGGGTCAGTCACAATTGATGCAAAATCTGTTCACCTTCCCCCAAAGATGTTTCTGACTAAATTGGGTTCAAATCCATTCATAATTTTATTACAAGTAGCGATTTAAAAGCATTACCTTTATTTCCCCTATTGGTAGCTGCCCTTCTGGCCCCTGGGAATCAGTCGCTATCGATGCAAAATCTGTTCCCCTTACCCCAAAGATGGTTCTGACCAAAGTGGGTTCAAATCCATCAATAACCTTATAATTAGTAGCGATTTAAATGAATTACTTCTATTTCCATTATAGGGCCCCGCCACTCTGGCCCCTAGGAGGTCAGAGTCACCATTTATGCAAAATCTGCTCCCCTTACCCCAAGGATGGTTCTGACCAAATTGGGTTCAAATCCATCAATAACCTTATGACTAGTAGCGATTTAAAAGCATTACCTCTATTTCCCCTATTGGGTACCGCCCTTCTGGCTCCTTGAGATCAGTCACCAGTTATGTAAAATCTGTTCCCCTTAGTCCAACAATGTTTAAGACCAAATTGGGTTCCATCAAAAACTTTGACTAGTAGCAATTTAAAGGAATTACCTCTACCCCCCCCCCCCCCCCCCCCCCCCCCCCCCCCCCCCCCCCCCCCCCAGGCCGCTCTGGCTCCTTGGGGGTCAAGAGTCACCACTTATGCAAAATCTGTTCCCGTTCCCCGAAGGATCTTTCTGGCCAAATTCGGTTTAAATCCACTAAGTAATTTATGACTAGTAGCGATTTAAAGCAAATGTTGACCGACGACGGATGGACGGACGGGCGGACGAACGGCCAAGGTCGACTAGTGGGGTGCAGTGTTTGTTTGTCAACTCGTGGGGTGCACGGCACAAATCGATCAGAATTTCAAAATCTGTTTTTATTTCCGTTCATTCCGTCGCTAAAATAGCACATGCGCAGTGAGATTTAATGTTGATTTATAGGTAAAAAAAATACTTTAAAATTCGTCTCCTATAGGCGACGAAGATATTTTGACGCAATAATTCGGTGAATGCACTCCAAAAGGATGTTGAGCGAGTAAAGATGGACGAAAACCGCGCCATGGCATAAGCTCATCGGAGCTTCGGTCCAGGTGAGCTAGTAATCATTATATATATAACATGGACCGTGGGTTGGGAAATCGTGCCTAGTCCCTGTGGCTAGTGCAATATCAATGACATTTGAACATTGTCATAAACTTCCACCAGCCTTTACTTCTATTCTTTTTAAGATGTGTACAGGTTAGCAATGGGAAATGTTTATATTTTACAGAAAAAAAGTCTAAATTTAAATTTTTTTTCAGTATTTGGAAAATCAAAAAAAAGATTTAGGAAAAAGTTTAAAAAGGAAGGCAATAGTGGGGAAATTTTTGTTAAGCAGGTATTTTTTTGGGGCGGAAAGAAAGTTCCCCCTCAAATTTCATATGTAGATTCCCCTTGGTGCCTAGTTATGCATATTGCATTTTGGGATTGATCGGAAACACATGCCGACAGCAGCCATCTTGGATTTGACCATTGAAGTTTGTTATCGCTATTTCTGAGAAAGTACTGAAGGAATCTTTCGTCAAATTTCATAGGTAGGTTCCTCTTGGTGCTTGTTATGCATATAGCATTTTGGGACCGATCGGAAAACAGATGGCCGTCAGGCATCCATCTGGATTTGACAATTGAAGTTTGTTATCGCTATTTCTGAGAAAGTACTGAAGGATCTTTCTCAAATTTCATATGTAGGTTCACCTTGGTTCCTAGTAATGCATATAGCATTTTGGGACTGATCGGAAAACAACATGGCCGACAGGCAGCCATCTTGGATTTTGACCATTGAAGTTTGTTATCGCTATTTCTGAGAAAGTCCTGAAGGGATCTTTCTCAAATTTCATAGGTAGGTTCCTCTTGGTGCTTAGTTATGCATATTGCATTTTGAGACCAATCAGAAAACAACATGGCCGACAGGCAGCCATCTTGGATTTTGACAATTGAAGTTTGTTATCGATAATTCTCAGAAAGCACTGAAGGGATCTTCCTGAAATTTCATATGTAGGTTCCCCTTGGTGCCTGGTTATGCATATTGTATTTTGAGACTAATCAGAAAACAACATGGCCGACAGGCAGCCATCTTGGATTTCGAAAATTGAAACTGGTTATTGCTATTTCTAAGAAACTAATGAAGGGATCTTCCTGAAATTTCATATGTAGGTTCCCCAAGGTGCCTAGTTATGCATATTGTATTTTGAGACCAATCGGAAAACAACATGGCCGATAGGCAGCCATCTTGGATTTTGACAATTGAAGTTTGTTATCGCTATTTCTCAGAAAGTACTGAAGGAATCTTTCTCAAATTCCATATATAGGTTCCATTTGGTGCCTTAATCTTAACTTTTACATATAGGTTTCCCTTGTTTGAAAAGTACTAGAGGTTTCTTCTGAATTTACACAGATTAGTAAGACTTAGAAGAAGAGAAAAGTAGAGAAAAGATCAATCTGACATGGAACCTATGAAGAACATTCAATGGTGGGCGCCAAGATCCCTCTGGGATCTCTTGTTTATAACTGCAGTGTCTTAATCAAATTAAAAGTGCATTGTACCCTATGTATCATAAACTACATATTATTATTCAATAAATTTAAAATAATTTTCATTTATACAATATATTTCATGCATACATGTTCATTTATATATTACTAGTATTATCTGAAAAACGTTTTACATTGTAACAATGTCTGAAGAGGGGATACATTAAAATTATGTCTATGAGAACATATTTATTTTCAGCTGTTATAACCACATAGTCTATTACTTAAAAGAATTAACGTAAATACCCTTGACTAAGGTTAACTATACTTAGTCATGATTTCGCTTAGACGAACTACAGGAGGATAGTTGTTAGTAAGGTTTCTGACCAAATTGGGTTCAAATCCATTCGTAACTTTATGACAAGTAGCGATTGAAAGGATTTACCTCTTTCTCCTCTATCGGGCTATGTCCCCTTGGGAGTCAGAGTCACCGTTTATGCAAAATCTATTCCCCCTACTCCAAGGATGTTTCTGAGCAAATTGGGTTCAAATCCGTGCATAACATTATGACTAGTATCTATTTAAAGGAATAACCTCTACTTCCCATATTTTGCCCCGCCCCTAAGGCCTCAGGAGGGTCACAGCCACCATTTATGCAAAATCTGTTTGTTCCCATTAGAATCTTTCTGACCAAATTTGGTTCAAATTGATGCAGGACTTTTTGACAAATAGCGATTTAAAGGAATAACCTCTATATCATATATTGGGCCCCGCTCCTTTGGCCCCATGGGGGTCAGGGTTATCATTTATGCAAAATCTATTCCCCTTACCCCAACAATGTTTAAGAGCAAATTAGGTTCAAATCCATTTATAACTTTGATTAGTAGCGATTCAAAGGAATAACCTTTATTGAGTTCGAATCCATTCATAACTTTATTACAAGTAGCGATTTAAAAGCATAACCTTGATTTCCCCTATTGGACCCTGCACTTCTGGCCCCTGGGGATCAGTCACTATCGATACAAAATCTGTTCCCCTTACCCCAAGGATGGTTCTGACCAAATTGGATTCAAATCCATCAATAACTTTAATTTATGACCAGTAGCGATTTAAATGTAATACCTTTATTTCCACTATTGGGCCCCGTCCCTTTGGCCCCTTGGGGTCAGTCACCATTGATGCAAAATCTGTTCCCCTTCCCCATGGATGTTTCTGACTAAATTGGGTTCAAATCCATTCGTAACTTTATGACTAGTAGCGATTTAAAAGTATAACCTGTATTTCCCTTATTGGGCCCCGCCCCTCTGGCCCCTAGGGCATCAGAGTCACTTATGCAAAATATGTCCCCCCCCCCCCCCCCCCCCCCCCCCCCCCCCCCTTCTGCCAATGATGTTTATAGCTTAATTGGGTTCAAATCCATCAAACACTTTATGACTAGTAGCGATTTAGAGGAATTACATTTATTTTCCTATTGGGCCCCGCCCCTTTGGCACATTTGGGGTCAGTCACAATTGATGCAAAATCTGTTCACCTTCCCCCAAAGATGTTTCTGACTAAATTGGGTTCAAATCCATTCATAATTTCATTACAAGTAGCGATTTAAAAGCATTACCTTTATTTCCCCTATTGGTAGCTGCCCTTCTGGCCCCTGGGAATCAGTCGCCATCGATGCAAAATCTGTTCCCCTTACCCCAAGGATGGTTCTGACCAAAGTGGGTTCAAATCCATCAATAACCTTATGATTAGTAGCGATTTAAATGAATTACCTCTATTTCCATTATAGGGCCCCGTCACTCTGGCCCCTAGGAGGTCAGAGTCACCATTTATGCAAAATCTGCTCCCCTTACCCCAAGGATGGTTCGGACCAAATTGGGTTCAAATCCATCAATAACCTTATGACTAGTAGCGATTTAAAAGCATTATCTCTATTTCCCCTATTGGGTACCGCCCTTCTGGTCCCTTGAGATCAGTCACCAGTTATGTAAAATCTGTTCACCTTAGTCCAACAATGTTTAAGACCAAATTGGGTTCAAATCCATCAAAAACTTTGACTAGTAGCAATTTAAAGGAATTACCTCTATTCCCCCCTCAGGCCGCTCTGGTCCCTTGGGGGTCAAGAGTCACCACTTATGCAAAATCTGTTCCCGTTCCCCGAAGGATCTTTCTGGCCAAATTCGGTTTAAATCCACTAAGTAATTTATGACTAGTAGCGATTTAAAGCAAATGTTGACCGACGACGGATCGACGGACGGGCGGACGAACGGCCAAGGTCGACTAGTGGGGTGCAGTGTTTGTTTGTCAACTTGTGGGGTGCACGGCACAAATCGATCAGAATTTCAAAATCTGTTTTTATTTCCGTTCATTCCGTCGCTAAAATAGCACATGCGCAGTGAGATTTAATGTTGATTTATAGGTAAAAAAGAAAAATACTTTAAAATTCGTCTCCTATAGGCGACGAAGATATTTTGACGCAATAATTCGGTGAATGCACTCCAAAAGGATGTTGAGCGAGTAAAGATGGACGAAAACCGCGCCATGGCATAAGCTCATCGGAGCTTCGGTCCAGGTGAGCTAGTAATCATTATATATATAACATGGACCGTGGGTTGGGAAATCGTGCCTAGTCCCTGTGGCTAGTGCAATATCAATGACATTTGAACATTGTCATAAAACTTCCACCAGCCTGTTACTTCTATTCGTTTTTAAGATGTGTACAAGAGTTATGCAATGGAAGTGTTTATAATTTGACAGAAAAAAATGTCTAATTTAATGTTTATTTCAGGCTATTTTGGAAAATCAAAAACAGATTCAGGACGCCACAAGAAGCAATAGTGTAAATATAGCGAGGATAGGCGGAGAGTTCACGACGACCCTCGGCAGTATCAAGACTCTCCTTCATGTACTCAACCATCGCATTGAGAACAATATCTTTTCCCCGTCTGTGTCGCGACATCATCGGTCACATCCAGGTCCTACACGCACAGGTACTTAAGTTCATTAATACCGCGTACGTAGCTATGGAATTAAATCATATTTCACTCTGGCTAAAAAACTACAATTTGGCAAATAGATCAGAATCATAAATTGTATATCCACTAGTTGCTTACTTCAGAGGTATATGCTCGTTACATTATTTATTACCATACGAGGATACTGCTGTGAACAATTACAGAATTTGGGACCATTTTTCCATTAGCACTTACATTCCTCTTGAAATCTTGGTTAATGCTTTGATGAAAATGTTCCAATATAAATGACAAACTAACGTGTCTATATACATTGTATCACTTTATTGATTAGCATAGAAGAAAACGGCGTTAACATTTTCAGCACAAGTGACAAATGTCTAGATTCATAGAACCATACCTGACTTTGGTTACAAAATAAGCGAATTTATCAACACAGAATGGACAAAATCTAAATATGTGTGAGAATCCGCCGCAGATATTGAAATGTAGTAAAGCTTAACATTTGTTCATACAAATAACATGTTACCGATTCAATTCGCCACAGCGCAGTATTGATAGATACTTTAAACAGATACACTTTCTTTATAAACAAAAACACTTACTGATTTGTAGATATACTGGCTGTATCTCTTTTCTCCTTTGCAGATGGTGACGGTGATGTTAGTGGAACTGAGGGTATACACAGGGAGTGCCTACAGGAACATCTCGAGTACATTGTCAAGCAGCTTGCAATAGATGGGACTACGCTCATCGACGAACTACAGGAGGATAGCTGTCTGACAGAAGGCGAGGCTTCTGACATACGCTACCAGAAAGATACAAAAACAAGGATACGGAAACTCATATATGCCATTTATACAAGGGATAGGCAGACATTTGCTAAATTCATGAAAAGACTTCAAGGTGAAAATACTCATGTTCATGAAAAAATCCAAAAAGCTTATTCCACGAAACTGGATGAAGGTCCTAGGTCATCGGAATGCCTAATATGTGTTATCAAACGTGATGTTGATATTCGACGTGTGGCTGACAAACTGTGTAGTCATTTCATCATAGACATGGAATACTTAAATACCTTCTTGTCTTATTCGGACCATAGTCTACCAAAAGTACGTAAAGAATTCTGGAAATATGTTTTCTCACAAATAGACCAATCTTCAAAGAGGGATGAACAAATTCTACAGCTGCGGAATGCATTGGCTGACAGTAAATACAACGGTCTTGCTGATAAGCTACAGAGTTGGTCACGTAAAGAATTGTCGTGCCATTGCAATTTATTTCCAACACTGTCGATTCAGACAAATTTTGCAGATTCATATAGTACTTGCACCACAAGTACTGGTGACCTAAGTACGACCTCAAATATCCGGTCAAAGAGCCAAATGAGCTTACAGTCCGTGTCCTCTCTAGATGAAGATGTAGGTTCAGAATGTATGCCCTATGGCGGGAATATGCCGTATACTGTGGAGTCGTTAAATAGCTCACCGGCAACAAATTTTAAGCACGACCCCTGGGAGTATCCGGAATCCAAGAAACAAATGAAATATTCTCAACCGATCAACACAGCTTTAGACTCGAGGCATGCTCGACCTGATAACACGGGAAAAGAAAACGAGAGTTCATTTTCACTTAAATCCATTGCCGATGCATTAAATGCTAGAGAATCGGAACATGAAATCCTTCCTAGATCAAACAGAGCCATTGAGAAATCAGACACGACACCAAGAGGTCCCCTAGATATGTCTACAGATGAACAGGAATCATCTTTAAAACCACGTCGACTAGAACTTGACGTAGCAGTTGCTAATGAACTAAAACAGATCATTGAACCAATCACCACACCTTTACCCACCGTTGATGTATACACTGGACGAAAGAAAGTCTACAAAAAGAAACGACACACACGAACCAGGTCTGACGACAGTTCTAAGATTCGGTTCGATCGTGACTTACACATAAGTGGAGACCAGGACAGACTACGGCTCATCAATGGGCTGTTGGACACTCCAGAAAGAGGCATTTCTGATATCTTCTATAATAGTATTAACAATATTCGACCAAAGAGTGCCTATTCAGATCAAGACGCTGGAATAGCATCGGGAGATAAGTCAGACAATGTTATTAAAAGTGAAACAAATGTTCAATCCAATCCAGATAATATAATCCCAGTAACAACTACAAATTGTGTCGAAGTGCTAAAGCAAACATCCAAGACTGAAACTGCAGTATCTCTTTACCGATTAAGGTCGCCGGATGGAAACAATAACCCAAAATACGTCACAGATCAGATAATAATGACTCCGTCAAGACACCTTGACCCACTTTCGTCTGGGCTAGGAACCCGTTCGGACAACACGTCTTCACGGAAATGGAGAAGAAATGGAAAGTGGCAACAAAATAAATCACATCGCAATAGATTTGATACTTGCTAAACTGAGGATTTAATATCTATCAAACATATATATGAATATCCGGAGCATTATCAATGACGTGCTATAAATTGAACAAAATAAACGTAAAAGTATGTATTTTTGTATTTACATTTCTAGAGGCAGTATTGGTGATGATATCATATACCCACATAGGCTTTACACGTTCGTATGACCCAAAATCGACAAGAAGCCCGTGTGCCTTAACGGTCACATGAGTTTTGAAAGATTACAGTTAATTTGACCTTTTTTTGCCCCGCTCAGCAGCAAAGGGGGCCAGTCAGAGCCAACATGTGCATACCATCAAGCTCTCATTTCATGCTAATAATGTTAACAAAGTTGGAATGAATTCCAATAGAAAACAATGATAGTCCAAAATAGGATTTCCCTTTATAAACTATAGTTAAGTATACCCCTCCCCAGTGGCAAACATGTCACCCAGGGTCAAGAAATTTCAGCTAATTTGGCCCTTTTTGGCCCCGCCCATAAGCCCCTGGGGTCAGTCAGTTCCAACATACACGTACTATTCAACATACATCCCATATCCCCATACTGTTCATTCTAACCAAGTTTGTATTATTTCCAATGGCAATTGGAACAAATAATGCTCAAAAATGTCATTTCCCTATATCCCTATATAAACTAAACAACACTTTAACCCCCCCCCCCCCCCCCCCCCCCCCCCCCCCTTCCAAATGGGAATTCAAAGACTCATGGGTCATGCAATTCACAATTTTGATGAAGGACCTTCAGACCTTTCGATCTGTGAAAAGTATTTGATTCTTGATTGGGAGTTGAGAAGGAAGAAGATTTTTGAAAATTTAGTCAACTTGATCCTTTTTGGCCCTGTCCATAAGCCCCTGGTGGGTCAGGACCATATAATTAGCATTTTTGGTTGACCTTTGGCCATGGATGGAAGCTAGCTTCCTGCCAAATTTTAATTTGGTTCGGCAGTTTTGGTGAAGAAGTCAAAAACGTAAACTATTACAGGACGGAAGACGCAAAAAGCGGTTAGAATAGGTAATTTAGACTCGGGTGACCTAAAATTTAACCCACGTGTAATTACATGTTATGGATTAAAGTACGAAAGCCTATTCGGTTCATTTTGAAAAGCAAAATAAAAATATGTATCTCGTAAAAACTCGATAGTTATCTCGTTAAAACGCCTTAGTTTTCTTATTAAAACGTGTTAGTTATCTCGTTAAACATGTTATGTTATTTTGTTTCTAATCAGTCTGTCTGAAAGTAGTAATGTCAAATTGAATCGACATATCGATAAACAAGTTCTACTCGGAGATAGTCGTAATGAGCGTTTTAACAAGTAATTATAGCGTTTTAACGAGATAGTTAACTCGTTTTAACGAGATGATTATCGCGTTTTAACGAGATAACTAGTTTTAACGACATAATTATCGCGTTATAACGAGATAACTTACTCGTTTTAACGAGATAATTATCGCGCTTTAAAGCGGAAGTAATTGCGTTACTTGCATATTTCATGACCTGGAAAAATATAAACCGAGGTCAAAAAACGAATAAAAAGGTGGAAATATACATGTACACATTCTGTTGAAAATCAGGTCTTTCGAAAATGGAAGTTTCTGCTTCTTCCTTAACGATACCTGCCACGCATATCTTGATAACTTCCAAGTGAACTCATGTTCTTAAAATGGGTGATGATGTAGTGACAACGGAACAATACGCAATATCGAACACATCAAACTTCATTTCACTTACGGAATCAGAACTCTTATTTTTTTTAAATACGTTTTTGTGATTAAATATCCTCACAATTATTTAATTTACAAGGTACTTTTATAGCTACATCTTTATTTACGATGTATAGGTGGTTTCTTTGCAAAGTGTCCATGAACATCAAAACCAGCAACTGAAACCAATATACCAACTGATACCAATATGATACCAACTGATACCATCTGATACCAATATGATACCAACTGATACCAATATGATACCAACTGATACCAATATGATACCAATATGATACCAATGATACCAACTGATACCAATATGATACCAATATGATGCCATCTGATACCAATATGATACCAACTGATACCAATATGATACAAACTGATACCAATATGATACCATCTGATACCAATATGATACCAATATGATACCATCTGATACCAATATGATACCAACTGATACCAATATGATACAAACTGATACCAATATGATACCATCTGATACCAATATGATACCAATATGATACCATCTGATACCAATATGATACCAACTGATACCAATATGCAGTTAAGAACTACCACAGATCAATCATCAGGTAGTTCAATATCTGTTTATAGATAAAATAAATATATATATAATATATATGCAAGTTCCTCAATCCTGAAAAGTTCTGGAAAGTATTTTTTATATTATTTTATATAAGTATCACATTGTTTGGTGTAAGTTTAATTAAGTTTAATACAAACAATCCAACGAAGCAATATACTGAAAATAGATATTTTATTTGTTAAAAAATGTATTTAACTGCGCAATATGCTACAGTCTCGCAAAGTATAAACATCCGTCAAGCTTGTACGACTTATCCATTCATGAATAGAGGTAACAAGGAATGTTGACATAATGACGAAACCATACTGACTAATTCCTAAAAAGTATTATTGCATATCATCGGCCCAACAAAATGCTTTTACAATGCCATCTACATTATTTTAATGAATCAAAATGTAGAAATACATACATATTGCACCATAAATGTGCAATGAGTATGTACAAGTGAAGTTCATGCAAAAAAATCGCAAATGCTTTTAACAAGTATGATGCTATACGTAGCCTTGTTTTCGTGTTTCGTTGTGGATTTAGAACTTGTAAACTGTTAAATATGAATATGATAAATATTTTCTCAGATGATAAAATCATCCATCAGAAAATGTAATGATCAATATATATATATATATGAGACGATGGTTTTCAAAGGTGTAATGAAAGACATACCAGTAGTGAAGCATCAGTGTACATACCAAATTAAAAAAATATACTTTACACTGCTGTTTTTAATCTATATTAAGAGTACCATTTCATTTACAAATTTGATACAAACAAATCTTAAAGCGACTGATCTATTCTCTTCGATTTCAGTGTTCTTGTAATTTAATAAAAAAGAACTAAATATAATGTAATTGATAATTCCTATATTATTATAGCAATTTCTTCTGGGTAAATTCCACAAATCATCGACAAACATTGGAATCGATTTCAATAGAACAATCTATTACAGGTTTACTAAGAAGTTGCTCATTAATTTGTAGGGACACAAGAGGCCCAATATTTACAATTGCAATTTTCACAGTATCATAGAAAACTAGTCAGAAGATGGTCTTAATTCCCTTCAATTTTATTCAGGTCATCCAAAACTTCAAAGATTTCATTCTTGTCGCCTAGAACTCTCTCGTGCTAACGCTCCCATTGCATTTTCAATAAAAAATGGGGGGAAATAGCATCTTAAAAACTGATATTTTCTAGGAAACCCTAAAGAACCAGCGTTGCTCTACTGGATATCAAACAATTAGTAATATAACATTTTCCGATGTGGGGATCTACATATCAGCAGCTTGGGGACATCGTTTTCTTAAACCATACATCATTGAATTTCATAGCTCCAAAAATAATCATGGAAAATTTACCTATGTTTCTCAATTCTGAACTGTCACTATTCCGCAAGTTGGATAGACTCTCAGATGAAAAAAAAAATTGATTCCTTATCACTTATTTAAATGCCAATCAAAATTTTGAAAAAAATTCCTTTAATATTGCCCTCTTTTCACCATAGCGCTAGCACTCTCTTCCTCTGACACCACAAAGCCTCTGGTTTTTTTTACCTTTGGTTCAGATTATAAAACACTGAATCCCCTTAACCTCATAATGCTTCGGACGACTTTGCTCAAAGTCCCTCAGTTTAAAAAGAGGGAAGGGATCGAAAACGTCTCGCTTAATTTCCCCAATTGGGCCCTGCACCATCGCCCTCAAATGATGCAAACGCTCTGCTACATGTTGCAGACAATTCAGATCCCATCCATTTATCTAAGACCTCAGAGAAAATGAAATCTTTTAATGATATATCTCTCCAGGCCTATTTCTGCATTTGGTCTCTCTGTCCTCACAGATGTTGTTCCTTTCTTTCATACAACATTAAATCCCATTCACCAAATATTGATCCAAACGAATATGTATTGTCAAAATTCAAAGTGGTGTTCTGCAATAATGTTAAATAAAGTTTTACAGACGACAAACTCATTTTCATAAGCTCACTGGTTCAGGGAGTGTTAAAACTAAATATACCTTAATAAAGTTTCAAGATTCATATATCTCCATATTTTCCATACAATGTATTTTGACAAACGAGGACCTAAATGCAACAAATATATAGTGAGATCAACATTCCACAGATCACGCAAATAAATGCATTTTGGCAGTTTGGTATGTTTTCATAAAAAAAATCAAGCCAGATAAAATTATAAAAATAATGAATTGACATAAAGAATGAGTATGGTAGTGGAAATTAAATACAATTGATCATCAATAGGTAAACAGTATACTGTTAACAATGGAATGCTTCTTCTATTGTAACAATATGAGTTTCTTAAATCATATTATTATTATTATTAAACTTACGAGGGCTCATTGATAAGTTGTGAGTCTAGTATTGAAGGAGGTACTCAATGATGTTCTTTTTAAGTCATACTATTCTGCGACCTTATAGGGCCGTGTACCCAAGGACTGGTCTCATTTGGTTAGTTTTTGTATCGACGGGGTAGCACTGTAAAGTAAACAAGACAAGCAGCTTTTGCGAAATGGACAAAATCGATTAGTGTGAAAGAGTCTGTCATTGCTATGGCTGCCGTTAGCGATATATAGTGGCTTTAAATTGATTGAGCATCTGCCCTATTCACCTGATCTCGCTCCATCAGACTTTCATCTATTTCCAAAACTGAAAACAGCTATTTTAGGCACCCTAACCCTAACATGCAAACGATGACATTCTGAACAGCCAAGAAAAGGAGTTCTATAAAAGTGGCATCGAGGCCCCTAAACACCGCTGGCAAAAGTGTATAGATACTGAAGGAGATTATGTTGAAAAATGATACAATATGTCCGTCAAAAGTCAAATCCTTCAATATGACAACTTATCAACAAGCCCTCGCAAAGTTACAAATGATTTGCTGGCAATGAACAGCCAAACTTCTTTATCTCAAACTTGAGGACCCTGCATTAACCTGAAGTAAACATTCAGTTCCAAACGTTAAAATCGATGTAAAATAAACTCAGTTATGTGTACTTCGAATACTCGGGATATTTCCACGTATTGTCTTCCACGTATTCTTGAGATAGCGTTGTTCAACTATAGTTTATATTACACAGTTTTTCAAAGCAAATTTACATGCATGAAAATATCATTTCAGATGTTGATAATATTTAACATACCGAGATACACACTTGGTTGCATGGAAATCGGATACAAAAACACGTCACAGAATGAGATGAGGATGGGTAAAGTTGAAGTAGTAGTGCTCCTGGAAACGTTTGTCCTTTGAGAAGTGAGGATGGTAGTTGTTGATGAGAGTAGATAACTCGGTGTCTATGTCGGGGAAGTGGTGGCTACTCTTCCTACCTACAGTTAAACAATGTTGAAAGATTAATACTGATAACTCGGTGTCTATGTCCGGGAAGTAGTGGCCACACTCTTACAATATAGAGTTAACCAATGTCAAAAGATTAATACTGATAACTCGGTGTCTATGTCCGGGAAGTGTTGGCCACTTTTCCTACCTACAGTTAAACAGGCCAATTTTTCCTACCTACAGTTAAACAATGTCGAAAGATTAATACTGATAACTCGGTGTCTATATCCGGGAAGTGGTGGTCACACTTTTACAATATAGAGTTAAACAATGTCAAAAGATTAATACTGATAACTCGGTGTCTATGTCCGGGAAGTGTGGCTACTCTTAAAAGCTTCCTACATACATGTACAGTTAAACAATGTCGAAAGATTGATACCAATAATCACTACAGGGGGGCTGTTGGCACAGCGTCCTTCATGGTAAAAATAAAGTCTTTGAAATCCTGATGACCTGCCATGGATATGATAGTATAAAGATATCTCCCTAAAAAAACAGGTAATAAGCTATAAGAATGGAGCTCAACACAATATATTTCCATATGCCCGTTGTCTATCCCAGGGTCCTGTTGTTCAAAAGGTGATTAGGCTAATTAACAGTTTAACAACAATTTTAAAATCATGATTAAATCGTTTCTTGTAAAACTAATTTGACAAAAGTTTATAAAACTATAGCACTCATCAGTCTCTTCCTGCCTGCCTATTTTAAGGAATATATATACACAGATTTTTAAGTAAAGGAGAAATGAGATTTTCACTAATCAAGTGATTAGGCTAATCACTTTTTGAACAACTGGGCCCTGTTCACTGTTTACATGCTTCGGCTCTAGTGGTTCTGATGACAAGTTACCCTTGAGCCGAAACATGTCAACAACACTCCAGAATAACCAACGGATATAAGGACGAACTATCGTGTTGGGCTCACTTCTTATAGCTTATTAATACCTATAGTTTAACATTACATTCATGTCTTAATATATGTACATACCCCCAGTAGGAAAGACACAAAGGTTGATTACACCTTTAATTCAGCATCAAATTGAATATATTTTTACGCCATGGAGCCATAATACAAAAAAAAATGGAGTGCATTTTGTGATGACAGCACGCTCCGGTTTTATGTGTAAAAGCTACATAACATAATAAAATATAGTCAAGTTAGTCCTTATAATTAAATCTAAAGTACACTACTGCTTTGGAAATTCTCTTTTATTAAGAAGTTATTGCACCATTGAATCAGCCTATCAAAAGCGATGTTATAAACTGAGATGTCATTTTGTTTGTCCGATGACACGATTTCTAAGCCAATAAGAATGCTTGTTTTAAGCTAGGTTAAATCTATAAATATAAATTATTTTTAAATAATATGCATAATGGATAACGATATTAGAAAGAATTCAAAGTAGGTCAAAAACTAAGATATGACTAACCTATTGCGTGTATTCTTTCGTAGTTAGGAGCTTTCAAAATATTTTGAGGGCACAAACTTTCGTGGTTAGCCCATGCCCAAATAATATAACAATAAAAAATACACTCGACAATACAAAACAACAAACGTTAATATACCATGAACATTTCATGTTCTGCTGTAAGGTAATTTTCATGTTTCATTTGATAACTAAATTTTCAAAGGAGCACCGAACAAAAATGCTTGTCAATGAATGGAATTATTTTGAAAGTTCTGGAATTACTTTTGATATTCTCTGAGACAATGCATTTGTATTTCCTGCTTTCTGATGGAATGACTGTCTAGACACCAATTAGAAATGGACCTAATAACTTTTTTGATACACAAAAATGTACATACAATTATATTTAGTATACATCTTCGCTAGCCAAGGCTTCTGATAGCCTTAAACTCCACAGCTATGGATTGAAACGCAATCAGAAGCCTTTGCTAGCAAAGATGGTTAGAATAAGGAGTCAACTAATGTGCAAATTGGACAAATAAATACTCTAGTAAATAGTTGTTGAACTTACATTCTTCAACGAAGAAGTCAGCAAAATACTGTGTAACCTTCACACCTCTCTTGGTGTGGGTCAACGCATCTCCAAGATCCCAGTCATATGGGACCTTCTCTGGGTGCCACTGGACTCCATAAAAAGGGTATTTTATGGCTGAAAGATCACGTAGATAAAAACTCCTGTACAAACCATTTGATTATAGATTTGATAAATTATCCTTTAAGATTTGACAGATCTATATCAAATCAGATTTCTGCACAAATTTACATACAAACTTTACAGTTGACCTGTCTGTTTATTTATTTATTCATAGAACAGCAACCTGTCTGTTTTATGTTTTAGACGGGAAAAATATATAACTTATTTTCAAAAAAAAAGTCTAGCAAAATATATCTTCTTGGGAATGATACTGTCAAGTAATAAACTTTGACAAGGTAGTTCTTCTGCAACAAAACATCTCAAGTTGCCGATTTATATAATTTCACTTACCTTCACCTTGATGTTTTTTTTTTAATTGTAAAGGCATTTCAGATTCTTATTTGCCAAGAAAAGTTTGCTTCTATAAGGATTTACACAGCACTGTAATCAATAGTACATTATATGTTCATTGCCAAACTTAAATCCTATGAGTTACATAAGAGCATGCATGATAACATCTTTAAGTCATTCCCTGAAAATATACAAACTTATACATGTATGGTATGTCTGAGTTTCTGTTTTTTTTGTTTTGTTGTTGTTGTTGAATTAATAAGACCTACATTAAATATGGGGAATACTTAGGGTCAGCATTACCCTACCGATTTCACAGTGTTACCAATCTCTCAGAATGAAATGTCAGGTTGACCCTTGAAAACAAGGGTAAATTCAAGGGATATTTTGGTATGTACATTTTTCATAATTTCCTTGATTTGTTACACTCAAAACATGGACAATTTTGTATGCAGTACAAAAAGTATGTTTGATTATTGTCTGACAATAACTTACCTTCAAATGTAGATATGAAATCTTTGCCATTATCAGCCACATTGGTGGACAATACTCTGTAAAAGGACCGAAGGGCCTGGTTCTGGCTGAAATTCTACAAAATTGATATAACTATGTATCAGTACTAGTGATTGGAATGTGTATGGTGTGCTTCGTGTTGAACTAAAAAGTACACATGTATAAAAATGAAAATCTTTATGTTACAAGAATTTTTAAAACAAAATGACATTTTGTGAAATATATTCATGCAATAAAGTCAAAAAAAGTTTAAAATACAATATAGTTCAATCGAAATTTGAATATTGCAATTAAACCAAAGAGCAATAACTCCTAAATTCAAATTTCAATGAGAATGATCAAAATTTGTAAGAATACTTTAAATAAATCTCTTCAATGGTAAATTATTTACTGGAATCCAGTCTACAATACATC
Organism: Pecten maximus; assembly: GCF_902652985.1. NCBI lineage: Eukaryota > Metazoa > Mollusca > Bivalvia > Pectinida > Pectinidae > Pecten > Pecten maximus. The sequence goes on along the minus strand of NC_047015.1, from coordinate 39,577,215 downwards.
ACAGTATGACTATTGACTGGTATAATACATCACAGAGTGACTTTTTACCAGTACAATACATCACAGTATGACTATTTACTGGTATAATACATCACAGAGTGACTATTGACTGGTACAATACATCACAGAGTGACTATTGATTGGTATAATACATCACAGTATGACTATTTACTGGTATAATACATCACAGTATGACTATTTACTGGTATAATACATCACAGAGTGACTTTTTACCAGTACAATACATCACAGTATGACTATTTACTGGTATAATACATCACAGAGTGATTATTGACTGGTACAATACATCACAGAGTGACTATTGATTGGTATAATACATCACAGAGTCACTATTTACTGGTATCATACATCACAGAGTGACTATTTACTGGTATCACACATCACAGAGTGACTATTTACTGGTATCACACATCACAGAGTGACTATTGATTGGTATAATACATCACAGAGTGATTATTGACTGGTATAATACATCACAGAGTGACTTAATACATCACAGTATGACTATTTACTGGTATGACACATCACAGAGTGACTATTTACCAGTATAATACATCACAGAGTGACTATTTACCAGTATAATACATCACAGAGTGACTATTTACTGGTATAATACATCACAGAGTGATTATTGACTGGTATAATACATCACAGTATGACTATTTACTGGTATAATACATCACAGTATGACTATTTACTGGTATAATACATCACAGTATGACTATTTACCAGTATAATACATCACAGAGTGACTATTTACTGGTATAATACATCACAGAGTGATTATTGACTGGTATAATACATCACAGAGTGATTATTGACTGGTATAATACATCACAGAGTGACTATTGACTGGTATAATACATCACAGAGTGATTATTGACTGGTATAATACATCACAGAATGACTATTTACCAGTATAATACATCACAGTATGACTATTTACCAGTATAATACATCACAGAGTGATTATTGACTGGTATAATACATCACAGAGTGACTATTATAAAGACATTACATTGTAAGGTGACAGTTGACATATCACCAAAGAAACATTTTATTCATTAATTAAAATCTAAGATGAAGTATCTTCACTTTTGGCTGTCATATCAAAAGTAGATTATATTGAAGTGTATATAGAAACAAGTTTGTCACCCAAAGTTCACGTGTACCACTATTGCATCACAAATTAGCTTTTCAAGTTTGTCCAAATGCCAGTACTCAAACAAGATTATGGAATGAATTTTTACAATGCCATACACTTCTAATGAGCAATTTTGTGTACTCATATGGTTATATTAGCATGATCTTATGAATTTTTTTCTATTCTTTTTTTTTAGCCCAAAACAAAAGGCATATTGGTCTTGCTCACTCTGTTTTTGATATGTATTCTAAAGCAATATCTTTTAAATACAATAGATGGACATAATTAAAAATGTATTTTGGGTATCAACATCTATGGTCATTTAAGGATGGTGACAGCTGTTGTGAAGGAGTATTAACACAATTAAGATGTTGTGGTGAAGAGTTCATTGTGACCCATACAGAAATTTCCTAACCTAATTCACATGTGAATCTCACATGAGATTCTCATGTGAGATTCACATGTGATTTTTAACATGCAAATGAGGTTAGAAATCCATGTTAGAACATTTGCATAAGTGGTAAGATATAAAGGAAATCTCACGTGAGGACAAATTTTCACATGTGGAAAATTATCCTCACATGAGGAAAATTTTCCTCACATGAGGAAATCAATATTCCTCACGTGAGGAAATATTCCTCACGTGAGGAATGTATCCTCACGTGAGAAATATATCCTCACATGAGGAAATTTTCCACACGTGAGGAAGAAAATCCGGGTGGGGGCCAGTCCAGAAAATTAGGGGTGGGTTCGAGGAAACCATTGATAAAGCAGTGGAAAAAGAGGTGCTTAGAGGTCAAAGGCATCAAAAGTCATCACAACAGCGATGTTAGTGAAGCCCATGGGAAACTTGTTTAATAAACTAATGAATGAAAGATCAATTTTGGGTAGATTTAATAAATTCAGGAGGTCTGGATATGAATACCTAAAGCAAGCATGACACGATTTTAAATAACCTGGACAGATTTAAGTTAAGGTTGGCAGGTAAACCTCAACAGCTGCCTCAGTTGAGTTTGGATTGATATACAATTCTCTAAATATAAAAACGAACCACAACAAAGTATAACTGATTTTCATAATATTGCAGCTTTATATAGAAGAAATTGGAATTATTTCCTTTAAAAAGTGTGTCCATATAAATCCTTTAAAAGTGTGTCCAAATTAAACAATTTTTCCCCTCAAAATTGTTTTGCTAAGGTTTTTTGTTGTTGTCTGAATGTGTCCAAGCACTTTCTGTTGATGACTGTATTGGTGTCTGTGAATTTGAAGTTTCGGGACATGTAATCTGAAAAGAAATAAAAAGTTACATTTTTTTAACAGGGCCTTCAAAGTACCAGGTTCAATCTAAAACTGAAATTGAAATTTGAAAATACTTCAGCATTAAGGAAATACTATTTAGCATGTTATTGATAATGTGAACAATACAAAAAGCAAATGAAAACTACATATATACAGGTATATTAAATTTTTGACTTTCCCTAAAATAAATCTACTAACCCAACAGCAATTTTTTTCTTTTAAAACAAGCGAGTGAAAATATCATTGCAGTATTGAGGTAACTTCGAATATACCCTTATCTTTGACTTAAGATTTGGACTTATTTCATGTATTATAAGGTTTTTATTATTGCACAGTATATTTACCTCTGATTGGTGTCATGATTTCTTGAGGCAAACCTAACTTCGCTGATTTTTGTCCTGTTGCTGAATGGGCTGCCAGGTAGGATGGCTTGAAAAAGTATGCTGCCAGCTCCCTAACCATCTTCAGAGCGTCTTTTTTTGTTTTGCTTTTGATCGCCTGCAGTTTTGTGGCATCAATATACAGATCATGGCCTTCTATGAGTTTGATCTGAAGAAAAAGGTAAAACCTGGTAAGTATATATTATGTAGTTGTGTTTATATAAATGTGAACAGAACTAAATAATTCATCATGACATGATGTATGTGTTTGCATACATATGTAAAATTGAGTACATGTATAGTTATTCATATGAAAGACAAATTCTATTTTTTTTATAATTCTTTACCATGTGTAATATGAGTGTCGGCTATGCTATGTTGTCGGTCAAAATGTCATGTCATCATACAAAAATGTTATTTTCAGAAATGTTTCCAAAGATATGTTAGTTATATATGGTGAATGAAATATATCTCTTTCAATTTCATACCAGATTGAAGAAATTTGTATAATCTTTTCCTCAGAAGCTTGCTGATATTTCAAATAGATCTGACAAACTGTCATTAATCGAAACTTGTGTAAGATTCCTTTCAAAGAAATAATTCAATTTTGACGCATTCAATATAAACCTATAATCCCTAATAATAAACACCCTTATTACAAATTATTTTACAAAATGGGGTTACCTTATTCTCTGCTGGTTCGAAAAAGGTCTTATAATCGTCCACAGATTCAATGGAATCAACCTCTTTGTGTGAAGGTGTAACCGCTCGCGATGTCAATGGTGAAACAGATGCAGGAGACTTTTGCACACTCAACCGTAATGGTGTTGATATAGGTGCAAACAAAGAACCTTTAGATGGTGTTGGAGTGCTTCCTCTGTGGCTGTTGATAAGCCTTTGCAACTCATCCAACAATGCCGAGTCTCCTGCTCCTTTGTTCACTACAAAAGAACAAGAAATAAGAGATGAAAATTTCAATACTGAAGTACATTGATTTAAGTATATTTTATAACTTTATAAAAAATAACTGAATATGAAAAGTATCTAGCAATAAACCCTTGTACCCCTCGCCAATGCATTTCAGCAAACTGACGTTGTTTCAATATAGTACCAGTAATTGTAAAAGAGTACATTGTCATGCAAGGCATTATTATATGCCATATAGACTGTTACAACTTTAGTTTGATAATACAAATACAAACACCAAAATGTTAAAAAAAAATTGGTATAACTTACTTTTCAAAGCTTCATTCTCTGCCTTTAAGTCCTCTATCTCCGTTTCCATTTTCGATATCGTTGCTCTGTACGATGTACAATTGTTGCAATCCAAATCGGCTCCACCGTACAAAGAGCGATATCCTTGCCCAACAGCTGATGCTGTAGATACAAAATAAACTTGTTTATAAAATGAAATGATAAATTCTACAATAAAGTACCTGTGGAATAATTATTTATCAATTCTGTCATAAAGTGCGCATGAACCAATATAATAGGATTGGTTGCTATGGTTAATTGTCTTGCAGATCTATGCTAACATAATATTAGAACACTTCAAACCAGACAATATTCAGCATTAAAATAATAATTTGAAAAAAGTAGCAGCAGATTGGTGCAAGTAACATCCATGACACCAACATACACGTATATTATAATGTGAGGTTATGAAAAGTAATTATTGAATGTTGCTTACATAAGGAATAGTTGTCCCAAAACTCAATTTGTTGTTGTTCCTGGTATTGGTGTTGTTCCTGGTGTTGAGGTTGTTCCTGGAAACATGGTTGTTCCTGATGCCGAGGCTGTTCCTGGACTCGGGAATGTTCCTGATGTTGAGATTGTTCCTGATGCCGAGGCTGTTCCTGGTGTTGAGGTTGTTCCAGATGTCGAGGCTGTTCCTGATGTCAGGATTGTTGATCCTGATGTCGGGATTGTTGATCCTGGTGTCTGGGTTGTTTATCCTGATGTCTGGGTTGTTGATCCTGACGTCCGGGTTGTTGATCCTGGTGTCTGGGTTGTTGATCCTGATGTCTGGGTTGTTGATCCTGGTGTCTGGGTTGTTGATCCTGGTGTCTGGGTTGATCCTGTTGTCGGGATTGTTGATCCTGGTGTCGGGATTGTCGCTGGTATTTGGGTTGTTCCTGAAGTCGGGGTTGCTCCTGATGTTGAGGTTCTTCCTGGTGTCTAGTGCTCTGTATTTCTATAGTAGGTCGTAGATTAAATGGCATTGTTTTTATACAAAAGTCCTGTGACAGGCCATTTCTCTGGTTATCTGCGATGGGTAAAGGATTATTTTTACCCATGCACAGATCCTCTGAAAAGTCTAGGCTCTGCAGTACCGATGGATTACGGCTGTCAATGTGGTCTTGGTCTTGTGGAGGAAGAGTTGGTACATCTTTCTAAAAGGAAGAATACAGAAGTTTGTAACCCAGATAATTACTTCAAAACTGAGATATTCGAAAATCACAGCTGATATTTTCAATAATCAAGGTAACAAATTCTATACTAAACTACCAGACAAATTTAATACTTTTGTGCTTCATGAATCAAAATAAGTTTTTCAGGTGTGTGAGGGAAATTATTTTAACTGCATGCAGACAAGTTAAGATCTTATATGTAATATTTTGTAAGTGTATATTACATATCTGTTAATTAGATATATCAGATAACTGCATAAAATCTTCAGGAAAGAAGAAAATTAATTGATATTTTTCACTTACCTGTAGCTTTTTTTTGAAATATGCTGCAGCTTGTAGCTTTTGTGTTTCTGCAGTTAGAGCACCAGTCTTAATGGTAGATTTTTTGGGGGACTTCTTTGATCTTGTTGACTTTGCTGGTGAGTCTTCAAAGTCATCATTCTTTGATTTTTTTTTCTTATGTGGAGTGGATGGACAAGAAACAGCCTCCTCTTCCTCCTCAAATGACAGCAATCGACTGGATTTTTTTGGTTTTCTCTTTGCTGTTTGACTACCATCATTTAATTGGTCATTGAATGAGTTCGAAAGGTCTTCTAGTGTTTTCTGGTCTAAATCTTCATCACGCTCTGGAGGATTGTGTGTTTCAATATAGCGTAGCACTGCTGCTTTCTCTAGAAATATAAATTGTAATCTTTATAAGAACAGTTTGTGGTGTTTTAATTATTATATAACGAGACAACAAAGTTGGCATAAATTCCTTTAATTGATCACAATACAAATCATTTGTGTTAAAGAAAAGAAAAAAGTAATGTCATTCCTAAATTCATCCAAATATATGCCATCAGAATAATACAAGTTAAGAATTTAAACTTTATGTAATGTCATCATTTCATTAAACATTAGTTACAAGCTACAGCAGATTGGCAGATTCATATGAGTTCAAATGGAACAGACCAGATAAAGGAATGCATACAAATATATACATTACGCAAACTATATTGCCAGTAAGATTGTATTAGTACATTATCAAAGTATTTACTGAATATTAATAAATAATCCCCAGTTTTACATCTTGTCCGTCAACAGGCCGACAGATTTCGCCGAGTCCAGCTTACTGTTTTGATGTATCAGTATCACTGTATACCCAAGAGATATCTAATCAGGGCTTTTTCTGGAGGCTTTTGGGGGCCGTTAATGGGCCCCATTCCCTATTGAAATTATTTCATATTTAAGCCAAATTCCCAAATTTTGGAGTTTACTCCTGAAAAAGTCTTTCCCAATTCACCAAATTTCTTCCCAAAATGAGACAAAAAGGCCCCTTCCCAAACCAGTGAGAACAAGCCCTGCTAATTATCTATAGCACAGTTTGATACTTATATGATAATTACAATATTCTGAATCGATGTCTAGAACAAATGCAGAAGGTGCGCGTGAGGCCACCATTTCTTCAAATTGTTCAGGCCTCGTGAAATACAATAGGTCTTAATCAATCGTTGAAGTAGCCTAACAATAGATGCTCTTCATTAAAATAACCGTTATTGGTAGCTGGTCGATGTTATACAATGCATTGCAGTTAAGGCATACCTTTATAACGTGATGTTAACTGTTAAAATTGTTGCATGTAGGCCTAAGACTAAGACGTGCCAGTCGTAATATTTTTGCTAACGTCGTCTGCATCAAAACAGCTCTCTACGATAACCAGAATCACAAAAACGCTTAATTCGGAGGAATAAATCTCAAGCGTTTAACTGATAGTTGATTTCGCTAAGATAAAAATAAATCACGGACCTTTTTTCCGGATTTCAAATTTAATGTATGTTTATATATTAATCAAACTCGTCTCCTGTGTTTTTTAACGCTTTATCGGGTCCGTAATAAATAACTGGACAGCTAGAGTTATGTCTATATAACAATAACTATCATGACTATGAACATGTGCTAGAATTAAAATATGTCGACAATAACGCATGCGCAAAACAGGATTGGTTTTCTCCGTCGTGTAATCAATATTTGGTCGATAAAACACGTGTAAAATGGCTTGATGTTACTCAACAAAATCTCCCTCCGATCTTAGGTAGATTATACATGTCTCGCTATGGTAGAACTCGACCTATATGTATGGCCTATACATAAGTATCGAGTAAGAAATTTTGAATTCGAATTCACAGTAGCAGAGTTCGGCAGTTCTGATTTAAAAAAAAAAACCGTCAATGATATAATAAGATTTTATTTAGTCAGTAAGAATTTGAATTGCTATGCGATTAACACCACTTACCTTTGTTTTGGTAAAGTACAACTCCATCGTAATCAACATTCTTCTCCTTTTCTCGACCCGCGTCATCAAGCATCATTGTCTTGAAAGTAACAAACACGTGCTCGTTCAAGGAATAGGAAGTTTGGCGGCCGGTAACTCCTGAGATTTTCTTAATCTTTTTCACATTCATACACTCACACTTTCCATCTTGACTGAAAAACACTGCGGCAAACATGTTTACAAGGATAGCGATTGTACTGCGTTTCTAAAGTGGATCTTGGATCTTCGGATGTTCACTGTACATGTGGCGCGCACTCCTTATGAAATTTGATACAGATGGTGTTCGGTAACCCCCTGTGGTCAACTTGACCCGGTCAGTTGCGTTATCAGTTCCGGAGATGATAGAATTTGCCGAAACTTACCGACCATTTCTAAATTTGGAAAACAGCCAATATATTTATATTCACAAACAGTTAGTTTTGTAATTTTATTTGAGGATTTTTTTTGGGAAAACTTATGTCACTTTTAACTAGCATTAAATAATTAAGTAGATTCTCTTATTATTTAGAATCATGAGAAATTATTGCAAATGTATCCGTGATGCCCCACATCCATTCAAGTGTCGTGTTACAACGAAAATCTCGAAATGGTGTCTCGAGGCATCGGCCTAGTGCCGATCGCGTTCTGTCTACTGCTATTTGTAGAAAACAGCTTTCTCGGACAATGTCAACAGAGTTTAGCCTATATCAACACCAAAGAATTCGTTTCAATTCCAACATCCACGGAAGGTACGAAAGCAAAATTCATTAATTTAGTGTTCATTATGGTGACCATGTTAGAGAATCAGTCTACACTTGACTACAGATGCTGTGTCGCAAAATTTCCTAGATAAATGTATATAATGGTAATACATTATTTTCACCGCAATATTGAAAGTTTGCAAGTTTTTTTTAAATGTTTTATTTATTTCAACGAGCCTCTTTTTTTCATTTCCGCATTTAGTAACCGTCTACTTCCCGCATATTACTATTAATATCCAAACTTCCGGTTGAGGTTCTGTTTCCACGAGATCGGATAAACATCATATATTTTAAGACCATAAGTGAAGGTAAATTGGTTTAGACCTGTTATTTTGTTTGTTTACTTGTAAGAAACTGGATATTACTATTTTAAATAAATGAATTGAATTGAGCATCCGATATCCAATCCACATGTGCCACATGACGACGATCTCGGAGGCAAAGAAGAGGAGCAATGATCTGACGATTGAAATAAAACTTATCTAAAAATCTTAAGGAAATGAATCATATATATATAAATACTTTATAAATCCTACTACTTTTTCTTTCAAATTACAATGGATTGTTCTGTTAAGACGTTCCCGTGGTGTGTGACAAAATATAGTCCCTGCAAAGATTTGGGTTATTTTCTTAAGTAAAAAAACAACTGAAAACATAATAAAAGTTACAGACTCATCATAAATCGTACGTACATGCAATGAATGAGCACGCAGTGATAAGATTCGTAGCATGATTGACTCTTGGTTTTCTTCTTTATCATTGGCTAATTCCATCAAAAATGACAATTACATTATATTTAGCGATCTGTTTGAGAATGGGCGTGAAGAGGGTTATATACAGTGATTTTTTTACCAGTTATAAGTCATCACTATTTAAATGCTGTGCTTTGTATAATTTTACTTTTTACATATTTAAATGTTGCTTGTTCTACAGAGTTCATGATAGATTAAAGTGGACTATTCTTAAAGCTTTTGTAGCTGGACTAGGCTGAGTGTCTAAGAGTTAGGTCCCTGGTTCAAGTCACGGTTTAGTAATTCTGATTGCAATAATTTTTCCTCATGATCACTAGTTAGCTTATATATATTTTTTTCTCACAAAAATGTTGTAAGAATGCTGAATTTGTTTACATTTTATTTTACTTTCATTTTAATTTGTTTATTATCTTTTTGACAGATGCAGTACTAGTCAATGTCATCTTTCAACATGGATTCAATGCTGATCAAAATTCCAACAAGTATTGCACATCTTTTTGTGAACTCCTGACATCTGTTGGATATTTGGAAATTGGAGACCTTTCTTCAAAATACAAGAAACTGTTAACCTCACATTGCCAGTTTTGGAAGTACTATCTAAATGTTGGTGTTGTTACCAGAATTAATGCTATGATTACTCCCCTGTTTTTGTCAGAAAACAGTGATATGATACTGATATTTTACTTTCTCATCCTGTCTGGAGTGGAACAGAATCCAGGACCTGGAGATAACAATATTGGGAGGAAAAGATTTCGCAAATCTGGAATGACTTATAAATGTTATTTGACAAACAGATCATCTTTTGAAAATGCACCAAGAAAATTAAAAAATGCTGTTAAAGAAAGGGAAGCTTCGGATCATGTAGTTCCAACACCTGAAGTATTGGATCAGTCTATTACAAAAGATTTTCCAACTTTTCCTACATCATCAAGAGATACACCCTTGTTCAGCAGTTTTAATGAAACATCATGTATAGATCAATTAGCAGATTCTGATTCATCTGAAGAGAATAGTTTTGTACCAGATATGGAGTACCAGCAGTGCCTGGATTCAGAATCTGAATGTGAGGAAATCATAACATCTACAGATTGTGATTCATATCGAAGAGGATATTCATAAGTTTCCTATTTATGTCGGTGCTCAAGTCACATTAGGAGAAAGCATTCTTGCAATAATGCATTATGTAAAGAAACAAAATCTGACAGGTGAAGGATTTTCATTGCTACTGGATCTAATTGAATGCCATTGCAAAGAAGACAATTTGTTACCTAAAACTGTGTTCAATTTAAAACAATGGTTTCAGGAATTGCATATAAAACCAAACAAACATCATTACTGTGGTAAGTGTTTGCTATCAATTCCAGATGACTGCGACACATGTCCTAACACCAAATGTAACCGGACTTTCTCAAACAAGAACGAAAGGAGTTTTTTTGTGGAAGTATCTTTGATAGAACAGCTGAAGAAATTATATGCACAAAGTGACTTTAGAAAAGTTATAGCAACACAATTTGAAAGAGCCAGACAAAACTTTGGGAAGATCACAGATATTACTGATGGAGAATTTTATAAAACATCCAGTTTTTCTAAACATCTGTCTCCAAATGATTTGACATTTACATGGAATACAGATGGGGTCCCTCTATTTAAAAGTTCAAAATCATCCATGTGGCCATTGTTTCTATCCATTAATGAACTTCCATACAAGATGAGAAGAAATCCTGAAAACTTGCTTCTTATTGGCCTTTGGATTGGACCTAAAAAGCCAGAAATGATGACATTTCTCCAGCCATTTATTGACGACTTCCTTCAACTTGAAAATGGGATTCATATTGATATCACAAATGATTCTGGTGCCCATATGCCAATGACCTTTCGGGGATTCCTTCTCTCTGGTACAGCTGATCTACCTGCAAAATGTACTGTTCACAATATGATACAATTCAATGGAAAAAACAGCTGTCCATATTGCTTACAGACAGGTGAGACTGAACAGGCAGGAAAAGGTGTATGTCATGTGTTTCCATTTAATTTTGATGGACCAACTGAACCAAAACGTTCACATGATGAAGCAATGCAATTTGCTGAAATAGCTTGCAATAACGGAAAACCTGAATTTGGCATCAAGGGACCTTGTTGGTTTATGCAACTAAGCATGTATGATTTTGTTAAAAGTAATTGTATAGATTATATGCATTGTGTTTTACTTGGAGTGACAAAGCGCCTAATCAATTTGTGGTTTTCAAAAGAAAACTGCAGAAAGAAATTTAGCTTTTGGAACAAATTTGATGAGGTCAACCAAAAAATGTTAAACCTGAAACCACCATTAACAATCACTAGACCACCTAGGGCTTTATCTGAATTGAAATATTGGAAGGCTTCTGAATACCGTTCATTTTTACTCTTTTATGGACCAGTTATTTTGTTAAATGCTTTGAGTAGTGAATATTATTTTCACTTTTTACTTTTAAGCGAGGCAGTTTTTATTCTGTTAAAAGATTCTATTGAATTCCAAGAATTAGACCGTGCAGAAAACCTTCTTGAACATTTTGTTGCTACGTTTACAGGACTGTATGAACCACGATATCTAACATTAAATTTTCACCTTTTGCTACACTTAACAGATAATGTTAGACAACTAGGTCCTATCTGGGGGTATTCATGCTTCCCATTTGAAGATGCAAATGGCTTTTTGATGAACTTGGTGAAGGGAACCCAATCTGTTCATTGTCAACTAGTTGACTCCATGGCAATAATGCATGGATTGCCATATTTGAAAAAGAATTGTGTTGTTACTGGATCAAAGGCAGATCATTTTCTTGATAGAATCAATTGGAATGGTTCAAGGAAAACAACAGAACTTGTGAAAAATATTTATGCCTTAGGACGAATTATAGAATTAAGTACAGAAGCAATATCACAGGACTGTAACATTGCTTTAGCAAACTTTTTAAATCTTCCACCAAATGGTACTGTGTTTAGGTTCAAGAGATTGAAAATCCATGGAAATGTGATGCACTCCAAGGAATACACAAGAGTAAGAGTGAGGAATAGCTTTACTGTGAGTTACACTGGAATTAATGGCAAAATCATGTATGGGTTGATCAATTATTTTCTAGCATACAGGTCAAACACAAAGCCTTCAGAAACAGTTGTTCTTGCGATCATCACACAATTATTTGAAATGATAGATGAACAAACACATTATTTTCCCTATGACGAAATTACAAAAGAATATATGATGAACCATTTTAAAGTGTTTGGGCTTCCAAATTTCAATTCCCAGAGAAAAGCAATTAATGTTGAAAACATTCTGAAGTTATGTATATATATGCCACAGGACAACTGTGCATATGTGTGCCATCCACCGAATTTAGTGGAAAAAGAATAATAAAATTCATAAAAGTAAAGAAATACATTTGTACACAAAAGACAAAGGTAAATTTTTACCAATATATAGTAGTGAACATGATCTACAATAACATATATTTAATGAAGTTTTCAGTTGTTTCTACAGAATAATCACTTGTTCCAATAATTACCATTATAATGAGAAATTTAATTTGCCTAAAATCCAATGACATTGAGGTACATTTGTACAAAATATGGTAAATAATAAAATGATAAGCTTTACCTGATTTTCTTGTTGTATATCTTCTTAAATATCATAATCATATATACATGTAGCTTATGTTTAATTATTGTAATACAAATTAATATGCATATAAATATATATAGTGCCATCATTGAACAATTTGCAGGACATCTGAAAATTAGTATTTGAAGTTATAAATATAACAGTTATATTGAAATTTTACTTAAGTTCCCTTTTCATGATTCCTAGCTCACAGAGTGAAAATGGACTATGTTCTTCTTACAAAAATGTGTGCATATATCTCACTGAAATTTGCTAAGTTCCATTTTCTAACACGATTCCTCACGTGAGGAAAATGGACTCTGTTTACTTTTACAAAATATTGGGTATCTATACCAGACTGATATTTTCTAAGTCCATTTTCTCACTTGGTTCCTCACGTGAGAAAATAGGACTCTGTCAGTTACAGGGCACAAGTGGTATCAAAGCCATACTATTGGTATCGAAGATTTGTACCAAACATTTCCACATGTGAATATATTCACATGTGGAAATTTTCCTCATGTGAGGTTTCATGTTAGATTAAGCTGTTCACATGTGAACTAACATCTTCACATGTGAAAAAACTCATTTGCATACAATTCTCATGTGAATCTAACCTGTTTCACATGTGAATCATATGTGAACATGTTAGAAAATTCTGTACGGGGAGACCTTTGGAGACAACACCCAGTTATGGTGGCGGGTACATTGTGAGAATATACCTTTGGAGACAACCCATACTTATGGTGGAGAGTACATTGTGAGAATATACCTTTGGAGACAACCCCTACTTATGGTGGAGAGTACATTGTGAGAACATACCTTTGGAGACAGTCCCCAGTTATGGTGGAGGGTATGTTGTGAGAATATACCTTTGGAGACAACCCCCAGTTATGGTGGAGAGTACATTGTGAGAATATACCTTTGGAGACAGTCCCCAGTTGTGGTGGAGAGTATATTGTGAGAACATACCTTTGGAGACAGTCCCCAGTTGTGGTGGAGAGTATATTGTGAGAACATACCTTTGGAGACAGTCCCCAGTTGTGGTGGAGAGTATATGGTGAGAACATACCTTTGGAGACAGTCCCCAGTTGTGGTGGAGAGTATATTGTGAGAACATACCTTTGGAGACAGTCCCCAGTTATGGTGGAGGGTATGTTGTGAGAATATACCTTTGGAGACAACCCCCAGTTATGGTGGAGAGTACATTGTGAGAATATACCTTTGGAGACAGTCCCCAGTTGTGGTGGAGAGTATATTGTGAGAACATACCTTTGGAGACAGTCCCCAGTTGTGGTGATTTGCTGTCACATTGTACAATGTCAGAGATGTTAGTATATCTGCTGGAAGATCTGCAAAGAGCCGACTTTGACTGAAATCTACAAAATCAAAAAACACAAACTGAATATAGACTGCTATGGTATATGTAACAAGATCTTAAGCATACTATCCAGTATGTAATTGTATGATAATATAGATGTCAGTATCTTGACCGTTGAATTACTAGATACTAGATGCCAGATTGAAATTGATTATTAAAGAGCATGAGAAATTCTCCCATCCTTTGCATGACAATTAGACTTACATCAATATTCCAAGTCAGAGGTATGCTGGGTATAAGAAAAGGACAAGAATGTAATGCTTTTAATTAATTTTGTGTAACAATGACAAGTACATTTTATTGTATTTCTATTATCTGGTATATAAGTTAACATGCAAACTCAACCGTGCTTTTAATTATAAAATACAAATATACCTGTAAAGTATTGTTGAGAGTGCAATGCACAGCAGTAAGGTCAGATAGGCTGTGCTGGTGAGAGACAGAAATACCTGATGTGAGGATATCTGGACAGGTGAGAGTGTAATTCACCCAGGGTAAGGTCTGATATAGGCTGGTGAGAGACAGATGTACCTGATGTGAGGATATCTGGACAGGTGAGAGTGTAATTCACCCAGGGTAAGGTCTGATATAGGCTGGTGAGAGACAGAAATACCTAATGTGAGGATATCTGGACAGGTGAGAGTGGAATTCACTCAAGGTGAGGTCAGATATAGGCTGGTGAGAGACAGAAATACCTGATGTGAGGATATCTGGACAGGTGAGAGTGTAATTCACCCAGGGTAAGGTCTGATATAGGCTGGTGAGAGACAGATGTACCTGATGTGAGGTTAATGGGCAGGTGAGAGAGAAATGCACCTAAAGAGAGGTCGGAATGTCTTGTCAGAGACAGACGTAACCAATATGAGGATATCTGGACAGGTGAAAGAGAAATGCCCCAAAAGTAAGGTCAGATATAGGCTAGCTGGTACATTGTATGTGAGGATATCTAGACAGGTGAGAGTGTAATTCACCCAGGGTAAAGTCAGATATAGGCTGGTGAGAGACAGATGTACCTGATGTGAGGTTAATGGGCAGCATTCTGTGAGCATGAAGATAGCTGAGGAGATCCTGTCCCGATGTGAGAACAGTGAGCTGCTGGAATCCCTGACAGGTGCCCCACAAAGGGAAGTAATCCCCATCATCATTAGCCTGAAATTCATTCTTTTATTTATGTATTTGTTTATATAAATGTTATCATAAGTAAAAAAAACATTAAGTGACACATCCTGTTAGAGAAGCTGTATGCAGCTAGTTTAATACATCAATTCAGAATCAATAGCAAAATATTCCATTCTTTAAATTTAGCATATACTGAGCTTCACATAAAACTCATTTTGAGTCTATTTTGTTTTCTAGAGGACAAATTAGTTTAAGTTATAATTAACACAGGTGTAGTTTTGCAATACAGATATTTGCAAAGTGTCTTGTTTAAGTACACAACCACAATGTACATCTGACCATGCATATATTGTGTCTACAAATTCATTATGATAGATTAAATACATAGCTATAGGCACAACTGTTTTGATCAGTATTTATCCTCTATTATTCACATGCATAAAGACATGGCAAAACATGACTGAAAAGAAATTAAGTTACAAAAAATACAGAAAAAATAATAATGAATATAATATTTGATTTCCTTGCATTTCTGCCTGAATGGATTTCCACTGGATAGACTAATTTAGCTTTCAACTACTTTAAAATGCAAACATGACATGTGCATTAGTTACCAACCCTCTATATTTGCGAGAGAAACTCCTGACTTCAATTCCGAAAATTCACACTACGTGTATTAAAGACAGAATGATGGATGTGACAAGATATTAATTATAACCTAGCTGACATGGCAAATCAGGGCTCACATGAGCAAACAATAAATCAAAACTATAAAAAAAAATTCAGTTAATTAATACGCAATGAATACATATATCTTATATATAGCAATATAATATACAGATTATGAAAGCATGAGAATCTGCTTTTTACCTTCAGAGCCATGTTGTACAACAGTTTGGCTGCTTTGGCGAAGTAGGATGTCACGATATTGATGCCTCCTCCAGGAAACACCACACTACAAAAGGATTAAATTACATGAATTACCATTTCTTTATCTAAATTAATGAAAAAAGTCTCAAAATTTAGAAGTTAAGTAAAGGGAGATAACTTATGTTCCTAACCTATATCAGTATTACCCGAATTTCTTGTATACAATGCATTCTTTAAATGATTTAAGACATTATTTAATCAAAAAGCTATTTAATCATTTTAATCAACCGTTCTGCTTTAATTTGATCATTAAGATTAAGATTATGATGACAGAGAATATAATATAATTGGTATATTTGTCTATAATTAATTAACTTACCCATTAATACGTTTGAACAGTGTCTCATAGTACTGGTCACTCTCCTTAACTCTGTAAAGATAACCTTGTGTGTATATTGGACAGTAAACTCCTATGAATTGGTCAGTATAATCTGATGTGAATTGGTCGGTATAACCTGATGTGACTTGGTCAGTATTATCTGATGTGAATTGGTCAGTAACCTTATGTGAATTGGTCAGTAACCTAATTTGAATTGGAGAGTTACCTCATGTGATTAGTTGATAATCTTATGTGAGTTGGTTCATGTAAATTGGTTATGTGGACTTGATTATGTTCATTGGACAGTATACTCATGTGAATTGGTCAGTAACCTCAAGTGAATTGGTCAGTAACCTCAAGTGAATAGGTCAGTAACCTCATGTGAATTGGTCAATCTCATTATTCAAACAATTTTACGGAGAAAATTTATAAGTAATGATTCATGAAATAATAACTTAATCAGAAGATAATTGTACTTAGTCTATTACTGCCTGAGGCATTTTTGAAACCTAAAATTATTTTACATATGAGTACCTGTACTTCTCTTAATAAACACATGCACTGACACAGAACTGGCTTAAGCTCGTGGCTGATAATTATTATAGTACACTTGTATGTACATTTGTACATACCTGATGGGAACAACCCTTGCTCCTCCTGACTCCAACCACTTCACATATGTACTAGGGATATAGGTATCACCAATGTAAGGATCAGCTTTAGGGTCACAACTTTGAGCCAAAACACCTGCCATGTGACAAATAAATCTTCTTAATGCCATAAACATTTATGTAATTTTACAAATAAAAAACAATGAACATAAAACAAACAAAACTAAAATATGTTTAATAATTCTTTGAAAATATAGCTAAATCTCATTAATCTGATTCTGGTTTTTCTAACTCTTACCAAATAAGCCCATGGATGACAATTGTCCTTCCCATACATATTACAGTTTATTAAAGATACAAACTTTGTATATTATCCTTGTCCTGCAATAAGCTCACTCCCCTTTTTAAGTCAAATATTATCATTGGAATTTTCAATAATCTGGATATGTCTGTTGAATGGCCAAATGGATTTCAATGGCTCTTGTCCGAGATCTCCAGCCATTGTTCAATCCAAGATATAACAGCAACAGTGACCTTGACCTTTCACCTTCAGGCACATTGAAAATAACTTTAAAACAAGCATTTTAGTAGGGAAACAGCATACATTTGATCAACCCAACAAAACCTTGCAAAGAAATTGATCCTCTATTATTAACTGTAACATTGACCTTTTGACTTTCAGACCTAGAAAGCAATCCAAGCAAGCACAGTCCATAACAAACCCTAATTCTGAAGTTGAGTTGAACAACTTAGGAATTCTGAAGTTTTGCATGGATATAGTTATCTAACTATATCAAGAAATGGCCTTGAACTTTGATCTTGAGAGCAGAAAAACAATTCCAAGGAAATAATTTCCATAAGGAAGCAGCTTTGAAAGGTGAGTTTTATCTGACAACAGGAACTGAAGTTGACATGAAAAAATTACATGCAAATTAATAAGCAGACAACTCTCCTCTAACTAGCAGTAAGCTGATGTAACAATCATGCAATAACAATATATCGTTGTGTACAGAATATTTACGTAACTGTGGTACATATTTCCGATAACTCTATTTGATGTGAAGGGTATGGAGGCGGTCACTTGCCTGAACCACATGGGCACAGTTACATTGTACTTCCTCCAATATTAGACAATGCCAACAAGAGTGATTGATAATATAAGCTTATATAAGTCTTACCTTATTGTTGGACAATAAAGAAAATCACATTTACACAGAAATTAAATGGAACTTAGACAAGTTGCAAAATCTTTTTATGTATAGTGGAACTAGACAGGGCTGAATGCCAATGGTCAGTTAGCTCAAATTGTTAAAGCATCTGTCTAAGAGCTTGGAGGTCCGGGGTTTGAGTCCTAGTCTGGTCGTTACATTTTTCCTCTCCTATTACATATGGCGCCCAACTAAATCCCAACAGTGGTTGTATAGGGTCTTGTGTGTGTTTTCGGGGTCGAAGACTTTGTTGAATAGTGAGGAATGTAGTGGAACTGGACTGGGCTATACGCTGGTGGTCAGGTAGCTTAAATGGTTAAAGTGTTCATCTAGAGGTCAGAGGTGCAGTCCGTCTAGAGGTCAGAGGTGCAGTCCGTCTAGAGGTCAGAGGTGCAGTCCGTCTAGAGGTCAGAGGTGCAGTCCGTCTAGAGGTCAGAGAACCTGGGTTCGAGTGACGGTCTGGTCGTTACATTTTTCTCTCCTGTTACATGATACAATCTAAACCATTGTGGTTTCTTTACAGATTTTCAATATACAGCACTTAAAATTATGTTTCTAATGTTGTACAATATTTTTGTATCTTACCAATGATCGGTCTTGAATTGAGGTTCTCATCACAGATAGTGGGTCGTAGCTGGATGACAAAGCTGATGACTATTGTGACCATAGCACTATACATCACTGCAATCTATAAGGTGCAGTGGAAAATGTATGCTGAATAAAATATTATATCTATATAAAGAAGAGCAGTGTACATCATCAAATATGCCTATTTATTGTAGATATGATCATAATAATTATTGATGCAAATCTCAAAACCTTATAGATTTGCAACTACAATATATACATTCATGCACAATACAATTGTTTCTGCAATTAACTTTTAAAATGACTTTCTCGTTTATAATTACAATGTATGACTACATAAACAATTAATTTCAGTTCTGAATTTAGTTACTGAATTGTACATGTACGTCTTAAATTTTGATAGACCTATAGCACATGTGAAAAAAAACCAGATTGCATGTCTACAGTCTGACATCAATGCAGGAGCTCTTTTCCAATCTGAAATCATGTTATAAATATTTGAAAAATACATGTTTTATATGTAAAGAACAATAATCCACCAAGCCTATGTACATTGCCCAGTGAATGCCTTATAGCCTTTTAGTCTAAGGCCCAATAGTCTGAAGGCCCAATAGTCCAAAAGACCTAATACATCGAAGGCCTGATAGTTCAAAAATAGGCAATATTATAATGTGGATAAATGATAATATACATTACATGGATGGTTTCCCATGGAGTATAACATATGTATTAAAAGTATGACAGAATATATATAAATACAGGGAAAAAAATGAAATAAAAAAAAATAAAAAAAAAAATCTTAGTGCAAAAAAGTGTAGTGATCAGTAATAAAAGACGGCACCATTTTGAATGAACTGATCAACACAATTTAAGAGTTTTCTGATTTTGAAAAAAAATGCTTCCAAGCAAGTATTGTATAAAGAAATGAATATTGATATAAAGTGAAATTATTAAATTTTCTATACCTGTTAATTGCTTTTATCCAATCTCTTTCCAGAAATTTTTGTTGTGACACATTACATTAAGGAGTGATATTAATGTTGCATTGTGGCTTCATTGTGTTGTCGAGCTACAGAAGCAGTTGTTCACATGATATTGTTAAAATTGAAGTCTGATAATATGTATTGTAAACCAATGATCATCAATCTATTTTTAACACGCTAGCTGAACATTCATTAAATGCCAGAATAGATTTTTTTCATGCCAGGTCTGTATCTATGTATTGTACGTTTCCTATGAAGCATTTGTGATTGAATCTGCAATTAACTAATTACTGATTTTTAAAAATGCAATTAAAAAAAACAAACTCAAGTAACAATTTAAAGTAATGCTGACAAAAAGAGATTAATCAACATTTCGATACAACATGTATTAATACTTACATATTTTCAGACTATCTGGCCTTTGGACTATCAGGCTTTCAGACTATTTGGGCCTTTGTGCTATCCGACCTTTGGATTATTGGGCCTTCCCTTCGTATTAAAGGGCATTCCGAATATAAGGGTGTCATCCATTGAACCAAAGTAATATAATTATATATTTCATAATCTTATTGACATGGATACAGAGACGACCAGCATGCGTCCATACTTTATTCTAGAAAAATGTGTAGAATGAAGAAGTTGCTTCTTGAAAATTGTAACAAATTCCTAGATAACACGTTTTATATTTTAAAAGTGCTAATCTTACAACTGTACCTGCAAATGTACATACAAACAGTATGGCAAGCTGTTTGGGTTTTTACCTATTGAAATGAAGATATCTCTATTTAATTAAAGATATCTCTATTTAATTAGAGATATCTGTAATTTAAATAAAGATATCTCTATTTAAATAAAAATATGTCTAATTCAAATACAGATATCTCTATTTCTACTGAAAATAGAGATATCTTCTTTTAAATTACAGATATCTATATTTCAAATTCAGATATCTCTATTTGAATTACAAATATCTTTAATTGTAATTGAGATATCTTTATTTTAAATAGAGATATCTTTAATTCTTGTCCAATTAAATATATCTTTATTTAAAATAGAGATATCCCTATTTGAATTAAAATTATCCCCATTTTAAATAGAGATATCTTTAATTTTGTTTAAATAGAGATGTCTTCATTTAAATACAGATATCTCTTATTCAAATACAGATATCTCTAATTCAATTAAAGATATCTCTAATTCAATTAAAGATATCTCTATTTTAAATAGAGATATCTTTAATTGAATTAGAGATATCTGCAATTACTTTGCAATACAGATATCTCTATTTGAATTAAAGATATCTGTATTTACACATGTTTGCTCAGTGCGAAGATTAATATTGAAACACAAAGAAAATAATGATTACGGTACTCCCTAATCCTGATCAGTGTTAACGAAACGTTTGTAATTAAATTGGACTATCCGGATCCCATATGCATGCATGAGAGATGTAGGTCTAAACCGATAAACTTGCCACTTGGAAGGGATTTCTAAAGAACAGAACATGGCAACTGTTCTACGGGAAATAGAGCGAACTGTTGCGGCTTATAATAATACGCAGTACCATTGAAAGCAGCCTGCCATTTTGCGTCACTACTGCTTTACTTTCGTTTTTCCTATTTGATGGTTAAATACAGATATCTCTATTTCATGTCAAATAAAGATATCTTTAATTCAAATAGAGATATCTGTATTTAAAATAAAGATATCTGTATTTCTATAACAATTAGAGATATCTGTATTTGAAATAGAGATATCTTTAATTGAATTAGAGATATCTGTATTTGAATTAGAGATATCTGTATTTGAATTAAAGATATCTTTATTTTAAACACAGATATCTTTATTTACAATGAAATGCAGATATCTCTAATTGAAATAAAGATATCTTTAATTGAATTAGAGATATCTGTATTTGAATTAGAGATATCTCTATTTCGTGTTTAATTAGAGATATCTGTATTTTAAATAGAGATATCTCTAATTCAAATAGAGATATATCTAATTCAATTAAAGATATTTCTATTTGAATACAGATATCTGTATTTAATAGGTAAAAACCCAAACGGCTTGCCATACAAACAGTTGGACAGTGAACATATCTTTAGATACATGCACATATAACAATTTATGTATTCTTTGAACAGACGTAATTACATTTTCTTTCAACAGTCAACAAGGAAGTCGTACATACAAAAATGTAATAGGCCTAGTTATCACTGGTTTACACTGTACATCTAAAAAAAGGTCAAAATGAAAGTAAAAGTAAAATTCAGTAAAGTTAGATCTAGTCTACTGTCTAAAATAGGAGTTCATATTCTAATATATATACCCGATTTCGAGTAAAATAGAGCTCTTGTCATTTTCACTTACTTTATTGAGAAATATTCCTTTAACGTTATACGTCCTTCTTCCTGGCCTGTGTAATTATTACTATAAGCTTGTAGGCCAATCGCAACTTCTCGTACAATTCCGTCAAAGCTCGGAATCATATCTCTGATTCCGAGCTTTGACGGAATTGTACGAGAAGTTGCGATTGCTTGTAGGCATGTGACTGTCTCAAGTGGCGAGAGTGGTCTCCCCTTGGTATGTATGATTTCCGCTGTGTGTTGTGGTTGTGAAGAGGGTTCAACTTCAGGGGTTGTCTGGAATATGGGATCTAGCTTCCCCAAGGCCTAGGTATCAAATATTGACTATCGTGGTAAGGAGCATGTCGGTCTGTCAGGGTTTAATGGTGTTGACGTTTGCTTGTTTGTAAAAATAACCGTGTCACAGCGCAGGAGACATAACTAGCTATAGGTAACGTCAGTACACTAAATAACGATACTAGCCCGAGTTTCCTCTGGCCCTGACACCATGATGGGTGTGCGAAATTATAATTCTGATCGTCTTCAAACCCAGAAATAAACACAGGTTAAAACAAGAAAAGTTATTGACGCAAGCGTCAAAGTGGGCCGCAATATACTTACAGAATGAAAATTGACCCCACCTCCCTTCATTAGTATGATAAATTAAATGCTCACATATGTAGCTTAGTTCATTTTTTCATCGATGAGGATGACCATGGTATTGAAAAATTTATAGATTAACTGATCACATGTGATGTAATTGTTGTGCTGTCGTACGTCACTCTCCCGTTTTCCCAAATGGAAATTTGGCAAGACATAAATTTTATATATTGATCATGACTTAAAAGAAAAAGAAATAAATTATTATTGAAAATAACATTTATTATCTGATATATAACAAATACAATATTGAATTTTTATTCAACTAAAGGCACTTGGAATACAGAATATAGATGTGCATTTGCTGTACATACCAATGCAAGGTTTACTACAACAGCATTTTCAGCAAGATATTTAAAGTTATTTGTATTTAAATTTAAAGAAAAAAATTATTACAGGACCAAGAATAATGAATAAGAAATATTAACTTTTCCAATAATTTTTGGGAATTTTTAAATCTTAAAACCTGTTTACTAATGTCTTCAATTTTTTTTATTTCTCCAATGTAATATATTCGTTTAAAATCATGCAACAATCATAAAATATACAACTAACACAGTATAAAAATATACATGTATGTATAAATCAAAAACCAAATGGACAAACACAACCAGTTGAATATTGAATTGCAACAAACTGTAAAATATACTATTTTTTTGTTTACCTAACAAAGAAAACTAAAACAAATATAAAAAAAAAATGGGAATGATAATATATTTATTTAAGAAATACAGTACATTTTTATAAGGTCTTTCTACTGATCACACTGCTCCACCGCATGTTAGCCCCGCAGCAATTAAAGGGGGTGTCCCTGCGCATGTTAGCCCCGCAGCAATTAAAGGGGGTGTCCCTGTATACATGGCACAGCCTTGTGGTGTGCAGCCGTGATAGCAGTGAAAAATATACATTGTACATGTCTAAAAATAGATTGTGAGTAGTCTGCTGGATGTACGTGTGTTTCAGTTTATAATAGCATATTTAAACTAGACCAGATGACATATTTGTAAAACAAATAGCAATGACAATATATTCTTTTAACAATACTGTATACAGCACATTTTTTATTAGTCTTATCTCTACTAAACAAACTAATTAAAATACATGTTAGCTCCGCAGCAACGCATGCATTTTATCTAAAACTATACAATATAATGGCCCGGCTCCTGCCGGCCCATAATTAACAACAGTGCCCATGCGCATTGATGTGTGTGCACATCAGGGGCTACACACGAAATTAAGACTAAGTCGGACGTTTCGCACCACGATGTTTCGCACTCTATGAAAAGACGTTTCGCACCCCAATTTTTTTCACTTGTTTTAAACCTTAATAATAGTTAAGGTAGCAGTGTACAGTAAAAATGCCAAATTCTGAAAAATATGGCACATGCTTTAGATATGTAAACATTGCCAGTTAACCTTACATATAACCTCTAATAAAGTACATATATTTGAAATCTGTACAACATTTGCAATTTTAATAGAGCTCTGAAGGATAAGTAAACTGATATTTTCTGTGATTTTTAGAGCTGTGAATACCATGGTAACAGCTTAAAAAATTCTCAAAAATTGCAAAATATTATGATATTTGACCCAAAATGGCACAATTCTCTACACAATTTTTTTTCTGAAACCTATTTAAAATTAAATATCTCTATCCCAAAGACAGAATTAATCTTGTTTGGACATATGTTGTAAATTAAGTTTTTCCGCTATCTTACCTTTTCTGTGGGCTTCCATTTTGCGCTGTAGGCGAAACTAAATTTCCTGTGTAAACACACGTTCGCAAAATCCGGATATTTAAAATCCGGAACCAATTTATTGATTTTTGTTTTAATAAATGTGAAGCCTGTATGTACTACTTCATGCTGGATATACCAATTATAGTGTACATTTATTTTTTCATTTTTTATACATATCATAATACAGGAGTTATTTGCCTAACAAAAAAATTGCCCATGGCCAGGCTGTCTTACTGTGGTGTGCTACCTAATGTTGTGTTATGTTGATACTATAGTCGTTATTATTGTTATTATTTTTTTTTGTGGGATTTTCTTTTTACAGGAAATTGGGCGAGTTGCTGCGTATTGTGTGTAGGAGTTATCTCTCTTTGTGCAGATAAAAAAAACCTTGGTGAGCTTTGTTTCTCTGATAACTGATGTGCATATTGATATATCTCGGAGATATATATACTTCATTTTCTCTGAGATTGTTTTACTATTTTTCTATACTGTGAATATCTCAGATTTGCATAAAAAATAACCCAAAGATGAGAAATATTTTATCAATAACATAAACATTACTTATTCAATAAAATTCAAACAACACACAAAACATTTAACATGACTAACATTTTCGAACAAAAGATGTAGTTGATAGCTACAATTTATTAGGTTTAAAAAGCCTCAACTTATAGCTACACCCTAAACAAACCAGAATAGGAATTAACATATATTATATATAACATGTAAGTCATTATTAAAACTGAGTTATAACATAAAACAGCACTAAACAACACAATTGAACTCACACTGTATAATTGTTAGGTATACGTTTATCATTTTTTTATTTCAATAAACATGTTTTACTGGGGCGAACCGTCTTTTTTTTTGTGTGGTGCGAACCGTCTCTGTTGGGTCGAACCGACTTGGTGCAAAACGTGTTGGATGCGAAACGTCTGGAAACGGTTACACGCTTCTACAGTCAACTTCGCTGGCCAAGGGTAAAGGAGAGTATCGTATTGAACACCCTTGCCTAGCGAAGTTGTTCTACAGTAATATATGTTAAAAAAGCATTTGTATGTCTAACAAATGTAAGGTACCCTTTCTTGATTTGAAATGAATTTGATGGAAATATATTGAAATAGTGTGCAAAATTATGTACCCCCACTCTACATGTGTATTTTACTTACACAAGTTAAAGATATTATAATTAGTGTTTATCATTGTTCATTTGACACCAATCTATTGTGAATTGTACAATTGTACATGGCTTTAATTTGTCATCTCCTTGATTTCCTAGATTAGTACATGAGTCTGTGTTGTTTCAAACTGCAAAATAATACTTATGATTTAAATTTCAATTCATAGAAAATGGCAGAGAAAGTGAAAATTTGTTTATTGTATGAAGATAAACCAGACCTTTTTGGTATCATTAAACAGTACAGGAACAAATATCATATATCTGTATATATACGTACTGAACATACCTCAGAGTAGTAACATTGAATAAATATACTCCATGCACTAATTGTTGACTAGATATCAAGATACCTGATATTTGCATTAAAATGAAATTACTTTTTATTTGTATTTATATTATAGATCAGTTAAGGGACTGACCAGTATTGTGACCATTATCCCTGACGATGACATAGGACATCATTATGGATATGTGCAGTCGACTGAAATACTATGAAGAGTTGTCGCGCGGCCTTGTGTCAATGTGGCAGGCAGGCTGCTTCACCGACGTAGAAGTGGTGGTGGAGGAGGAGAGTTATCACTGCCACAGAGTAGTCCTGGGGGCCATGTCGGACTACTTCAATGCCATGTTTAGCTCAGGTAATCTTATAAATAGTCAGGTAATCGTAACCAGGTAGTCTTTGACAGGAAGAGGTACAGACTCAGTCAGGAAATCTTGGTCAGAAACATGTACATTTATGTATTGTATACTTATCAGGATAAGGTATTTTAAATTGTGGGAAATCTTAGCCAGGGAATTTTATAAGTTATGTTAGGAAATCTTATTCAGGCAATAATAGTTCAAATATCTTAATCTGATAGTACAGAATTCTTAAAACTGTATGGAATTATGTTATATTCAGTATATTTCATTCTGAATAATGAAAGTGAAATAATCAAGTTATGGCCATTTTCTCTTTTCACTTTTAGTCATTATACATGTACAATGTACATAATTATGTACTACATTAGAATCAATTGATTTTTATCATCATTAGACTTCTGCTTGGTGATATGCATGTGGGATATCAATATTCCAGCATGGAGCCAGGTGGTCTGGTGCACAGTTCATATTTTCTACCACAAAATAAATGTGTTTCAGTATAGATGATTATCTCCCCTTACAGATTTAATGATAGACCTACTGTATCCCACTGCATGCTGTTGAGCTATCCATGACCTCTTTAAAGTCTGTCGTTTGTTTTCTTTACTCTTAAAGTACCTTCCCTTTCCTATACATGACTGTCACCCTTGAGACTTGTTTTCATCTACTGTACATAATAGTACTATCATACTACTATGACCTTAAAAAATCTATAGTTAATTGTGCTTCAAGGATGTTAAAGTAAAAACAAAGCAAACCAACCATTCTTGAATCTCTATGATCCTACACTGATGACAGGGCCATCCTTTCCAAGTTAATCCTTAAGTTTCCAATAATGATTAAATTAGATTATAAAGGTGTCTAATGTGGCATGTATGTAATATATATATGTGTATTGTATATCATATGTATTGTATGACAAAAGGCGACATTGTCTCAGTACTGCAAAATCACATCTTCAAAGTCAAAATTCTTTTTAAGGTTCATATTACAGTAGATCAAATATTAAAATAACACAAATATATTTTTTGCTCACATAGCACAAAGTGTGAATAAGCTTATTGTATGGTGCAGGGGTTGGTGTCTGCCATCTCTCTGTCCGTCAGCTTTTAACTTCTTATAGAAAATTTACGTGTATAAGCAATTGGGTACTGATAATTGGCCAGTGGGTACCTGGGGTAGAGTACTTTAAAAAAGTTTCCTCAAATGAATGGTCATGATCATGATCTATTCACAAAGTCGCAGAGGTCAAATATGTTAAAAGCATATGTTCAAAATGACCCGGAGGCTTGTTATTTTGGGTCAAATACGTTTAAAATTTCAAAAATTTCTCAAGTTTGAGAAGACCAAGAGGCTTTATATTTTGCCAGTGAGTCCAGTGAGAGCAAAATTCTTTCCTCATAAAAATGATGTTTGCATATTTTCAAGATAACTGAAGTCAAATACATGTAGTTAAAAATGTTAAGGGTTAATTAGCGTAAGGGGTTCAAGATCATCTTCTAAGTTCTAGAAGACCCAGATGCCTGATACATTCTGTATTTAGCCTGCAATTACCTGGGATGAAATGATATTAAGTTTCCTGATACAAATGGCCTGGAACATTTTTCAGGATTACATGAGTCAAATAGGTAAATTTCCTTTTCTATTTAACTATATTTAGATCCAGAGACCTGATACTTGGCCAGTAGGTACCTGTAGTTAGGTACTGAAACTTTTTTAAACTACCTTGCTTTAAATCTTCCTTAAATCTTACCAAAGGGATCAAATGGTTGAAATTCTTTTGAGAATCTTCCTCACATCGTTTACTTGATTTCCGAGGTCACTGAGATAAAATATGTTAAAAACCTTCATTTTCTTGTAATTAAAGTACTATTAAAGACTGACAATGCATGGATGCAAAATCCTACATTATGATTTACAAAGGCCATCAGTGAATAATATCACCTATCTTAGAAAATTGTTTACCATTTCCTGTAACATCACAAACATATTAGAGTCAACATGATAATTAAAAATAGTAATTATGCCATTGTATATAATCATTCCTTATATTTTATAAGCCTTATGAGTAATTTCATGGACATGATTGTGGGATGCACTTTACCTGGTTTGTTAAGTAGTTATAAGTTTTGAGGAGGTTTTATTTTATTGCATATATTAATTGTTTGCTTGTAAAGTTTTAAATGGTTCATATTTCTAAAAATGTTAATCTATTGACACAGGTTTTCGGGAGAGTAATGAAAAACGAGTGATTCTCCAGGGTGTAGACAGGCAAACTTTTGAGATGATCCTGTCCTTTCTGTACACTGGGGAGGACCATATCAACAATGATAATGTGAGCCAGCTCCTGATGGCCTCTGTAATGCTACAGGTGACCAGCCTACAAACTATCTGTGAGAATTTCCTTCGCCAAAACCTCAACATTTCCAACTGTGTGGGAGTATGGAGAATCGCCACATCTCACGGCCTTCAGCATCTTGTCAAGACCAGTTGGACTTTCATCATGAAGTACTTCCCTGAGATATGTGGAGAGGAAGAATTTGATGGCATGACTGCCGATGAACTTACTCTAATCATTGATGACAAGGATTTGTATACTTCATCTGAGGAGCTGGTGTGTGATGCTGCCATAAAATGGGTGAAAGTCGATATAGTATCAAGATCAAGTGACATGAAAGAAATATTTAGCCATCTTCGGCTAAATCTGATGGACACCGATTATCTGAAGAAGCTTTTAGCCATGGATGTTATTAAAGAGTGTGATTGTGTGAATATGGTGCAGGAAATTCTAGATAGGTCAAGTGAGGAAGAAGATAGTATCACTGTTAGTGACTACAGAGAGGAGGAAGTTATATGCATGGTCGGCACTCGAAGTAGAAATCCTGACCCACAGAAGACTGAGATACAATGCTACAGTTATCGCCATCGGAAAACATTTACACTGATGGACCTTCCTAAGGAAACGGGTCCCTGCTTCGCCGTCTGCACTGATGGTAAAGATATATTCATATCAGGTGGTTATGTGGAAAGAAATATCATTCTTCATTTTGTGGCCAAAGAAAACAAATGGGTAGAAAGCAGTATGAATGAAGGACGATGGAGCCATGCAATGGCAGCTTGTGGAGATGCTGTTTTTCTTATAGGTGGGATGTCACAGACAAATGCAACGATGTCATGCATTGAAAAATTTGACATTCACAAAAAGTCCTGTACAAAGGTTGGGGAACTACAAGTGCCTGTTTCATCTATGACTCTAGCTGTACTGGGGAAAAGGATATACATATTTGGAGGAAAACATAGCAACCGTCAACCAGCCACAGTAATCCAATGTTACAACACTCAAACTGGTGGATGTGTAGTGGTTGGTGATCTACCCAGCTCCTGTGCGGGGAGTGTTGGACGAGCAGTGAATTTTGAGGACAGGGTCTATCTGATCCTCAGAGAAGGCCAGATTGTGGAATTTCAAAATCACTGTGCTACACAGGTGTGTGGTATCACAAAGTTTGATCACTTTGGTGCAGTTGAGTTTGAGGGTCGTATCCTAATTGTAGGGACACTGAGTGGAAAGTTCTCCATGTTTCAGTTTGACCCTCAATCTAAAAAATATAATGAGGTAGAGGAGTCACATGTTCTATTCAAAGCAGCAATGTGTAACTTTCACTGCCTGAAGATGGTTCTAAGTAAGAAATTCCTTATATAGGTAATTGAAAAATAATCCCTTAAACATGCTGTTGAATTCCACATTCAAAAACATTGATATCTTTCTGCTTGACTTTGTGAATCAACTTATTGTATAAGTAAATGTCTTAATTTTCAAACTGGTGGACATATAGTGGTTTATGATCTACCCAGCTCCTGTGCTGGGAGTGTCATGAACAAGCAGTGAATTTTGAGGACAGGGTCTCTAGCTGATCCTCAGTGAGGGTCAGATTGTGGAATTTGAGTTTTGAGGGTTGTATTCTGATTGTAAGGACACTGCATGAGTGGAATTGTGTATCTGTTCGACCCTCAATAAATGAGGTAGAGCTCGAGGTAATTTGAGTTTTTAGGGTTGTATTCTGATTGTAAGGACACTGCATGAGTGGAATTGTGTATCTGTTCGACCCTCAATAAATGAGGTAGAGGAGTCCCAGTATTTCCTCCGCCTAGATATAGCTTTGAAAAATTTTGACAAATAAGATTTTTGAAGTTCATTCTGAAATTATGTGTGATTAAACAGATTCGCCTTATGGATCATTTGTTTATGTATTAGACTCTCTGAGTTCAGTTATATATGCCTGTTTTTTTTTTTTTTTGCCTAGTGAGTAGTCGTGTTGTTTGTTTGAATTACCTATGTGGTATATAATTATGCTTCCCTTGTTTCCTTCCTAGACTGGTTTTAATAAGATCACCTAAGATGAATTCTCAGGTGATCTATTGCATTCACCTTCTGTGCGTCATCTTGCATTTCATAATTATTATTGTCTGTCATATAAAGAGGTCCAGGGTCATAATATTAGGCCAGTAGCATGCATGGTGGGATAAATGATTTACCAAGTTTGTTCAAATGAATGGTCTTGACCTTCTTTCAAGGTCACAGGGGCCAACTGTGTAAAAATCTTGAAAAAGCTTCTTCTCAATAACCATGAAGCACAGGAGGGCCATGGTATTATGCCAGTAACATGCTTGGGTGAACGACTACAAATGTTGATCAAATGGATGACCTTGACCTACTTTGACCAAATTTAGCCACCCATCATCTATACAAACAATTTTGTGTTTAAATCAATTTGAAGATAGATATGTGGTAGTGGGACAAGTATTAAAAGAAATTTTAACTTGACGGACCTTAAAATGTTTACAATAGAATTGGCTTACAATCTTTCATTATAATCCTTATCATCGGTAATTATGAGAGATTTTATTAAGGTTAGCAAAATAGCCTACTATAAATATATATAAATAGTAACTGAATCTTGATACTTAACTGATTGCCAGTCTAAATTATCTTTTACAAAAAGTGCTTTTAGATATCTTATCATTGAAACATACATTGCTAAATTTTTGAAAAAAGCAAATGAAAAGTGAAATTTCCTTAAAACTGATCATAAAGTTATGGAATTCTCTGAAGTGCATGGATAATTTTGGACATGTTAACTATTTAAGTGAGAAAATATTACCTGAAATCAGTCTGAGAATTAAAACATTCGTTTAAGTTGTATACGAGTAATTAGGATATTGTTTTCAGATTTAAGGATCTAGAGTGTGTGATATGATTGAAATATATTTGTTAAAGGTTGTTGTTCAGAATGCTCGTTAATTGATATGATGGGGAAACTGTTTTTATTCTGAGTATTAATCATTTTAACTTGCACTGTTACTTTTTAAACCTTTACTAGGCTATTTATTGATATCTATCTGTACACCGCCTAAGATGTTTTTTAACTAATTATGGACCAATATAAAAGGTATCATTAACAAAAACATAACAATATTGTTCATTGTTTATCTAATAAACTTATATAACTGTTTCATGTTCTCTGTCTGTATGTGATCGTTTGCAATTTACTTGTGTTTTTAAGTTGATAAAGGGGTGGATTGCCTCGAAAATTTGACAATTTATTATAATTACTTGTCTGTACTGTCGTTAATATTACTACATAACGAATTATATAATCATATATAAATCTATATATTATATTATTTCAAATGCATTAACATATACATATATTTACATTTGCTCTGCATTTCCCCATTGACACAATGTTAAGAGGCAGTTGCCACCATACGCCTATAACACCCAGTGCCTTGAGGCTATAACACCCAGTGGGTCATGTGACATTAAAAAAGGCGGGATTTTTTTTGGTTGGTTCAGTTTTTTTCAAAGTTGACGGAAATTGTAAGACAATGTAAATATAAGTATTGAACAGTGGTTTTAATGTTGTTATAGTCGATATGGCAGCAAGATGTATGGTTTGCCCACCAAACATCTTGCTGCCATATTGACTATAACAACGTTAAAACCGCTGTTCATTGCTTAAATGATCAGTAATGATCATCACTAATTACTTCCAGTATTGTGTATATACGCAATGTACAATATATTTAAGACATTTTCCAGATTACTTCTTCTACATGCAATATCCAATAGTCATAGAAAACAAATATTTTATTTGTATTATTTTTGGATTTGTAATTGGGATCCACTTCTGTTGGGCTTTGAGAGGGATTGCATTTATATGTACATAATTGTAAAAAGAAAGAGTTGATTATGTATGGTACAATTCAGTTGATGAAATTGTCAAGAAACTATAAGAAATATAAAGAACATTAATTAAAATCAAAATTGAATGATCTTTGAAAGTATAGTACCAGCATGATGCTGGACATTGTCAAAGTTATTGTTGAAATAAACTTCTAGAAATTTATTTTTGTAGGCTACATGCATGATTTATATTTCATGAATAAACATATATATATTCTTAAAGAGTTGAGCTTGTCTTGATTTATATCTGGGCTAATCATCTCACTCCATTTTACTGGAATTATCCATGCATATGTCTATTTAACACTATATACAGTATATACATATTAAATGTACATGTATAATGAACATCGAGGGGTATCATTTTTACCGAATGTTATCGAACTTCCTGAAACATCTTGGAATGTGTTGTACACATTATAGGGACCTGTTCGTGTATGCATGCAGACAAACAGGTTCGTCAATTTTTAATGCATCATTTCAGGCATGAATCTTAACGGACCTGGTCCCAGTTTCATCAATACTCCGTAAGGAAGTTCCTCATCAATCTAAAATGAGACATCTTAGTTAAGGGACTTTCTCGTAATTCTGTAATCCTTCCCAATGAAAAATTAAGTTAAAGAATTTACTCAAGTTAAGAAACAGTTGGGAGCCTGCAGATGCAGGCCTTAAAAGTACAATTATGGTCTAACCCAGTTTTTTTTCTGTGAAATTTGTGGGATAAAAAAAAATGGACAATCAATGACATTAAAGCATGGATGAAGATTTGGAGACTTCAGAATGTGGAGAAAAGCCATGCTGGGAGATAGTGTAAAAGTACATGGTAATCTGATCCTTTAGTGTTTGTCACGCTGGGAGCAATTGTGCCAAAAAAATGATATTCACCGCTTACACATTCTATATAAATATGTACTATTATTTCAGAATTGTGTTAACCTGATTGAATTCTTCTTATAACAGAAGAGGCCACTGTTCGGCCGATTTTTTATCTCAAGTTATTTGCCGACTGAAAGATGCCCATCAAAAGTTTCTTGTCCTGTTGAACATCAAACCAGAGACTTGTATATCAGGTATATACGTCTCTGATCAAACGTTGTTGGAGTATTTAGTACATCTCTTGTAACATTTGTGAGATTCAATGCGAAAAACAACAAAAAGTTGAGATTTTATGTTGTATGAATGAGGCATTCCTAATCCTCATTGGCGATGGAGAGTGAAAGCCCGCTAACATTTTCTGTGGCTTTCAGGTGCTATATTCATCCACATTACCATTAATCTTTTACAATAAATCTGCCTATCGCATTTGTAGTCCATTACTTCTCTGTCTTCCAAAAATTTTAATAATCGCTCACTGGCAATATAAATATGTGAATAAGTAACAAGCACATTCTAAAATTGTGCTTTGTAAAATATAAGTATTCAGAAAACATTTTCCAGTCGTGTGTCGCAAGTCATGTTTTCTCTTAAAAGAGGACTTTAAAATATAATTGAATATACAAACATGTTCGGAGAATTAGGTATTATACTCAACTTTGAGTGGGTTAGTTACTGCTAAATAATTACCAGGTGTGAAATTACGGTCCACAAGCTCGTCATACCTGTCACAGCACCGCAGGTGTCTATGATTTCTGGCGTTCTAATCTGCACGCGCTGATAATTGCGTGTGAGTTGACGCGTTTGGTTTCCATGTACAGTAAATATGCTTTTACCTGGCTTTTACCGTTTGTACGTAAATTTAGCTTAAGTTGTGTTCAGAATTGCGTTTATACAATTGCGGTATCTTTAAGTGGATTTGCAACGTATCCATAGTCGTTTTGGCTAGCTATAGTAAGAATTCAAATTATTAAGCATTTATTTCACATTATGTATGAATTGCATTTTAGAAGCATTATAACCGAAATCAATATTGGTATGTAACAAACCATGCCCTCATAATAAAGGCCATATGATGTAGTCGTTACATGTTATGAACAGCTTGTTATAATAGAACATTATTCAAATGTTATACATTGTTATACGACCCGTTATAATACATGCATGTAAATTTTACATTTAATATACGACCCGTTATAATAGAAAATCAGTAAGATATGGTACACGTTGGATTTGGTCCATTATAATAGAAATTAGATAAGCAAGATGCTACAAATTATATATCTACAATTTTTATGTCTCTGGTTATAATAGAAAATTAGTAAGATGTTACACGTTGTAGCAGCGGATTCGTTATTCAAATCCCCAATAACGAAAAACGAATCCACTGCTAACTTCAGCCCGCTGAAAATCTTTACGATTACGATTTGCTTTCGTCCCAAAAATATTGTACCCAATTTTGCAAATTTCAGTCAAACAAGACAAAACCCCGCTGTAACACACTGAATATCCTCCACAGAAACAATGACCTAAGTTCAGGTACGTATCCTCTTAAACTGTGTACTATTGAGTATTGTAGTACTTATACCTTGACAGCACTACACGTGTTTTATTAAATCAAGAAATACTTGTCACAGTGTACATCTTAAGTTGTTTTTCATGGCGGTCCACGAACTCTGTATAATATGCTAATTGCCCTTGTTCTCCCCGTTGTTTCAGATATTATATATTTCTATGATTTGATTTCTGTATTATATTTTATTCCGGCTGCTTAACTGTTTAATGATTTGTATATTGAATGTACGTGGTTGGTCAATTCTCTTTAAATTTATATGTTTTTAAAGTGATAACACATTCGTAACTTTGTAGTACAATGTATGTGCATGCATGGTCAATTCTCTCAAACCATGTTTTAGGCTTCCATCATCAGATGATCATGGACTAGCCTATCGTCGCCCGTTCGTCCGTAAATAACCATTGCCATCGCTGTTTCTCAGAAGTGCTGGAAGGATTTTCTTAAACTTCATAAATTGGGTAGGTTGTCATAGCTCTCTAGGTGTGCCTGTACAATTTTTAGTCTGACCCAGAAAACAAAACTTCCGAAAGGCGGCCATCTTTGATTTTGACAGTTGAAGACTAATATGTCGCAATTTATTGAGATCTTTTGGGAGGATAGACTATTTCTCAAATTTGATATTAGACTTCTATTAGTACATTTGGTAGGAAAACAAAACGGCTGACATATAGCCATCTTGGATTTTGGCAGTTAAAGATTGTTGTCGCTAATTCTTAAGAATTGCTAAAAGGACACTTCTTAAAGGTGATTTGTAAGTTCGCCTTAGTCCCTACTTGTGTCCATTTAATTTCTAATTTGATCGGGGGGGGGGGGGGGGGGGGGGGGGGGGGGGACGGCCGATAGTTGACCAACTTTGATTTTGACAATTTAAGTTTGATATCACTTTTGCTTGAGAATTACGTATTCTAAACATATTTCTCAAAATTGATATGTAGTTACCCTTAGTCTCTAGTTCTGTCGATTTTATTTTGAGTCTGATCAGGAAAACAGGTATGTTCACGTAGGACTTTAAAATTGGAGGAAGACATGCATATTTTTGTCCGGGAATTCCGTGTCTAGTATTCTCACAGATTAAGACCCCTAGTACACTTCCATCCGGCCCAACAAGTTTTTTGCCAGCGGTGTTTAA
The DNA here is from genome assembly GCF_902652985.1 of Pecten maximus. Taxonomy (NCBI): domain Eukaryota; kingdom Metazoa; phylum Mollusca; class Bivalvia; order Pectinida; family Pectinidae; genus Pecten; species Pecten maximus. The sequence continues at coordinate 39,540,987 of NC_047015.1, read as the reverse complement.
GGGCCTCAATGCCACTTCTATAGAACTCCCTTTCTTGGCTGTTCAGAAAGTCATCCATTGCATGTATGACGTCATCATCGGAAAGTGGGTCCCTGAAATAGCTGTTTTCATATTAAGAAATAGATGAAAGTCTGATGGAACGAGATCAGGTGAATAAGGCGGATGCTCAATCAATTTAAAGCCGCAATCGTGAATGGCAGCCATGGCAATGACAGACTTGTGAACAGGAACATTGTCCTGATGGAATAACACACCTTTAGTGAGCTTTAAGTTTAATATTTTCCCGTAACTGCCTCAGAAGTGAAGCATAGTATGTGCCATTGATTGTTTGTCACTTTTGTAGATAATCTATCAGCAGAATACCATCAGCATCCCAGAAAACCGAGGCCATAACTTTCCCAGCTGATGTAACAGTCCTTGCATTCTTTGGCGGGGGAGAGCCAGAGTGCTTCCATTGCTTCGAATGTTGTTTGGCCTATGTGGTAAAAGTATGGACCCATGTTTCATCCATAGTGACACATCTCTGAAGAAAGTTGGCAGGATCTTCCTCAAAAAGGTTAAGATTAGCACGCGATAATATGCGCCTGGTGTGCTTCTGATCAACTGTCAGAAGTATCGGTACCCATCGGGGCGAAAGCTTTCTCATTGCAAGATCCTCGGTCAGAATGGAATGTACTCTTTCCTTTCCTCTACTGGCTTTATATCATTCTGTGACTCGTCTGTCATTCATAACAATATCATGAATTTTATGGCCATTTCTGGGGTTGCAACATTGACAAGCCTTCCAGGACGGGGGGTCATCCTCAAGGCTCTGTCGGCCGCGCTCAAATTCCGCCATCCACCTTTTCACTGTAGCATATGAAGGGCATCTTTCCCTAGTCTTTCACCGATTTTGTCCATTTTGCAAAAGCTGCTAGTCTTGTTAACTTTAGAGTGCTACCTCGTGGATATAAACTAACAAAATGAGACCAGTTCTTGGGTACACGACTCTATATAGTCTGAGAATAGTAGGACATAAAAGAACATCCTTGAGTACCTCCTTCAATACGAGGCTCACAACGTATCAATCAGCCGTCGTAATATGTTTCACTACTAAACAGAAAAAACGTATCACTTGATCAAAAATAATGTTTATTTATTTCATCTCGGTCATTTCCTTTGTCACAGATTGTTACATAGTACAGTACATTTTCAAACAATAGTATTACAACTGATGCGTATACAAATCGTACAATTGTGTTGTGTGTAGCGTGTCAAACAATGCGACATTTTTATATTTTGTTGAAATTATGAATATCATATGATTGATATATATTGCAAACGTATTATTTTTATCATGAATCATGTAATTTGTAAATACACATCACAAATTGTAAATATGAATTCAAAGATTTCGAAACAGATCAGATGTAGAATATGTCATAATCCAATTTAATCTAATGTTAAACCTTACCGAAGGTAAGACATTTTACACTTATCGCTCCGTATAACACGCGACAGGCCTCTCGCATGATCAGTTGTTACACTGTAGTTGAGGTAGCCACTAGCTACTACAAGGAGACCCCTCTTAAAATGACGTTTGTTGTTCACCAGACTATAAACCCAGTAATAAAACCAGAAAAAACGAAGGTGTAAGCAAATAGATTGACCAGCCATCCCATGTTAAAATTATATATATACTGTATATATATAATGATGTAATGTGTATAAACTTGTCCTTTATCATTAAACAAATGATATATGTACAGAGGTAAATGATCATGAAACAGAAATAATTCCCAGATCCATTTACATGTATCCTTTCATATGTTCACGAAGTAAAAATACAACATATGTTTATCGTACAATCATTCGTAAAATAAGAGCTCATATATATCTACATTGTACATTCATGACACATTTTCCTGTACAAATATTCACAAGAGATTGGCTCGTATGCTCGGAAAATGTAAGTGCATTTACTGGTATGCTCAATAATTTTGCAGAATAATGAATACTTTCATATATCACTTTATTCTTACTAAAAAATAGATAAATTGAAATCAATGTTTCCTATGAACTGTCTAAATTCGTTATACTGAGCAGTTCTGTTAGTTTGTAATACATAACTTTGTTACTAAATCTCACTGATGCCAGTCTCTATGATGTATAACTTTGTTACTTAATCTCATAATGTCAGTCGCTATGATTTGTAAGTTTGTAACTAAATCTATCATGTCTGTCTCTGTGATGTATAACTTTGTTACTAAATCTCACTTCTCTATAATTTGTAACTTTGTTACTAGATCTGACAAATGCAAGTCTCTATGATACATATCTTTGTTTCTAAATCTGACATGCCAGTCTCTAATATGTATAATTTTGTTACTGAATCTCACTAATGTCAGTTTCTATGATTCGTAATTATGTTACTAAATCTTACTGATGTCACTAATATAATTTGTAACTTTGTTACTAAATCTGACATATATCTTTCTCTGTGATATATAATTTTGTTACTAAATCTCACTAATGTCAGTCTCTATAATTTGTAACTTTGTTACTAAATCTGACATATATCTGTCTGTGATTTATAATTTTGTTCCTAAATCTCACTAATATCTGTCTCTATAATTTGTAACTTTGTTACTACATCAGACATATGTATGTCTCTATGATATATATAATTTTGTTACTAAATCTGACTAATTTAAATAATGAAATAAGTGTGTGCAGACACGCATTCATTTTGAGCATATAATTTCGTTGATAGTGAGTCACATCGTAATGATAATAACATACAAGAATAAACAACATTGTGAAACTTAAAATAGAAAACAAATCTGTAAGAAACAATTGACTTGGTTATAGTTTAAGATTTCACAAATTTAAAAATCGTGAATATGGACACGTATATACACAATAATTGACGTACAATAACATGACAGTATTAATCAGGCATGTGGATTGGTAAGATTGAACGTTCCTAATACTTTACCTTTTGAAAAATGTTTTCCATGCAAGGAATACACGGTCTATGTTGTTAAGTACCGCTCATTTTCAATACAAGATTACCTTCAAGATCTTAGTATATTATTACATTAAAGATGCCATGGTGCGGCGTACGTCGTTCGTCCGTCCAGCGTCATCTTTTTAGGTTTACAAGGTCACGGGTATCAATTATGTTAACGAGGGCTATCAATGTTATCTAGATAAATAACACTGACATTTATGGAAGGCAACATAAGTCAAATATGTTATAAAACCTCTAATAAACGATTTCTGCTTAATAACCAAGATGCACAGAGACCTGGTAGTGTGCCAGTAGTATGTCGGGATGGGGGTCTACCAAGTTTGTTCATATAAATGACTTTGAACAACATTCAAGGTCACAGAGGTCATATATTGTTTTAATATTTAAAGGAAATTCTTTGATTAACCAAGAGGCCAGGGTCATAATATTTGGCAAGTAGCATGCTGGGATGAAGGACTATCAAGGGGTCAAATATGACTAAACTCTTCAAACCTTTTTCTTTAAAAAGAAATGGGCTATCAAGTTTGTTCAAATGTATGACCTTTGTCTATTTTCAAGGGCACAGGGGTTAGAAATGTTAAAGGTTTTGGATATTAAAGAGGTCTAGGGTGATGCTATTCGGCCAGTAACTTTCTGGAAAACCACTTCTAATAATAATGCCACGTGAGCGATATTGGCCCATTGTGCCTCTTGTATTCCTACAGCTGAACATTTGTCTCAGTGATTAGTAAGGCTACATACCATGAACAGTTTATGACTTGTTAACATTTTGCAAACTCTATTCCATTTTTAAGCTAGAATTCAGTTTGTACTACTCTTTATATTAAAACTGTCATTAATATCAAATGAAACTATTAAGCGGTACTATTTCAAAGGTTGTAATATCAGGGTTATTATTAGATATCTCCCTTCGTCGTCTCGGCCACCGTTAAGAAGCATGGTAGTTTTCTAATGAATGTGTAAATCACCCTGAGCCACGGTCGTAAACATGTCTAATAAGGTCACTTTTGCAAAGGCGAGTCTAATGCCAGTGTGTTATTCCCCCGGCCGTTAACTTTTAAATCAATAACTTTTGCATAATTATGTACGAGTCATACGGTCATGATATCTGACCAGTTCAGGGCTGATATTGATTATTCAAATCAATTATTCAAATGAACAATATTCAGGTTTACATAGGTCAAATGTGTTAATTAAAATATTTGATTTACCCTTCTTCGGAATAATTAAGACTAAGGTCAATGTTTGTACATGTACCAATGACCTTGATCAGTTTTAAAAGTCATATGGATACAAACCTTTAAACAATACAAAATGATTTAGTATTTTTGCTTGAATTGAGAATTATCAAATGTGTTCAAGCCAATTTAGACACAATTTCACTCATGGAGGACAATATGTTTAACACTATCTATATACAATCTATAAATAGCAAAGATTACTTGTATCGTTCAAGAGAACCCTTCGGGATGGGTTCGTATTCCTAACTCAAAAAAAGAAAGATTGAGACCAGGTGTTCCGAAGGGGTTAGCGTCACATGCTTACCGCCATGTTAATCTAGGTAACAACAACAGATAATAAAGACATTACAACAAAACCATAAAACGAGGGCAAAATAGGAACAAAAATCTTGATATGCAGACCATTGGAAAAGTACTGAGAAGGTAGGATCAGGTGAATCAGAATAGTGTTTTCTGCTTCATTGACAACACAAGAAGCAATGGAGTCGCTTTCTCTACATGAGAACTAAGGTGGTGACAACGGAACCACTATATATGCATATCAACAAGCACCGACTTCATCTGTCTTCATATGGCACAAGGAAATAGAGTGTTTTAAAAAATAGATATATCCCGAATCACAAGCCATGTTACAAATGTAACGAGCATCGATCTGGTCAAACTTCATCTTGCGAAAGGAGATTTAATATATAAGACAGCGACATTAAATTTGTCAATTGCCGTCATTAACCTAAATTTCTTTAATATGCATGTAAGAAATCAATATCATAATGAGAAATTTCGATATTGGAAACAAATCTTGGAATCTAATCAGCTGTGACATATTAACAGTAGGGACGGCAAAGCAGGGATGGTACTGTACAGAGAAATTGAAATCATCACGCGAATCTCATAGCTTTGTACCGACCTGTTCTTGTTCGTTAGAAGAGAGGAAATTATAACTTCAGTTGAAGTTCAAAGAAAATGTAAACGATAATACGGTTAACAATTCAATTCCTTGCTATTTTTAGACAACAAGCGATTAATCGAAATAACCGGAAGTGAAATTGAAGAACTGAGCGTAGTTTCTCATATCCAACTTATGAAGCTCTTCCGTTCATTTATTTAGTTAAGGATTGGATCTTGCTTTGGTCTATTTCACGGGGTGATGAATTGAGTTGGTCTTGAGATAAAAGTAATAAACTGCAAATCGGAGCCTGCTTGCTACAATCAATGACTAGAGAACTTGTGCAAGTCTATTTATCAAAATTGAAGTCATTGTAGAGAAAGTAATTTACATATTCCTTACTACAGCATGTTTATCACAATCCTGAGTAGTAATCAAAACTTGAGAAGAAATTTTATTATTATAATTTTTTTTGTAAAAAACATATATAAGTCGGCTACGAGAAAGGAACAATTGTTTCCTATCACAGGGGCTTGGCACGATTTTCCAAATGATGGTCCATGACACTATAATACATATATATACGGACCATCATTTGGAAAATCGTGCCAAGCCCCTGTGTTTCCTATCAATATTTTGTAACAGTGAGATGGAGAATCGTGCCATTAAACTTAACGAAGTTGTTTCATCAGTTGTACTTTGTTTACAAACTATGATCCATCAACCCTGTGTTTGTATCGCGATTCACATTTTTTCCGAAAACGATAGCTCTAATAACAAGAAAACAACAAATACCTTCAATAAGGATTGGAATATGTCTGGTACAGAACATATTCTTAAAGTAAAATTACCTTATATATAAAAAGTTCTTGTGGAATGTGGGTACAAGATGAATCAAAAGATCACTAGGGTTTGCGGAATCCACACTGGTCATACCTGTGACTTTTGAAGTACTGCAAAGGTTTTCCCCTGTCTACTATCATACTCAATTCCAAACCTAAGAAACACATTCATTCTGTATAGTGTTTGAGCTTCTTTTTCAAATGAGAATAGCGAAACCAGTGTATGGCTGTGTCATAAGAATTTGCAACAAAGAACTTTAAATCACTTGTAATCACAGACATACTCTTTCAGAGCAGTCGCTTAACTAGAAATCTTTACACTGTAAACAGGGATAACTTGCAATCTGCCTGTATGCTTTCTATGGTGTAACTACTTCATTTAAAGCTGATACCAAATATGTTTCTCAAACAAGCCTAAGGTGTTTACATGTCACAGCCGATTCGATTACAGGGGATTTTTCAGTGACATATGTCAACTGCTAACAGAGAAATAATAAATAAAAAAATAAAAACGCAAGAATTCGAGTTATGCATGTTAATAGAGACAATGATCTAATTGATGAATATTCCGTGTGCGATATGCAGTGCGATGCTCGTTGATGCGGCCAGTAACGTCATTACACATTACATATATTAACAGATAACAGGTGATTTGGAAGCATGATAAGCCAATGGTAAATCTGTCTGAAAACAGTTTGCAGACTGGGATTAAAACATCGCACGCTTAGTGTACATACACACATCCACATAAAACGTACTTATCATACTTATAAATAGTGTGTCCTTGACATCGGGATCGTGGAATATAGTCTGGTTTGATTTTCGTTAATTTGGATTCAAAGCCGCTATTTATCAGAACTAGAGGATTTAATTTCAGCCTTCAACTCAATCCAAAGCTTTCATTTTATTCCCTGTCTGACACATTCCTCGACAAAATGAGTCATTGTTTATCTACCTGCTACTTTGGACCATTTTTAGAACATGCTGAACAAAGAATTACCTCATTGAAACGTTTGGATGCAATAGGTTAGGAGATAAGAGCGGAACTTTTGTATAGGAAGTCCGTATGCTTGTATATCAAATTTATTGTATGCGTAACGTTTTATTAAAAATTGGTTTCCTAGTGATGGTCGGGTTGCCCATTGGAAACAGACATGTCTTTTACCTGTGCAGACGGGGTTCGATTCCCCGTTCGAACGTGAAAAGATATGGGGTCACTTGCCAGACCACGTGCGTTGGTTCTCCGGTTTCCTCCCACAATAAGACCCCTCGTGCATCCGTGATAACAATAGTGATTAATATTATATTAGTTTATTGTTGTGAAATAAGTTTACATTTTTTTATGTTCACAGTTACAAACTCGACTTTCATAAAGCACCAAAATAGTTGTAAAATGATATTTCCGGAATCTATCATTCTTCTATGTGTCGGTCCTTATCTAAGCACATGTGTTTATATTGGTTTACTTAACTCTATCGTAATAACTTGTATTAAGGAACAAATGAGCGACAAAACAATGGTAACCTCGGTATAAATAACTTCAAAAATGCATTTATGTCAAAGGAACTAAACTGGTTTATACACAATTTCAACATATCGAAGTCAAAGCTTCGAGTACAATTAAGGAATTTATTATCTTCATCTTCAACAAACATAAAACGAAATTTATAAAAGTTGTTTTATTGTACCAGTAAGTTTTAATTGACGGTAGTTATTTTATCAGGTTTTTCTGCATGTAAGTAACTATTGTTTTAGTGTACTGAAAGGCCAATCGATATATCTATCAAAAGTCATCGCATGTGTGATGCGGGATGTTGACTTAGATGAATTAATAGTATTTTGCTGGAATGTATAAGTTATTACCGACAATTTAGAAGAGATTAAATACTCTAGTCATTTTATATTTAACAGAGCTACATGTCTACTCTAAACGTATTATCAAAATAATTCTATCGTCAATTGATAAAACAAAAATCGCGAATAACGGCATGTTCTGTCGAAATCTTTAGTGAGGAATAAATAAGTAAAGAAGCTATATCACATGTACATTATAACAACACTAAATCACAAGACTTAAACACTGCGCAATATGCGCCACCATACGTCACCATACTTGGTGTGGTAAAAAAAAACACACAAACAAATCAATAACAATATCAATCAAATATTAAAAAAAAATGAACACCAAAACCGTCCTGATATCAAAACACATCCGTACACTAGTATCGTATACTTATAGAAAAATACTATATCAATAAAACTCACGGTCTGATATCGGTGTTGCCGCCAGGAGTGCGGTAAATTCCGATAAATTGAATAAGTTACAATAACATTATAACGTAATAACCGCTACTAGGGGTATTTACAATAAGAGGTTTACGTATACAGATACATACGCTTACGTATTTGGAGGGAGCGATCATTGTCCGCAAAATATAACTAATTATTAAATATAACTCTATTATAACGTCTAAAATGTACATCTTAAAATAAACAAATACTACCGTGATTAACATGAGTGATTGTGAAAAATGCAGTGACCGAATCAATAAAATCACTCGATGCATATCTGCATGCGTGACTTAAAACGCACAATCACTACGCGGCTAAACGTGTACCTGGTTAAACGATGGGGTCATTTTGTGTATCACGAGCCGACCCCGAATTTTGGGCTATTTTTATGTTTTTTCCTAAATGATTGACTGAATTGATTAAAGTAATTTTTCTCTCACCATTGATGTTGTCTTTCGTCTTACCATGCCGATGAAATTGTCTGTTTTTTGTTTGTTTGTTTGTTTTTTGGTTTTGTTTTTGTTTTTTTGTTTTTTTTTGTTTTTTTTTTAACTTTAGAAATCGATAATATTCAGTTTTTAAGAGAAGATTTTGTATACTCCGTACCGGCATCTACACTTTTGTTTTGGAAGATACTGATACACGTGTCACAAATATATTTTAAAATTACTGAACATATTTTTATAAATTATTGAACTGATTTTCACAAATTATTGAACATATTTGTGTAATTATTCAAACTGGTTTGGTTGCTGGTATGTGGCGTGGTCCTTGGGGAACGAAAATGATCGTATTTCGCCCCACGGGGCGACAGAGCGACGCTCATCGTCTTTATATAATACAAAATAACGAATTGGCATATTAGCCATTGAAAGTTGTAGATGTATCTTGTTTTAAATTCACCCATTCAATGTATTGATCCTTATCTTTGTTAGTCTCTGACCGGTTTCCTCTCCGTTTGTCCGTCCGTCCCCCTGTGCGTTTTCCTCACTTTTCTCGGCCATGTTATATAGGTAGTATTTGCTTAATTCTAGATATACTATAATAACACGCGATGATAGAAAATTCATAATATTTTAACAATGATCTCTCCCCTCCAAATACGTATGTGTATACGTATCCGTATACGTAAACCTCTTATTAATACTCCTAGTATAAGGGACGATAACAAACAATACAGTATGTTCAGGTGTGAAGTAATAAACCTCCATATCATGTCTGCTTATAAAGTTAAAGTGACATCGTTACTGGTCGATTCTTCCATTTCTGTACAATATGAAACAAACTATGTATGTATCTACCTGTTTGAAGTATTTATACATGTATCTGTAGTATTAAACAGTAAATACAAACGGATTCTTTCTGTTAGAATCAAATTGATCAACAGAGGTCCGAGTTCTGATATCCTTAGCTTTAGACGTAAAAAAGGCAGTTTTTAGAAATTGTCACCTTGTCTAAAGTGGAGACGACAAAACAGAACCTGAAAGCCATCCACATGGACAGACGGGCAGTGGCAAATCACTCGACTCTCATACTTATGTTAACAACTCTTAAAAGTTAAAGTTTGCTTATGACATCTGCGGGTGACTTACAATCGGATATTGAATTTAGTATTTATTCTTTGTTCCACCAAAGAAAATTACCTGTATCCCTCTGCTAAACATAGTTTAAAAATTTGGTCGGAAAGGATTGCTGAAATAGTGTATGACCACATAACGATATTCAGATTAGTCTGGATATGATTGCCACAATAACGCTGAGTGATCTGGAATAAGTTTAAAACAAAAAGAAATTCAACTGTGTTTTAATTAAGATCTTAAAGCAAATCATTTGAGTTCTTGACCAGTATCATATTTCCTGGTAATGAAGTTATGCTTTCTTTTCTACTGAGGTTGGCTAGCTGTAGATCTTCATTGGAATCATTTGTAATAGATTGAGAAATTCTGGAATGCGGATTGTTCACTTTTTTGAAAACAAAGGACATGCCATTTTTCATGTCCTTACTGACTTTACTTCGGTATTTTGGATGTATTAGAGCATATAATATAGGGTTCACTGCCGTGGCAATTTTTGCACAAAGACCAAGAATGGAAACCGTTAAAGGTGTAATGTGTTGTAAGTTGCCATCGAAACATCCGAGCATTGCAACTACTGCAAATGGTAACCAGGAAAAACAGAACACTAGAATTATTCCAAAGACAATTTTAGCTGTTTTAAACTCTCGTTTTTGTTTGCGTCTTTCTCTAGATATATTAGGGAAATATAACTGAGATGTTGGTTCAAGTTGCAATTGATCAATCTCTCGTTCATGCAAAGCTACCTTAAGAAAAATACTAGTATAACAGACGAATATTATTATTAAAGGAATGAAAAAACACCCAGTCATAAGAGCGATTGAGAATGAACGGTATCGGAGCTGTTTCGATATGAAATCGAAAGTACAAGACACTTGAGATCCCTCCAAGATATAACGACCCCATCCAAGTAAGGGTGATATTGCCCAAAACGCAGAATAAATCCAGGAAAATCCAATGAATAACAACACCGTTCGCACTGAAGTCTTCTTGTACCAAGGTAGATGGACTATGACAATGCTTCTTTCTATGGCAATCAAGGTAAGAGTGGTGATGGAAGCAAGGCTGGCTAGACTACCGACAAATGCGTATATCTGACATCCTGAAACAGACGATGGAACAATGATGTCTCAATAGCTATTACGAAGAGACTTTGTTTGAGAAGTGAAAATCCTTGGGCGATATAAAATGCTTGACATAACATATAACATGTTAATAAGTTAAAAATATCTAGTCGAATCTCATAAAGAGCCACCAACTGTAAATAAAGATATTACAGTGTAAAATCAACAGATGAAAAACAAACTATCAGCGTCTCTAAAACGATCAATAGAACACCGAATGTCACATACAAAATATACATAGAATTTCTTTTATCATATTTTCACTGAAAATCCTGAAGATTAAAAGAGAAGCTAATTTTTTGAGAGTGGTAATAGCATAACATATACATGAAAAAGAAGCTCAAACATTTTGAGAGTGTTAATAACTTAAATCAAACACGAATAATATATGTATATACGACAGCCTGTTCTTATTTTTCAATCAAAAGTTTATTCTTTGTTTAAAAGTTCCTTACTATATTAGACTTCCTGATTCTTTGGTAAATTACCGGAATATACTTGACATAATCTTGATAATGCTTGATCTATAAAGAGAAAGTATCCCGGTTGGTGGTATAAATCAAAACATGATAAATCCTATCCAAATACACAGCTTCACATGCTTTTATCAAAATATGGATTAGAAAACACCGTTAGTGCACTACCATGAATACTTCTGTTTATGTTAAATCATTAAGTCATACTCACAAATAATAATAATATCATTACATGTACAATGTACTAACATCAAAGTGTATCTTTCCTGTAGTGATCACTCCCATAAGTACTGACTTTAAAGTCATTAATGAAGCGAGTATATATATACATTTATGTTCTTAAATCTTTTTTGCATTGAATCTTCAACTGCAAGGCGACATTTATAAGATAAATTCCATTCTTACCGATAGATTCCTGACATCTATAGATGTATTTGTACCTCGTAAAACAGTTACTTTTAGACCAAGCGAGAAAAATCGACTGAAAATATGCCAAAGAAATTGTCAGCATTCTGAAGCAGATTACACAAAACTCCTACCTTTACGAAGAAAGTTAGAAATATTCGAAACCGGATGATTTCTTTAATCCGAAAGACCAAATAAAAATATATCTTAATTCCAATTGTCTTTAATTGATCAATCTATACCGCCTGGAAAATGGTGGTGGGTTTGCTCAATCAATCAGTTATACAAACAAAAGTGAAACAGATACTCCTTTGATTATTAACGGCGAACTAAACATACATCCCAATACTTAACATGCATATCTGTTTTTAATCAGAATGCTGATGATGAGTTAGCAATATTAATATCACCAATCATAAGCACTTTGATGCGTTTTTCACAGCAAGGGCAAATTGGTCTACTCATATAGATTAAATCTATGAAAAGGCATATAAACGAAATAATATATTATATTAAAATTCTGACTTGATAGAAAACTCCTGATATTATTGACATTACATTTATACGACCACTCCTGGAGTACGCAAGTATCGTATGGGCTCAGGCAGAATGCAACGTCTTGGAGTCAATTGAACTTGAAGCTGCATGTATTAATACTGGTTTAAGACGGGGAACTCGTCACAATATCGTATACATGTATAGAGAATCTGGCATAATACCGTTTAGTGGAAGAAGACACTTGATCAAAACACTATCTTTTTTTATTAGTTATTCCCCTTCTCATATTCACCAATATCACATACATTTATAACTTCCGATATAAACGATTACTTGATGTTCCAGCATACATAATATATAGCATATATAACAACAGTCCTCTCATGTCAGAATGGAATTATCCTTCCTATCTGTTTCCTGCAATTACATTTGTATGTCTATCGGAGCAATAAACAAGTTCATATACAGGTATTACTGAAGCTCTCTCTCTCTCTCTCTCTCTCTCTCTCTCTCTCTCTCTCTCTCTCTCTCTCTCTCTCTCTCTCTCTCTCTCTCTCTCTCTCTGGACTGATGCTTTTAAATGCCATTGTGATTGAAGAATTAATATTATTTTATGTTAAGGAATTTTGCTGGTCATCTGAGATTGGATCTCTTTAATTCACATCTAAGTGACAGTCACGCCTACTAGTGTGGTTTCCCAGGTAATATCGTGAACATTCGACCAAAGACAACTCCTCAATAACTCCGTTTCTGTACTAAATGATCACATTCAACTGACTACACGAACCTTTTTGCACGGCGTTTATACACAGAATATTAATATGACGATATTAGAGAAATTTCAGGGATACATCAGAGATACTTGACGCTTTCACTGATTATGAAAAAAAAATCAAAATTATCATACGAATTTTGGTCTGCTAGTCTACAATCTGGATAGGTTTAGATAAAGTGTATATAATATTAGTTAATTATCAATTATCCTCCGCCTATATTGTTGACAGCTTTTTGATACTTATGTCTTTTCTCTAGGTCAGATATTTTTATTTGCACAATAACAGAAATTGAGCTATCTAATTATGATCTGACAGATTATCTTGTATATATTATGATAATATCGTTCTACTTTGTAACTCATTGTATGAGTATATGGATGTGTATTGACATAACGATATGTATGTACTATTCAGGGAGACAGCTGGTATAGGCCACGGCCTGATGCCTTATTACATTTGTGCCAATATCTGCATAATATAATATTAAAATTATAAAATTATAAAATTATAATTAAATGAAATCTTTAATATATTAATGTGATATAATAAAAATAGAAACCCGACGTGTACAGTAACTTACAGCGTGTTGACTGAGGATTAGACGACATTAAAACATGCCTTTTTCAGGGTATGTTATGAAACGTTCTATCTGACAAAATGTTTTCTAAAGACAGTAAAGACTGCTGGATATATAGGAATATCTATAAAACCCTAGGTAATTTAATTTCAGTTAAAGAGGAAAAACAACAGTTCACAAAAAACAAAGCAAAAACCAAAAACAAAACCAATACACAAAAAAAGGAAAAAAACACACAGACACACACAAACAGGTTATATTCACACAAATTGACCAAGACGGATCACCGTTTTCGTCGGCATAGCTAACAACATTCAAACATTCAAATCTGCAGTGTAACTATGCCTTTTTAAAGCATATATCTAATACGTCACCGAAGACTTCATGTGCTACCCCCTGATAAACCCTTGTATATTGTATCTCCTTTTGATTACTTATTGTAGTACTTAGTGAAATACCTGGGGCACTAGTAGTAATACCACGTGTTAACGTTCTTTTTCACATAAGATATATAAACAGTACTTAAACCTTTTGGTGGACATATATATACAAAATAAATCAACTCAAATAAAATGTGAATTCAATAGATAACCCGTAAGATGTGTACAGAAAAGGACTAGTATCTACAGATTTAAATCATATAACAAGTTTTTTGGCTTGTGCGGGCAATCTAAATGAGAGGAAAGTACGCAAGAAATTACATTATACATCATAAAAATGTAAGTCTAGCTTACGTATGAGTTATGTATTGGATTTACGTATTTCTGCCGTCGATTGGGAAACCTTATGCTTATGTTGCAGCTTGTACTCGTCATGTAATTGCATCTATTCTGCATGCCAGTTTCCCCTCTTGCAAGCTAAAAAACCAAATCAATTGGATTGATACTTTTTAAATGCGCCTGAATTAAATTGTACCTTGGAGCCATCCTTTATCAAATTACAATGTGTACTTTAGTAAACACGCTTTCATTTATTAGGGAAGATCCGGGAATACCCAATACAATACAACGAACTTTTTGATAAATCTGTCTGCAGGAGTGATGATGGTCTGGTTTGCGTTTATGTAAGCGATCTTATTACCTTGATAATCGGTCGAGAATCACAGAAATGTTTCCTTTGCCATACACACTATATAAACGAACAAAGATCAAACCAGACATTTCTTAATTGATCATTTAGTTGTACTTTTAGATAGTTTTAAGTTTTTGTTTTCATTTATGAAGTGCTATATAATACTTAAACAAAACACTTAGAAATATTGATACTTCCATGAACACTATGCAGCATCAACATAAAAGGTACAGGGTGTGTATTTCTTCTGATTTGTCGTTGTGTGACACAAACACGACGTTGAAATTCGGCATGCAGGTAGACAATTTTACATCGTGATTTTGACGCCTATTTTTGTATGTCTCACGATGAACGTTATACCTACCTATGTTGCTAAAAACCCATCTCGAATTAAAGCTGGCAACGGCAAACGCTGGAAGATTTCCAATCGCCATCATTAAGTCCGCAACTGACAGATTAAGCACTAAGAAATTGGAGGTGTTACGTAAACTTCTGAATCTGCAATTAAAAGATAGAGTATAACTATTTCGTCATCAGATAATAACTAACTGTATAGTTCATAATGTACCACAGCTATTTGTTAAAACAAAACTGATGAATTGGGATTCGACCATAAAGGTTTTTTTTTTTTATCTAATAACACAATTATTGGATTCAAACAAACTGATTAATTGGGATTCGACCAGCGCAATTAGCTGTCTAAATAAAAAAAAATTCAATTATTTTATTTCAAATCAAATTATCAATTGTGATTCGATCAACACATTTAGTTAAAAGTTATAACAATTTTATTCAAACAATGGAGGTATTGGCCTCAAACAAAAACAACTAATTATGAAGCAGTGCAGTAATCAGACAAGATAAACAATTAATGGATATTTGTATGACATAGTAGTTGATAATCACACTATAATTAGTCCAATCTAATTCAAGTTATATAATAATATTACTACCATTCCTTTTATACAGAAATAGAAGCCGATGAAAATATGCCAATGACGATTTGTTGGAATTGTGAAGAAAAAAAAATCACGGACAACTTTTCACGTTGCTGTTGCCCGACTACCAGTCTAAATACTAATTAAAAACAACACACAAACAAATCACATTTGTCGAACGATACAAAATTGTTGCTCTTGGTATGGACCTCGCCATTTTTGTTAACCCATGGTTTTATTTTAAACATGTATAGGTCCGATAGAACGAAACCTATCGATACTTTGCTAGGTGATGCAGTGATTTGCAGAGCTCAAGTGTAATGTTGATATGATCTCTAACAGGGAGTTAGATCTTGCAGTGTATGTAAGAGTAACGGAAATTACAAGTATCAAGTATTGTAATTGATTGACGGTCGTAAACAACACTTATAAATGGGGACCCAAAATCAACGCGTTAATTAACTAAAGTATTATACTAAAGACAAACAATATACAACCACATTTGAATTCAGATTGAATTAGATACATCACTGCCCACATGAATTGAACTGCATCATATAGCAAAACTAACAATTAATTGCCACCTAACTTAAACATTATTCAACAGCAAAATAAGCAAAAGAGACTCCATCTACACGGGAATTTAAAGGGACTCAACTCATTAAATAATATACATGTATGGGGATTTAAAACTCAATGGAAATTTAAAAAAAAAAAAGAGGATTACAAAAAGTAATTAATTGGAATTGTAAAAGATGGGAAATGCTTAAAAAGAAAGTAAAGAGGACAGCAAAATATTTTATGGAGGCTGCAAAAAATAATGAATGGGAATCTTTTGGGGGAAAAACTAGTTAATGGAGACTACAGAATCTATTTAATGGAGAATGGAAAAAAGTACAAATGGGGACTGCATGAAAAGTAACTAATATGGACTGAAGAAAGTAATTATTTGGCATTCAAAATGATTAATGGGGATTGCAAAAGCAACAATTAAAAGGGATTCAACAATCAGGAATCCATAAGCATCAAAACGTAATTTAAAGGAGATGGTGAATTCATGCAATCACATAAGCTGAAAAGTGATTAAAACAACTTGTATTATCTCTTGCAAATCTCACAAGTACACCTATCTTGTATTTATTGTCTCTTTATTACAATTCTTTTCCTAACGTTCCACTTGAATTTATTCTACTATTGTTTTCAACAAGCAATCAACTCAAGAAAGAAAAATAAGGAAATACAGTTCGAGGTTCTGCACTATTGTGCATTAGATTGCTATGAAACGGTAATGTTTATAATATGGATGTGCGATCTATATGTTTTAATTTGTGTGGTCGTACATGGCATTGAATCAGATATTGTTAGACGAAAAAAAGGCAAAACACTTTTGAATCCAGAATCGATGATTATTGAAACAATCATGACGTCAACCCGTAAAATGATGAAATCTCTGACATTCATTAATACGAAACTGTGTTCGTGACTAAAATACATTATTATGTTAAAAATAAAAGTCGCGAGGTCAAACATATGTCAGGGCAAGAGTCCTAAAGTTGTCTTTCTTTGTCATTTATTTATTTATTTATTTATTCATGGGTTTTACGTCCGCTATTACGGCCTTACGGCCTTTCAGCTGAAGATCTTTTGTCATTTGTGTTACCGCATATTTATAACATAGTAACACAAATTAATGTGCCCTGACCGGGCCTGGAACTCACGATCTACGTCACTCAATCGCCTAGCCAGAAATACCCGTAGCTTATACCGCTGCGCCAAACTATAACGCTCTAATAAAAGCTCGTTTCAATGGCAGAGTAATATGTTCGGCCCGATACCCTGACATAACCATAGTGACAAGTCGATTATTAGATCTCATGAATACCTGGATCGCAATGTACATACGTACATGGGTGCGAATTTTACACTGATTATAAAAAAAATTATCACAGTACAATTACAACAGGAAAGTCACCAGCATATAGTGCAAATGATACATTGTGCTGATAATTAGATTTTACAATAGTTACACAACAAATGAAGGAAAAACTTTAGGACTCGTGTCCTGACCGGGCCTCGAAATCACGATCAACGCTACCCAATCGCCTAGTCAGAAATATCTGCAGCTTTCTAAATAAAAAGATCGGTTCAATGGCGCTGCAATATGATCAGCCCGATACCCTGACATGATCATAATGACAAATCACCTATTAGATTATATGAATACATGGATCGCAATGTATAATTAGAACGTGTGTTTACATAGATGTGGCACATGTGAATTCATAGAAGATGGTAAATCATGTTATTTTAAAGGGAAAACATTTTACAATATTTCGTATGTCGAGCGGCTGAACATTCAATAGTTCCCTCGTTTGCCAGTGAAAACACACAATATGATTTTTTCGAATGTTGAATCTTCACACAGCCGATTAATATCAGTTGATTGAACATTCTTTCAAGCCTGGAATTCATGTTCTGGTCATAGATGCCGTTTTCTGTTTTGTCTTTTGCCCTTTTTATTTGTATAAATTACTTTATGCATCTACACACTAACAAGAAATAACTCAAACTACTATGTTTAACGAATAAGGCCACCCTCACAGAGGGTGACAAGACATTCATTAATTAACCGATTAAATATATTGATTGATAATAGACAAACATAACATATAAATAATACATGTGATATATTACTTAAATCAACCTATAACAAAAAGCCAATGTGGCGTTAGCCAAATAAAAACGCCACAAATACCTGCGTATTTCACTTAACCAGCTTAATAAATTGAAAGGGGGGGGGGGGGGGGGGGGGGGAGGTCGAGGGGGGGGAGTTCAAAAATAAAGTGTATATATATCAATATTTAACATGTTACGCTTGCAGTTCAGCTAATAATCAAGATGGCTGCCTAAGTGGGGTCTTGGGACCCCATTTGAAACAACTGACCAATTAGATGACCACAACTCCCTAGAAAGCGGGATAAGTTACACTTACATCAAAGTAATTTAATTATCAAAAAGGGAATAAAGGTCTTACATAATAACCATTTGTATAGGTGTTTCCGATGTATGAATTAAGCTAAATGCTTACCTGCCTTTTCAACATTAAACCATAAATTGGCCTGAAAACAATTTCCAATATTCTCTTTTAGTCCGTGTTTGACATTTTCTGTGTTGGCTTATTTTGTTTAACGTCTTATTAACAGCCAGTGGCATTTAAGGATGTACTAGGTTGTGGAGGTAGAGGAAAGCCGGAGTACCCGGAGAGAAACCACTGACCTGCGGTAGTACCAGGCAATTATGGTCGACATAATTTGATTTATAAATATCTTATTTCCTTATTTTCTAAATTTGAATGGCGAGTATCATTGATGAAGCAGAAGACGCTTACTCCAACTGTACACCTGGTCTTATTCTCCTTTTACTTTTTCAAGGGCCGCCATGTAAAGCTATGTTTTTGCTCATATTTTGCTTCTGTTTTATGTTTTTTGAATTGGAATGGTGGTCTGGTTATTATGTTGATATTTGTTGTTGTTGTTTGGAACTAATTGCAATCTCTTACTAGAAATATATACAACTTTGTGTTTATCTAAATACATAATTATGATTTCTCAGAGAAAATGTAGAAATGCTTCCACGATGTTAAAAAAAATCGAATGAAATAAACTTCTGTGATTTCGGCCATTACTGTAATTAATGTTACGTTCGGATCTGCTGTTTATGACTGCTTGGGATAATGTACGCGTGTTATCGACATTATCCAGAGCGTACTAATTTCAAAAACCTCCTTATTTCCTTTTTATTAGACATTCATGTAACATAAAAATCTACATAGAAAACAATTCCTACTGTGCTTTAGTTCTCCGTTGCTTGATCTTAATATTCCACTGCTTTATTAAAACATTATATAAATCACGGCGGAAACATGTTTGTCGCGTGTGTCGTGTATTGACAGGATAATAATCTCTCAGGAAGACGACCACAATTTATGACATCTTGGAATAAACTGGATTGTAAGACAAGGCAAAACATGGATTTACCAAATGCCACGAATCGGCGGCTACGATCGACATTACAAGGATTCATAGTTCTTATGATGTGTAAGAATAAGCTTAATGATTAGTATATAATTCAATCAAATAGCTGCTTTGTCCATCAATGACTCGTCAGTAATTAATCCTATTGACATCACAGATGGACGAACCATCAATGACTTGTCAGTGATGCTATGGACATCATACAGTTTCCTCGCCCCTCTAGGACTCATCGGTGATGCTATGAACATCATACAGCTGTAAGTCCTTGGACTCATCAGTGATGTTATTAACATCATACAGCTGTAAGTCCTTGGACTCATCAGTGATAATATTAACAACATACAGCTGTAAGTCCTTGGACTCATCAGTGATGCTAGGACATCCTTCAGTTCTAAGGGCCTCATATACTCATCAGTGATGCTAGGACATCCTTCAGCTTCTAAGGGCCTCATATACTCATCAGTGATGCTAGGACATCCTTCAGCTCTAAGGGCCTCATAGACTCATCAATGATGCTAGGACATCCTTCAGTTCTAAGGGCCTCATAGACTCGTCAGTGATGCTAGGGCATCCTTCAGCTCTAAGGGCTTCTTAGACTCATCAATGATGCTAGGACATCCTTCAGCTCTAAGGGCCTCATAGACTCATCAGTGATGCTAGGGCATCCTTCAGCTCTAAGGGCCTCATAGACTCATCAGTGATGCTAGGGCATCCTTCAGCTCTAAGGGCCTCTTAGACTCATCAGTGATGCTAGGGCATCCTTCAGCTCTAAGGGCCTCATAGACTCATAAGTGATGCTAGGGCATCCTTCAGCTCTAAGGGCCTCTTAGACTCGTCAGTGATGCTAGGTAATCATACAGTTTGTATGATCTTCTAGAAATTGTCAGTGATGGCAGGGACATCATACAGCTGCCCGTCCTTGTAGGACTCGTCCAGTGATGAAAGCGGCTAAAATGGTGGAATCCAGAAGGAAGTCAGGAAAATCAAAAAGAGCGTTAATAATGTTTAGTTAAGTTATATATAGGGGAGAGGGGGCCATAATTTGATAACTTTTGTTTAACTCATAACTACGCTTGTTTCACAACTGATATGGCATCTGATAAAATTCGTAGCTGTGTGTTATTGTTTTTGTTTACACACCGCAGTGTGTAACCACTTTCTAAGCCTCCGATTGGTCATTTGTGACACCCAACAAATCTGATTGGCTAACCTCTGGCCTTTGACTACGGACTATTTTTACTACTCTCTCTTATTCTTTTTTTGTCGTCTGTCTTCAAAAGATGAACATGGACACGTTTTGTGTATTTGTCGGTGGTCACCATTAGCATAACTGGTTGAGAGGAGTGTCCTCAAGGAAACGTCGATTAATTTGGGATTGGAGACATACGAAATGTAATTTGATGTTGGTAAAATTGACGAAAAAAAAAAGCGAGATATTGCATCGATTAGATATCTATAGCGAATCGAAACTGACCCCCCATTGTGATATGATGGGTACCTCAAACCTTAGAGACTTACAAAATTATAAGCAAAATTGGCACATTTTTTTCTTGGTGAATTTTGTACATAATGCACATTACTGGTCATATGCGTTTTTTCTTTAGAAAGACATCAGAGCTTTACAAAAGCTCTCAATTTTAAAGTTTGAAATTACGTGTGTGCAAAATAATCTTCGGCATGATGCAAGGCAGATGTGTCAAACAGGCAAACTGTATAGACGTGTAGGAGAATGATTGTGTATTGAAGGACTTCCTCCAAACAGACCAGCCGTATAGACGTGTTGGAGGATGATTGTGTACTGAAGAACTTCCTCCAAACAGACCACCGTATAGACGTGTAGGAGGATGATTGTGTACTGAAGGACTTCCTCCAAACAGACCAGCCGTATAGACGTATAGGAGAATGATTGTGTACTGAAGGACATCCTCCAAACAGACTACCGTATAGACGTGTAGGAGGATGATTATGTACTGAAGGACTTCCTCCAAACAGACCAGCCGTATAGACGTGTAGGAGGATGATTGTGTACTGAAGAACTTCCTCCAAACAGACCAGCCGTATAGAGGTGTAGGAGGATGATTGTGTACTGAAGGACTTCCTCCAAACAGACCAGCCGTATAGAGGTGTAGGAGGATGATTGTGTACTGAAGGACTTCCTCCAAACAGACTACCGTATAGACGTGTAGGAGGAGGATTGTGTATTGAAGGACTTCCTCAAAACGGACCAGCCGTATAGACGTGTAGGAGGATGATTATGTACTGAAGGACTTCCTCCAAACAGACCAGCCGTATAGACGTGCAGGAGGATGATTGTGTACTGAAGGACTTCCTCCAAACAGACCAGCCGTATAGACGTGTAGGAGGATGATTGTGTACTGAAGGACTTCCTCCAAACAGACCAGCCGTATAGACGTGTAGGAGGATGATTGTGTACTGAAGGACTTCCTCCAAACAGACCAGCCGTATAGACGTGTAGGAGGATGATTGTGTATTGAAGGACTTCCTCCAAACAGACCAGCCGTATAGACGTGTAGGAGGATGATTGTGTACTGAAGGACATCCTCCAAACAGACCAGCCGTATAGACGTGTAGGAGGATGATTATGTACTGAAGGACTTGCTCCAGACAGACCAGCCGTATAGACGTGTGGGAGGATGATTGTGTACTGAAGAACTTCCTCCAAACAGACCAGCCGTATAGACGTGTAGGAGGATGATTGTGTACTGAAGGACTTCCTCCAAACAGACCAGCCGTATAGACGTGTGGGAGGATGATTGTGTACTGAAGGACATCCTCCAAACAGACCAGCCGTATAGACGTGTAGGAGGATGATTATGTACTGAAGGACTTCCTCCAAACAGACCAGCCGTATAGACGTGTAGGAGGATGATTGTGTATTGAAGGACTTCCTCCAAACAGACCAACCGTATAGACGTGTAGGAGGATGATTGTGTACTGAAGGACATCCTCCAAACAGACCAGCCGTATAGACGTGTAGGAGGATGATTATGTACTGAAGGACTTGCTCCAGACAGACCAGCCGTATAGACGTGTGGGAGGATGATTGTGTACTGAAGGACTTCCTCCGACTAAATAGTACCCGTTTTAAATCTTCACTGAGAATAATCAGACGAAATGAAAAACGTACGAAACTTAATTTTACCTTGAATGTTACGAAAACAATCATCAATATCTCCTTAATTAGGATGATGACAGGGAAAACAAAACCATACGAGCTAATTTTTAAGTTCATCATTCACCTTGAGAGTGGTTTCCCTTGGAACTGGGCATATATTTTTCAAGTGAATCTCGAAGGTCCTATACGATACTGGAACTAAACATGTATGCTTAACAGGAGAGAAAACCAATATGTATTAAATCCGTAATTATCACGTAATTGCAACGGAGGGACTGTGGCAAAACACACTATAAATGAAGTCATGTTCACGCGTTCAATACAAAAGAGCGAGCGTCTTCTGTTTCGCTTGATCGACGAAGCCGGCCACGCAGACTTAAGTCTGTATCCATGAAATGGATAGCATGCGGGTATACATGTACATGCACTGAAGAACACTAAATGCCTCACTCTCTTAAAAAAACACACGGGAATAGTTCTTTTCAAATAAAAGCCTGATGGCGACAATAACGCTTCGATATCGATCCTTTAAGCATTATCTCTGTCATAAAATTATCTGTCTTACTTTAGAAACATGACTTCTCAAAACAACACAGTACAGCAGTTTGATCTTGGATTCTGCCAAAGATTTTAACGTCACAGTATCCGGTATGGTTTACAATAATATAAACATACCATTTGTTGTACCATTTTTTCCCTCTCATATTGTTTATAAATACCTTAATTGACAATATGTTATTGCTGTATTTATCAATTTTTAATGTCTTCCTTATACACAACTTGAGTCTCTCACTTTTGGGCAACCTTACCATCTATGAAAAGTCCTCGAAAGACGAAAGAAATCTACCGATAAAATACGCTTTAAATAAGATATTTCAAACGCCTGTCTGACTCGCTTTTTAATAGAAGAGATTTAAGACCAATTATTATATTAATATTAATCAATTGTCAGTATCATGCACAGGGCTAGATGTCCGATTTGTGTGGCTACGACAGTATGTTTTAGTGAGGTGGCACTATACAGTAAGTTAGAACCGCGCTATCACAAGAAGACGAACAAATAATACTGCAGACTCCTAAAACACCCTTACACACCCTCACACACGCACACACTACACATATATGCCTCTCACGTGTATGGGAGGCCGTGCTTAAATGACCACCACTGTTGATTGTGAGGAGACTAGTAATCTTGATAATTCATTGTTCATTTTCTATTCATTGTTTTCCCAGATGTTTCAGCTATCTTAGCTTTTTGCTAAATTAGGTAAAGAACGAGACCTCTAGAGTTGAGCCACGGCTAACAACTGCACTTGTTAAGCATTAAGGCATTGTCACCACGCAAATTGCGTCGTTATTACAAATTGCGTGGTGACAAGGCATACATAAATCCAGAGTATACCCATCAACACTTCGATAAATATCTTGCCACGCCTGTTAACACTGGCTTGTTAGGGAAAATACGCCTGCAATTTGCACATTACAGTCATAAAAGCAGCATTCGAGACAGTCGTTCGGTTTTCATTAGCTGATTATTTTAGGATATCGGCTAACAGAAGAAGTTTATGAAGCATTATATTCCAATGATTTATTCCCTTCAATAGGTATTAGTTCAAGTTGATTGTTTTATTTATTGTGTTTTAATCCCATCATATTTCCGCTGAAAAAGACAATAACACTCCGTGCCTAAACAAATGTCAAGCTCACTGGCTCCTATTCAACTACAAGTGCGTATATCTGAATTTTTAATTGTTGAAATGAGGAATGTTGAAGAAATACGATTAAACTATAAGATACGCCAAAGTATAATATGCAATAAAGATATGATGACTAGCGTTATCTGGTTTGAATCAGTATTTTCAGTAAGCTGTAAAACCGAATTTTGAAGTGTTTATATTGATTCTTTAAATATAAACCGAGATGAAATTCGTTAAAAATTGCAATTCTAAATTAAAAAAGGTAAAATGATAACAGGGGCCCTGGAAAAAGTACGATGATAAGCCAAGTATTTTGGATTGTTCTGCTACATCTTTCACATGCCATGTAAATCTAGGTCAAATATGTTGTCCCCACACTTCATCACCAACCCTTCATCTCTGGGTCGCGAGTTCGAAACCCACATGGGGCTGTTGCCTGGAGCTGACCGTCGGCCGGTTGCATTTCTCCGGGTACTCTGGCTTCCCTCCACCTCCAAACCTGACACATCCTTAAATGACCTCTGCTGTTAATAGGACGTTCAACAAAATAAACCAATTCTTCAAAGACAACTTCTGCAAGTAGTTGACAATAATCACGGAAATTGGACACAAGCCAATAAAAAAAACATTTTTCACTTGTACGCACCTTAGCTGTGGAAGCAGGGATGCTACTATAGAGAAATAAGAATGTGCATTATTCGTACCATGTGAATATTGTCAATCCCGAATCGAAAAACATTATTTGAATGTATCAAATTCTACATCCTAGCCTACTGCCGTCGTATTCTATTGCAGTTATTAATTCCTGTACAATGACGTAACAGATGTAAGATACTAGATTAGAGGAAATAGAATATTTAATCAATTTATACCGAAGACAACCAATTTAAATATTATGTTACTTATTACAGGTCATTGTTCCGATAAAAAAAAAACAACGACAGAAAGTTATCTATCCCCTAAATGAAAATAATAAATACCTGAACATAGAACAATTAATATGATTATAAACCAATTACGAAATTACTAGTAACCTCTTGGCCTTTATAATGATTACATTGTAATTGTAAACATAATAATGACTCCTTATCTGTGCATCTTCGAATGTCCAGACTGTAGTAAGACAATTTAACATAGATATTTACAATACGTGATCGATGACAAAATGCACTTATTTAGTTTCGTTTGTCATTGCATATTAAGTATCCAAAGTTGGTAATACCCTAGGCTTATGTGTTTGTTTTTAGTTTTTTGTTTTTGTCTTGATTTTCTTTTTCTTTTTACGGTTTTTTTTTTTTGAGGGAGGGGGGGGAGGGGGGGGGTTATCGTCTGTGAACAACCAGGGTCATTTTGAGGCGGAAATCCTTATAGTAGTTGGTGACTACCTCACTGAACAACATACGGAAGTCCCGTCGCAAGCCGCGCTCAGAGCAAGTAGGGTAAAGTGTGTAGCCCAAGGACACAACCACCACAGTACAATCAGGCCCGTTTTTCTCAGCTTCCCGAGCAACACAAACCGACACGGGTGGACTCTCTTCAGATCTCCACATGCCGGCGCTCTAACAGACTGGGCTATCGCAGGCCCTGATAGATTGATGATGACGATGACATGTGGAACACCATTTCAAGAAATAGTAGAAATCCTAAGACTGTCTTGTTGAATGGTCCTCGCTAGTAATTGGTTATCAACATTTAGCGGTCAAGACGCTGGAAGTTGATGGATTCCATATGGTTACATACTAGATGCATTGTTTCCAGTGAACGCGGCCAAACGAAACCCCTAAGATTAATGTAAGTTACTCCGCTTACATCAGTATGATAATAAAAAATAATACATCGAGTTGTTTATTATACGACATCGAGATATGCAGATAGCTGACGCTGATATTTCTGGCTTGTTGATTATCATTTGCATTTTTGTGTTTCATTTATCTATATTTTTTAAAGATATAAGTACTGTACCTTAGTACGAAAGCCGGCTGGAATCATTTTCTAAGGAGAAAATCATATTTTGTCGAGTTATTACTCGAAACTAACATGTCTAACGCATTTAAATGTCACAATTAAGTAGCACAAAATCGTCGAATCTCTTGATCAAGGGAGCACTGTAAATGCCAATATGTACGTTGTTAATTTAAGTGACTTCATCTCAAATGACATTGGAACCAGGCAGAATGTAATTATATAAAGGCAGCCATGCTTGATCAACCAATACCTGATTTTCCTGACACGTCTAGAGTACACCTGTTAACAAAGACAATATGTGACACTATACCCTAGGCAGGATAAGTCAATAGGTAAAATAACCTAGTATGATCATATTAACAGGAAGTGAAATGATCATAAAATAAAAAAACAACTGTTACATATGTTAACGATCGATAGGGCTAGCTGGGCCGTATAAATCTGACCGCGACAGATTGAGAAAGACGGGTAGCTACTACGAGGGACGGAACTAATATACAAGGCTCGGTACTTACAGCAATCACCAGGGCAACATAATAAACATCAACCAATGACCTTTTGTCTGGGCGTGTTGTGTCACAAATAACACTAAAATGTGTCAAGCTTCGGTCACTGGCCGGACTTCAGAGTCGCTCCGACACATCTTCATGCTATCTACGTATCAATTTTTACGTCATATTTTTGTCTAAAGTCACACAAACGCATTCACTCAAGTATTTACGACATAAGACTAAACTCGAATCTAACAGCACTAAACAGTATGTGGAAATCCTGATATAATATAAGAAGGCATTGTTATAATATAAGAAGGCATTGTTCCGAATCCTTAAAGCCACATACTCCCGAAGAAACATATATCAATGTTAACATTTTGACCTTTTTACAGTTTTCGGACTTGATATACCTAACAGACTATCGTGAATCATAAACTGAAAGAAAATGTGTATTTATGAAAGTATACGGGAAAATCCCAAAAATAATAACTGTGGCTGCCGGACCAAGTTTCTCTGAAAATTTGTCCCACAATGCAACGGCGGGTTTTTCCAGTCCATACAAAATTGCGGAACGCCGAAAACGTGGACCTGCGAAAACGCAGACAGATTGTGCCAAAAAAAAGACGCAAAAGTGAGTGGAATCGGCAAAACCCGAGTATTTCCTTAGGAAAGGAAATGATTCGTTGGAACTTAGCGAGAGAAGAAAAGGGAATAGACTCGAATTCCGATTTTGCCGGACGTCTATTGGATTGCTGGTTAGCTTTTGAACATTGTCAACTTCACCGATCTAAAATTTTATCGATGTTTTGTTGTTTGCATATTGCTACATTTTGAAATTAAGTATTTAAATGTAAACTATGTTCGTTTATTTTGTTCAATTATTACGCGAATATTCTGTTAATATATTATATGTTTAAATGAAAACATTAACGGCTATGTGTGTAGTTTATGTGCAGTGCACGTTGCTATAGCCTCGTTCTCGGCTCTGTGACAAATATCGCGATATCGCGAGTTATTTTTATTTAAGCAATGAACAGTGGTTTTAAAGTTGTTATAGTCGATATGGCAGCAAGATGTATGGTGGGCAAATGGCATGGGAACCCGTTACTGTTCAATACTTATATTTAAAGTGTACATTGTCTTACCATTTCCGTCAACTTTGAAAAAAACTGAACCAACAAAAAAAAAAACTTTTAATGTCACATGACCCACTGGGTGTTATAGTCTGAGGCACTGGGTGTTATAGGCGTATGGTGGCAACTGCCTCTTAGCATTGTGTCAATGAGGAAATGCGGAGCAAATGTAAATATACACTGATGTCTCTAGGACTCCCCTGGTCAAGCGTCTAGGCCAGTGGTCATTTTACTGTTAGGAGAGCATGAATGAGCATCTTGGATTGCAATTAATGCATGTGTGCAACTAGAATTTAAGTTGGTTTGGACTATGTGGCTTTAACAATGTTTAGGTAATATGTCATGTAGATATTATGTGTACATGATAATAAGTTCACTTTATACAAAGTGTTTGTCGTTTGTCGCAGCGTCCATCTAATAATTAACATTTTCCCTTTCAATAACACATTTTAAAATGTAACACCAATTGTCCTCTTTTTCAACAGAGGCAGTAGTGTTATCGTAATTTTTATATCATGATTGGACTTCGTTGTAAATATTGTACATATGTTATAGACAAAACTTTTGCATCATTTCAACGATCAATGACAAAGCGGTATGCAAGCAGAGCAAATTCCATATCGCGAAGATTTTGAAGTATCACGATAAGATTATTTTTGTGAGACAAATATTACGATAAGTTATTGCATTCTCGAAAAATATCGAATTTGGTTTATCAGCACAATATTTAATCAGACTTTATGTATCTTTACACTTTTGTTTTATGACTGATTGTTTATCACAAGCTGTGCTTTCACCTAAACATGTCGTCGTTAAAATAGCAATAAGTTTAGTTACATATAATCAAATCGACATAAATTTTGTCGTCAAACTGATGTATATCACTACAAGTAGAAGTCCATTATGTAAACTGATATATATCACAAGTAGGGTCCAATTACATCTCCGTATAATAGTGATACGTTTCGCGATGTAACGCGTTATTGATGCGTAATGACGAGAAAAACATATATTTCCTCGAACGAAAATGATCGCAACCGGCTTTCGTACACTTATAACAATGTTAGAGTAAAAAACACAGTTTTCGGCATATATTTGCAGTTGTGTTATGTCTAGAAAAGACAGTCTCCATTTAATCGTGATAAAGATAACAATAACTTCAAGGTCTATCGATTGACGAGAGCTGACTGTAGAGATATACAAGATATCATGGAGGAAATTGCCCAAGTACTCACACAAACTCCCTTCAATTATCAACTGAAGGTCGTATACAACGCTTGCATGTAATTGATGCTGAAAATCAAGAATTTATTTGCAATACTGATTTGGTAATAATCATGGGGTAGTAAGAACGAATTTCAAGCTGCGGTATAAATGAGTTACACTGGTCCTTTTGGTCATTTTTAAACAACAGCAGGCTGATTCATTTGATGTAAAATAAAGTCAATTCTTTAACTGCAGAATTTCTACATAACTATCAAAGTAGTCCAAATTGTATTGGAATTGTAAATTATGAAGTTCAATTGACATACATAAAATGTAAAACACATCACTAATTGTATTGCAAAAAAGACATGTATAAATGAAGTATGATTCAAAACGAGATCATGATTACAACTATCAAAATTCCCAATAATGTTCTTATCATTATGTGTGTGTATGTGTGTGTCCCCCATGTTATAAGGTTCTGATATCAATCACTAGTGATATTATAAGGTTCTAATATAGATCACTGGTGACATTATAAGGTTCTGATATAGATCACTAGTGATATTATAAGGTTTTAATATAGATCACTAGTGATATTATAAGGTTCTGATATAGATCACTAGTGATATTATAAGGTTCTAATATAGATCACTAGTGATATTATACGGTTCTGATATAGATCACTAGTGATATTATAAGGTTCTGATATCGATCACTAGTGATATAAGGTTCTGATATCGATCACTAGTGATATTATAAGGTTCTGATATAGATCACTAGTGATATTATAAGGTTGTTATAAGGTTGTGATATAGATCACTAGTGATGTTATAAGGTTGTGATATAGATCACTAGTGATATTATAAGGTTGTGATATAGATCACTAGTGATGTTATAAGGTTGTGATATAGATCACTACTGATGTTATAAGGTTCTGATATAGATCACTAGTGATATTATAAGGTTGTGATATAGATCACTAGTGATATTATAAGGTTCTGATATAGATCACTAGTGATTTTATAAGGTTCTGATATAGATCACTAGTGATGTTTGAAGGTTCTGATATAGATCACTAGTGATATTATAAGGTTCTGATATCAATCACTAGTGATGTTTGAAGGTTCTGATATCGATCACTAGTGATATTATAAGGTTCTGTATAGATCACTAGTGATGTTATAAGGTTCTGATATAGATCACTAGTGATGTTATAAGGTTGTGATATCGATCACTAGCGATATTATAAGGTTCTGATATAGATCACTAGTGATATTATAAGGTTCTGTATAGATCACTAGTGATGTTATAAGGTTCTGATATAGATCACTAGTGATATTATAAGATTCTGATATCAATCACTAGTGATATTATAAGGTTCTGATATAGATCACTAGTGATATTATAAGGTTCTAATATAGATCACTAGTGATATTATAAGGTTCTGGTATCGATCACTAGTGATATTATAAGGTTCTGATATAGATCACTAGTGATATTATAAGGTTCTAATATAGATCACTAGTGATATTATAAGGTTCTGATATAGATCACTAGTGATATTATAAGGTTCTGATATAGATCACTAGTGCTATTAAGGTTCTGATATAGATCACTAGTGATCTTATAATGTTCTGATATCAATCACTAGTGATATTATAAGGTTCTGATATCGATCACTGGTGATATTATAATGTTCTGATATCAATCACTAGTGATATTATAAGGTTCTGATATAGATCATTAGTGATGTTATAAGGTTCTGATATAGATCACTAGTGATATTATAAGGTTCTGATATCAATCACTAGTGATATTATAAGGTTCTGATATAGATCACTAGTGATATTATAAGGTTCTGATATAGATCACTAGTGATATTATAAGGTTCTGATATAGATCACTAGTGATGTTATAAGGTTGTGATATAGATCACTAGTGATATTATAAGGTTCTGATATAGATCACTAGTGATATTATAAGGTTCTGATATAGATCACTAGTGATATTATAAGGTTCTGATATAGATCACTGGTGATGTTTGAAGGTTCTGATATAGATCACTAGTGATATTATAAGGTTCTGATATCGATCACTGGTGATGTTATAAGGTTCTGATATAGATCACTAGTGATATTATAAGGTTGTGATATACAGTAGATCACTGGTGATATTATAAGGTTCTGATATAGATCACTAGTGATATTATAAGGTTCTGGTATAGATCACTAGTGATATTATAAGGTTCTGATATAGATCACTGGTGATATTATAAGGTTCTGATATAGATCACTAGTGATATTATAAGGTTCTGATATAGATCACTAGTGATGTTATAAGGTTCTGATATAGATCACTAGTGATATTATAAGGTTCTGATATAGATCACTAGTGATATTATAAGGTTCTGATATAGATCACAAGTGATATTATAAGGTTCTGATATAGATCACTAGTGATATTATAAGGTTCTTATATCGGTCACTGGTGATAGTATAAGGTTCTGATATAGATCACTAGTGATATTATAAGGTTCTGATATAGATCACTAGTGATATTATAAGGTTCTGATATAGATCACTAGTGATGTTATAAGATTCTGATATAGATCACTAGTGATATTATAAGGTTCTGATATAGATCACTTGTGATGTTATAATGGTCTAATATCGATCACTAGTGGTATTATAATGGTCTAATATCGATGACTTGTGATGATGTTAGCGGTGATCAAATATGATAAAACGCAGTATCCGGTCTTGTGATGTCTCCGATAATCTTACATGTACTAGATACCTACGAATGATGCAGAACAGTGAGCCATTTTCGATTTAGAATATTATTATTGGAAAAATTGATAAATTTATCTCTATTTAAGAAGCAGATAAACATTTTTTCTGTCAAAGTTATCGTTCCGATGTCATTCTGTGTGATATATAACGTACTATTTATTCCTGTTCGATATATAACGTACAATTTATTCCTGTGTGATATATAACGTACTATTTATTCCTGTTCGATATATAACGTACAATTTATTCCTGTGTGATATATAACGTACTATTTATTCCTGTGTGATATATAACGTACTATTTATTCCTGTGTGATATATAACGTACTATTTATTCCTGTGTGATATATAACGTACTATTTATTCCTGTTCGATATATAACGTACTATTTATTCCTGTTCGATATATAACGTACTATTTATTCCTGTGTGATATATAACGTACAATTTATTCCTGTGTGATATATAACGTACTATTTATTCCTGTTCGATATATAACGTACTATTTATTCCTGTGTGATATATAACGTACTATTTATTCCTGTGTGATATATAACGTACAATTTATTCCTGTTCGATATATAACGTACTATTTATTCCTGTGTGATATATAACGTACTATTTATTCCTGTGTGATAAATAGCGTACTATTTATTCCTGTGTGATATATAACGTACTATTTATTCCTGTTTAATGATACCACTGTGTCGTTAAAGTGAGATAACTTATTGAATCTATCAAATATACGATATTATATGTGATAAGACTCACTCAATCATTCAGGGGAATCACTTATGAATGTGTTCACACAGCAGAAAACTATATATAGTCCATCTTACTTTTTCTAAATGATATCACAAAAAAGTTTTCTTAAAGTGATATCACTAAGACGTTTATGTGATATCAATAAAACGTTTATGTGATATCAATAAAACGTTTATGTGATATCACTTAGACGTGTATGTGATATCACTTAGACGTTTATGTGATATCAATAAAACGTTTATGTGATATCACTTAGACGTGTATGTGATATCAATTAGACGTTTATGTGATATCACTAAGGCGTTTATGTGATATCAATAAAACGTTTATGTGATATCAATAAAACGTTTATGTGATATCACTAAGGCGTTTATGTGATATCAATAAAACGTTTACGTGATATCAACAAAACGTTTATGTGATATCAATTAGACGTTTATTTGATATCAATAAAACGTTTACGTGATATCACTAAGGCGTTTATGTGATATCAATAAAACGTTTATGTGATATCACTTAGACGTGTATGTGATATCAATTAGACGTTTATGTGATATCACTAAGGCGTTTATGTGATATCACTTAAAGTTTTGAAAATGTGATATCATGTTCCTCCAAATTTCGTTACCATGGTTCCAAATTTGAGGACGTGACGTCACGTATGATTTTCTATTCCTCCTCTTATTACCGAAGGGGTATTGTTAACTGTTTTATATATTTTACTTATTATTAGAATCGTAATTACTATTAATACTAATGATATGACTGTGTATGCGTTTTGATAAATCTTTTTTATTGTGTAGGATTCTAATACGACAGCTAAATTTTGTTTAATCGGTATCTCTTTGTTAATATGTGATTGCCTTCTTCGAAAAATACTTAGCAACTGATTCATTTTATAACTATTAACCGGTAGTT
The DNA here is from genome assembly GCF_902652985.1 of Pecten maximus. Lineage (NCBI taxonomy): Eukaryota > Metazoa > Mollusca > Bivalvia > Pectinida > Pectinidae > Pecten > Pecten maximus. The sequence continues at coordinate 39,507,133 of NC_047015.1, read as the reverse complement.
TATCATCCATTTGATTAAATCGATTTTTCTTATTTCATTCAAGTTTCGGCATTATGTCTAAACAGGATTGGCTTGCTTTCTTATGACGCAGGTATTTACAAAAATTATCATCTATCCTCCATTCGATATTTCGTTACGGTTCGCTCCTCGCTTTCCAGTATCGACATATTTCCAAATGTAATGAGGTTTTATGTCTATTTAATTGTGTTTCTGCGTTCTCTTTTTTCAAACCAATTTTTACCTCATTATTAGGACGGTTTGTTTATCTAAAATATTATGTATGATTCCTTTATACCCTGTAACGTCATCCACTAAATGCCAATTGAGGATGTATGGTTTATCGCCAATCTCAGACGATTTCATGCTTCTAGTTTTAAAAATACTTCATTGTTACAGAATTGATTTTGTAAATGTCAGTTACCATTTATACTACATGCCGACCTGCTTTGATTGGAATGTTAAACACACGCACTTCTTCTGACGGTATCGTTGTGTGTAACACATACATTGTACTCAACATCGACGTACACTATAATTCTCACATTCAGTTAAATATAGTATCCCCCTGACGATCTGTTCTGATTGCTACGTTCACCAAAATGTAATACAAATACCTTGAACTCTTCAACAATTAAATATTACATGTGCCTTGTACTCCGCTCCGATATAGTATAACCTTGTACTCCGCGCCGATTTTATATTACCTTGTACTCAGCTCCGATTTATATATAACATTGAACTCAGATCCGATTTGATATTACCTTGTACTCCGCGCCGATTTATTATAACCTTGCACCCCGCGCCGATTTATATATAACATTGAACTCAGATCCGATTTATATATAACATTGAACTCAGATCCGATTTGATATTACCTTGTACTCCGCGCCGATTTATATATAACATTGAACTAAGATCCGATTTGATATTTCCTTGTACTCCGCACCGATTTATTATAACCTTGCACTCCGCGCCGATTTATATATAACATTGAACTTAGATCCGATTTGATATTACCTTGTACTCCGCGCCGATTTAATATTACCTCGCAGGTTTGATATGATTACCTTGCACTCCGCGCCGATTTATTAGACATTTCTCATTCTGAGGTAGACCCAGTACAGAGCACGGATACCTATAACGTCCAGGGGTCATCTAAAATAAAAGTTTTATTAACGCGGTATTGTGTAAAGAACCCATAGACTTAGGCAGAACTACATGTATATATCACAGGTAACGTACTATCGAGAAACCTATCGACACACGACAGTTAGACAAGTGCCGCCCAAATGTAGATAATACCAGACATGTGCCACCGTGAATGGCACCATAGACTGCCTATGACCGATAGATTTTGATCGCCTAGCCCTTTTTTTTTTTTTAATTTTATGAATTCAAACAGGTTTCATTGAATATTTGAATCTGGACTTTTTTGTCAACATGCTGAATTATATATGTAAAAAAAATCTATATAGCTTGTTGATTGCAACGCAATTTTCGTACCACAGACAGGACATAACATTATCTTTAAGGACACCAAATATGTGTATTTTCCCTGGATAATTAGCTTCTTATTAGTGACATACATAGCCTATCAAGTGTTTGAATTCGTTGTCATAACTAGCTCAACACTTGTAGGGAAGATGAAATATTTCTCTTTGAGTTGAGATATAATTAAATGGGATTATTATTTTTTTTTTTTAATGTAAAATAATATCAACGTTTCCGGTTCTCAGTTTTGTATATCATGTCCGAAAATATATGATAAAAATTATTAAGAGAAATGGTCTTGTAATGTTTTAGCCACAGGGACTTGATATGAATTATCAACCCACAGCCCATAACACGCATTGTATGATATACATGTTATACATGTGTTTTGGACCGTTGGTTGGGTAATCGTATCAAGTCCCTGTGATTTTAGCATGGAGGTGAATCACGTGCATACACAAAAATACTCCTATACGTATATGAGGTCTTATTCCACCTAATTACATTGGTGGATATTGCGACCTCATATCCCGTCAGCGTGTTTTTCTTGTGGCTGCCAGCGCCCTGATTCTGGGGCACGACAAAAAAGTGTCATAAACCATCTAAAAAGATAATTCATGTTAACAAATATGTGTATGCTTACTTGTTGATGAAGTATCAATCCATTTATGCACAAACTGTTGATAGACACGTCTTAAATATAACTATATCCACAATAATTCACTTGCAACATACTGTGTTCAAATATTGGGTCACTAAAACAACTTTGCTGTTCTGGTTTATTATAAAATACGGAATACAAATAAAACGGATATTGTAACGCAATATTTTCACAGCGTTTCGTTTGTTTCGTCTATTTCAACTCCATATTTGGATAAACCGGAAATAACCTCGAGAGATCACAATCAAAACAAGTATGGCGGTATATACAAATGGGACCTACGCTTAAACGACAAAAGAGGCTAATAATCACTGATCTTGGATATAGATATGGGCACACGTTGTGTAACTTTGTGTATTTATGATAGATAAATAGAATAAGGTAAGTCTGATCATATGAAATGTGAGTAAAGATATCTTTTAAATGACTTAGGTGGGTCACAGCAACAGGTTTTACGTGCGGTGGTAATTAGAGGTTACATGACAGCCTGTCAAAAATTTCCTGTCGTGTAAACCTCTAATATAATTGGAGTAAAACGAAAGTGCTTTTGAGATAACACTTTGTTTTACTCGTCTCGGTCTCATTCATAGGTCTACCTCAAAATGAGAAATGTCTATTAGTACCTTGTACTCTACGCCGATCTACAGTGATTGTATCATTTACACACTAATATTACCGTATCTCCGAGGAAAGGTATGCTTTCTTAATACTAGTAGTAATAGCATATCTACATGTACATACTATAAAGCGTTTGTTTAAACAACTGGTAATACTTGTTCTTTTATCTATATATATCCCTTTTGTACGACTATGCACACATAGTACGGCCTTGGTCGACTGATGCTACCCTGACCCGAGTGTAAACTTCTACCATTGATATAACCCCAACTTGACTTCTCTCACAGCACTTTTAATCACGAAAACCGTAACATAGAACGGACGTGTAGCTTCTAATTGCCTAAATATACATAAAGCTTTCATCAGTATGGTCCGATTTAACTTTTGACCATTGGCAATATCCCTTCGTCTCCTTCGAGATTTTGGTTGTAATACTGGAAGTACGCCAAGTTGAGGTCACTCTACGAGTAGTATATATACATGTATGCTTTAAAATTGATCGCCTTGTAATACCTCCAAAACTTTGTTTATGAAATCCATCGCATAATTCTGTGATAAGTATATTAATTACATTTGACAGAAAAAAAAAGAATAAAAAAACGCTTATCCTAATCTACATGACTATTGACTAGCATGGTGAGATATACTCAAACTTGTAAAACAGTTAATTGTTTATTGTCATCCCAACATTTTTTAAATTCGTACCTATTGCCATACGATCAATACTTTGGAAACCCAGTGACGATGTAAACATGTACAATGAGCGAACTATCATCACACAGGGGACCTGAGCTCGACTCCTGTCGTGGCGTTCGGTAAGAATGCGTTTATCCTGCTTATTCGGTCGACATTAGTGGAATGTCTTTGGTTGGCGGTGATAAGCTCAGTGGAGCCGAGTTCGATTCTTCTTGGTGATGCCTGACGGGAATGCGTTTTTCCTTTTCTTCATACACATATCTTAAACTGCATAATCGCTTCCATTAATTGTTAAAATATAACAAAACTAACACAGCACTTACTGTTGCTAAGCTGAACATTGTGCTATCTCTATAACATCATTGCTACTCCAATTCTATACTATTTCCGTAAAATGCCTTGAATTTTATTTGGTCCTCTGATGATAGATACAGATAGCATAAAGATTAATTGGTTTGATTACTTTAACATCCATCGGCGCCTTGGATGGGTTACATATTATGTTACCTACGTTGTACTGTAACAGCAATCAAAGTAAAGTTGCACTAAAAACTGGCATTCGACAAAAAGGTTTTGTCTTGGTTTAAATGTAATACAAGGAGCATGAAAGAGATTCTGTGCGAACATCCCAAGCCGATCAGTGCCTCATATCAGACGTATGATGTTAAATTTGCTTCCAAACTATATGAAAATACAATTTTAAAGATGCAATGAAAATCAAAATTGTGTATGCATCAAATAGAATCATAACCTTATCATACCCTCACCTTAATGAACATGCTACAAGAGCCCCGTGCCTGCGTCAATTCAATCACACAGATATAGCTCTATGCCTTTTCCTTTCGGAATGATTAATCATTATTTAGTGTCACAACACATAAGGAAACATATGTACTTCATTGTGAGAAATCAATGGCATGTAGAAAGATGTTGCGTTAGGGTAATTGTTTAATTAGCTGGCAGGACAGTCGACACATGTCTCAGTAGTCCTCAGTAATGGTATTTCGACAGTCTGTCAAATACCCTATGAGAATACACAGCTGTGCACATGGTGAAATTCACAGCAATACTTAAGTTTAAAAGTATGAACGGTTTAAAGGTCATTTGCTAGCTTAATGAAGTCCAAATTATCAGCTAATTTAATTCACAACAGCAAGTAAAACAATGAATCCATATTTATATGATATTTTTCTTTATTATTTTGGTGTTAAGTTAAAAGGACCCCACCAATTCAGTCCTCTATACAAACGCAATATTTCCAGGATTTTCCCAGATGACGTGGATGAAGCAAAAGATTCTTTTTGCTCTTCTCCAACGGTCTCAATTTGTTGCTTTAACAGAACCGATGGATATTAATTACATTCCATCTGTCTGTCACGCTTCATTTCCGTCCAATAAATGCAACAAATGTTAATGGCTTTTAAATCTAACGGCTCGGCAAAATTCGATTGCCAATTGCAAAATTAGTTTACTCTATCTCGTAATACATGTTCAATAAAGCATCTGGCTTCTGTACAAGGCTTTTTCCCCTCGAGTTTCAAGTAAAACCTTATTACTCAACACAATTTATCATTCTGTCGAACTTTAATTACATGTTTACTCATAACCTCAAAAATATTTACATACGATATGTCTGGAAAGCGGGGGATATAAATTCCACGAATGTTTACCTACAATATGTCAGGAAAGCGTGTGATATTTTGGCGAACTGATGTGTCACGTGAATAAAGCATAGGAGGCGTGGCTGAATATTCCAGTTCGGATGCAGAGCGGCAGAGTTTTGCGGATTTTCGGTACAAATATGATATTTATTCCATCATTCCATCATAGCTAATCATAAATATGAGTGTAAGCTTATTTTATTCATAAATCTTATAAATTAAACAGCACACATCTGGCGTTCGATCGAAGAAATGCACCTTAAATAAACTCTCATGACTTGAGTTCGAATTATGCAACTAGGATCGATTGTGTTATCAGCTGTATAACTTATATCATCTGTCTGTTAAAGGCAAGATGTGTCTGAATCTATACTAAACACAGAAACAATCAGTTCACATCTGTTTAGTTCAAGTCAGCTACCGGATGCAATAGATTACATCTACTGTCCGACATGCTACGGTGATCACAGGAGTCGACTTAAAATATCTGCATAATCTTATTTTTCTTTGTGTTCCGCTAAATCGGATTGACAAACACTGAAATATCGACCAAATGCATACTTGGAACCTTCATATTACTCTTTTGCTCCTGATTGGTTTTTTTTTTCTCTGCATTGTTTTCTCATGCTGTTGTCTCATGGAGATCCGTTCTCATACCTTGGTATGACTCTCAGCTATAGTGTTAATTTGTGTAGTTCAAGACAACTTTCAATTTCTATCCTTTGAGTTAGGAACACTAAGATTATAGCTAACCGACAGTAATGATGTACCATGTTTAGTGCCTCAGTTGAACAATCAAAGCGTCAGACTTCAAGAACAACTTTCATAAATGTCCACATACCGTAACATTCCATCAAGCCTGAACAAACAGCCACCATAACTGTCTAATTATAATGTAAAACCGTCAAGTCTGAACAAACAACCTTCATAAATGGCCATATCTACCGTAACATACTGTCATGCCTGAACTAACTACCGTCATACATATCTATATTTACCGTAACAAAGCGTCTAACTTAAACTAAATACCATCATAAATATCTATATTTACCGTAACAAAGCGTCTAACTTAAACTAAATACCATCATCAATGTCCATATTTACCGTAACAAAGCGTCTAACTTAAACTAAATACCATCATCAATGTTCATATTTACCGTAACAAAGCGTCTAACTTAAACTAAATACCATCATCTATGTCCATATTTACCGTAACAAAGCGTCTAACTTGAACTAACAACCTTCATAAATGTCTATATTTACCGTAACAAAGCGTCTAACTTAAACTAAATACCATCATAAATATCTATATTTACCGTAACAAAGCGTCTAACTTTAACTAAATACCATCATAAATATCTATATTTACCGTAACAAAGCGTCTAACTTAAACTAAATACCATCATAAATATCTATATTTACCGTAACAAAGCGTCTAACTTAAACTAAATACCATCATCAATGTCCATATTTACCGTAACAAAGCGTCTAACTTAAACTAAATACCATCATCAATGTTCATATTTACCGTAACAAAACGTCTAACTTAAACTAAATACCATCATCAATGTCCATATTTACCGTAACAAAGCGTCTAACTTAAACTAAATACCATCATCTATGTCCATATTTACCGTAACAAAGCGTCTAACTTGAACTAACAACCTTCATAAATGTCCATATTTACCGTAACACACCGTCAAGTCTAAACTAACATCCATCTTAAATGTCCAATTATAGAGTAAATCGTCGAATATAAAACTAAACAAAGTAAAAGTACTGTCAAGGTACTGACAAGATAGTGTTTATGTGTATTTCTGAAACGACGAGGGCATAACTGCGCATTGAGGTTATCATTTCTTGGCAACTTTACCGATGAACGATATAGTAATGCGTGCAGTATGTTGTTATCATCAAGTTTTACATGGAAGTGTTTTTCTACACATGGATAAATTAATTAAGTTGTTGAACATGTTATTGTTGGCCATTATTTAATGGTGTCCGTATGTTCTTTACTGCCCTTCCTTCTTACTGTGTGTGTGTGTGTATGTGTGTTTAAAGCTTTATAAAAAAGTTTATTCAAAATACTGCCAAAGAGAGTCAATCGGCAGGTCATTATGATAAAGGTTACCACGTTTCTAATAGATAGGTATATACCTGTGTCAGGAGACTTCCAAACAAATTTGAAATGGTGTAAACAAGTTACTCTATCAAAAACCTTCAAATCGATATGATGTTCAGGCAGTCGCTTCTACATATTACGAACTAAAAAACCAACAACTTTCAAGTTCAAGGACACCGATTGAAACCCGAGTAAAATCATATGACTAGATTAAAGATTTAAAGGTGACAAAAAGGGCTTTTACTATACATATCACAAATATTTCAGAAAATGGGAGCTCCTCTCCAGAAGTATTGTAGACAGAACATTTGCTTTTTTACATCATTTTATTTCTTGGTTACGAAGACAATCCAAAGATTCACCTATTGACCGCGCTCCTCTATCCAGGTATAGGGAGGACTCTCCGTTCATACAATCCTGAATCTTCGCACCAATTAAAGCTTCAGAAAAAAAAATTGCTCAAAATCTCTTTTTCGAGATGGACAAAGATAAAATCATGACGTAATTTTCTAAATTTTCTTAATCGCCCCCAAGAGACCCTCCATTCATATACATCTGAGCCCACTTCACCATTTATGCCGCAGATCAAATTTGATCAAAATATCTGAAAATAAGGAGAAAGGTCTTAAAAAAGATACTGATTTTCGGGCAGACCCACACTGTAAACATTTAACAGTTTTCTAAGAAGACACCTTACCAGCTCTGGTCAGTAACGTTTTGACAACAACGTTGACGACATGTAAGCAAAATACATGATTGCTGAATTCCTGTGCTTAAAGTAGTGAGTTGTATCCTGTAAAGTTACCTAATTCTGTTTGTACTTATACTCTACAAAAACGCATTGAGGTGGTGAATCTGTTGATGTGGTTTACATCACTCCAAAATCGTCACATTTGGTTGTTATTTCATGAAATTTTGTCCTTTGAGATTTGAGGCTGAGATATCTTATGACTACAGATATTTGATAATATTATGTAATTGTCGGAAACAAAAGCGATTTCAATGGGTTTTTTTATTTCAGGATAACTTGTCGGATGGGATTTGAATTTTAGACACTTTACGACTACAGTTGTTCCATCATACATTATCTTTAAAGTCAGAAATCGACCAAGATGATTCAAAAGTTCAATGACATTTTCAGCACATCAACCAAATCATTCTCCAAAAAGAGCAAGTGTACATAATCAGGATTAAGCTGTCCATTTAGATGTTAAATTTTCAATATGTCAATTAAATACATAATACAGCTCTAGATCTTCTTAAAAGTAACTAGCAAAATTGATTGTTTAGGCCTGTATGTTAGTCTTGGAACTGAAACACTCTGCTGAACTAAAACAATTCGTCTTCAATTTGTTGGCACTGTCATGGAAGATGTTTTAACATATACTGGAGTACATAAAAACGTTGAAACCATTTGCTGCCATTATTTTGCATTATTTTGAGGCGGGATGGAAGAATATAGCCGAGATTGACAACAGCTAGATTGATTAAGAATGTTTAAGAATTTGTTAACGCCAATGTTCGAAATGAAGATGTATTACAAAATTGTTTTCTTCGGACACGAAACCAGAATATCATCAACGGCAAATCATTTGCATTGCCAAATCAAATTCATTTAGTTTTTCTTATATTATTTTTTAAATGAAATGTTGGTCACCAGATCCTGTTTATCTTAAATGAATCTGGGTGCATTTCGTTCCTTGCAATCTAAATAGCAGCTAGGATATACAAGTATTTTCAAGTTAGAATGTCTGGTATGTAACAGTTTAATCAACTGGTTAAAGCATGGGGTTGACGCATATATAGCGAGTTTCTGTTTTTTTCGCGACCATACATATTTCTCCAGTCTTCGCCTCGGGAAGTAGATCTGGTCTCGGAAAGCCAGAAACTTATCCCTCAAACCCAAATATTGCTTAACTGTGGTATGAGTGCTCAGATATTCATAAATTCTAATTCTATACACTGCTGCATACTTAAATCCCTGAGACGTTAATGACCTACATGATTCGTATGTCGTATTGTTCCTTGACATACGCGTTACTTCTTTAATGTTATTAATTGTATGTTTATAATAAATTTGGAAACAGTTCATGATTTAGGGAAAATCCTTAACTTAAATTCCCCTATAAGAAAGCATTTCAGAATTTAAGGAACGTTTTTCAGCTAAGATTGTTTTTCCTTGTATAAAAATAATGCTTTCTCTAGACAATGATAAGGACCGTTGATGAAAACGGGGTCTAGTGTAATATTTTAAGTTTACTCGTTTAACTCATTTAAAATGACTACAAAAACATAGCTAGAAAGTTCAATACTGATTCTGTACTAACATTTTTTTCTGCATATTTTGCTATCTTCTGTTGATTCTTATGCAACTGAAGCATAAGAAAATTAAATATTTCCAGCCGCGTGACACTTCAAACGGAACAACCTATTTGCTCAATTTTCGCCGTCGTCACAATTTGATAAACTGTCGACGTCGTCAAGGCTACGATTATGACACCATAACGAACAGGCGACGTAGCTGGTTGGTAATATTCGCGGAGGACATATCTTTCGCTGAGTCAGAAGGCATAAGATATAGCGAGGAAATAATTAATAAGCCAATATTTAAATATAGACAAAAGTTGTTTACCGCATAGTGTTAATAGGGCATGGCTGCTTGAAATTTCATACCCGCGCACTTGGTCCGACTGGGATAAACCCAAAATATTACATGTAGCCTCGGGGGAAAATAACAGCCATACAGTTCGGCATTTGGAAATCATATTTCATTCTAATTTTTGATATATATATATATATATATTGCCACTGATGTCTCAGTATGTTACATGCCTCGAACGAGAATCAGTTATTTCGAATGTGGTAGACATTGTGCCTATATTTAATCATGTGGCCATCAAAGCTCATTACCTCTTTTGTTTGTCACTAATGGCTATGTAGACAATTACACCAGTGTTAAGTTGGCACCAAACATAGCAAAGTCAATAATGTGTAGCGGTCTCGAAAGAAAGTACTGCCTAGCCAGAACATCAGTTGTCATGAAGTAGATAAACAAATATTCCAATCGATATGCTTTGAACGAATATGACAAACCAATTTTTCAACTGTAACATGGTAAGGTGTGTAATAAATATCTTAACTCATTTACGATCGCATTCGGCTTTCAGCCAACCAAATGGAATTGCTTTAACACCTGAAAAACATATTAAGCTGATAACTTTTTTCCCTGTGAATTTATTTCATATTATGTGTCCTTAAAGAGGACGAGTACTTTTCTGTGTTTTATCTTTGTATGGTAGTATTGTCTAGGTCAAGTGTGGGGTACCTATTGACAAACGTGCGATCGATTTGTCCTTACTTTTGTTATTATATCTCCCGTGGTATATCTATTCACACCGCTATACAATGAAATATTGTGTTTCTAATTTTGTGTCATCTGCGATCATACAGAGTTATTACTTATACTGTATCATACATTTATGGGTGTTAATATACTATACAAAGATACTTAAAGTAATAAGGGCAAAGAGTCTAGAGTACGTCATACCTGCCTGCACTTCTTATTAAATGCAAATAAATTAATAATGCTTACAAAAATGTACCTTAATCTAGGAGAGTCAATACAAAGGATAATTTTGAATACTAGATAAATAGATAATATTATCGATATGTACTTTAAGCAAACCGCTAAATACAGAAAATTACAGACAAACTTTGCGCGGAAAAAAAATCATAAATATTCATACAAAAAAAAATAAGATTTGAACAATTCTGCTTGATGTACTTTCGCTAGGTGTATTGCTCATTTATATTCCCCTGTGCTAATCAACTATTTACATATATATATAAAACCAATCATCATAGGAACATTTTGGCATACTGTAAAACAAATTATTTCACATGTGATTAATTTTCGCGTATTTCACGAGCGAGCAAAGTCGCGAAATTAAATCGCTGCGAAAAACTCTTTAAGCGTGAAAACGCGAAATAAGTCGCCGCGAAAATATTTTGGTTTACAGAACTCAGATATCAGGAAGTTAATCATTATCAATAACTACAATACAAATGCATTTCGTTTTTTCTTCGCATTTGATATCAAATCATTAAACTCCAATAAGATTACAAGTTTAATGACCCTGATGTGTACACTGATCCATCTTTCTACTTGAACACAATGCCTTACTACAGTTGGCGCATTATCTAAATGGCAGTTTAAAATCATTGAAAGGAAAGCAATGCGAGACTGAAAGCAATAAATATTTCCCGCATTTTAAACACAAGGTCACCAAAATTATTAGAATTCACTTCAATTTCTGGTGACAAATGGTATTGGAATCAATGTTTATTTTATACAAACATCGGTTGATAATCCTCCTGTTTCCTTCAGAAAATAATAGTTAAGTAAAAACAGCAGTTTTGTGAATAAAAATAGGCATTAAATCGTTGGATTATTATTGAATGTTTTTTGGCTATAATAAAACGAGTACCCTCTTGTTATCATGCGTATTATGCAAGCACAAACTATTCTTTCACGTGATTGTATTTCAGTTGTGTATAGTTAATGTTAAGATATGTCGTTAATGATTTTCTTTAAGCAAGAAGATATCTTATTGTCCACATTATACATAATCATCTCATACTGAATTCTAAATCTAGGATACGCCATAATTTTCTTTATCAGTACACCTCTGTTTTTATTTCAATTGCGTCAATACTAGCTTATACCCATGCCATCTGATCAACGTAAAACTGTTTCTCCTGAAGGTTTGCTTTCTAGATGGTAATATTTAGGTTTAACTAACATGGATTTTATCTGATTTTTTATAGGCTTGGTTAAAACGTTATACAGTTGGTGTATACAAATGATTGTACAAACATACACATGTGAATGGCGAAATTCAATATGAAGTCATTTATGTAATACGAAACAGAAAAACACATTAAGGTGTTTCGTCCTTCTAGAACTTTCGTCATATTCAATAACTCATTTTTGCTATAAGTTATGACATATTTCTTGTTTCTTTTGTGGCAGTTTTAAAATCCATATATTTTGCCGATTCTAAAAAGTCAATTGTTAACGAAAGTTGACCTAGATTTGTACGTCGTCGATTAAGCAAAGGACGCTTGCTCAATGCGGAATACCTGGTCCTATTTTATTTGGGGGTTTTCATGAGTCTCTATGCAAATCTATATTTTATCTTTTGTCCCCGTTTAACCATTTTGGAGTTGGAATTATGGTTTCGTTATCATGTCGGTATCCTTTATTGTTGCTTTTCCCACGCAAGTCTTACTTGTCATTATCTTTTCTTTTTTTTTTTACAGTTTTAGCATTTTTGTTTTTGAAACATTCACCATCTCATTGTCTCATCATCATCATATTGTTTTGACCCTGGTAAATTATATATATTTACACAAGGTCTTTCTTCACCGATGAGCTATGCGTACGTGATCTTATTGTATTCTTATCTCAATTTTTTATTTCAATTTTCTTTACATAATATACATACAAATGTATGTACGTACGTTGAACACGAAGTGGAATCAACAACATATTAAGAAATAATCATGTACAGAGTTTAGGTTAAAGTTTATACATAACGCAATAGGCAAGTTATGCCCATGTGCTACACCAGTTATAACCATTTATGTACAGTAGTGGACTGACAATGATAATGGTACAGCAGGTTTGGTTTGGTTTGGTTTATTTTGTTTAACGTCCTATTAACAGCTAAGGTCATTTAAGGACGGCCTCCCGTGCGTGCGACATGCATGCGTATTGTGAGTGCGTATGTGTGTTTTGGGAGGCTGCGGTATGTTCGTGTTAAGTCTTCTTGTGATAGGCCGGAACTTTTGCCGATGTATAGTGCTACCTCACTGAAGCATACTGCCGAAGACGCCCAGCAGGACATCCCACCCGGTCACATTATACTGACAACGGGGGAACCAGTCGTCCCACTCCTAATATGTTCAGCGCTAAGCAGGAGTAACAACTACCATTTTTAATGACTCTGGTATGTCTCGGCCAGGGGACAGACCCCAAAGCCTTCCTCAAAGGGCGGACACTCAACTGAAGGCCAAAAGGGAGGTATTGTCAAAGGAGACATTAGGAAGAAGAAAGTTGTTCAGAAAGAAGAGAAAAGAAAATATCCCAAATTTAGTCGCCTCTTACGATCATGCAATGGGGGCAGCAGGTACAATTCTTACGCCCTACCTGCAGGGTAGGTACAGCAGGTTGTTTTCAATAACTTACAAAGAGGTACTGATATTGACAATGGTACAGCTGGTGGTTTTTCAATAAATTACAATGAGGTACCGAAATTATAGAAGAAAACATTACCAATGAGAAATTCTTGTTTTTAGTTTAAATCACAATGAATTGATTTTAAGGTTTCCTGGGTCTCACGTTTGCCCCTAGAGAGGGGGCAAACTCTACTATAGTTTAGATAGGGAAATCACAACTTTGACCTTCATTTGTGTGATTTCTATTGGGATTAATTCTAATTTTGTAAACATTATCAGTATGGGATGACAGCTTGATGGTTTGAACATATTAGCCTGACTGACCCCCTGGGCTGATGGGTAGGGCCAAAAAGGGTCAATAAAATTAATTAAGATATTTCAAAACTCAGGTGACTTTTCAGGCCCATGGGCCTCTTGTTCACTGAAATTAAACACATTAGACGGCGAACAGGAACAATAGGGATTAATTATTTCAAACAGCACTGTATTACATATGAATATTTTCGATTTAATTGTAACAAAGCGAATAGGCTTCATGTCAAACAGTATTTCACATAATGCGATCAAGCAGTGCCTCTTATTTCATTTGCCATATACATAAAGAATAACAAGTGTCTTAATGTTTTTCGATATGAAGATGGTATCAATGCTATAAATTTAATGAAATTTGGTTGGAGATAGAGTTAATATTTTTACTGTGTGTCTGTATATAGGGGACATTACATTGTCAAGTGATAATCGTCTTATACTTTTTCACAACGATAAAGATAAAGGTGATTATTCATAATCGATAGGAGTGTATGTTATGCAACATTGACACGTAGATCCCCAATGTCAGTGTTCAAGCTATTCCGTCTCGCCAGATTCGACATCATGGCATACTTATTACGGATTAGGTTGACACATGCGCCAAGCTCTTAGCTGTTGCAGTGACGCCTTAGCAAAGGTAGATACATGGACATATTCGTTAATACTCGTATCTAAAGGGATCTATATTGCAGAAAAGCATGCAAATACGGGAATCAATGCTACAGTCAAGATTTCTCTATGATGGTTGTTACAGAGACACTTGTAAATATGGTGATCTTGGCTACAGTGATGATTGCATCAAAGAGGATACATTTCATAGTGACACGTGTATCAAAGGGCTCCAGGTCTTTTGTACAATTCTATGTTATTGCAGGTGGTATCCAACAATGCTTGTTGTCCTTTATATGATGATGTAACAGGTTCAGAACATACACTAGTTCTTTGGATCAATATTCAAAATTTATGAAAATATACTGAATTTTTTAACTCTCCACGTTTATATCTTTGCTACTTTGAGTTTCATCAGTCAGCTCCGTGGCTTTGATAAACAGTGACTAGTACTAGAAGAAGGAAACAGCTGTGTGACAGTTTCATTTAGTTTTAGTTCCTGCTGTATATATAATTCTCAATTGATATTGACAGTTGCAATTGTCTTGCTTGTCCTTTGTACAATCCATAGCAACACTTGTATTTAAAGTGACATTGTCCCAGAGAAACTGGAATCATAGCTTACCATTGTCACTGCTTATTGTGTTACCAACACAACACAGAACACCGATGTCATCACAAGGTCAAAATTATAATTCAAAATCGATAAATCAAGGCAAAAAACAAACAAACTATTAGATATGAACGGAGACCCTTGAAAAAGTACAAAGATTATATTACCAGGTGATCTAATCTCTTTTGCTTCATCTGCGACACTCGCCATACAAATTTAGGTCAAATTCGGGTAATGTCATGTCCTCTAAATGAGAACTAGGGTGGTAGTAATGGAACCGCTCGGTATATCAGCAAGTATCGAGTACCTCTGACATAAGGACACAAATATTTCCAAATGAAATCATGATGTTTACCCTACAACTTCCCCATGGTCTGTAGAACCTTGTGTTGTTCATTTTTCAGGATATGAGTGTAAAAAACGGTGAAAGTTTAAACATCAATCTCATATATCAATAACATTTAGTACCGTATCAAAACCCCAAATAATCTGTGATATTTTCTTAACTTGCGAATAAATAAACGTTTTGTTCTCGCTTCATCCATGACACTCCACAAATGACCCCCGATTTATAACATGTAGATGGTCAGTTCTTCTAGTCTATATGCTAACCCTGAAATCTTTGAGATTGTCAGTTCTGTCTAGTCTGATTATAGCTTCAGTTTTTATACAGTATAACTGTCTAGATCACGTACGAAGTGGTCATCATTATATCTTGTTTCTGAAATGTCTTATCTATTTCGAGTGCCAAATTGAATACTGCTCGTTGTTGATATCAATCTTGGGGATCATTTGTATGTGTATACATATTCCTAATTTACCTTCCACACCAGACAGAGGATTCGCATTCCACAACGTTAAGTCGACTTGATAGCTGACAGTAATTGACTTGTCGTAAGCAGTATCGTCGACTGTGGCTAGTAAGTTTGAGAAATACAACGCGAAGTGGTCAAGGTTGGTGCTGATTTCAAACCAAAATAACTTTCAACACTTCTTTTGTTTTTATCGTGTTATATTTACATGGGTTTGCCCTGGACAGGGAATACAATAAGTGGCATTATTCCTATGACATCATTGATCCCTTTGCGAATTCACCGACAATAATTTTCGGAATTACGACAGCGATGCCACTATTAATATTTTGATACTGATATAGATTACCACAGCGAAGTCATTGTAATTGGCTTCGTTTCAACATATTGCACATCGATTGGCTTCATGTCAACATTTGGAGCTCATTTGCGATGCCAAGTTTGGAATTACTTTCGTAAAGAACGCCAAGTGGTCAATGTCAACACCATGTAATTTATATTTCAATCTCGCATCTATTTCTGCTTTAGCGAAAAACATTTCATCGCATCTATGAGATTATGTAATCACACTTAACCCCTAATATTGCTAATTAATATAAGAATTTGAGCACCATGCTAGCCTCCAGCTAACTTTCAATCAATTCATTAACATTGCATACGTGTGTTTTAGTGTAACACTGACAAAGACCATGGATATTTCGGTATTATCTAGAATAGACAATACAGATTAATTCTAGGTATGAAATGGAATATTGTACCGCAATACTAAATCAACTATACAAGCACAGCCAATTACACTACAACTTACTGATTACACTAACACAACAATAATTACACTACAACTCACTGATTACACAAACACAGCAATAATTACACTACAACTTACTCATTACACAAACACAACAATAATTACACTACAACTTACTCATTACACAAACACAACAATAATTACACTACAACTTACTGATTACACAAACACAGCAATAATTACACTACAACTTACTGATTACACAAACACAACAATAATTACAAATACAAACACCATTACACAAACACAACAAATGAATTACACTACAACTACTCATTACACAAACACAACAAAATTACACTACAACTACTGATTACACAAACACAAATTACACTACAACTTACTGATTACACAAACAAACAATACATACACTAACTACTATACACAACACAAAAAACACTACAACTTACCAACAAAACAACAAATAATTACACTACAACCTACTGATAACACAAACACAACAATAATTACACTACAACTTACTCATTACACAAACACAACACATAATTACAAATCACTTACACAAACACAATAATACACTACAACTACTGATACACAACACACAAATACACTACAACTGATTACACAACACAACATAATACACATACTCATTACACAAACACAGCAATAATTACACTACAACTTACTGATTACACAAACACAACAATAATTACACTACAACTTACTGATTACACAAACACAACAATAATTACACTACAACTTACTCATTACACAAACACAACAATAATTACACTACAACTTACTCATTACACAAACACAAGCAATAATTACACTACAACTTACTGATTACACAAACACAACAATAATTACACTACAACTTACTCATTACACAAACACAACAATATTACACTACAACTTACTCATTACACAAACACAACAATAATTACACTACAACTTACTCATTACACAAACACAGCAATAATTACACTACAACTCACTCATTACACAAACACAACAATAATTACACTACAACTTACTGATTACACAAACACAAGCAATAATTACACTACAACTTACTGATTACACAAACACAACAATAATTACACTACAACTTACTCATTACACAAACACAGCAATGATTACACTACAACTTACTCATTACACAAACACAGCAATAATTACACTACAACTTACTGATTACACTAACACAGCAATAATTACACTACAACTTACTCATTACACAAACACAGCAATAATTACACTACAACTTACTCATTACACAAACACAGCAATAATTACACTACAACTTACTCATTACACAAACACAGCAATAATTACACTACAACCTACTCATTACACAAACACAGCAATAATTACACTACAACTTACTGATTACACAAACACAACAATAATTACACTACAACTTACTCATTACACAAACACAGCAATAATTACACTACAACTTACTCATTACACAAACACAGCAATAATGCTTACACTACAACTTACTGATTACACAAACACAGCAATAATTACACTACAACTTACTCATTACACAAACACAGCAATATTACACTACAACTTACTCATTACACAAACACAGCAATAATTACACTACAACTTACTGATTACACAAACACAACAATAATTACACTACAACTTACTCATTACACAAACACAACAATGATTACACTACAACTTACTCATTACACAAACACAGCAATAATTACACTACAACTTACTGATTACACAAACACAACAATAAATACACTACAACTTACTCATTACACTAACACAACAATAATTACACTACAACTCACTGATTACACTAAGACAACAATAATTACACTACAACTTACTCATTACACTAATACAGCAATAATTACACTACAACCTACTGATAACACAAACACAACAATAATTACACTACAACTTACTCATTACACAAACACAACAATAAATACACTACAACTTACTGATTACACAAACACAACAATAATTACACTACAACTTACTCATTACACAAATACAACAATAATTACACTACAACTTACTCATTACACAAACACAACAATAATTACACTACAACTCACTGACTACACAAACACAACAATAATTACACTACAACTTACTCATTACACAAACACAGCAATAATTACACTACAACTTACTCATTACACAAACACAACAATAATTACACTACAACTTACTCATTACACAAACACAGCAATAATTACACTACAACTTACTCATTACACAAATACAACAATAATTACACTACAACTTACTCATTACACAAATACAACAATAATTACACTACAACTTACTCATTACACAAACACAACAATAATTACACTACAACTCACTGATTACACAAACACAACAATAATTACACTACAACTCACTCATTACACAAACACAGCAATTAATACACTACAACTGACTGATTACACAAACACAACAATAATTACACTACAACTTACTCATTACACAAACACAGCAATAATTACACTACAACTTACTGATTACACTAACACAGCAATAATTACACTACAACTTACTCATTACACAAACACAACAATAATTACACTACAACTTACTCATTACGCCAACACAGCAATTAATACACTACAACTTACTCATTACACAAACACAACAATGATTACACTACAACTTACTCATTACACAAACACAGCAATAATTACACTACAACTTACTGATTACACAAACACAACAATAAATACACTACAACTTACTCATTACACTAACACAGCAATAATTACACTACAACTCACTGATTACACAAACACAGCAATATTACACTACAACTTACTGATTACACTAAACACAACAATAATTACACTACAACTTACTCATTACACAAAAACACCAATGATTACACTACAACTTACTCATTACACAAACATAGCAATTAATACACTACAACTTACTGATTACACAAACACAGCAATAATTACACTACAACTTACTGATTACACAAACACAGCAATAATTACACTACAACTTACTGATTACACAAACACAGCAATGATTACACTACAACTTACTCATTACACAAAAACACCAATGATTACACTACAACTTACTGATTACACAAACACAACAATAATTACACTACAACTTACTCATTACACAAACACAGCAATAATTACACTACAACTTACTGATTACACAAACACAGCAATAATTACACTACAACTTACTGATTACACAAACACAGCAATAATTACACTACAACTTACTCATTACACAAACACAACAATAATTACACTACAACTTACTGATTACACAAACACAACAATAATTACACTACAACTTACTCATTACACAAACACAGCAATAATTACACTACAACTTACTGATTACACAAACACAACAATAATTACACTACAACTTACTCATTACACAAACACAGCAATAATTACACTACAACTTACTGATTACACTAAACACAACAATAATTACACTACAACTTACTCATTACACAAACACAACAATAATTACACTACAACTTACTGATTACACTAACACAACAATAATTACACTACAACTTACTCATTACACAAATACAGCAATAATTACACTACAACTTACTGATTACACAAACACAGAATGATTACACTACAACTTACTCATTACACAAACACAGCAATAATTACACTACAACTTACTGATTACACTAAACACAGCAATAATTACACTACAACTTACTGATTACACAAACACAGCAATAATTACACTACAACTTACTGATTACACAAACACAGCAATAATTACACTACAACTTACTGATTACACAAACACAACAATAATTACACTACAACTTACTGATTACACAAACACAGCAATAATTACACTACAACTTACTGATTACACAAACACAGCAATAATTACACTACAACTTACTCATTACACAAACACAGCAATAATTACACTACAACTTACTGATTACACAAACACAACAATAATTACACTACAACTTACTCATTACACAAACACAGCAATAATTACACTACAACTTACTCATTACACAAACACAGCAATAATTACACTACAACTTACTCATTACACAAACACAGCAATAATTACACTACAACTTACTGATTACACAAACACAGCAATAATTACACTACAACTTACTGATTACACAAACACAGCAATAATTACACTACAACTTACTCATTACACAAACACAACAATAAATACACTACAACTTACTGATTACACTAACACAGCAATAATTACACTACAACTTCACTGATTACCTAAACACCAGCAAATAAATACACTACAACTTACTGATTACACTAAACAACAGCAATAATTACACTACAACTACTATTACACAACACAGCAATATTACACTAAAACTACTGATTACACAAAACACAACAATAATACACTACAATTACTCATTACAAACAAGCAAATAATACACTACAACTTATCATTACACAAACACACAATAATTACACTACAATACTACTATCACAACACACAATAAATACACTACAACTTTACTATTACACAAACAGCATATACACTACAATCACCATTACAAAACACAACATAATACAACAACTTATCATACACAAACACAGCAATAATACACACACTTATATACACAAACACACATAATCACTACACACTCATTCACAACCTAAAATACAACAACTTACTCAACACTAACACACCACGGCTTACTGAATACACAACGACTTACTAAATTCAAAACCACTTACTAAATACACAACCACTCACTAAATTCACAACCAATCATTAAATACACAGCCACTTACTAAATACACAGCCACTTACTAAATGCACAACCACTCACTAAATTCTCAACCAATCATTAAATACACAGCCACTTACTAAATTCACACAACTAATCATTAAATACACAACGACTTACTAAATACACAACCAATAATTAAATACACAACCACTTACTAAATACACAACCAATAATTAAATACACAACCACTTACTAAATACACAACCACTTACTAAATACACAGCCACTTACTAAATACACAACCACTCACTAAATACACAACCACTTACTAAATACACAGCCACTTACTAAATACATAACCACTCATTAAATACACAACCAATCATTAAATACACAACCAATCATTAAATACACAACCAATCATTAAATACACACCCACTTACTAAATACACCGTCATTTTCTTAATACACTTTTACCTACTTGATACAAAAACTATTACTAAATATATAACTACCTACTCAATACACTTCCATCTGCTAGATATACAACCACCTACTGCAATGTTAATATACAGCCACTTACTTAAGACACAACTATTTACTAAATACACAGCCACCTACTAAATATACAGCCACTTACTTAAGACACAACTATTTACTAAATACACAACCACCTACTAAATATACAGCCACTTACTTAAGAAACAACCATTTACTAAATACACAACCACCTACTAAATATACAGCCACTTACTTAAGAAACAACCATTTACTAAATACACAACCACCTACTAAATATACAGTCACTTACTTAAGACACAACCATTTACTACATGTAAATAAACAACCACCTACTAAATACACAGTCACTTACTTAAGAAACAACCATTTACTAAATACACAGCCACTTACTTAAGACACAACCACCTACTAAATACACAACCACTAACTAAATACACAACCAGTTACTAAAGACAACCATTCACTACATATACAGTCTAATTACTAAATATACAGCCAATTACTAAATACACAACAACTTACTAAATACATTAACGCTTTATCAATACACCACCATTTACCGAATACACAGTTATCAAATACAAAACAACTTTCTAAATACACAACCACTAACTCAATATATATCCACTTACTAAATACACTATCATTCACTTAATGCACACAGGGGCCGCGGTGGTCGAGTGGTTAAGATGTCCCGACACTTTATCACTAGCCCTCCACCTCTGGGTTGCGAGTTCGAAACCTACGTACTGACCGTAGGCCAGTGGTTTTTCTCCGGGTACTCCGGCTTTCCTCCACCTCGAAAACCTGGCACGTCCTTAAATGACCCTGGCTGTTAATAGGACGTTAAACAAAAACAAACCAAAACAAACCAAAACTTAATACACAACCACTTGTTGTATACATGTACATAGCTACTACCTAAAAACAGTAGCAGTTACTTTAACTACATCATAACTCACTAAATACACAACCACTTATTTTATACATAGCCAGTAGCTAAAAACAGTATCAGTTAATAAATACATTATCACTCACTAAATACACAACCACTTATTTTATACATAGCCAGTAGCTAAAAACAGTATCAGTTAATAAATACATTATCACTCACTTAATACATAACCACTTATTTTATACAAAGCCACTAACTAAAAACAGTATCAGTTACGTAATGCACAATCATTCACTAATTACTCAACCACTTACTACAAAAAGAATATAACTTCCTCTTATTTGATACAATATTGCGAAATTAAGTACACTGTCAGTCAGAAATATACACAACCACAATGTAAACTACATGTATATACATATTGTATACGTAGTTACCGTAATGATAGACATGCTCCCAAATTGCCTTGATTCACCACAATCACCGACATTGTTTTAGAATAAGATACGCTGGTAAGATATCTAGGCATATTTTCGATATAGAATTGGAATTTAAGCAAAAATAGCGCCTTTTAATATATATTTATGGATCAAGTTATTACACAGCTTTATATTCCGCAGCAATGTTATGTACCAGAAGAATGGAAATCAAGAAGGGAATTCGGGAGAAACAAAAATATCCTGAACAAATGTTGAAATGTATCAGGGAAGGATCTTCAACCCTAAATGTTATCACTATTTGTTTGGATATCGGATAAGGACACTAACTTATATATCATGTTCACTATGCATTCGGATCAAAACGTGGCGTACAAGGTAACTGTAAACATCGAGGCTTTAAAGTCATCCAGTATGGCGTACCAGCCAGCAGCGGAAACGAGTGCATAAGAGGCAAGCAAGTACATATTATATATGAATATTGTATTATATACAGTAAATGCAAAATAATGACTATCAATTGCACAATACATCTGCAAGCAGTATGAACCAAACATGAACTATTCATCTAATAAATGAGATGGCTATCAAGTTAGGGAAAAAACATTCGGGCCAAAAGTCAAAATCTCAACTAATAAAAAGACCTGCCGCTGACCGCCACTGGTGAGATATCGATTGATTATTTTTTACCTATAATACATCGAAAATTATTTTTTCACTGATGAAAAAGGTGACTTTTTTTCTGATTAGACCAATCAAAACACTGCTTACAAACGACGATGGGGAAAATTAAAAGCTGACCCGGTATATTTTGTTATGAAAGTGTAATAAATTGAATATATAACAGTGTCTTCAGTAATACCAATTTTAATTCACTCGTGTGGTTAATATTTTGATATTTTCACGAGTCCGCAATCGATATATTAGCCCAACTCGTGAAATATATTTGGTATTACTTATTTACCCAACAGTAGGCACGTTTACACGATGGAATCACACAGCGTATATTGTGGTGAACATAAAACTACCAATAAAACCTGTACTTTAACAGTAGTTCAGAGATCTACACCTGTTAGGCCTAAAGAGCAGTTCGTTATATTGATGCATGACACAGAGCCAATAAACGAATTTGTGTTTGATGACTATAATGTAAACAACGAAATATGTTCCTAGTTTATTTACGAGAGGTTATTCACATCAGCTGTTCAAAGTGACAAAGTTCAAAAACGATATCAAAGGCTGAACACAGTTGGAAACAGTTAATGAAGCAATGTTCTGATTTATTTGAACTTTTATAACGGATACAGTATACTAAATGTCAAATCAAAAATAATTAATTCTGAGATTTGTAAGATTTATTGACACACCTGTATGATAATATCCCGTGCTGATGCAAAAAATATGCGAATGTTAATATATTTAAAAGCATGTTATTATTTGAAACAGTTACATATAATTAAAATCAAATGTGACGAAACTTACATTACTTTGACCCGGGGTTCTGTATTTCCTCTTTCAATTGTTAATTGGTAATCAAAATATTGTATTAATATTTGTCTACGACCTTCAATGTCTACTATATGAGAAATACAACTGGACATAGCGGTAGATATGACTGACTGCGGTTACCTACCTCATAATACATACGTGTATATCATATGCATAATGACATCAATCCTACGGACTATTTATGTTAAAACAGTGCAATTATTATGATGTTCATGGTAGGGAACACCAAAATTAACTGCCATTCCAGTTTATTGTCGCCAGAATGACTCTGAATAAATTTGATTTCCCCTTCAGGCATGATTTGTCTGGGAAGTTTGTCTCGCCTATCCGTAATTGTCTGATATTTTGCATCACACCAAAGGCTGATTCGTAACATAACCGAATCATATGAACACGTGACACAAATTGGAGACCTTTGGTCTGCTAGTAACTAGTATTGTGGAGAAGTCCATACCATGTAACAATTCCGTAATATATATAGAGTTAATGTATCGAATAACGAAACAAACGACATCATGTTTGCTGGGTTCTTCTTCTAATAAAACTCTTCAATAATGCTATTGGCCATTAAAACTATAACTAACACAACTGTACTATCAAGGTGAAAAGGCCTAATTGATCTAAAATATACCCACTCTCGTCACTATTACACAAGAGGCAAAATCTACGTGTAGGTCCAATGTTGGTAAATATGATTAAAGCAAATGTTAACTTCATTAGGACACATGTAGGTTCCATTGGTGCACAGACATACATTTTATAAGTTTACACGTAAACTTCATCAATGCACAAGTAAACTTCATGACTTCATCGGTAAGTTTCGTTAGTGCACAGGTTAGTTTCATTAATTAAGACACATGTGATTTCATTGAGACATAGGTAAATTTCATTGATACATCGGTAAATGTCATTAAGACACGTGTAAATTTCATTGAGACACAGGTAATTCAATTAGTGCACAGGTGAATTTCATTGAGACACAGTTTAAAATATTTGGTACAGAAGGGTTGGGACTAATAAATTAGGCATATTCCTTCTTCAGTATGAATAATTATTAATAATGATAATTTTGAGTTTTATATGCTGCTACATGTATATCACAACAACACAGTCGTCCCAAAGCGGTTCACAAATATATCATCCGTGGTTAATAGGCCTTTAGAAACATGCCAATGTCTTTCTAAACTCTCGGGATCATACAGCCGGAGCTGTTATTTGGAGAGGATTGGAACACTACAGAGTAAAGTATCTTGTTCAAGGATACAACACAGTACCGGTGCCGTACCGGGACTCGAACTACCCAGCCTTCGGTCACGTAGCCCTGCGTTTTACCACCAGGCCACCTCCATGAATTAATGAGGTGATTAAATTCAACACATACAGTAGCATATTGGTGGGGCGCGATCGTTGACGTCAATAGTTAACGATGTAATTTTGACGATTATTCCCCTTTTCGACCTTGGCCCAAGTTTGAACGGGATTATTCACTTTTTGTCAGATTACTTGACACCTATTACTCAATGGATTCCATGATATTTATTGCATTTTGCCTGTTATCTGTAGTTGTGCTCTGAGGAATATTGATCGTGTTAACTTAATCAGGACAACATTTGCCACTCAATCCTGAACACTAGAATACATTAATTAAAATTTTATTTTATATGTTACATTTTCAGTGTTTAAATTGCTAGGCGTAAATGCGTTTTTTCTGAAAGAATCAAACAACAAAGGAAAAAGAAAAACACTTAAGGGTTTCGGTCTGTCAAGTGACGGGACAAATACCAAATATTCTGATGATAAATTCTATTTTTGTAATGTTTGAAGATATTCTTTCAACAACGATGTTCAACATTTCAATAATCTAGCTATTCCCGTCACAATTATATTGACCAGCATGTCGGTCGGTCGTTTACACTTCCGCAATTCAAATCGAATCAAAGAAATCAGATATATTTCGAGTTTAGAAGAGACATAGCCGGCGACATAGATGGCGACCTGTTGTTTCTATTCTCCATTTGTTAATGTTCCGTTTCTTGACCGTAGCAATCATGCTTACCCATCTTTCCATGTTTATAGTTATTTCGATAACCGTCGTTTTGTCGTAATAGTTATGTTTTTTTCCAGACGGCACAAACTGTAGGCTGCTCAGGCTCATTATGGAAGTTTTTTTATCTTTAAAACTGGAATCAAACGTCTTGTGTTATAGGAATATTTTTGGTTTTCCTATTATGACGGTAATTATGTCTGCATTATCTTCGTTTGACTGGAATACATTATCTTATTCCCATAATAGTTATTTGTATGAATTTCAATTAACATTCATTCTTAATTCCAGAAGCTTCGATCAAAACATTTTCTTATTTGTTTACCATGTTTTATCAAGGGCATTGATGGACATATCTAAGTCCATGCACAGACTAAGGACATACATCAGACGCTCAAACTTATAGACTTAGTATGACTGTTGCAAATGTGGCCGCGTCACATATTCTACTTTCGTCTGTGTGACAGTAACCCTTGGGATTGACCTGGGTACCGAAAATAACCACGCTTTTTTTTTTATGTTTTTCCGTCCCAGTTTGCTCGAAAGACGAGATCACGGCTGCAGTGTATGAAACGTCTTTTAATTCGTGTTGGTCTGTCTGCATTAACTGGTACCATCTGACGCTCAAAAACTGTTAATTGACTTTTGTTTATACGGTGTCTTTGCTGGGATCCGAGGTTGTGTGATGGATGACCTTTTCATGTTGATTGTACATGTAACACCTGGTTGTTATAGATCTCGTTGGCTAGTCAAGACATTTCACAGTGCTCCCTCTGTTTCGTGCAGACGTTTGATACCTAGCTGTCTACTATATGGCCCTATCTTTCCTTGAAGTCGACTGATGTTTGAATAAATAATTTCACTTTCAATTTCGATCGACTTTGACGCAATTAGCAAACGGTCTACCAAGTTCGGTTGTTTATGCATCAACTGTCCGGTATTTTAGTTTTTTTTGTCGCAAAACCTTGTCTCGTTTATCTGAATTAGAGGGTGGAAAAATTGCATTGTCGCATTGGACGTGTCAGTCTGGTATGTGATGGTCACAGTGGACGTGTCAGTCTAGTATGTCGTGGTCACAGTGGACGTATCAGTCTAGTATGTCATTGTCACAGTGGACGTGTCAGTCTGGTATGTCATGTTCACAGTGGACGTGTCAGTCTGGTATGTCATGGTCACAGTGGACGTGTCAGTCTGGTATGTCATGGTCACAGTGGACGTGTCAGTCTGGTATGTCATGGTCACAGTGGACGTGTCAGTCTGGTATAACATGGTCAGAAAACAGATTCTCAACCAACAGGTAACAAATGAAGCTGAAACATCTAGAACCTTGACATTTCTTAAAGAGTTTTAGTAAAAATATCGTTCGGGCATCTTACGCATTATATAGCTACTTAATAAAAACTTAATAAAATCAAATGAGAACAATAACTAGGAATTAACACTATCCGATTCGTCTAGACAGGTACATCTTTCTTTCCGATATCAGCAAGTATTGGACTATTGTGCAGATTACTGTGGACGGAGATACGGGTATTAGAGACTGGCGGGCATTACTAATACCGGTATCCCAGATAAATGGCATGTATGATAATGTACAGATATCTCAGATAAAAGGCCGATATAATGATAACGGTACCTAAGATAAATGGCCGATATGATAAAACTGGTATCCCACATAAATGACATGTATAATAATACAGGTATCTCAGGTAAATTGCCGGTATGATAAAACAGGTATCGCATTGGGAGGCCTAAGATACCGTGTTTCTGGGAGGCCTAATATACCGTGTTTTCTGGAAGGCCTAAGATACCGTGTTCCTGGGAGGCCTAAGATACCGTGTTCCTGGGAGGCCTAATATACCGTGTTTCTGGGAGGTCGAATATACCGTGTTTCTGGTAGGCCTAAGATATCGTGTTCCTGGGAGGCCTAATATACCATGTTCCTGGGAGGCCTAAGATACCGTGTTCGTTGGAGGCCTAAGATACCGTGTTCGTTGGAGGCCTAAGATACCGTGTTCCTGGGAGGCCTAAGATACCGTGTTCCAGGAAGGCCTAAGATATCGTGTTCCTGGAAGGCCTAAGATACCGTGTTCCTGGAAGGCCTAAGATATCGTGTTCCTGGGAGGCCTAAGATATCGTGCTTTTGGGTGTCCTAAGATACCGTGTTACTGGGAGGCCTAAGATATCGTGCTTCTGGGTGTCCTAAGATACCGTGTTACTGGGAGGCCTAAGATACCGTGTTCCTAGGAGGCCTAAGATACCGTGTTTCTGGGAGGCCTAAGATACCGTGTTCCTGGGAGGCCTAAGATACCGTGTTCCTGGGAGGCCTAAGATACCGTGTTACTTCGAGGCCTAAGATACCGTGTTACTTCGAGGCCTTATATGCCGTGTTTCTGGGAGGCCTTATATACCGTGTTTCTGGGAGGCCTAAGATACCGTGTTTCTGGGAGGCCTAAGATACCGTATTTCTTGGAGGCCTAAGATACCGTGTTTCTGGAAGGCCTAAGATACCGTGTTCCTGGGAGGCCTAAGATACGTGTTCCTGGGAGGCCTTATATACGGTGTTTCTGGGAGGCCTTATATATACCGTGTTTCTGGGAGGCCTAAGATACCGTGTTCCTGGAAGGCCTAAGATACCGTGTTCCTGGGAGGCCTAAGATACCATGTTACTGGGAGGCCTAAGATACCGCGTTACTGGGAGGCCTAAGATACCGTGTTTCTGGGAGGCCTAAGATACCGTGTTCCTGGGAGGCCTAAGATACCGTGTTACTGGGAGGCCTAAGATACCGTGTTACTGGGAGGCCGAAGATACCGTGTTACTGGGAGGCCTAAGATACCGTATTACTGGGAGGCCTAAGATACCGTGTTTCTGGGAGGCCTAATGTATCGTGTTTCTGAGAGGCCTAAGATACCGTGTTTCTGGGAGGCCTAAGATACATGTACCGTGTTTCTGGGAGGCCTAAGATACCGTGTTATTGGGAGGCCTAAGATATCGCGTTACTGGGAGGCCTAAGATACCGTGTTACTGGGAGGCCTAAGATACCGTGTTTCTGGGAGGCCTAAGATACCGTATTACTGGGAGGCCTAAGATACCGTGTTACTGGGAGGCCTAAGATACCGTGTTTCTGGGAGGCCTAAGATACCGTGTTACTGGGAGGCCTAAGATACCGTGTTACTGGGAGGCCTAAGATGCCGTGTTACTGGGAGGCCTAAGATACCGTGTTTCTGGGAGGCCTAAGATACCGTATTACTGGGAGGCCTAAGATACCGTGTTTCTGGGTTGCCTCATATACCTTGTTTCTGGGAGGCCTAAGATACCGTGTTTCTGGGAGGCCTAAGATACTGTGTTTCTGGGAGGCCTAAGATACCGTGTTACTGGGTTGCCTCATATACCGTGTTTCTGGGAGGCCTAAGATACCGTATTACTGGGAGGCCTAAGATACCGTGTTTCTGGGAGGCCTAAGATACCGTGTTACTGGGAGGCCTAAGATACCGTGTTTCTGGGAGGGCTAAGATACCGTGTTTCTGGGAGGGCTAAGATACCGTGTTTCTGGGAGGCCTAAGATACCGTGCTACTGGGAGGCCTAAGATACCGTGTTTCTGGGAGGCCTAAGATACCGTGTTACTGGGAGGCCTAAGATACCGTGTTACTGGGAGGCCTAAGATACCGTGTTACTGGGAGGCCTAAGATACCGTGTTTCTGGGAGGCCTAAGATACCGTATTACTGGGTGGCCTAAGATACCGTGTTTCTGGGAGGCCTAAGATACCGTGTTTCTGGGAGGCCTAAGATACCGTGTTACTGGGTTGCCTCATATACCTTGTTTCTGGGAGGCCTAAGATACCGTGTTTCTGGGAGGCCTAAGATACCGTGTTTCTGGGAGGCCTAAGATACCGTGTTACTGGGTTGCCTCATATACCGTGTTTCTGGGAGGCCTAAGATACCGTATTACTTGGAGGCCTAAGATACCGTGTTACTGGGAGGCCTAAGATACCGTGTTACTGGGAGGCCTAAGATACTGTGTTTCTGGGAGGCCTAAGATACCGTGTTTCTGGAAATCCTATCCTGACGTTTATTATAGTTTTCTAACATTAAGCGTATCATTTTAGACTTGAATCAGGGTTTAGCTGGCGTTTACGTGAATAAGATATATGAACGTTGACATGTCTAAAGCTTATCTGTGTACCCTGTGAACGATGTGCTGGAGTGTAGATTTTGGGATACTGAATCTTCATTCAAAGGGAAGCGAAACTTTCTGGGTTTTGGCCACCACATGTGCACTCATTAACTGCTATCCGTTGCTAATAAACCAACATTAAGGATTCGATTTTCAGCAAGTCAGTTTGTTTTTTTTAATTAAGGATTCACTTTTGATCAATACGATTTTTTATAATTAAGGTTACTTTTTTTAATCAGTGCGATATTTTTTTTTAATTATTATTTGGGACAAACTTTTTCTCAATTCCGCTTTGTTATTAAGGATTCCCTACCAAAGCAATGTGTTATGTTTGTACTCAGAATGGGACCCGAAGTTCCTAATTTACTATTAAAAACATACTATTTCATGTCTTTATATTGTATGCTTGTCATTTAAAGGATGTAGTAATGTAGTACAGACAAAATATCCAGTTATAATTAGCGATATTAAGTCTTTTTCATTTTTTAAACATTTTGATAAAGCAAATACACTTTGGATATAAAGCATTAGTTTTAAGGAATAGTTACAGAGTATTTTCCCTTAACTTGAGGCGGTCGGTCGAAAAAGAAATGAAGGAAGCAGGTATAACGATGGTACACAGACAGACGTCACTGCACGTCCCTGGTGATGGACTTATGTACCATGCCGCACGAAAAGAATTAAAGATAAAGAAAGTTCCCTTTTATGTTAGGCATGTATTTCAATTACAATGTCCTCTGCTTGTCTAAAACGGATTAGAGAGAAATAGATTCGAATTCGTTACAATGTCGGTTACATGGTTTTAATTATCAACTGATCACCTGAAGTGTTGTTTTTTTTTTGAAACTTGTCACGTTTCCACTTCATTGTTAAATATAGAATATAGTATCATTAACATTACATAGTCTGTATAGCCCCACCTCTTACACGCTTCAGTTATCTGGTCAACTCTTTTAAGAAAGGACAAAACACAATTTAAAATGTACTGTGAACAACAATTAAAATGGTGCCCGGTCTTAAATACTTATCTAAACCTGAGAGACTTTTCTAACTACATGTAGGACTGAGAGCAAATTTAATATAATCCTGGAAGAGATAGAAATGGCGGACCAGGGGAAATGATTCGTAAATGGCACAAGATGAACCACTAAACAGCTTTACGAAAGGAGATAAAACAACACACTAATGGCAAAGTGTTTAACAATAGGGCTGTGTTACATAGAACAGTCATTCATGGCGTGCTTTTGATCTCTCTAGAAACGTAGGTCACATAAGGACGAAACAGCTGTTTGGTGAAATTTGGTATCTAATCCATACTGAAATGGGATATTACCTTTGATATGTCCTTTGTAGAGTCATAAACTGTATATAGATTTAACGTTTAAAACATTCCAATTTGAAAAGACAACAAAACAAATTAATATGAATCGAACAATTGAATACAATCTAATTTGAAACATAAACAAAATTGTCTTCAAACTGATTTAGCCCATATCTGTCCAATTAAAATATCAATAATTTCAGAAATTTAACTAATGAAGCTATTTTAAGCTGTATCCCTCTAATATCCAAAAGGGTACGTGTATAATGATTATCTGTGATACTTTATCATATCATTTAGGAGTATTCTACTTCCTTACGCGATATTAAGTCAGGAGTGTTTTGACGCTTGTTCAAATACCTAGTGATTGCCGTCATCACCATCTAGTTTTCATTCCTAGAATGTGAATTTACCTGGGTTTGACCTAGATGTTCATGTCAGGGTGTCAACGATGAAGCAGAAGCCGGTTACCCTTAGGATCGCCTGGTCTTGTATCCCATGGTACATTTCAGGAGTCTCCATGCAATTTTATAGTCTTCTTCGTATTATTTTTTTTTTGATCGATGTTGAGTTCGATTAATGGTTTTGTTTTAATGTGGATTTTCCATTTTATAAGAAACCTCTTTTAGGTTCTAGTGCAAAACTCGTACAAACACACTAACCTTAACGAAACAGATTCAGCTTCCTTTAGGCAATGGATAACCCCAAATAAATTGTGAAAGGTCGGATATTCATCAGAATTAACTAGAATGTCATGACGCATGTGCTTGATTAGACACCAAAATCACCCTTAGAACTTGACATATAGATAACACTTTGGTTCCCTATCGCAGTGCGGAATATGGATTCCATATCAAATAGCACATCAAAACAAATACAATTGGAGATCACTTATGGCATATCTTAAAAGCAAAGCCTCGACGAATTTTGCAGCTTTCATTACTTTGAATGAAGAGTATCATGAAATCTGTATGTGATAGTAAATACGACTTAGGATACAGAACACCTGCAAAATGCTCTTAGAAACATACTCGATATATTTTCTTTTAATTCAAGTACTATCACAACACATAAATTATATTGCTCGATAATGCGTTTTATCGAGAGTGGTATTTGACTTCCATCAATATATATGTTAAGCATAAAGAGGTTTCCAGGATGACCTTATCAGGAATGTATCGTGTTTTTACTTTCTCGGAATGTCTTCACTGGGGATGTCATGTGTTTCTAGTGTCTCAGAGTATTATCACCAGGGGTATCACAGTCTCTAGAATCAGAATATCATCACCAGGAGATGTCATGTGTTTCTAGTATCTCAGAATATCACCACCAGGAGATGTCGTGTGTTTCTTGTGTCTCAGAATATCACCACCAGGGGATGTCGTGTGTCTCTAGTATCTCAGAATATCACCACCAGGAGATGTCGTGTGTTTCTAGTATCTCAGAATATCACCACCAGGAGATGTCGTGTGTCTCTAGTATCTCAGAATATCACCACCAGGAGATGTCGTGTGTTTCTTGTGTCTCAGAATATCACCACCAGGAGATGTCGTGTGTCTCTAGTGTCACAGAATATCATCACCAGGGGATGTCGTGTGTCTCCAGTGTCACAGAATATCACCACCAGGGGATGTCGTGTGTTTCTAGTGTCTCAGAATATCACCACCAGGAGATGTCAGTGTCTCCAGTGTCTCAGAATATCATCACCAGGGGATGTCGTGTGTCTCCAGTGTCTCAGAATATCACCACCAGGGGATGTCATGTGTTTCTAGTATCATCAGGAGATGTCGTGTGTTTCTAGTGTCTCAGAATATCACCACCAGGAGATGCCATGTGTCTCCAGTGTCACAGAATATCATCACCAGGAGATGTCATGTGTCTCCAGTGTCTCGGAATATCATCACCAGGGGATGTCGTGTGTCTCCAGTGTCTCAGAATATCACCACCAGGGGATGTCGTGTGTTTCTAGTATCTCAGAATATCACCACCAGGGGATGTCAGTGTCTCCAGTGTCTCAGAATATCACCATCAGGAGATGTCGTGTGTTTCTAGTGTCACAGAATATCATCACCAGGAGATGTCGTGTGTCTCCAGTGTCTCAGAATATCACCACCAGGAGATGTCAGTGTCTCCAGTGTCTCAGAATATCACCATCAGGAGATGTCGTGTGTTTCTAGTGTCACAGAATATCATCACCAGGAGATGTCGTGTGTTTCTAGTGTCACAGAATATCATCACCAGGGGATGTCGTGTGTCTCCAGTGTCTCAGAATATCATCACCAGGAGATGTTATGTGTCTCCAGTGTCTCAGAATATCATCACCAGGAGATGTCATGTGTCTCAAGTGTCACAGAATATCACCACCAGGAGATGTCGTGTGTCTCTAGTGTCACAGAATATCACCACCAGGAGATGTCGTGTGTTTCTAGTGTCTCAGAATATCACCACCAGGGGATGTCGTGTGTCTCCAGTGTCTCAGAATATCATCACCAGGGAATGTCGTGTGTCTCCAGTGTCTCAGAATATCACCACCAGGAGATGTCGTGTGTCTCCAGTGTCTCAGAATATCACCACCAGGAGATGTCGTGTGTCTCCAGTGTCTCAGAATATCATCACCAGGGGATGTCGTGTGTTTCTAGTGTCTCAGAATATCACCACCAGGAGATGTCGTGTGTTTCTAGTGTCTCAGAATATCACCACCAGGGGATGTCGTGTGTCTCCAGTGTATTAGAATATCACCACCAGGAGATGTCGTGTGTTTCTAGTATCTCATAATATCATCACCAGGAGATGTCGTGTGTTTCTTGTGTCCCAGAATATCACCACCAGGAGATGTCGTGTGTTTCTAGTGTCTCAGAATATCACCACCAGGAGATGTCATGTGTTTCTAGTGTCACAGAATATCACCACCAGGGGATGTCGTGTGTTTCTAGTGTCTCAGAATATCATCACCAGGAGATGTCGTGTGTTTCTTGTGTTTTAGAATAGCACCACCAGGAGATGTCGTGTGTTTCTAGTATCTCAGAATATCATCACCAGGAGATATCGTGTGTCTCCAGTGTCTCAGAATATCACCACCAGGAGATGTCATGTGTTTCTAGTGTCTCAGAATATCACCACCAGGAGATGTCGTGTGTCTCCAGTATCTCAGAATATCACCACCAGGGGATGTCGTGTGTTTCTAGTATCTCATAATATCATCACCAGGGGATGTCGTGTGTCTCCAGTATCTCATAATATCATCACCAGGAGATGTCGTGTGTTTCTTGTGTCTCAGAATATCACCACCAGGAGATGTCGTGTGTTTCTTGTGTCTCAAAATATCATCACCAGGAGATGTCGTGTGTTTCTAGTGTCTCAGAATATCATCACCAGGAGATGTCGTGTGTTTCTAGTGTCACAGAATATCACCACCAGGAGATGTCGTGTGTTTCTAGTGTCTCAGAATATCATCACCAGGGGATGTCGTGTGTCTCCAGTATCTCAGAATATCACCACCAGGAGATGTCGTGTGTTTCTTGTGTCTCAGAATATCACCACCAGGGGATGTCATGTGTTTCTAGTATCTCATAATATCATCACCAGGAGATGTCGTGTGTTTCGAGTGTCACAGAATATCACCACCAGGAGATGTCGTGTGTTTCTGGTATCTCAGAATATCACCACCAGGAGATGTCGTGTGTTTCTTGTGTCTCAGAATATCACCACCAGGGGATGTCGTGTGTTTCTAGTATCTCAGAATATCACCACCAGGGGATGTCGTGTGTTTCTAGTATCTCAGAATATCATCACCAGGAGATGTCATGTGTTTCTAGTGTCTCAGAATATCATCACCAGGGGATGTCATGTGTCTCCAGTGTCTCAGAATATCATCACCAGAAGATGTCATGTGTCTCCAGTGTCTCAGAATATCACCACCAGGGGATGTCGTGTGTTTCTAGTATCTCAGAATATCATCACCAGGAGATGTCATGTGTTTCTAGTGTCTCAGAATATCATCACCAGGGGATGTCATGTGTCTCCAGTGTCTCAGAATATCATCACCAGGAGATGTCATGTGTCTCCAGTGTCACAGAATATCACCACCAGGGGATGTCGTGTGTTTCTAGTATCTCAGAATATCACCACCAGGAGATGTCGTGTGTTTCTAGTGTCACAGAATATCATCACCAGGGGATGTCGTGTGTTTCTTGTGTCCCAGAATATCACCACAAGGAGATGTCGTGTGTTTCTTGTGTCCCAGAATATCACCACCAGGGGATGTCAGTGTCTCTAGTGTCTCAGAATATTTTCTCCCACTTTTCACTGATTTGTCTCCCGTTTTGAGTGTACAAGATTTCTCTGTCTTTTTTAGCGCGTGCAATCTGTCATACCCTAGGGTGTGACAGATTGCACGCGCTCACTTTCTTCACCGGAAGTACTACCGGAACTACATTTTTTTGTTTACATTACGTCGTCTGCTACGTCAACAAACAAATTGTGTACACAATAATACAGGTCTACAAAAATCCCCAGTCTCTAAACAACTACAGACAACTGAACAGTTTCCAAAAACAAAAAATGTCTGCCATTCTTTCAAATACAAATGAATCCCCAAACTGTAGGCCTACAACTGAAACTGGGAGCACAAGTGCACCTACCTGCACCTGTCACAAGTATAAAGATCGCACAACAGCATTTCCTTGTGCCCAACTCCGTCCGATGTCACAAGATCGGTGTTTTATGGATCCACAATCAGTGGGGGAACATTTAACATCCATTTCCACAGCCATAATGACAACACAAAGTCGATTTCAAAGCGACCTCGTGTGATTTACTCCGAGTCGGACAGTGATGAGTGAGTGACGTCACCCCACGTGAAATGGATGAATGGAAATGTGTGCGGTTTTTTTGACATGTTTAAAATTGTGTTTCTTGCTACAGAGACATATACTGCTGTTATAATGACAAAACAATTAATGTTGTTTGCATAATGCAATTTTAATGTATAACTGAAAGTACCTGATAAAATAAATAGCTGTGAATTATTTGAGACCTACTTTTCTTGCGTAAAGATGTTGGTATGCAAATATTTTGAGGCGTGAAAAACACTGCCTGACAGATGATATTCATACGCCCATGTGTACTTGTTTACAAACAGACGGAGATCGCCGATGGGAAAACACATAAAGAAAAGAGGTGGGAGAAAAATAATCATTCACTACCTTGAGGGTGTAACAAAAAAAATTAAACCTTCGGGGGAGATTCTTGAATGTCCAAACCCTCGGCAAGCCTCGGGTTGGACATTCAAGAATCTCCCCCGAGGGTTGAGATTTCTCTGTCACACCCTCAAGGTAGGGAAAGATTCTATTAATCACCAGGATATGTCATGTTTATATAGTGTCTAAGAATTCCATCACCAGCGGTGACATTTGTCTCTAGTCTTTTCCATCTATCATTCAAGACACTACCTAGTCGATGGTGGTAACGGATATTCTGACACAAAATTCTTCATACGACAAAACACTTTTGTGATGTAGATAAATATCAATATAACAGGTCAATGTGTGACGTCACTAGCCTGGAGGAAGGCTAATAAGAAGGAGAACAGGTGGAATTTTCTGTTATAATTTACGAGACTGACTTGACACGTGTGATTGGCTAGAACAATATACTTCACTGCTAGGACTTAACATTTAGATAACACTTTGGTTCTGTATGGGAGTTAGAAGTGTGGAATCATTGTCCAATGTCACATACGACATGTGATACTAATACATTGCTGAATATACTAAGGTGTAAACATTTAAGGAATATTTTTTTTTTTTTTTTTTCAACATTCATGAGGTCTTTACAACAATGGCTTTCTGGACATATTAACCATAAATCGTTAACCCGACATTACTACACACTGCGATGAGGCTAATGTTGTTATGGAAAATGAATACAATTTTCGCCAATGCTTTCAAGCATACTAAATGTAAATATTAGTATGTACACTACATCCGTTTTTACTCTAATGTAGTGTACTATGACATCAAAGATCTGTCACACTTAAGCGAAATGTCACTTATAGATATACGATCATCATCATGTGTTATGCATCATACTGTCACAATGGCATAACCAATGGGTCGTGTGGATCTAGTTTTGTAATATTACGATTTCATCATTCGGGATTACTTGTGTCTCTAGTTTTGCATGATTATGATTTCATCATTCTGGATGACATGTGTCTCTAGTTTTGCATGATTATGATTTCATCATTCGGGATGACTAGTGTCTCTAGTTTTGCATGATTATGATTTCATCATTCGGGATGACATGTGTCTCTAGTTTTGCATGATTATGATTTCATCATTCGGGATGACATGTGTCTCTAGTTTTGTTTTATTATGATTTAATCATTCGGTATGACCTGTGTCTCTAGTTTTGTATGATAATGATTTCATCATTGGGTTGTCATATGTCTAGTTTAATTCGTGTGATCAGGGTACCTTGCCTAGAATGTCAAGTGTCTCTAGATTCATTTCATCAGGATGTCGTCGTTAGGGGCTTCATGTGGAATGGACCTGATGTCACACGTCTGTTGTGAGTCTGGAATGTCGTCACTAGTTGAAGACACGCTGGTTTTTACCCAATTGAATGGTAATATTACAAACTAACCTTTAAACCATTGGGTCATTGCTTTCCAGTGGAACAATATCAAATGTATATATTATTTAGTTTCGGACTTGATCCTGGATTCGATTAAGATGCGCCATACAGCTGTTTGATCCTTCTAGGACATGTCAGTGATACTAGGTACATCATACAGCTGTTTGATCCTTCTAGGACTCATCAGTGATACTAGGTACATCATACAGCTGTTTAGTCCTTCTAGGACTCATCAGTGATACTACAGTGTAGGTACATCATACAGCTGTTTGGCCCTTCTAGGACTCGTCAGTGATGCTAGGAACATCATATAGCCGTTTACGATTTTTTTTATAAACTCTTTGAAATGCAGGTAAAACGAGACCGAAGAGGGAGGGGGGGAGGGGGGGGGGGGGGGGGGTTGGTTGGACATCATGTTCCTCTTCGGCATATTCTATTGTCTTTGTGTCGTATGACATCAGACGTATAAGAAGATTGTTGAAATGGCCGGTGGTTCCATTTATGCCTTACAGCTAAAACCCGTGACGTTCAAAGACTGTTGTCGTCAATACAGCATAACACACCTACTCTTCGGTATGCCTTGTCTATTCTC
Organism: Pecten maximus; assembly: GCF_902652985.1. Lineage (NCBI taxonomy): Eukaryota > Metazoa > Mollusca > Bivalvia > Pectinida > Pectinidae > Pecten > Pecten maximus. Next base: position 39,467,641 of record NC_047015.1, on the reverse strand, counting down.
GTCCCGTTTCGGGGTCTCCGTGCGAATATGGTTTGTGAATATTTCCCCATATTTTTCTTTTCAATTTTTAGTAAGAATAACAGTTTTGTGCCTCTGTTCGTTTTCTTCGTCAAGCGTCTCTAGTTTCGTATGATTACGAAAAAAGGTCAAAATAAAAATTGTTTAAATATATTATCAAGACAAATCTGGTCAAACCAATGCTCCTATTTTGTGCTTTAGACACTTGTGAACAAAACGACATGGCTGTTTTGTGCAATATATGCGATTCAATTGAGCTAAGTATGTTCCCCAGGAAACACGCGTTTTTCCCGCATGCTGTCTTAAATTTTACAAACAGCTTTACAAATTACATGTCAACAGTCCCACCCACTGTTTGTGATGATACATAGTTAAAGTTCATAAAGGTACTTCTGTTAAATTGCAACATGGTAGGAAATTATAGGCATGTAAAATATCATTGGTATAACTGGATTTGTTGTTTAGATGTCCCTTATAAGCGACCATTTTATAGAAACAGGGCGTCTAAAAGTAACAAGAAATATCTTCAAAAAGGATAAACGGCATAGTTTTAATACTGGTGGTTATAATGTAAAACTGCTCGTGAAATAAATTAACGTACTAAGGCGTTTCAGCACGGTTAACAAAATTATATCAGTTTGAATCATTTTTGGTGATAATAAGAATGCATTTGAATCAGGAATATAATTTCATTAACGTGTCATTTGAAAAGATACATCCACTTATTCAGCTTGCATTCAATCATAATTTTGTTTCGTTTTTAACTGCATATCTACATTGTGCATTTACCGCTACATTGACCAATCACATACTTCATTTTGACCAGTAACGCCACCTGTCGCGTCATATCCGGGGCCAAAAGAATATTATACGGCTATGCCGGAAAAGCAGATGGTATCATCTATTTTGCAATCGCTATATCCTCGTAGTCAGTGACTACTACACAAAATGGACAGAGAGTTTTGCCATGCCTAACATGGAAGCCCAAACTGTGGCGACCATCATTGTGGAGGAGGTTGTTGCACGGTTCGGGGTGCCGCAGTACATACATTCCGACCAAGGGAAGCAGTTTGAGGGCAAACTTTTCAGGGAAATGTGTCAGCTCTTACACATTAACAAGACCAGAACGACGCCATACCATCCTCAGTCAGATGGAATGGTTGAGCGATTCAACAAAACATTGGCGTCAATGCTCAGCGCTTACGTAAACGAACACCATTCCGACTGGGACACATACATACCCTATGTAATGATGGCTTATCGCTCGTCTACCCACGAAACAATAGGATATATGCCCAATAGGCTCATGCTAGGTCGGGAGGTTGCAACACCACTAGACCTGATTGATGAAATGCCGAGATTTGCAAAGGCTATCCCTCAGCATCGTTGGGTTTGGGAACTGCAAGAAAGAATGGAAGAGGCGCATTCTTTTGTTAGAGAGAAATCAGCTGGTGCTATGCTCAGACAGAAACAGTACCATGACCAGAAACTTAGCTGGCAAGCCTTTGTAGTTGGAGAGATGGTATATGTCTTCTTTCCTCATAAGAAGCAGGGAACTATCACCCAAACTTACAAGTTTCTGGCGGGGGCCTTTCAAGGTGTTAGGCAAGTGCTCGGATTTAAACTACAAAGTCAATTGTGGACCAAGGGGAAAGCCGCAGGTGATTCATGTAGACCGCATTCGAAAGAAATACGATCAGTATTTGAGAGGGGAGACGAGCGGTGATCGAAACCAGCCTGTTGAACTAGCAGTTGGTATAGAAGAACCAGACCAAGTGAAGCTCCTGTCACAAACTGATATGATAGCTGAGTTTGAGAAGGATGATATAGATGACAGAAGTAGCATCGACTCAGAACCCGAGGCTTTGACTAACCATCGTCAGCGCCACCGACAACCACCTCGCTGGATGAAAGACTATGTCCACAACTGCACATGCGCTGTAAGAGAAACACTTGTATAGTGTGATTATAAATCTCAGGATACCAAAAGTCGTTCTCAACAAACAACTAGAACATCTGGGTACAGTACAAACCATTGAACCAGAGGCAAAGTTGTGGAGAAAACGACGAGGCGCATCTCTGGACACAGGGTCCGATTGAGAAGCCTTATGTTAAATAACAATAGTAAATTATATCATGCGGGACGCATGACCTTAAGGAGGGGGTGATGTAAGGAAAATTGGTTTTCTGTTGGAGTTATCTCCCTTTTACATACAATTGTTAAGCGCTGTTTTAACTCATTTATTATCGGTTGATTACTAATTAATGGTTGGATTGTATAGATTGAAAATTATTCCTAAATATACCTTTAATGATAAGAAAGATAATATACCATGTAAATATGTTTGTAGATAAAGATGATACAAAGTTTTAGAGCGAAATGTGCAATATGCAAATGAATGGTACTACTGGCTCGCCGAATAGTCTGGCACATAAATAGCCAGCTACAAAATATGTCCGGAGAGAGTGTCCTAGGCTCGGTTATAACCGGAACAAGGACGTTCAGCCCCATCAATCAATCAATCATGTCCGGGAGAGAATCTGCTGCTGAAAAGTGGGCGTGATTCTTACTGAAACCGACAGGTTTTAAACAAACCCGGTAGCTACGAAGGCTGAGTAAGTCTTTGTTGAGAGACTGAGAAGTCTCTCATGTAGTGATTGGTGGTCTCTGAATAAGTCGTGGGGTCACCTATATATTGTAAATATTGCCGATTATATTCCGATTGAGATTAGACTAGTCAAGTGCGCTTAAGGACACAGCTTATCCCAGGAGACACTTGGGGCGGACCAGGTGCAAGTTACATAAATAATGTGAGTGTCTCGGAGAATGCTGGTCGTAGTGGTGGAGGATTCCATGATTGATAAGATTATATGCGTATATTTCCACGGTCAAAGCCACCTGCGGGAAATTTATCACATCCTATACATGTTCTATCAAATTTAAGATATCATTATCGGTAGGTTGAAAAAGAAAGAAAACATCAGCGGTGGATATGTCCGATAGTTTAAAAGTACTTGCATCGTATATGTATATCAATCAACTAATTTCCCCTTATCCAGAGTGAACACTGTATGTCCACTGTTTTGGACGTTTTATTTTCTTCAAACTCGTGAAAAATGGTTCTGTCTGAATGCTTGGGGAAAATAGAGTAGGTAAATGGGCTCGCGTTAACATGGATGTATAACGAAATGGTTCTGTATGAATGCTTGGGGAAAATAGAGTAGGTAAATGGGCTCGCGTTAACATGGATGTATAACGAAATGGTTCTGTCTGAATGCTTGGGAAAATAGAGTAGGTAAATGACGAAATGGAGCCGTGAATATTTTGTCAGATTCAAAGATTAACGAAATCGTCGTTGTAACTACAACTTGCTTTTCTGTGCATTAGCTTAAAACAAGAATTGCAGCATATCTTAAGACAAGCTAACAACTGCTGTACAATAATTAATATACATGTAGCCTGCCAATTAAAATGAGCACGTCCATAAAAACCCTACTGGTCTATGGCGGTAGTGAGACACTTTAGCAAGCTGTAAGGCTTCCTGTAGGAAATTTGAAAAATAAAAATGACGAAACATCCAGCCTAATTGAAATAAGATCTCTTATTGTACTTGGTTTGATTAATTACATGTAAAATAAGAAACAGAACCGTAGAAAAACAACAGAGAATACCGATATAACATAATCGTAATTCTAACTTAACATCGATAAACGAGGACAAAATATGTACAAAAATCTAGATTTTCGTGGAGACCTTTAAAACGTTAGAGAATAAAACCAGGTGCCCGAAAAAATATACAAAGTAGTTCACTGTATTTTAAATGTATATCCATTTGGAGAAATACTATTCTTAATGTGCAGAAGAAATGTTCTTTTTGTGATAAGAATCAAACAAAATCGTCATTTACTGTTTCAACTGCATTTCAAAATACGGAGCGTATATAGGACAGAATAAAAATAATACTTTTTTTTCTCTTGAGTCTTAAATACGCCTCTGAATCAAAATTATCATACCTCAATAAAGAAAAGTGTTTTTTGTTTGCTAGTGAACAATAACAAAAAGCTTATTTTTTAACACGAATAACAACATTTTATTATTTTGATATGCCTGTCTGTTTATACAAATAAGTTTGAAAGAGTGAAATTGATCATATCTTCACAATAAAAAGCTATAGAGCGCTGTGTTTTGTGTGATAAAGTTATATTAGAAGTGAAGTATTCTCAAGTGAGTATCTAGGTATTATTTTACTCCAGACAGCTTAAATTGCTTTTATTTGTACAACAACAAATACCAACTCGGTCAAATTTCCATCCTTAACAACTTGTATATGACATGTATCAAAAGGAGAGAAGTTGCCATTATTGTAATCTGATCGCATGTTTATGATACTGTTGGAAACATGACTAGAAAAAATGACTGGTCATTATTGATTAACCCTGCGCGAGTCCGACTGGATACCGACTCCGGAGATGGCTGTCTCGGGAGATACCCGATACTGTGTCGTTTGTAACATGTCTATGTACATTTCGTTGACATAAGAAGGTATGTTGATTATGACGTGTCTAACAAGAGGGTCATGACCCTTAGCGGTCAACTGACAATTAAACCATTATATAGAGAGGATCTAACACAAGTGTCAATAGACCTGTCGCATTTATATATAGTATGGTTGTCCTCTCCCAATGATGTTTCACGCCAAATTTGGTCGAGATCCACTCAAATGTTTACGAGCATTAGGGATTTAAAGCAAATTTTAAGCAACGTTACCCTATCGGGGCCCCATCACTAGGGTCCAATGGGTCATACCAGCCTCGGTTATATCAAATATGATCGCCCTCCCCAATGCTATTTCACGCAAAATTAGGACGTAATCCACCACGCGATGGCATTTACAAATATTCGAAAGTATGATAAGGAAACGACAATGTAATAAGAGAGAGGGAGAGAGAGAGAGAGAGAGAGAGAGAGAGAGCACTCTCAATACTATGCCTATGGGGAATATAATTTGGATTTGGACCAACATTGTGGGTCTAATCGATTTTATGGGGAATCAGATATTTTATGAGGAATTATCTGATTCCCCATCAATCCAAATACTATTTTATAGGAGTTGCCCGTCAAAAGTTGAAAATGTGCTATTTTTAAAACTGGCAGAAGTGGGTTGCAAGAAGTATGGGAAATATTCCCCACAAATCTAAGAACAGTGATAAATATTCCCCACAAGACGGCTGTATAGAGAGATAATTACGAATTCCCACACAAACCTCCGAACAGTGATACTTTTCCCCCATAAAAAAGGTATATGAAGAGAGAAACCTAGATATACATCCCCATTCAACCAAAGGAGAAGAATATATTTTTATATTGTCAGCGGCAGATTAGCTATAAATCAATTATTTTATTAACGATAATATTTACATGAATGTTCCATTTACAGTCATTGGTAAGGATAACTCATAAGTGCTTATGCTGGTTAGTTATTTGGACAGGAGTATTGTCAAATTGAAAGACGGAACAACTAGAGCCTCAGTTTTGGTAGGGTTAAAAGACATCAGCCATTCACTGGACTAAACTAAGTTTTCTTAGATCACTTCTTGCCTCAGCTTCAATAATATATAAGTTATTGGACGAATAAGAAAGAGAAGTATCACCTGAAAAACGCCTACACAGAGAGGAAAGATCACAGGAAACATCATTTATGTATAATAGGTAGAAAAGTGGACCAAGAATTAAACCTTGAGGACCACCAATATGTATGGTCTTAAACGAAGATAGGGAATCGTGAATGCAAACAACTTGTTTTCTTTTGGATTTTGGAAAGATAACTAGTAATCCACTGAAGGAGAGGTCCTGAGATACCATTATTGTCAAGTTTATATATTAGATCTTTGTGCCACACACAGTTAAAGGCCTTGCAAAATCACAAAAAAAAAATATATATATATATAATGCTCATAATTTTCTAAAGAAGTAATTATTGAATGGTATAGCTCAATAAGCTGATGAGTAGTGGAATGGATTGGTAGAAACACAGACTGATATTTATAAATGAGGTCATTTTCGATTAAAAAGTTATAAACATGCTTATAAACTACACGCTCAAACTGCTTGCCTTTACAACTTAGCAACGATATGGGTATGTAGTTATAAATTAGAGACTATGCTTGTGTCGTTGGCCTGAAAAAAAGGCATGACATTGGCAGTTTTCCAGTTGTCAGGAAATATACAAGAGGACAGAATAATTAAATATAAAAGATAGCAGTAAAGAGATTTCACTGGATATTAATTTTAGCATTTTGTGGCTCATAACGTCAGCGCGTGTCGCCTTATTGACATCTAAAAAAAATTATAATGTTTTCAACTTCACTGGAAACTACATGTATTTCTGATTAAATAGAATCAGTTCTCCTTTCAAAAAATGGTAATTCTTGATCTATGACATTATCTGATAGAGTACACACACAGCTAAAGTAGGTATTTAACAATTTACATTTCCTATTGTTGTCGTATATCATTTCGTAAGTAGAACTATCTAGTAGAGGAGATTTATCTGGATTTTTAAGGTTTCCCAGAAGTTTCCAATAGGTTTGGGGTTGTTATTACTATTATCTGTATCTATGTTATCATAAAATATTTCTTAACCCTCTTTATCATATTATTTACTTTATTCCTCATATACTTAAATTCATTTTTGTTTGACACAGTTTTATTATTAAACATTATCTTTTTACGTCTGTCTCTTTTTCTTATATTACGTCTTACCATTCCATTCATCCAAGGTTTATCACTATACCGTACTATCTTTAGAGGGTAACATTTTCCAACGGCTTCAAGGAATTTCTCAGTAAAACATTTGCACATTTCGTTAACACTTGGAAGGTTGGTAAAAATATCAAGCCAAGGTATACGGTTTATCATTACCTTTAGTTTATTAATATCGGTTTGATCATACGGGCCGTCTTTTATAATAATGTTTAGTTTTAACAGGAATATTCATAATTTCAAAAACAGCATCATGGTCACTTGTAGTTCGCTCAATTTCAATAACATCAGAAAAAAGTATCGCTTACAATTATTGGGTCAAGTAATGTAGAGGAGGAATCTGTTTTTCTAGTTGGTTCGGTAATGACATTGGTCAAGTTATAATTGGACAAAATATCGCATGGACCGCCTTTGATAGGTTTTTAAAAATCAGCATTTAAAATTTAAATCACCTATACAAGTGAGGGGGGGGGGGGGGGTCTGTAAATGTTACAAATAAGATATAAAAAAAAATACGAAATTGAAATTCATACAATAACACTTCATCATTACCCAATTCAAAGTCAGTTCTTCGTTTGGCTACAAGTGATTGACAAAAATATAATACACCCCACTCCCCAAAACATGTTTCGATCTTTACGAAATTGTTCAGAAAAGCCATCGATTTTAATTTCGGAGGTGGGTATTGAGTTATTAAAATGGGTCTCAGTTATAAATAGAATTTCGACGTAATCTATCTATCAAAGAACACAAATATTGAACCTTGTTCCCCAAAATTCGAATGTTTAAGAGTAGCAAACTAAGGGCACTTGTAACCGAGCTGCTATTGGGCTCTGGGTTTGGGTGGATATCCCAAGCTATTGATTAATAATTAAGGTTGCGTTAAAAGGATGATGGATGAAATGGGAAAAACTGCAGTAGCATTTGGTTTGGTTTCATTTGTTTAACGTCCTATAAACCGCTAACGTCATATAAGGACGGCCTCCGCGCGTGCGATATGCATGCGTGTTGTGAGTACGTATGTGTTTTTTTAGGAGGCTACAGAATGTTTGTGTTGTCTCCTTGAGATAGTCCGAAACTTTTGCCGATTTATAGTGCTACCTCACTGAAGCATACTGCCGTAGATAACCAGCAGGAGCGTGCTTAAGTTAGCAGCGGATTCGTCATTCGTTATTGGGGATTCGAATAACGAATCCGCTACGCCCTACCTACAGGGCAGTGGCAAAATATAGATCTTATGGAGACAGTTAAGATTGGAGATAGCTGTTTGGAAGACTTTGAAGAGGTCATTGTTGAAAATAAAGTGGACTGGTATACATGCTAACCTAAAATAGCAGCATCCTATGGCAACCCTCAAAGCGCAAACATCATTACTCGTCTTGGAGGGTTAAAATTTAAGGTCTCAGGAAAATAATGGAGGTCTGTCATAGGTGACATGTACGTTGTAATACAAACTAGGGTTAAGGAGGTGTAGGGGTTTTAGCAAAGTCCCCCTTCTATTGTAGCCCCACCCCACGGGCCATTATTTATACAAAATATGATCGCCCTCTCCCAATAATGTTTTACACCAAATTCGGTTAAGGTTAAGGAGTAGGGCTTATATAAAAAAAATCAGTAGCGTTTTGAAAGTAAAAGTATTACAGCCGACGACGACGGACGGATAATAATGGTTATAGGCCATCCTGACCCTTCGGATCAGAAGACTTAATAAAATACTGCTGTGCACAAGTTCAACGCATGGTTATGATAAATGACCCGCTATACATATGGTACTTGAAAAGAACCAAATTGGCTCATCCAACTTCTTAACTTATATCATCTAAATCAATAAGGGTTAATACCAAAATCATTGATAAATTTCGCAAATTTAAAACCTCTGGATGCGGACCAATTTATGTTCAATATTAGTATCATAATTTTCTGAAATTATTACCAGTATGAAATTTTAATTGTTAATCTTTCATATAATTGTTTAGACATATTTTAAAACATAGTTACAAAATATCGTATTATTATATTTGAAGAACACTACGTCACTACTATGTAAATTTCAGACTGTATAAATTCACTCTTTCTATAAACTCTATCAGAGAGAACACAAATATAACTGGCGGCTGAGACACTTTGGCCTATCATATGCACACAAAGGGGTGATTAGTTGTCAGTCTCGGAAACACAGATAATAATGCGATATTGACTTTCCTTTCTTGCAGTATTAATGCCCGATACCACTGTCTAGTTTGAGCTCTGCCCCATGTCCTTTAGTTGTACAAAATTATCCTATTATTCGTTTCCTACGATTTCGTGACATGTAATTCGTTTATGATATTAATGTCTATCATATGAATATCGGATATGTTATTTTATATCTCTGGGGTAAATTTCCTTTCATGTGACGACGTTGGTTCTCTCTTCAATCATTTTATCTGTCTGATACAAACTATACCCGCTGTTGCATAGTTTGACCAATTCCGTAGGAAAAGTCCCGATGTGTTTCGGATGGAACTTAACCCCGGAGTAGGTTTCATCCTAGCCACACCCTTCATTTATTAGTTGTAGATTTTCTACGTCTTGGTTTTTAGGACGTGATGCTTTTGTTAGGAATTTTGTAGGCATCAAAGTTTTTGTTGTACGTCGTAGTACCTTTTGCTTGATGTAAATATATTTCTCCTTTCTATATGATTTTCATACAGAGAACCGAACATTAAATGGGCCTTTTCCATTATATTACGATTCAGTTACGTGTTGATGTATCGATTGCCAACACAACTTGTGGTCTAGCTTGTTTATAATGGAATGCTGTCCGTTTCACAACTCCTTAACGGTCAGCTGCTTTCCAAATCGAGAATGTCTCACATACCTCGTCTCACAAAGTGTGATTTTCATATTTCACTTACATAATTATGTACTTCGTTTCCGGCATTGCCATGCATTTATGTAATCAGACTAGTCTAGTCTACCATTACCAAACAAAGAAGGATCTCGGATAGTCGTCCTATTCTAGTGTTAAATATGTCTGGTGCATCGGTGTCGCCTAAAGGTTGTCTCCCTAGTTCTAGAACAGAAGAGACAAAATAGTTAAGAGTATACTGACATGGCCATTCACGTCACTACACATTCAAGCAAAGTGTTGTGATCTCAACATTCGTCCGTATTCCTTTGTGTGTACGTGTTGTCTGGAAACACTTTGTTTTATTTGTGGTATATCTTAACACATTGTAGACTATTAAACTTGTAAAAGTTAACATAAAGACGGTGGTTGCTATGGTATTCCTTACCTTTGGCCATCCGTGTTGTATCACAAGCTCCGGCTGTTAATAGTTAATCTGACTCTGACTATATTTTATATCTGGCAAGATTAAATTAAACCAACTCTTCACCACATTTCGTTTATTTGATTATTTTGTTTGAGACATGCTTTACTGAGATCATCGGGCAAAGCGTTGCTGAGAAAACTACGACGAATCAATTTGTGGTAACATCAATTGCACTCGTTGCACTGTCTTGCCTTCAGGACACTCAACAAGATCTTACAACAAGTGGTTCTGATCTAGTTCTACAAGTTTATTTCTGATGCAAGTATATATCTTATGTATTTTCGCTCGAAAAGGGGGCAGTGGTGACCGAGTAGTTAAGGTGTCTCGACAGTTAATCACCTGCCCTCCACCTCTGGGCTGCAAGTTCGAAACCCACTTGGGCAGTTGCAAGGTACTGATCGTAGGCCGGTGGTTTTTCTCCGGATACTCCGGCTTCCCTCTACCCCAAAAACCTTGGACATCATTAAATGACCCTAGCTGTTAATAGGACAATAAACAAACTAAACCAAACCAAACCGCCCAAAAACTGTATATGTCATTGTCAATTATAACAGATTAGACATCCTAACTGTAGCGAACATGCTTCTAAACCTGTCTGAGCCTTTGTAAGTCTTTGGTGACATAGTCACGTCTCTCAAGGCGATCTCAGAATCATTGGAATTTGTAGCGTTATGGAGTCGGCTGAACTTTTTTGGGGGGTTGGGTGAACTTCTGTAAATGTTTCGTTATACACAGCTTGCCTTTTCACTTGATATTTCATTTCAACCAATTTGATTGTTTAGAAAACAAATAGATTGGACAAAAGGCAAGCCTACACAAACCGTCTTCAATAGGAACCACATATGCACAAACCAAGGTGAATAGAGTAAATAATAAATATCATAGACAGTAAAGTATTTATATCAAGAAAAATAGAATAAAGAATGTAAGCATTGATGGTAGCATTAAACAAACATTCAGGGGTAGAGTCATAAGTTCGTGTAATGTACATTAGTATAATGAATTATATTAACAAACATATTTGCATACCCTCATGCCTACATGATACACACCCTTATACACCGTCTCACAAACAATACATCTACACTATATATGATGAGTACTCAGCCTCAGCAAGTAAATAGAACATTTATATTCTACAGCCATATATACATTTTGTATAATGCTATAATGATAGTTTTCTTTATTCAATTACAATATCATATTTACTTGAATCGTTTAGTACTATTTATATAATATTGGCCATTAGTTGAAATACGTTCATTAATATCATCTGATAGAGTATAATTTCCTCGAGTTAATAGAGTACACATTAGAATACCAAATTAAACCGGTCAGGAATTTCATGAAGTAAATACCTAAAATTAGAGAAATTAGGACAGGTTAAAAAAATAATGATTATTTTCACTATGTGAACCACAGACACAAACTTGATCTTGGATAAGATTATCTTTAAATGCATGATGATTCAAATCACTTACATCATTTCTTAATTGATACAAAATATATTTATTTGTTTAGAAATAGTTTTATTTAGATAAGCTTTAGTATGATTAAGATTCCTTTTAAAGGAACTTAGGCTTACAGCCCTGTTCAGCGAGGGATTAAGATTATTTCATGGCTGCACGGTATTAGGAAATAAGCTTGTATTTTCATTTGACTTCTTTTGAAGTTTGTTTTTGGTACTCAAATAATTAATATGCTGCTGCTAAATATAAACTAAGTTTCTCTTTATTGAGATTAGTACTTCATCGTGTGAAACTCTGTTGGTTTTCTTCTTCTTTTCAAATTTAGAAATTTTAGAGCGTTTTCCTCTGCTTTTCCTCACCCACATATCTGTGTATCATCTTTAATAATCCTGAAATATCCTACATAATTCTATTGAACCTCTTTTCCTATTTTTTGCCAATTTCATTTTCAAACATTACTCTCCCATACATCTCTAACACATCCGAGCCTTTACAGTTGTATGTTAACTACACTATATAGATACATGTCTGTCGGGTAATTTACTCAGGAATGCTTATTTCCTTCATCCTTTGTCGTACACGAAAGGTCAAGGTTAAATCCGTCCCAATATCGTTTAAACTCCACCACCATCAATACTTTCGATTGCAATGTATGTTAGACACTTAAAATCAATCGTTTCGTCAACATGTATTCACACACTGTGACAAAGCCGAGACCGTACGACTTTCGAGCAAATCAGCACGTTTAACCGTGTTATTTTCGAAACGTGCTATTTTCGATGTATGTTATATAACTGGTTTGGACAAATCGTCAACATTTAGTGTAATTTATTTTTATGACATCTGTCCGCGCTTCAGACACCATGATTCGTTTGTTATCTGTATCGGTCATGTCAGAGAGTATAAGGTCACCTTGTTAGCTCAGGCTAGTGGGAACCCTATCAGTTAGTGGTAGGGTGTCCGCTTACAGGGAAAATGTTGCTAGTTCATGTCAGAGAAATTGAAATATAATTTGATTGCTCAATCCAATCACATCCAATTACAGACTGCATCACAATAACCACTTTCATTGTTAGCTATAGGCCATTGGAAGGTCTTTCGTTTATCAATGTAATGAATATCAATATTTGTAGTTGTCTTCGTGTGGAAGAAGATTCTGTGAAAAAGAATGGAGATAGTTATCAGTGGAGAATATGAGACCGCGTTATAAGCTTAGGGAATTCCCGTTTAGCCTAGTTGCAATGTAGTCAAGAGAGCGATATGTCGGTGGTCTTCAATATCCTTCCTAATACATCTTGCCAGGCGACAAGTACCCAGGTATTTCGACAAAATATCCTGTTTCATAATAAAAACTAATATACACAAGTCAGCTGCCTCTTTAGGCCAATAATGACAACTGAACTATAGGCACATGGTACGATGTTCTGGAGGGTCTTCAAGGATGTATGTAGTACTGCATGATTGCCCAATCCCAATACATACATACCTATTAAGGCTTTACCATACATCGTGCCATGTGTCTATGAATGAACCATTATAAGCACTGTACTGGAAACAAACCGATTGGACACAAATATAATGTCATAATTTCCCTGGCGGAATGCAGATTTTCTTGTTTTACGGGAAATTAACCGCTCAATGAAGCTCATAATTATGTTTGTAAATGGAAATGATGAAACAAGTTTGGATTTTAGTGAAGAAAATGACTAGATATGGGTAAATTTTCTTTTCTCAGCAACTTCTTTCTTTCTGAAATTTCCCATGACTCTGATATGAGCCTGTCGATAGCATACTTCTTTATAGTGCGGTAAACACTCTCACACACACTCACCCACACACCCCCACCCACACCTTCACAATCACACACACACCCTCACCTTCACACACATTCACACACACAAGAGTGGACAGGTATTCAAAGTGTGAGATTATTTAAACTAAAGGTCAATAACATTTCAATAATATATATCGTGAGAAAGAAAATAATAGACTGTAGACAGACAGCGATTTCTTGGTAGGTTAGAATATGGCGTGTCAAACGTTGCAATATTAAATAATTGCAAATATATGTGCAACAATATATACATATATATATGCAATACAAATATTTATGTGCAATAATTGTAAATATATGTGCAATAAAAATATATATGCAATAAGAAAAATATATATGCAATAAAAAAATATATATGCAATAAGAAATATTTATGTCTGATCTGAGGTCTGTAACGGCTTGTTTGATTGGATGAGGGAATCGTCCTAGCGCTTTAACATGCAGTCATAGCTGGGAAGTTCCGGCGATGAAAAGTAAGTCAAATGGGTTTGTAATGAATATTTAAGAAGGTGGAAGAGAGTTGTATGTAAGTCAGAAATGACGCATTGTCGTGTGTCTTAAACGAGGATCAGTAGTTTCCTCATCCAATCATAAACGCCGTTACATCAACCTCAGATGAGGTCACAGATATTTTTTCGAACAAATATTTATTTTTTTACATATATATATTTATTTATTTGTAATTATTCAATACAAATACATTTGTATAAATATTGCACATAAATACATTTTATTGAATATAAACATTTTTATTGCATATAAATATATATATTATTGCACATACATATACAATTATTGAATATTGGAACGTTTGACACGCCATATTAGAACATAGGTATAATGTACTAGCCATCACAATCGTGAAATATATATTTCTGTGATTTATAAGACAAACAACAAAATTAATATTCTCTACCAGCTTGATAAGCCTTAAAGTTAATGACGTATTTTGGGGGAAAACAAACCATTTATCTATACATAGTATTTGCATTTCCATATACTGCCCTGCAGGTAGGGCGTAAGAATGGTAGCTGCTGCCCCCGTGACATGATCGTAAGAGACGACTAAATTTTTGATCCTATCTTTCTGGACAACTTTCTTCTTTCTAATGTCTCCCTTGGCAATGCCTCACTTTTGGCCTTTAGCTGAGCGTTCGCCGCTGTGATGAAAGCTTTGTGTTCTGTCCCTTAGACGAGACATGCAAGAATCTTGAAAAATGGTAGTTGCTACTCATGCTAAGCGCTCAGCATATTAGGATCGGGACGACTGGTTCGCCCGTTGTCAGTATAAAGTGACTAGGTGGAGTGTCCTGCTGGGTATCTTCGGCAGTATGCTTCAGTGAGGTAGTACTATAAATCGGCAAAAGTTCCGGACAATCACATGGAGACTTAACACGTACATACTGCAGCCTCTCAAAACACGAATATACACTCAAAACACGCATGCATATAGTTCGCAAGGGAGGCCGTTTTTAAATTACCTTAGCTGCTGATAGGACGTTAAACAAATAAAACCAAAACAAAACCAAACCGTCCATATGATGTCCAGGGACAAACATGACGATAAAACCCCTTTGTGACGTGACAGTAACAGATTTTCACGCATGCGCATTCAACATCTGTATGTCAGTAATTCTTTGTACATAAACCTGTTTTCTTTTTGGCACGACAGCATGTTTAAGGCTAATAAGCCTATTTACCTACTGAATGAATGAACCTTCCCCCCCCCCCACACACACACACACACACACACACACACACACACACACACACTCACACACAAGACACCAATACTGACGTCATTCCCCGTTTGAGAGTTGAGAAAAAGACATGTACATCACTAAAATTTGACATATTAAATGGTCGTTTCTCTTTCAAATGCAAATAAGTTAACAGCAAATTCCCCTCATATGTAAAAGTCTATCAAGCAGTAAAATCTACTAGTCGCTCTATACTCATTTGTATAAAGAATGTGGATAGAGTGCGGATCTACGTGAAGGGCCGTTTTTACTTGAAGATAGATTGATGTTCGTAAATGAAATATGCCGTCCGCAAAAACCAAGAGGCGGAATGCAATTAGTCCGGCACGCAGCATGTCATTAATGTGCACTAAAATAGAACAGTAGAACGCCATTACAACACCGATATGATAGTTTAAAGTAACGGTGTTTATCATAAACGTTTTATTAAATCAGCTTAATACCTCACAAGATAGATCCTATTATATTTCAATCATAAATTGGTTATGACCTTGGTTATGTTATCGGTTGATACATTTTTACTGTATATATATTTATATTTATCTTTCGATGAGCGATGTGTGCTCGATACGTGCACGGTGTGAGTTCAATGTGAAATGCATATTAAGGGACGCATTGATAAAAATAAAACAAACGACTTTTAGCATTAAAACGAAGAGATATTGTTGAAATTAGAGAATATTATACTTATGTTCTTTTTTTTAATTCTTAACTCATATTGCAACACTAGCTGATGCTATCATCTTCATGTTTAATGATAGAAGTTGATAGACAAAATGCTTTGATGTTGCCTGTTTTAATGTTCCGTTATGCCGGTATGAAGTTCCATTCATTTATTAGCAGCTCCGTCATCTGTATGTTGATTATCTACAAATCAATTTATAACCGAACCTAATTAGACAACGGAGAATAAGACCTGTTAAGTATTGCCCAATCGCACATCATATAACTCGGATATACATTATATATATATACTTTCATTCTCATGGGACATTAAGTGATTTTTTTACCCAAACTCCTAATAAGGTGCTACAAATAAAATTATAGTGACACATCAATAAGAAAATGCTTGCTTTGTTAAACTTTAACAGAGCCGGCAAACATATACTCCCATTTGTATCTTAACCTATGGCGTTGAAGGTGCCAAAGACTGCGATTTATCAAGTCATGTCGTTTCCTTAATATCAAAAGGTTGTATTAAAGTATACAGATCTCATTATTTCTGAATCACCAGCAATAGTATCATTATATTCCCCAAAGGTAAGCATTGACTGTCTGTCTGTTATTGAATTGAAAACACTGCTGTAAGGCCGATCTCAGTCAGTTATTTAGACGTTTAGTGGACGTTTATTTGTGATGGTAAGATAAGAGAGAACTTGTCTTTGGGGTATCGTTAATGGATCGACACTTTGGTCGTATTTATATAGGAATGGATATTACTTTTTCAAAAGATATTAAGATCCCTTACTTCATATTTATATAGGTATGATTATTACTTTTTCAAAAGATATTAAGATCTCTAAACAGTTGATATGAATACATAATTACGTAATTAGGGCCGCGGTAGCTCAGTCGGTTAAAGCTCTGGCCACGTAGCACCTGGTGCATATCCGAGGTACGTGGTTCGACGCACCTTACCATTGCGGTTTGTGTTTCTCGGGAAGCTGAACAGGCCGGTTTATACTGTCGAGTTGTGTCCTTGGGCGAGATACTTTACCCTATTGGTTCTGGATGGAAAATCGACGGGACTCCCGTATACTGTTCGGTGAGGTTGCCATCAGCTACTACAAGGACCCTTCGCCTCAAAATGACCCTATGTGTTAATGGGGCATCCTCAAGCAACTTATTAGTTATTTATTAAATTTGAGGATTTTGCGAAATAGAAATAAATCCTGTAAGACATACATTTAATATATATAAATAATGACTCTCTAGTACACATGACATATTAGGTTAATGAAAACCAAAGATGAGAAATATGCCGCCGCAAAACACTTTTGCCTTAACTCCTCTTTTGGAGACAATCATGAACTTGAAGGAAACCCTTTTGAAAAAACTTGCACCCGCCAATTACAATTTAATACAGTTAATGTAGATAGATTAAAAATTATCCCACCAGCATATTACAAACATGCATATTATAAAATGTCGATGTTGTGTTAACAAAAACACCCAAAAAACCAATGTTGTGTTAACAAAAAGACCCAAACGTCGATGTTTAGTTAACAGAAACACCCAAAAGCCGATGTCAGGTAAACAAATTCATCCAAACGCCAATGATGGGTTAACAGAAACCTGAAAAACCCGATGTTGGTTTAAAAAAAAAACACTCAAAAACTAATGGTTGGTTAACAAAAATACGCAATAAGCAGGAAACAAACTACCTTTTTTAAGACTCTGTTATGTCTCAGCCAGGGGACAGAACTAAAAACCTTCCTCAAAGGGTCGAACGCTCAACTAAAGGCAAAAAATGCATAAGGTCTTGTCAAGGGAGACATAAAGCAAAAGAAAGATGTTAAGAATGAAGAGAAAAGATAACATCCCAAATTAAGTCGTCTCTTAATTCTTAAGTACCGGAGGAATTCCTCAAATTTCAAGTGTAGGTTTCCCTTGGTCCTAGTTAGACTTTTGCTCAGAAAAACAAAGTGACCGACAAATGGCCATCTTTGAATTTTGTAATTGAAGTTTGTTATCGCTATTTCTTGAAACAAAATCGAGATATGTTTCTCAAACTTGATATATAGGTTCCACTTGTTCTTCTTATCAGATTATTATATAAAAGGAAAAGAAGAAGGAAGGGAAAAGTAGAGAGAGGATCAATCTGACATAGAACTTATAAAGACCGTTCAATGGTGGGTGCCAACATCCCTCTTGGATCTCTTTTTAAAGATGAACTCGCTGTTGTCGAAGTGAAGTCATTATTGATTCTTTATTTCGTGTAATAAATAATCAGCAATTTAATATCCTGGTTGTATGCACAGTAAGGAGGCACATGCATTACCCGCAGCAAGTTAAAGTCACATATTTCTTTTCCTGCGGCAAGTCATGTTTCCCAGGGATAAATGACTTGCAGTTAGTAAATAAAATGCCAGATCTCTACGATGCACAGCATTACAACAATGTACAACATTATATATACAAATATGGCATTTTGATGAGCTCGATACAAGGTTATATATACTAAAGAAAAATATGTTAACTGAGGACGATTTTCGGGGTCAATCATTATTCTTAGGTTGTTATAACCATGTATCGACCTAATTAAAATCCTATCGTATGATATATATGGTACGTATATATATATATATATATATAACGCAGATGTTGATCTGTCAAATCCTTGTCTGTGTAAAGATCGATACATTTCGAATGTCAAGCAAATAAATTATCGCATTCATTGTTGACTGCCATTACACTCCGCACTCTCTTGATAAGCAGGGCGTGGTATAAACCGGTGCTGGTGTTTACATATAATAGTTTCATGGTTTCCCCATGCCCATAGCTGGAGTTCCCAACAACCTAAAACATGTGACGTAGGTTCATATGATCAATCGACAGGAGGGAGGACAGGCTGTTGTATATTTTATATAATACCACGTGTTACATTAACGCTAGTACCATCCTCAAAAAATCGAGCTTCTCTTTTTGTCATTTAGATTTAAAATTGACAAATAGATAATCGCATCCCGGAAGAAATCTGTTGTTCTCCGCTTTTATCACTACATACCTTTCCGCCTTATGAACGATCATTTTTGCTGCAAGAATCGCAAATTATGATTATTTTAAGGGAATGAAAACACTAATCTTTGGTTGGGTTGGGTTTATTGTTGTTTAACGTCCTATTAACACATTAGTTCATTTAAGGACGACCTCCCGTGCGTGCCACATGCATGTAGTGAGTGCGATAGTAAGGTTGCCGAACATCTGCATATGAGGTGGTAAACACGCATGCGGATGTGTTGGTACTTATATTACTCAACACGAGATAAGCATCGAGGACCTTACAGAATCAACATAGAAATATCTTATCTATAAAAAAGAAGGCACTGAAAGGCCATGTTATAAATAGTTTGACACAGGGAATATGGGCATCACGTTACCGTGGTTGGAGACATATCATCATATAGACCATTTCTACTTTATTTTGTATGAAATTTGGCCTTGGTTTGTTTTATCATTACTGAAAAAATATCATTACTCCGTATCGGACTGTAGTACCACCAGTATCGTGATAAAACATTATGGGAGAGATGTTAGTTCCTCGATCGGAAATTCACATTATATTGTTATACAATATATCGCCTGTACATATAATAATCAATTACCAATCGTCTTTCTATACAAATATAAGGCTCTCTTATATATAATTACCTATAGTACCTTTATTGTGTATCCCGGTAATGGCGACACAGAACCTGTGTATATTTAATTGATATATATCACCCGATGTCCGTATATAACAAGACATTAAACATCCTCTGTCCTCACATGACCGGGGCCACATAGTCTCAGTCTCTAACGTTGCCCTTGGTGACCGATCATCTTTCATTGTCCAAGTGCGCAGACAAGAAGGGTTAGCACGAACAGTTGCGCACTCAAAATCGACAAAAATAATATGCTTTAGGATACCACAGCCAACGGGCTGACATCATAGAAGTCAACGTACCCTTTAATAAAATAGACAACTATGGTTCAGAATAGTTTTTCAAATGGGAGGTATAGAGCCAAAAACAGGACTAAATACCGGAGAATTTAATTTCATTCAAGGACTGCTTAATCACCAGAATGGAATGTCGAAGGAAGTAATAATATTCGAAACTTTAAAAGAATTAGAATCCACATCAAACCAATACTTGAGAAATTATTCAATCAACTTTCGACCAAATATATTATTGCAAGCCTATTACAATTGAACCGGAAGCAGATTGAACAAGTAATGGGCCAGAGGAGTGGCCAGGGTGGAGAAAACAATTCCTCACGGACATATTACATCGGCATGAATGCTCCGAAATCACCACAAACGCTCTAGCTCAAATCTCACTTTACGCGGCGAGAAGTAGGAAATTATGTCGCTCCAATTCGTTTTCTTCGAGAATGGCATTTAAATGTCCAATGGTCCATCTTTATAGACAGGGAAAGCTGGTGTTATCGAAGGCATACTGTTTCAAATAGACGGCCAGGGTTCGATTCTCTTAGACAATCATGGAATCAAACATCATACCATTTTTTTCAATGGGTATCCCAACCTATAACTCTCATACATATAGAAAGTATCATCAACCGTTACGGGGTAATAAGAACGACTACACATATGTATGTACTGTACACACATATAACAGAAATGTCATGTGAAAAGCATAAGTTTTCGTTAAGAGATATACGCTGTACTTTGCTGCTAATAAAAAAACTACCGAAACCAAGATAATGAAAAAATGGCCGCGTTAACTGGAATCACTACTCAATAACATCACATAGTCATCAATAACCACAAATAACATACAGGATATCTAGTATTATTATATTTTACCTAATATTAGGTATATCAAACAAAACCTTCACGCTAATTTGATCTCTATTTCGACTTACCATAAAAGTAGTTGTTTCCTGCCTGATACCTATCTCAGGCATTTAATCGCATGACCAATACAGACGTATTGTCATTTCCTTTGATAATTGGTCGTGAATGTACATGTATAATACCATCTGCTTCTAATAGGTTTCACAGGTTATAAACTGTTATGGGAGGACAAATATAAGACACTCTCCGTGAAAAAAGCTTGATTTTGTTTGGTTTGATTTGGTTTTATTTTGCGTCCTATCATTAGCTATGGTCATGAGAGTACGGCTTCTCCTTTGTGGAAGAAGCAAGAGTGCTTGTGCTCTAGAAGGCCGTAGTATGTATTTGTCTCCTTGTGATGATAGCATGGAACTGATACCGAAATCAGTGTTACTGCGTTACTGAAGTATACTGTCGAAGACACCTAGCAGGACACCCATCCTGTCACATTATACTGACAATGGACCAACCAGTAGTTCCACTTCCTAAATATTAATGCTAAGCAGAAGTAGGACGTACCATTTTTAGAGATTCTGGTATGTCTTGGGCAAGGTGCAGGGCCCAAAGCCTTCCTAAAATCTATACGAACGCATGCAAGGCAGTGTCAAGTTATGCATTCGGAAGAATAAAAAGGTTTATAAAGAAGAAGAAAAAATAAGATCCCAAATTTACTCGCCTCTTATGATCACACAGTGGGGGCAACAGCTACACCCTACCTACAGGTTGAGGAACACTAACAAATTAAAACTATTCAATTGGATCACCAGAAAAAAACTTTCTTTAAACATGAAGTCAAGAAAATAGGACTATTTATTCCAAAAGGTTAGCGTATTGTGGTGCATCGACTTGTCATGCTCATCTAAGTCAAATAAAGGAATGTACCGTTCTTTAATTAAAACAAAGATGACAACAAAACCACCTAATCGTTTATAGTCATCGAACACGTCCAATTTCGATGTTCACATTTAAATCAGTGACCCAGTGCAGTTTGTATTGCCCGCCTTGATCCTTTATAAGCCTTTTTTCTATTTATTCGAACTGATATGGACACAAATCAAGTGTACCAGATTATAGAACTGTCTTTAACAAATTTTTCCCAGGGGGTTATCGAGGGCTTTCTGGAATATCAAAGGAGATCGGTGGTGGTATCTAGGATGGTTGGGAGTACCAATTACGATAAATATTAATTTTTTATGTACTAAGGCCGGTCCGGAAATACCTGGGATGATCTGGGGTACCAAGGACGACTGGTACCGACGCACGTTTACACACAAGTACCAATGACACTTGATGGAATGGGACCAAATGTACAATATAATCCATTGTGATAACAAGTGTAGGTTTTTGTAATGTGAAATAGTTTGTATAAAACAACATCACAACAGAGTATTTTTAACAGAACACAATTAGATGAACATTGTTAATTTGTGCAAGCGCACAGATAAACATATCGCCAGACTGGTGAATTTCAGATATAAAATGTAGGACACCGTCATTAAGTGTAAATATATCTAAGATATATACCTGCATGAGTGCAGATGTGGTAGGAATAACATATACACGTATATTTACTTATGTGAGCAATATCAATCACATAAGCAGCGATACCTGAATCATGACCAGTTTTTTATCATAAAAGGTTGTAAGGGAATGTCCGAAGTAGATTAGAGAAAGGTATAGTGAGGGTTCACCTGGAATACACAGCTTCCGAAGATAGTGGAGGTGTATAGTTTCATGGATTATCGATATCACTCTGATACACTAACATGTGAAACAAGAGGTGACCTATTTTGCTCTACAGGAGATATGCCCTAAAACCAGACGTAGAATTGGCACAACTGCTTTAGGAACTAGAATACAATGAAACAGGCAGGTCCAAATGTTTCGCTTAACACATAGCATTAGGAAGTAAAGATAACTACATGCGGGGGATCCATGAGACAAGCAGACCCATCAGCGTTTGTTTGTACGGCATGACAGCTTCAAGGACAGCAAATGAAATACAATAAACCATTGATCTATTAACTGAATAGGGCTTCCAAGACATTGTTATTTCATTTCTGTTGCGGGGGTAGTTATTTGGTTGTTTGATTACAATATTTTTCTGTGTCTTTGGAAAATACTTGTGGGATGCTCCTAATACATCTTCCCAGGAAATATACAGATCAATTCTGTCATTGATTAATTATTATTTTCTTGGGTCTGTGCAACGTGACGGTTTGTAGAAACATAATATGATAATGTAGCCAGTACCCCCCATATATTAGGTTGAGCATGTCATTCATTATTGCATATATCTTGTCAAATTATATTGTATCACCGCTATGCCCTTCCTAAACCTTTAAATATTCCTATATCTTGTGACATATTTCATTGCTTTTAGCATTGCGTTACAAATGTAAAACCCTAAGGGACAGCTTAATCAACCGCGTCGTAAAAGCATAGACGTTTGAGGGACGGTTGAAATAAAACTTAAGTTACACACAATGGATTGTGTATTTGTAGTTACTGATATAAATCAATATAGAAAGAATGACTGGTAATATAGTTGGAATGCGACATGTTTATAATGAAGTTGAACTTCTTCCAAGTTCATCCTTGTATCCGCCCGAGAGACGCTTAAGCTTAAGAGAAAGGATATCTTCACATCCGGCTTCAAGTTAAATAAAAAAGAAGTTAGATTACAAGGAAATTGATACAAAAGACAGGAGAAATACATTAACCATAGAATATGTACACTGGACAGCATTTAAATTACAAAGAACAAAGTATATACACTGGAAGACATTTAATTTACACATACATGTACTTAAAAGTACACATCGGACGATTGTTTACTGGTGGAGAAACTAACCATCTCTAAGGGTGAACAATACACTAGCATTTGGTTTGTTTGTTTTTGTTTAACGTCCTATTAACAGCCAGGGTCATTTAAGGACGTGCTAGGTTTTTGAGGTGGAGGAAAGCCGGAGTACCCGGAGAAAAACCACACTTGCATATAGAGCGGTATCCAATAATATAGAGAGAATATCAATATGTATAGAGAGAGAATACTGTCAATTAGAGAAAATACCGATATATATATAGAAAAAACTGGTATATATAGAGAGGAAACCGGTATATATAGAGCGAAAACTGGTATATATAGAGAATACCGGTATATAGAGAGAAAACTGGTATATATAGAGAGAAAACCGGTATATGTAGAGCGAAAACTGGTATATATAGAGAGAATACCGGTATATATAGAGAGAAAACTGGTATATAGAGATAATAACGGTATATAAAGAGAGAATACTGGTATATAGAGAGAGCATACCGGTATATAAAGAGAGAATACTGGTATATAGAGATAATAACGGTATATAAAGAGAGAAAACTGGTATATAGAGAGAATAACGGTATATAAAGAGAGAATACTGGTATATATAGAGAGAATACTGGTATATATAAAGAGAATACCGGTATATATAGAGAAAATACCGGTACATATATATAGAATAAACTGGTATACATAAAGATAATACCAGTATATATAGGGGGAAAACTGGTACATATAGAGGGAATACCGGTATAAATCGAGAGAATTCCAGTATATTATAGAGAGAAAGAAAACCGGTATATATAGAGTGAAAACTGGTACATTGTGTCTATATAGGGAGAATACCAGTATATATAGAGAAAATACCAGTATATATATAGAGAGAGAAAGGATACCGATATATACATAAGTAGAGAGAGAATATAGAGAGAATACCGGTGTATATAGAGAGAATACATACTGGACGAACGACAGTTTAGTAAAATAAGAAATGATACACTACGCAAAAAGCTTTAAAGTACATTAAACAAGAAACGGAAGCAACTTACCTTATAAATAATGATATCACCTGAACATTTCCGATAGCAGCTACAATTCCAATAATCACCGCCAAAATCCCACAAAACAAATGTACCTCCTCCTTAATTTCGGTGAAGTGTTTCCAATGTGGATGAACGAACACCCCGTAATTATCCTTATCTGTTGTAACTGTCCAATTCCCAAACAATCGCTCCTGCTCTTCAAGACTCAGAACATTTGTCGAGAAATTAATCGACATCCTAGAAAATGTGTAATAATTTCAATCCAAGCATAATGATATAATCTTGCACCTGGCTGTTTCTACAAATACATGCTGCTGTGCATACAACCATAGCTGATAGTGCGAAGGAAGTCTGATCACAACAGTATTGACCATTACACTGTACATAGGTGTGACGATCCATACCATTGGCTCCCGCTGTAAATCGGATAAGAGTTAAACAACAGCGTTCTAAATGATAGGGAACCTGCCAGCTCAGCATGTAAACAAAATCATAGTAGCCTTTACTCCTGATCTGCCTCAGCACAGTGATTCCTACATGCCGGTATCTAATAGTTAACATATATTTGTGTGGAAGATTTAAGGTTATATTGCCTTGGATATCATAACGTACAGTTTGATCTGAGTTGCATACACCGTAATGAAATATCATGAATGATCGATCGATATTGTTGGGATTTTTTTTATGTATTTTTATATAAAATTTTTAAAACAAATTATGAAGAAAGCCTTGAACTGGCCTCGAACTCGCGATCTAAGGCACATGCTCGCTAAGATAATGTAATCAAAGTTTTTTACCACTGCGACTAGAAATTTGTTCTCGATGATATAGATCCTGTATCGCAATGTCTTCTAAGGGTCGTCGACTTGGCGCAGTGGATGACGATTATGTCTGTATTTCTAGCTCTGCGATTAGGTGCCGTAGATCGTGAGGTACAAGTCTGGTCAGGCCATTGTCTTTCTTCTTCATTTGTTTTCCTTATACAATTCATCATTCACACGATGTGTTATAATTCCAACGGTAAATATTTGAATTTCCTGTCGTAATCGTGCTGAGTTTAATACGTATAAAGATAAAGAAGTATATAAGTTATAGAACGCAGTCGAAACCTCGTTATCTCGACTTTAGTGTGTGGGGGGGGGGGGGGGAGGGGGAGGTCATGAACAAAAATTCGAGTTATCAGAGTTCTAAGCAAGGAAGTTTGACTGTTTATATATATAACATAGTAACACAAATGACAAAGGAAGACATGTATGACTCGCGTCTTGACCGGGCCATGAATTTACGATCTTCGGGACCAAATCGCCAGCCAGGCTCCATACCGCTGCTCCACATCCACGTTCCTAAAACAACGTTTCAATGGCGCAGTGATGGTCAGACCGATACCGTGACATGACCATAGTGGCAAGTTATCTCTAAGTGTTATACATTGTACACATATTATAAATATACACCAGGGGACTACGAAAGGAAATTCCACAAATCTTTATCTTCGGATCAACAACACGTAGTTCATATGATACATTGTGCCAATAATTAGATATAACAGTAACACAAATGACGAAGGAAGACATCAATATATATAGAGACCAACCAACCAATTGTTTTCCCATAGACTTTAGTGTTAACATTTTGGATTATTTCATTCAAACGCTTGAATTCAATATGACGATTATGGTTTATAACGAAAGTTTAGGGTCTTATATAACACCTAATCCCAAAAAAAAGTTGGGTCCTTCAGCTCAAATTTTCTCTAGGGTAGCCATTTTGAAAATAGGTGAATTTCGAAGTAAAAATTCTCAAAAATCTTAAATGTTTACCTGTTTGCTATTATTACGTGAACTTTTGGGGGGGAAATCAATCGGACTTACGAAATTTATATCAACATTTCTTATTGATAGTTACCTATCAGGCTACATATCTATTTTCTCACTTCATAACATACTGGCCAATCAGTGGCTCAACTTTCTATACACAGGGGCTGTTTCAAAAATATGTTTTTTCAATAACGAACTACAATGTGAATTACTTTTCTTTCATTATTCATGGATGTTGAATTATTTCTTAGATATTGACGATTGGTTCATGAATGAATCGTTATTTATTCACAAGGCGTAATTCACATTATGTATCCATTGATGTAAACCGAAAACTGTATATGTAGTGTTGAACAAGTAAAACAAGAAAAGTAGAGTACACTAAACTTCTGAAATTGACTACGTGTACGCGAACCCTATCTTATACAGGGCATTCGTTTTCTCTTCTAATGAATGATAATAACACTTCCCTCCCTGAGCTGTAGCTTTTTAAATGGCGTATTAATGCACATATCTAGATTGAAAGTTTGGTTCCTTAACACATATCTTTACCTTCGTAGAATAACTTCTTTTCATCTGACAGCAAAATGTTTTAATGTAAAATATTTTCCTTTTCGTTTCATGTTTGATTCATTCCGTTCAGTTTTACACGTTAATAATTGATCTGCTCCACCTGGATGCTTGGAAGGCTTCTTCACCGACATACATTGCATGCATGGTAAATTCTTTAAATAGGCAAACGGAACCTGTATAAACTTAATTATAAACACACAGACAGATCATTTATAGGCCGAGTTGGAAGTTTTATTTCCAACATTTGGATTTAGTATGTTTTGTTAATATAACAATATATCAAAGGCAAAGCATGGTATATGTGCCATTGTTCGAGATAGTTCAGAGAGATTGAAAGCAGAACACTATGTTTACTGGCTATAACTCATTACATTTCACCGTCAATGCCTCCTTTATCTAATAACTTGTAATTACATAAACTAAAGTGTTCAGTATACCCTATAAAATTGCATTCTTCCTTTTTGCTCCTTCAGGATTTTTTTTAATTTGCCGTTCTCGATTCCACGCATTTGGCCCACTTTTGTTGAAGCATTACCCTAGAATACATACATTTGCATGATGTTTGTTGAAATTTGTTGAATTATAAGAATGAATAGCATCTTATCATTATTATTTTTATTATTTTTCGTCGCCTTATATATATCGATACTTAATACTATTAGCATCAGTGACGAGTCCTAGTGAGACTAAACAATTATATGACGTAATTCAATTCATCTTTGGCTCTACCGTATCTGTCGAATTGTATTGAATGATCTTGTAGAATCCTAGAAGTACAAAATAGCTGCATTATATATTTTTATTGATATAATTATGATATTAGATAATGAATTTATTAAGCAGTTCATACTTCAAAGTGATTTTCGTGAATATGTTTGTGTTACAGTTTAATTACATTACCGTTATCTATTTATCGAGACATAGCTCCTAATTAAACTCTTCAATACACGATTTGAAGGACTCATGTGCATAATTCCTTATAATTTAATATAGACCAGGGAACCGACCACGTGTTTCTGAGGTTATATCGCTCACTTGTCAGATATAGACATCGTCATTGTTATACATATTTATATATATATCTATCTCTCTTTGAAAATCGCATTTGGCAAATGTTCCACCCTATTTATTATCATTAGTTTTGCATTTGATGCCTTTGTTTATCTTCCATCCAAGCACTTTGATTGAATAACAAGAAGCTGATAGTTATATAAAGTAGAGAATCCATCTTAAGGAGGAATCGCCTGACAACAAGCTATTTTAAATCAGCCTTATAAACAAAATTACTTACCATAAACCTTCGATAAACAGCATAAAAATCAGTGTTTTTGGCGTGAATGGTACATCTTGTATGATACAACATTTCGTTTATACAAATGATAATTACAGATATTTCACTTCTAAATGCAATCTTTATTTATTTACAGCTAATTAACCGTTTGTAGTCCTTTAAACGCATTAAGTTTTTCATTTTCACCTCGCTGATTCTCATGTAAAGGATTACCTTAACCCGAATTTGACCTAGATTTGTAACCTTTCCAGAATATATTTCTCTTTATACTTTTTCAAGGGTTTCCAACCAATTTTATGTCATGTTTATTTTTTGTTCCCGGTTTCTCGATTTTGAATTAGAATAATCGCTTGTCAATATCCATATGCCTATGGTAGTTTCTTCGTCGGTTTTCTATTGACTTTGCCGATTTGTGAATGGCAAGTTTTGATTATTGGACAATAGACTTGTTTTTGGTCGATCGTATTTGTACTTCGAGCAATAACGGATAAGTGAAAAATGAGATGTCCCTGTCTACATTATACAGGATGAGTGATAATCACTCTTAAGCTACCTTTCTATTAATACTACATATACGAATCCGATCGTGACCCGCAGACTAAAAAGCACATATCAAATTTGCAGCGAAATTGATAAGGTAACGAGATGGTGATATGATGACGTAACACTGATGACCAAGTGAATTTCAAAATAAAGGTGCAGAGGACCTGTCCTTCCCTTGGAATTAAAAGGTAATTGGTTTTTTCATACTAAAAACGGATTTACCTCTGAATGTGGGAGAATTTTATCCGGATCAACTGTCATCTAAGCAACCTACGCGATCATTCACTGAACGATTATACAATAGCAGGAAAGGAAAATAACAGTTATAATTACAAACACCTGCTCAATTGACTTTTTATGTCGCATACCAGAATAATGTGTCCTTAGACAAGCGGAGGCTCTAGGTGCTTATTTAGATTTTATGTGTATCTATCCAAAATATATTAAAATTCAGAAATACAAACTCATCCAGATACTGTTCAGCACGCACATACAGTATATACTTGTGTCTATACCGTGGAATCTCGTGCCTCATGGATACAGACCATATGTCTGGGGAGTACGTTTCATGCCACCCACTCCGGTATAGACATAGCCATGATGGCGATAACTTACTTGTTAAACGTATACGTAGCTGAAATATTTACTGATGTTTGTAGACAAGCAACGTGAACTCTTGAAGGAATGCACGCACATGTGCATACATGTTGTGATAATGCACTTTTATACGTTCCCATTCCTAATGAGATTTATCTTTCTATTTCTAATAAATATTCGACTAGTTTGTTTTGTAAACATTGAACGGGGACTAAAGCCAACTTCTGCTTATAAGTACAAACATCGCCTTTACATCAATATAGAAATTACCCCAACTACATAAAGGTCATGGTGGCGACCGCCATGCCATAAAGTGGAGATTTGATGAGGGCAAACAATTCTTTTATGTATTTGTTTATTATTTAGAACCATCTCATGTACTGAATATAGTATTTTATTAACCATCACTGTAAGAAGCAAAGTACTTAATTAATATTATTGTAAATAGTTCAACAGAGATAAAGGCGACCGTAGAATAAGTGGTCATTTCAGTACATTAGCACTAGATAGCAACAGAAAAAAATGGTAAAATGCACAGTCCTGTTGCCAAGCGGATGTCGGGGATTGTTATTACTTCCTTTTTATGCTCCTCTCAGTATGCACGTACAAATAAGAGCGATAGACAATTTAATTAATTTCCAGTGAGTGAACGTTTCTCTTTTTTAATCTACGTTTCTGCTTTTAATATTCTTTTGATGATTGACAGAACTAAATTCTGTCTAGATATAGAGAGTTAGTGTATAGCGACAAGTATACAAATGTAGCTACAGTTGCCCGATTTTTTTTTGATTTTTTTTTTTTTTTTTTCAAGTGTGTTGCATTCCAAAGAAAGGAAAACTATTACGAGGCTTGAGTCAGGTAAAATAGGAGGACAACGAGAGAAAATGCAAAAAATACCTATTAATGCTAGAAGGTTGAGACCCAAAAGTCACAATTTGATACATAGACTTACTCATCTGTTTGTGTATTAGGTCAATGATTTATATTTATAAGTCTGCACATACGTCCTTTCCTTGGGGAGTTTTCTTACCTTATGTATACTCGATCATAGATATAAACTGACATATAAGCATATAAATGATAACAAATTGATCATTAAGAATTGGTTGACATTTTTATCGGACAGTTTGCATTTCAGATTAGTTCTGAAGCGAATGTATATATTATCTTAGGATGAATTAAAAGAGATACGTTAATCACTGGGAGCATTCTAATCTGTTCCTGCTTTGGCCAACATATAACAGCTAAAAACTCATTAATAAAATGTCGCACGTAAACGAAATCAACGATAAGAATCATACCATATGCTTTTGTATAAGTTTTTATCCATTCATTGTTCTTGGCATAGCAAGGTCGTTTCATTATGTAGACAATTGTTGTATCATATAGTGTAGTTATAAGCTGTCCTGTTGGTAACGTTGTAAGTAAACATAAAGTTAAAGAGTCTGCTGTGTCCTTGATTTAAAATTCTGTATGGTATCTTCGAAAGACATTATCATTGAATATTGTGTTATTTAAAAACACATAACATGAACATATTAATAGCTTAAAAGTGAGATTTTCAAATTGCCTAAGACGCAAATACGATAGCTGGTATGTGATATTGGTAGCCTCCGTAGTCCTACATTTACAAATAGACATTTAAGTTCAAACATGTAAATTTGCAAGAATATAGCGCCCTCCTTGTTCCAAAAAAAAAAGAGAAAAAAATACATGAATGTATGTATGGTTTTTGGGGGGAAATGCTACAATATTAATTCTTCATATTTTTGAGAGAACTAAACATAAACATGCCGATTATAACATTTTAGATTTCATGTATGCAAAGCAATAAGTTTTAAATCCATTAGAAACAGGAGATAGAAATGAGATATATTTTGTGTAAGAACATGCCCTTTTTACATTAAGCGAAATTTTCTGAAAGTCAAAAATACAACTTTCTTTTGCAGTTCATACGTAATTATATACTAACAGAACAAAATAAATCGCCTAAAAATTATGATTAGGAGTTTTGAGCAAAGTAATTAAAATTTATTTACAATATTGCTTTGCAATTTTTCAAAGAAAAACGAGCATAGGGAAAAATATGTTATGCATTGAAATTTTGTAAAGTCTACGGAAAGAAAATGGTTTTACTATACTAGGTTTCATTAGTACACAGGGACTGACACCTCAACTAATAACCAATTAAACTGAAATTTCCACTTTCAAAATGGCCGCCCTGTTCACTGATAACCATAAATAATAAATGTTCTTACAACTGCTGCATTTATTTTCTGACAAGAACGCTGCATGATAGATGTATGTTGATTTACACATCAAGACTCCTAATCTGGAATCAAGTATGGCGTCCTCATCGTAGAATCTGATTTGCCATGTGAATGTTGGTCTACATCGTAGTTCTAATTGTCCAAGTCGACCATATCTAATACCTGGAAGATGATAGCTGATAGCGAAATCTACATTACTGGAGATTTGTCTTTAGCCTTTTTGCGTTTGTAGTCAAAGACGTTCTTGTCATGCTTGATCCGAGCATTGTACTTAACAATGCTCATATGATTTGAGTGGATCCGACATCCTACACGTGAGTGCCGATAGATCCAGTTCCCGTAGTCACCATCACCGCTGAGGTGCGCACTGATGTACTCACCTGCCTATGGTATTTGGTATGTGCCACAGGATATTGTCTCAGGTACTTGATGTCTAGCTTTGGAGAGCCACAATATTCAACATTCACAATTTGTTTGACAAAAAGTAACTTTGTCCTTCTGGTAAGATCTGACTCATCTTTCACACACTGAGCTAAGGAGTTGTGAACACTGATGTGCTTTTATTTTGTCAGACAGAACCACTCCTCTGCATCTCGCTCTGCTGTTCTAACATATATGGGTCATTTGATTCCATTGTGACAGACTGTTACTTTTCTAACAAGTGCATCGATGGCATTAGTGAAATAGTTGGAGGCAAGTTGTGTTTTGAAAACATTGCCATTGCCTGAAACGTGCGTGATATGACTCCACTACCCATCTGGATTTAGTTATGGCTATATTAAGGTTAGCTTGTGGGTCGCCATGTTGAGTCTGCGCAGGTTTTAGATAAGACGGTATCTTTGTTTTCAAATCACGTGATTCCAAATCTGGCAAAACATCCCCAACTAAAACCTCGATTAACAACGATATTGTCATCTTTCTCCAGCCACGAGAGGCTACCCATGATGGCTTTTGTATTCTTTACATCATTATTCGTTCCAGGAAAAGGTCCTACTGTGTCCAAAACGGAGAACATTGTGTTGTGTTCCAGAATGTTTTATTTTGTAAGATATCAACGTCCCAGGTACACTTAGTTTTTATCTTGAACATCATCAGTGCATCCTCGTGGTTTGGAGTATAAATACCAGTGCCATGAGAGGAATTTCTAGAAACTGTGTTCTTTTCCAGCCTGTCCAGGCTCTGTAATTTGCATCATTCAGAGAGGAGAAACGCAAAGTAAAGGAAGACCCCTGCATTAATCCTTTGATCCGGAAGGTAGCCGAAAAGTCAACATTTCTCTTTCATAAGTGTGAATTTCAACGTTAGATTGAAGATCCTTCCCTATGAGATGATGTGAATAAATACGTGAGGACCAAGGACAGTTTGTGATGAAAGATGAGTTAGTGTTTTGCGAGCTTGGGCAAAATGGTCAAGTTTCGATTAAAACTATTAATACACAGTGTACATTTGGTGTCCGAAGACTGGCTAAAAATACATATTTTTTTTATAATAATATGATGTTCTTCCACGTATCATCATTAACACCAACGTTTTGATCTTCATGTTGCGGCCTTCTCTTTTAAGGTATTGCCATCTGCTTTTAAAACATCAATCAACCTTTTGTGCAGGGGAAGTCTTATGTTTCTGATGTCTTTGTTTTAATGCCTCTCCTGGAGATGTCAACTTCACAACCTGCATCAACACACATATCTCTCATTGTGAGAAAGGTACTAACTTAGGTGTTTAAAGTCTCCGCCAGATGCGATTTTTAAATAGGATAGAAGTACTTTAATACGATATCTTTATATCATCGACACATGAGCTATTTACTTGAAGAAAATGTAAAAAGTAATGTCAAAAGAATAATGAGATTGGGGTATGTGTGGTATATTTATTTACAGATTTGTTAAGTCATTATCGTGTAATATAATGTATTATATCGTAAATAACGTCCTAACTTTAATTAACAGCTAGCGATGCTCATGTAAGGGTGTGGCCTACACATGTCGGCATCACTTGTATGTGTATTATGGGTTATATAGTGGGAAAGGAACATTCGTGCATTAGCTTTGGAGTGTTATAGAGTGGTCTGTTAAATCAAATATCGTTTAACAAGTCATTGATGTGATATAACATTGCATATTAATGGCAGTTGGGTTGTTAAATTTGATGCTTGTTGCTGTCTGGGTGGAATGGATATATTAGCAGCACATGGACCCTAAAAATACAGTTAAACCTGCTTAAAATTTCACCTTGAATAAGCGGCCACCTCCGTTATGCGGCCAGTCTGTGGTCCGCCCAATGGAAAATACTATATAATGAAACTTAAATAAGCGGTCACATATCTGACGCGACCAGTGGTCACTAAAATCTTGCCCTAGTTGTTATCTCATCCCGTATTCAGCGGCCATTGTGTCCGGAGGTAAACAGCCGAGATGATCGCTTAATCAGATTTTATTATCGATCGTCACGTGATTTGTTTTGTTCATGATAATCTTCACACTCTGACCATTCACACTTGTTGAATCTTTGCAGGTTTAAGCGTTATTATGCTTACCGAGACTGAACATGACACACTTTATGTGAAATGTAGCAAACACACTACAATTGGAGATTTTTTTTCAGAAGCAATAAATTTGTGAGCAGCCACCTGTCTTAAGCAGCCAAATTCTGCCGGTCGCTTGTGTGACCGCTTAACACAGATTTGACTGCATCGCTATGTAGCAGTGTTGATAGATAGGCCAGGTAAAGATTTTTTTATTGAACAATTATTTTTTTAGTAATATTCAATGAAATAAATTGTCCCTCGTTCTCCCAGCAAATTCATGTTGTACGTATTGGCAGATGTCTTTTAAAAGGAGTTTACTTTATTGTTTTGTATTTTTAACGTCCTTCAAGCAGCTTTCTTCATTATAAGACGGCTATTTATGTTTGTGAGATGTATGCGAGTTTGTTGTTTCCTATTTGTAACGTCTTACCAGTAGATGTTTTCATTTTAGAACGGTTTCTTATGTGTGTGAGATGTATCCGTTTTGTAAGTAATTACGCATGCGAAGTTTTAGAGGATGTGATATGATCAGCCTTTAAGCTGGAAAAATGCGTATTGTGCAGTTTATTCATTTTTCCATGCGAATAAATTGCAAGCGGTCATTTGGGTCACATTATTACAGGTGTACCCTACATCGAATGGTTTATTTTTTATTTTTTCAACGTCAAATGCTCAACCGTAATTAATGAATCATTGTTCAGACCTTTTATTCGCTCAAGAATTACCGGGCCATTATAACTATTTACTTCATAACTAATTCATTATTAGGTTTAATATATATAGCAAGACGTCTTCGACGCTTCTTGATACTCTTGGTGGTCCCTTTGTCACCATCTAAGTTCTTATTTTCATATTGAGGCTGAACCCGGATTTGACCCGGATTCGAAAGGTGTGTGTCGACGATGTAGAAGAAACGCTTACCCTTCCAGAACACATGGTCTGAGTCACATTGAACGTTTTCTAGGATCCCCATTCAATTATATACTTTTGTTTCTATTTTGCCCTCGTTTTATTATTTTGAATTAGAATTTTGTCTTTGTTATCATGGAGGCTGTCTTTAACTGATGCTTAGTTTAAAATGCAGCAACTTTTGTCGCACAAACAGAGAAAGTTTTATCGTAATGTTTACTTCTGGATACAAATTAACACTTGTCTGATTCCGACACTCGAAAAGTTTCAGATGACAATTGTAATTAAAACTCTTAGTGATAATGCATCGATTGAAATTAACACTAAATCCGGATAAGGTTACATAGTCACTGATGGTAATTTTAAATTATCTCGCTTTGGAATAAACCCTCTGCAGTATGGGGTAGTCGAATTACCTAACGAGCTGTAGTATATCGTACAAGAAAACGCAATATTTGTGAGTAGTTTCGAAAACAAGTTTTTATTAGTTTTTTATTTTTGTTCCCCATCTCATGCGCTTCAATGAACATGGAATACATTTTCTCTATAACAGTTATAACAAAAATCAAATATAAGTCATGACCAAAATATTAAGAATATACACTGTACCCTATCAAGGAAACATGAGTATTGAATTATTTGCTTTTTGTGGTAGTTTTTAGACTTTTTCTTTATCGATGTTTTGCCATGATATAATATAATTTCAGCCTATATATATCTGGATTTGACAGATTTACTCAAACGGGTGCCGTGAATCTGACCGAAGGCACGTACATTTCGGGGGTCTCCTTGTATTTTTTTCATATTTCGTCATGTAAGCTTAAATTTCGTTCACATTTCGACAGTATTGTTTCGATTTTAAGTTGGAATTATAATTATGTTTACTTGTGTGTTTCATATTATTAAGTACACTTAGGGACATGGATATCACCCAGCCAAAATGTTTTGATATCTCTTGATTGAGGCTGCATATTGTTTTGATTAGAGAGAAAGCAGATTTTGTGGTGAAAGACTTTTTTGTTAACGTAAAGAGATAACGCAATACAAAGTTTGGTTAAAATACAAAAGTTCCTTTCAACTACATTTGAAAAATACTGTTCCACATTGGAAAAAATGAAAACACGTGGTCTTGTGAACGCCTGAAACGGGAATTAACATTGGTTGAGACTTCAACTTTAATCAGCTCCTGGATGCTAGGGTTTTTTTTCAACTGGGTACTGCTCCGCTATGTTAATGCTATAAGATTTTCGATGTTTACTTGTTTTAGTGGGTTCAATCTTGTAGAAGGTACAGGAATGGACTGTGTATGCCTAAGTAAAATATATGTAAACAAGGCCACTACTGGGATTAACTTTTTTTAAATCTTAATTTGATTTCAAGATAGATTAATGAAAGTCTTGGGATAAATATCTAACTTTTGGCTGAGCTTAAGCCTTTACATAGAGCTAAGATTTAACCTGCAAAGTGGAAAGAGAATATCTGTTACCTATACAATTAATGCCAAAAGAAATTCTGTGTGAGCCTAAATCATCAATAAAGTTAGTCATTTATAGTTGAACATATTCTACAAAAATTAAGTATTCGTGGAGTATAAATACCCAGGTATTCGGGGTTTTCGTTCGCGCTGATTTGTTTGTCGTTTTTCAGATTTTCTGTTGCATTGCTACATCCACCAATACTTCGCCTGTGGATAAACCGTTGAATGCTGTGTTATTGTTGTTGTTGTTTGTTGGTTGGTTGTTTT
This sequence comes from Pecten maximus, assembly GCF_902652985.1. Classification (NCBI taxonomy): domain Eukaryota; kingdom Metazoa; phylum Mollusca; class Bivalvia; order Pectinida; family Pectinidae; genus Pecten; species Pecten maximus. The sequence continues at coordinate 39,430,789 of NC_047015.1, read as the reverse complement.
TTTGTTGGTTTTTTTTTTTTTTTTTTTTTGTTTATTGAAATTATTTGAAATGCACCAATATCTTTTTAAATACCATTCATTTTTACTCCCGCCTTTAAACATTAATACAAGATATGTTCTACGAATAAAATGTTTCCTCAAGAGTCAGACACAACTTGATAATAATTAATGATTTGGAGTTTTGTATATTCTGCTATATCACTTCAACATGGACGTCTCAAAGAAGGTGAATTACAGATCCCAGATCTCAAGTCTCTGGGAATCATACAGCCGGAGCTGCCATTTCTGTCAATCTGTTCATTCAAAACAGTTTCCAAACGACATTTCTATCACTAACCTACCACATACTCATTTACAGTTGAGTCGACTGGAACGCAACGCAGTAAAGTACATTGTTCAAGGAGATAACAAGGCACCCGTGTCGGTACTCGAGCCAGCGACCCTTCGGTCACGTGGTTCTAAAACTAGACCACTGTACCTCCGCCTTGATACAGGAAATCATATTTCGCGCTGTTTACTACAAGGAATTAGCGCGAAATAGTTTTCACTTATGACTCGCACGCCTGTAGTGGCACGAAATGCACGTGCAGCTGGTGAATTTGTCTGAGTTAAAACCTTCCCTTGTTACTGTGTTGGACGCTAGTCGCAATCAGAAGGGGAAACTTAAAGGTTATAAGGAGCTTCAAATTGATAATTTGAAAAGATATTTTAGAGCAGTTCCCTAAAGCAGTTCTAGAGAAGTCTTAAATCTGAAAAACACAAAGCCTAAGCAGACATCACATCGGCAATAAGGAACAGTTTAAACTCACTACTAGCTAGAAGAAGATATAAGTCAGGCGGTATGAGTATTCACAAGAAAGACTATTGTGTAGAAATTCTCGACAAGTGTTTAGAAGGTATTAAAACCAGGAATGAACTTATCAAATTAGCAGACTCCTAAGAGTGCGGATGGCACATGGTAAAGTGCAATGTGTCAAATCCTATCGCAAGCAATTCTGGGGATGTAAAGAAGGTCCATAAAGAAGAAGCAAGAGCTCAGAAAAAGTGGCAAGAACGGATTCTAAAAGTTAAAGAACGCAGAAAAAACAAAGCCGGATTTTGTGTTTCAGATGGCGGTTTTGCTATTAGTCGCAGCTCAGGCTGGTGCATTGTGAACATCCTATTGCTGTTTGTTGTTACTACCGGGGATGGGTGATTGGAGAATCAATGTGAACTGTTTGTATATGAAATAAACATTTTTGTATCTGCAATAGCTTGATGAATGTCCCTGGAGAATAGTAAAGGCGCATCGCTTATTGCTGATGTTAATGGATTTATATTACACCTTTCGCAGGTGTCTTTGTTGTACTAGTCATGTCTACACACCACAATATACTGCTTTTTTGTTATTGTTTAATTTTATTTTATTGGAAATTTCCAAATGTAATCATCCAATCAGGAGCATTGGGCGATAAAATCAATTTCAGTTGTCAAGATCAGTACAGCTTGTACAGCATATCAGATGTTTAAGTGTTGTGTGCAGTGAGACACCTAGGTATTCATCATGGAACTCTTCAGGTTGGTAAGTGTAAATGTGAATAGACTCCAGTATCACAACCAGTTTAAGGTACGTCGGCGTACATTTTAATACAGTTTCAATGCTGTACCATTCATAGCTGATTATGTTTTAGGAATGTCGAGGAAGCGAAAAGGTGACTTCCTTTTTTATCTTTCTGTCGAATGAAATAAAACTTTCACTAGGTTTTAATCTTTTTCAACAAGAATAAAAAAGACGAAAATAGAGATACAAGTTCATGTGACGAAAAAGTGCGGGAATCGATAACATAATAATTGCCGTCGTATCATTATATGTCACGCTCGACACCAAAACGGCACCATTTTTAATGGGCCGATCCACGCATTTCATTGTTTTCTGTTCTTACCTAATAAGATTTGCAAAGAAAAGTTAAACGACTTTTATATCATCAGTAGTGATGATAAAAGCAGTGATATTATACTTTGTTTCTCTCGATATCATCCGTGTGTTCCTGTAAAGGTGGCGTACCAGTTGTACCATATAGGTATTGTACATCATATAATGGAACGCAATTGAATATCAAGTAACTTCCCAAGATGGCAAATACTTACGTTAAACAGTGACTAAAATAATTAATGAAATTTATCGCCAATGGAGAGTCCCCGTCTCGTTTTTTAACAACTGTTTTGTTATTATTGGACTTGACAGTGATGCTCAATGTCTAAAGTGTTCTTATATGAGGGGACGAAGGAAACACAATGTAGGTCGAACAAAATGTCAAAATTTAGATTGCCATGACATGGTGTGTATTAGCCCAATAATCTAAACAAAAAATTATCATTTTCAATATTTGTATTTAAACGTGTTCCAAAAACGTATCATATTCTGAACTGGCACTATTCAAACGTGCCTTACATGCCATTAATATTTGTTTAGGCCCGTTAGATTTCCTCGGATGTCCCGAGCATCATTGACGATTCTTAGAAGGACAAAACGGCTAGATGGTGTCCCTATCACCACTGACGAGTCCTACCAGGACAAAACGGCTGGATGGTGTCCCTATCAGCACTGACGAGTCATAGAAGGACAAAACGGCTGGATGGTGTCCTTATCAGCACTGACGAGTCATCGAAGGACAAAACGGCTGTATGTTGTCTCTAACAGCATTGACGAGTCACAGAAGTACAGAATAGCTTGGTGCTGTCCCTAGCATCACTGACGAGTCATAGAAGGGCAAAACAGCTGTATGTGGTCCCTAGGGTCACTGACGAGTCATGGAAGGACAAAACGACTGTATGTTGTCCCTAACAGCACTGACGAGTCATAGAAGTACAGAATAGCTTGGTGGTGTCCCTAGCATCACTGACGAGTCATAGAAGGACAAAACAGCTGTATGTGGTCCCTAGAATCACTGACGAGTCATAGAAGGACAAAACGGCTGTATGTTGTCCTTAGCATCACTGACGAGTCATAGAAGGACAAAAAGGTTGTGTTGTCTCTAACAGCACTGACGAGTCATAGAAGAGACGATACAGCTGAACAATGAACAATGCTGCTTTACATGTATATCCATTACCAGCAACACTGTAGCTAATAATAAACTTTCAATTCAAGGAGCGATGTCTATTGTACACAATATTATGTCAAGATAAATATGTTTTGTCCACATAATATCAAATGAACTTTGTCTTTGATCATTATAATTATTATTTCATGCGTTGAATATATGTCGCCTATATGTACCAAAACAATTAATAGAATAACCTAACATATTGGAGAATCCTTATTTTCAAACACATTACCAATAAATGTAACATTATAGTATATAAACGTTGCCGTTTGCTTCCGGGAAGCATGAATATTTTATCATCCGTGTCATGTTCCTCGATGCCTCAACCCGGGATGAACTTTAATGCCTAGAGTTAACAAATACTCCTGTCTCCCTATAGCAAGGATAATGGGTTATTTTATACCGAAACAAAACCATAACACAAAATGGATCTGATCAATAATGTATGTACCACTCAAAATAAATAGATAACATTTGAAAAAATAACGTCAGAGGACGACTAGATTGGTGACAGAATGACGTATAACCTTGGTATTTGATCCACTTCTGTCAAATACACTGTTATAAATTAGGTTTATTGATAGTAATTGATATGTTGAGCACGCGGGCTTACACACAGATGTTAAGCGGACAATAAGCTTGTATATGTTTTGACTACACTAAGCTTAGCAAATCAATTTAAAGAGGTTAAGTTGATAGTTTTAAAGACAATAAATTAAGTCATTACGTTTTCTATAACTTCTCGTCCAAATAAGAGTCAATTGTGACTTGTATTGTTTGTTTGCATCAATATCATGTTTGTAATCAAACCCGAAAAGGAACTTGCAATGTTTTTATTAAAACACTGAAGTGCAAATGTAAGTATACAGTTGATATATATTCATATTTTTTAACATATTTCTATTCAGTTTTCCTATACATACACATGACATTATTTGGCTATCTCGCACACTAAAAACGTGCAAGGTACTAAACTTTGTGCTCATATTGAAATTTCATACACAAAACACACAAGAATCCATTCATGTCAGACATTTCATACACACCATACATATGTATATAGAACATTAAAGTTTATTGTTCCATATACAGCATACCTTTATATCAAATATCTCATATATGTAGAGAACATTCATATTGAACTTTTAATATACAGAATATTCTAGACTCCATTCGAACACGATTCGTTTTCAACGCGTGTTTTGATTGGTTACGGACCATGTTCGAATCTGTGATAGAACCATGAACAATCGTGTTTAGCCACCACCCGTTTCTAGTCAAAACAATATGGGATCAAGTTCGCCTCCGCAACATTCATGATTGATGACTCATTGAATTGGAATGAAAGTGAAGAAATAGAAAAGGATGAATTAGTTGAATATATTAAACAAAAATAGTAAATATTGTTTTACCGTCATTCATTGATTGAAACGTTCATTCCGTCCGTGTGTAGGCATCTAGCCAAGTACATCCGAAATGAAGCGCGCAAAATTTCACATAACGGTTGGGCCTATAGAAAAACATCAAAACTGATTTTGTCAAAACGTACATATCGCTATGCATAGTGCAGAGTAAATCAAAATATGACGTTGAATCTTCGGTAACAGAACTTTCACAATAGTTCAAACATACCGCTTCTTCAACATACAGATCGAAGTCTCGCCAATATAGGCGTGGCCAATTGACCGACATTGAAAGCTTCTTTCTGATTGGTCAGTCCGCTACAGAATGACAGTTCACTAGCGGAGGTCACAGAGTACTTAACAGCGTACTTGTAGCGATGTAAAAGCAATGTTTCTAAATATTTTAACAGTAAACGTGTTAGAATGGGTATAGTACGTTGCTTTGAGTGGCTATACTAGCGATTAGAACATGACTTTTTGTTTAAACTCTCGACCTATCGATCTCGAATTCAAACCAAATTTCTAATCGCCAGTATAACCACTCAAAACAACGTACTATCCCCTAATTGATATCATACATTTCATATACAACATACATCTGAAGAGAAATATTCATGTCCAATAATTCATACGCAGCATACAACTGGATAAACCATGAATAATGAACATCCTCGTAGACATTTCAAACCGTACGTCTGTATCTAAACATCCATATGTAACATTTCATAGACACTATAATCTCTTATGACCAATCATCTTAGAAAACCAATTATAATTGGCACACATCATACTCTTTATCGAAGATCTTTATATCAGACATCTTTGAAAGTGAACATACTGGCCATGTGTAGATTTTAGTGAAAGTGTAAAAGTAGAGAGTATAAGATCACCTTCCCTTAAGCCTAGTTGTCGGATGTTTAACTTGAGAGCGAAAGGTCGCTTGTTCGAAGCCCGGCACGGGCAAGGTATTTTTTATTACACCTTCCTATTACAAAAGAATGAAACATAGACAGTAAGGTTAAAATAAAGACGTGACAAAAACAATAGCAAACAAAAAGGCAAGACAGACAAGAGCTGCCAGATAGACATGAAGACAAAGATGCAGACGAAAAACAGTACAGAAAAAAACAACGGCACACAATAGGCACAGAGGCAAAGACAGACAGTTCAGAGAGAGAGACAGGCCTTTGAAATTTCATAGATTAGAAACGTTCAGTATAAATCATCAACAATTGTTCTATTTATAAAACTCATTCAAAGATAGTACACATAGAACAAGTAGATTATTTTACACGAACTGTCACAGTTCAATACATTATACGTAATAATTGATATAACTCGATCTAACCATACAAGTTAAGTCATTCTTAGTATAAAAAAATTGGCCACTCTACCCACTCTTTTTTTTCCAAATTGTTTCAAAAGAAGCATCACCCTTAGCACTATATATTTTTAACGTTGAGATGGTCTTTTATCAAATTTATTAGATACTGTAGTTTATGTTAAAGTGTCAGGACAGCATGTTTTGTAAATGTAATGTTTAATGATGATGTTAATTTCATTTTTCAATTTTACAAAGAAATTTTTCAAGAAACAAAAAAAAAAGTGATTATTTATTAATAGTGAAATAAATTAAAAGAGATTCTAAAAGCAGTTTCCAGATAAATTTTAAACATTTTCACATTCCTACAATATGTGAGTTATGGTTTCTGACTATGAATTGCAAAATGTACATAAAGGGCTGAAAGTTGAATTTGATTTAAAACAGTGAATTTGTAGTCAAAATATTATGTAAAATTTTGTACCGAAACCAAAAGTAAAGTAAAAATAGTTCTCGAGATGGAATCATCAAAGTCAAAATGATCTGTCCATCTTTTCCTACCTAGGATTAACAGCATTCTTGGAAAAGAGATTTTCTATAAATATTTTTCTCTCTAGCCTTTATGAAACATGGGTCTATGGTTAAAGGAATGAAGGGCAGGAGAATTTTTATATTATTGATCTTCTGTGTACCAATATTTAATCTAACCGCATTGACAAGACGATGAAACTGCAGAAAGTTTATTACCAAATATCTGTGTAAATTCATTGTAGATATATAAATTATTACCCTAACTCCCTGATAGTCAATAATAGGTGTGTGAAATTTCGACCAATCAGAGGCCAGTAAATGGCGGCCATTTTGTTAAAGTGTGAAACAGATTACGAAAGTGACTGTTGTCCCATGGTGTACCTATATACCAGATCTCATCAAAATTGGACAATATTTAATATATAGATCAATCAGCTGCCTGGAAATGGCGGCCATTTTTCTTTCTTTTTTTCAAAAATAAATGCCGTCATTGTATTTGTAGACCTATACTTCTATATATCTGCATACCGAATTTAATTAAAATCGGACAATATCAACAAATCAGAAGTCAACTCTATGGCGGCAAAGTTTTTAATTTCCACTTTGTTATGCTGAATTAAGGTACATATTGTAACCGTCCCTCCCACCAAGGTTTATTGCATTCTATTAAATAGTAAAATGGTGGTGAATGGTGAATTAGATTTTCAAAATTTTAAAGTTAATCAGGAGACCGTAGCGGCCATGTTGTTGACCGATCGGGAAAAAACGGTCCGTTGCACACACGCTGACTATGACGAACAACAGTGTAAAGTCTTATAAAGATCCGTTTTCGAGAAATTTGTTAGACAAAATTCATTCGGAAAAAAAGAAGATTTTTTTTTTTTTAATTAGAGTAAGAGTATTCAAAATAAGCCCCTCATTTCGTTTTTGGGGACGTAATGAATGATTAACAAATAATGTAAAACTGAAAGCGAGACAAACTTATGGAGCTGATTCTAAAGTAGCAACTCGGCGTTCAATCGTGAGATAAAGGCTAACTTGGCCTGTTTTTATTCTCTAAAATAGTTCAATATCCAGCACTTCTGAGGACACTGAAACAATAACCCAATTATCAAACACTTAACTTCAATAAACAGTATCGTTAAAACCCAGCAAGCCAGTTCTTCTGGAGGTCTGTATTACACTTAAATTGGCATCTTCTTTAAGTTGATCGGCTTGCAACTATAAATGCGTTTCACAGAGGTTAATGGATAAGTAATGTAGTATTTAATTAATTCTATCTGCGTTACATCATGTTTAGTAAGATAATAGCGAAAATAGTTTCGTATTATGTGTTTAATGATATGGCCGTATATCAAATCATTAGTAAGTAATCACCACGCTTTACCCCGAACTGTAAACAAATTTATCTCCATAAACAATGCACTGATCATTCTTAATGCCTTGATCAAAACAAAGAAATTATATTGATCTTCTGTAATATGAGCCAGACCTATGTGGGTGTCTGGTATCAATTAGAATCATATGATGCGTTCATGGTAACCCAAATCCCTGAAGAGCATTTTACTGGAAGGCCGAGTTTTGACCCAATTTACGGACAAGTATGATCTTTACTTAATCGACCAATGTTTGAATGCATATTAATGAAAGTGTTGTTAAGATTCAATTTATTTCCAATCTTTATTAATAAAAACAATAGTTCATTAAATTTGTTAATATTCTATCGAATAACAGCAAAAAAAATAAAGTTATAGCTAATTAATGTAACATGAAAGAGTTTGCTGTAAAAACAATCGATGATTGCTACCATTTATGATTATACCTTGTACCTTTTTCGCCAAAAAACAAGTCCCACAATTAGACACGGACAACTCAGATCTTTTTAAGTCTGTGTTTGATTGAAAGAAAGAAATGATAAATATAAGGACCTCCCTAATGAAAAACACATAACAATTCCATCAATGAGACCTTCAAAGAAAAATCGAATAAAAGTGATAAACATGCTTATAACAAAGTATGCATATAAAGAGAAAATTAAACTTATTTGTAAGGAAGCTTTAAGCCAAACCGAAAGTGTTCTGTCACCTGGTCTCATTGTCCTTGTACGATTTCGAGATCCTCCATTTAATATATTTTGTTCAATTTTGTTCTTAATTTGTCGATTTTGACTTAAAATGACGTCATTAAAGTAAACTATCATGTTTTAATGTAAATTAACTAGGATTAACTAGGATTTCATTGTTATATCAGTCCTAGCATGTAGTTCTTGCTAAATATGATAACTTATCACTATCCAGGGACCTTTTATATAGGACTCATTTTACTATTCATAAGAAGACGCCATCGTTTAATGGGTATGAAGTCTTCAGTTACAGTCACTTTTATGAAGCTATAGACTTACATGATGTGAAATTATATAAATGGAAATATGCCTGTGGAAATTAACAACACACCATGTAAAATACAATCGCCGCAAAGTATATAAAGCATATTATCTTAGAGAAAAAAGTGAAACATACTACCTTACTGGCAACTACTTTGCGTATTGTCCAAATGTCAACTATATAGTATCAGCATTTGATATATTGTCCCAGGCTCAAGTAGATGGTCCCTGAGACGGTAAAGGTACATTTAATCACATCTAATTATATTTTCTCACAGCAAGATACATGTATATTGACCCAAAGTCGGGTATATTGTCCAAGAGAAGCAATATTGTACCGGTATATTGTCCCATATATAGGATCTATATTCGAGTTATTGCCCCAGAGAAGATTATATTGTTTAAGAGTCAGGAACATTCTCCAGGTTTAGGAAAATTGTCCAGGAGGCAATAAATTGTCTGTGCGTCCAATTTGGTATCACGTCATTGAGTAACGCTGTTGTTTCCATTCAAGGTAAGATGATATTTTACACATCGATCGTCTACTCGAGCACGTGTATCTAACATATGATGACCATAGATCCGTGGGCGTGTAATGAAACGTAAACACTATCTGATCATAACTAGTATGGTATCAATTGGACTGATGACGCCAATTGACATAATCCTTATTTTGATTACAACTGTATATTGAATGGGTATTGATAAGCGCTTTAATCAGCATCAGTATATCAATCAATGCTTAAAATACCAAGCTCAATATGGTTTACCTGTCATGAATAATTGCTTCCTTCTTAGCAACCTGACGTACATGTCAATCGATAAGATGTTCTAACCATAAGGCTACATTTGTACCTACCTACATCAAATGATTGCGAAAAAGACAAATAAGATATTAACACCCTCAAAACAAGAGTTAGGTACAGTACACAATTGATTAAACTCCAACGTACTGCTGTTTCATCCTATCAAGGCGGGGGCCGCGGTGGCCGAGTGGTTAAAGTGTCCCGACACTTTATCACTAGCCCTCCACCTCTGGGTTGCGAGTTCGAAACCTACATGGGGCAGTTGCCAGGTACTGACCGTAGGCCGGTGGTTTTTCTCCGGGTACTCCGGCTTTCCTCCACCTCCAAAACCTGGCACGTCCTTAAATGACCCTGGCTGTTAATAGGACGCTAAACAAAAACAAACCAAACCAAATCCTATTAAGGCAGTCAGTAGTGTTAAAGGCCTACTATACCTCGGAGACGACTGAAAACTCGAGAGAAATGTCAAAATCTGGATGAGGAGGCGGACATGAAAAACACTCACAATAAGTTGAATTTCATGATTTAACATTTAAAAAAGGGACTAAGACTTTAAGTACATGCGCATATTCTGAACCGTAGCACTATTCAAATGTATTAAAATGTGACAATCAGGTTACGGTAAACCTCGAGGATTGGGCAGTGTTTAGCAAGTGCATTCTCAAAAAAAACACAAACACACACACGATATAAGCATCTTTTTACAAATTCCGATATGAGAAATTCACAATACGAGAGGATAATGTAATAAAATAGGGCAGAGTCCTTGTCTTATCCTTCAATTTCTTTGATAGATATTAATATTAATTCGTATCATATATTGATATCGTTATGTTCCTATGAACGTTTTGAGAATGTCACCCCGGCAGCCGCTGTTATTTCCTGATATGGGATTCGGTTCCCTAGATGTCGAGTTCGAGATAAGGTCAGGACACGAGTCATCGCTGGAGCTACACACTGAATTTGTAATATGAAAGTATGGGTAGGTTAGAATCATTCAGGCAGCAAATAAAATGGCATTATATGTTGCCCAGTTTGTGGTGAAACTGTACGCAGCCTAGCTCGTATAACTCCCTACTAATGACCTCCATTATAAATATATCTACGAACTTACCCCCGCATCCCAATGAAATCATCTTAGACATGACATGTAAACAGATAACACTAACAGCGCTCATGATGATAAATGTACACACATAGCACAGAGAACATAATAAATATTATAGAATCAAGTTTATATCTGTAGCCTCACGTATCCGCTACACAACACCTTCTTTGGCAAAGGTAACGCCGCATATAGATTGAAGATATCGTAGCAACGGATACAATAAATGAGGAAAATTTATGAAAATAATTAACACATATTTGCCGTATGATATAAAATATAAGGAATCGTGAAATCCATGAAATAAACGAGGAAAATTATAGCATCCGAACAGATTACCACTTCCTGAATGTCTCTTGATAATATTAGATTTTAATTAATCTGCTGGCTCCACGTCCGTGGGTTACAATGGTAGCAATAAGCCACCCATCTATATGTCTTTTTATTAAATAATGGGTTTGATTTTCCTTGACTATACGCATAAGCTATATTTTGACATATTGCACGGTCACGTGCGTACAAGTGAACACCTGTCACCTTTCGGAATTTGGTCACATGTGAACTATTGAACACGTTTCGGAATTTAGTCCTACCCTTTCAAGCGTCTGAGTCACTTAGATGTTAACACTGCCAGAAGAAAGTCATGGCGACTTATAGGCCTATAGGAAGGACGAAATTTCAATCGGTCTCGTGCAGTAGAACATCGGTGAATTATCAGTACTGAGGGTCAAATATTCAGGACTACTTTACATACATTCATGATACATGTATATGTGAATAATATTGAACTGCACCGTGGAAGCGTCTATTTTTCCCAAGGTAACTAAAACATCCATGCGCATTCTTTAATGGCGACTTAAACTCCTATACATTGGCCGCTTCAATTTTAAAATCTGGCCCGAGCGGGACAAAAGATCCACTTATCCATCGAGATAATGTTTAACGTTCCGTCGTGCCTTGTGCTCTGATGCAACATATCTAAATACAAACCCCGAACACTAAGTGTTGTTGATGTCCTGCCCTAATGGCACTGAGTATTTCTGGCCAGTTGCCGTAGATAAAGCACTAGAGGTCCGGCCAGATTTCGAATCATAAAATTGTCTTCCTTCATCATTTGTGTTATCATGTTTTATATCTAATTATCAACATAATATTTAACATACACAATGTGTTGTTGATCCCAAGGTTAAAGATTTAGATTTTCGGTCGTAATTTACTGTGTTTAATATATTCAGATTATATTGATATATGTATTACCATTTTCATCTCTGTTAATATGGAATTTACCGGAGGTTCTCCAGTTTTTTGAGCCAATTATTTGCCAATCAAGATCCTCGTTTAAGCATAGATTCTTCGTAAATAAAGTCCTCATAACTATCAGATGCATACTGAAATGACCCTAGCTGTCGATAAGACGTTAAACAATAATAATATAGATTCAGGGCTTGCTAATGAAACCTGAATAGTTCCAATCTAATTTGACGTCCACAAGGCAATTTCAGTATCTAGCTCGAAGGAAGGCTTGCCGGCTATGCCCCAATTAGTTGGTGACCCAAACACATGACAGAACACTTGATCATAACATGGGGAAACACTTGCTCATATAGAGCATATGACCTTTCCTACACTTAGTGAGGCTTCATAAATGCTTTTGATCGGGCTTCTCCAAGGATAGGGATGCTTTCCGTTCCTTATATATCTATATTAATGTCCTTGATTACGTGTATCGTGTTTGTATATACTTTGGTTTGGAATCTTTGATTTCTATTAAGGTTTTTTGTATCGATTTTGAATTTTAGTACCCTTCCGTCTGTATTACAATTAAACCAATTGTTCCACGGAAAATAAAAAAATCAACAGAGATCCCTAATTGATCGTTGTAATATTGACTTGGAGTGATTCCCCCATGATGTAAATTTTAGGCTTACCGAAAAATACATTCGTGACAAGGAGTTATTTGCTGAGATTTGTTTAAACTTGGCATGTATACAATATCTATAGATTTCTATATAAGAGGCTACAAGAAAATGGCTAATGAATTGTCATGAGTTTGACTTGGACAGGGAGATTGTGTTCAGGCAATACAGTTAAGAAATTATTTACATACTGCCAATCACTCCACCGTAAGTTCCTGTATTTGGGCCAAGTGGTATTGGCAAAACTGTATTATATTTTTGGATCAAGATTGATTTTGAAAGCTTTGTGATTTTGTTGTTTATTACGTCCTAACACGGTAACCTGACAACCAATCGACATGGTCACATTTCACGTGGACGAACCGATGTCAATCGGCACACATCACAACATCAAGCGGAAGACAGACATATACCCAATTTACATAGAAACATTAGATGGAAGAAAGATGAAAAAAATACATGAGATCTCAAAAGTGGACTCTTGCGAATCATGTAATATGTGGAAGTTGATAACTCTAACGTCCTAATGTCAGAGTTAGAAAGCGATATGGATTCACTCAGCTAGATTTTAGGTGAGTCATGTACAAAACATTCCAATGTCTGTGTATATTAGGTATAATACGGCTTGAAATATTAATAAACCTATCCTTTAAATTACTTTAGTATACAATACTTACGTTTAACATTAGGTAGAGAAGTATTTACAATTATGTATATATCGATAATTTAGATATTGAAATTTGAAAAGTAGAGTCAAGTGCTATCACCTAAGTATAATTGAAATATGAAAATGAGTTTGTTAGTATATTGACAATAAATTTGCTGATTGTGTTACTCTTCAAAGCAATATACGTATATTTTATATCTAGATTTTTGTTTTAAATATAGTTTATTTTTCATCAAATAATTTAAGCAATAGGATTGGCGCAAGTTTTGTCAATCTTTAAAAAATCTGTCCTCAACAAACACCTATCAACAATGCTATAGCTAAACTATAGAACGACATCAGGAAGAAAGAAGAAAGACAAAGGAAGACAAATATAACTTCATATCATAATATCGTATATGTGTACATATATATATAAGACCGACTGGAACATACCGCAGCCTCCCAAAACACATATACGCACTCACCACACGCATGCATGTCCCACGCACTGCAGGCCGTCCTTAAATGACCTTAGCTGTTAATAGGACGTTAAACAAAACAAACCAAACCAAAAGACCGACTGGTATTTTCTAGCTACATACGTCTTCTACATCATCTAATCAATGTTCACGGGGTACACACTCCTGAACAACCTTCTATGTTATTCGATATCCAGACAATTGGTGTACGTAATTGATTATTGTAAAACAAATTTAGCTATTTTCAATGCAAACTTTCTATTCATGTGTTATGATCTGCCTACTCCTTTTCACTTGACGAGTAGTGAGAGATATGCTGACCCTATGGGGTTTTTGTTCTCTCCCAGAATGCCTCATTCAAGATGGCTGCCAATGGAGCAGCCATCTTGAAATGTGGCATTCTGGGAGAGAGAAAACCTCCATAGATGTCATCAATTCTCTCCCCCGTATCTTGGTTTTCAAATACAGAAGTGACATACCTTTCCTTTAGTTGTATTTTCTTGAGGTTTTATCTTTTCATGTTCTTTTGGACATCTTCTTTCAATATCTGTTGTTGATGATTCATGGCCAGCCGGGTTGGATTTCACGACGTTATTGACTTTCGGCATGCTAGTATAGCATGTAAATGGCTAGCCGGGTTGGCTTTCACGACGTTATTGACTTTCGGCATGCTAGTATAGCATGTAAATGGCAAGCCGGGTTGGATTTCACGACGTTATTGACTTTCGGCTTGCTAGTATAGCATGTAAATGGCTAGCCGGGTTGGCTTTCACGACGTTATTGACTTTCGGCATGCTAGTATAGCATGTAAATGGCTAGCCGGGTTGGTTTTCACGACGTTATTGACTTTCGACATGCTAGTAAAGCATGTAAATGGCTAGCCGGGTTGGATTTCACGACGTTATTGACTTTCCGCATGCTAGTATAGCATGTAAATGGCTAGCCGGGTTGGTTTTCATGACGTTATTGACTTTCGGTATGCTAGTATAGTAGTCGGGTTGGTTTTCATGACATTATTTATCATTTTTGTCTTGATTTTGTCATTTTTTGTCATGATTTTGTCATGATTTTGTCATGAATTGTCATGATTTGTCATGATTTTGTCATTTTGTCATGTTTTGTCATATTTTGTCATGATTTGTCATGTTTTGTCATGAATTTGTCATGTTTTGTCATTATTTGTCATGTTCTGTCATGATTTTGTCATTTTTGTCATGATTTTGTCATTTTTGTCATGATTTTGTCATGTTTTTGTCATGTTTTGTCATATTGTCATGTTTTGTCATGATTTTGTCATTTTTGTGATGATTTTGTGATGATTTCGTCATGTTTTTGTCATGATTTGTCATGATTTTGTCATTTTTGTCATGTTTTGTCATATTTTGTCATGGCTTATCATGATTTTGTCATATTTTGTCATGGTTTTGTCATAATTTTGTCATTTTTGTCATTTTTTGTCATGATTTTGTCATTTTTTGTCATGATTTGTCATGTTTTGTCATGATTCTGTCATGTTTTGTCATGTTTTGTCATGATTTTGTCATTTTTGTCATGATTTTGTCATTTTTGTCATGATTTTGTCATGTTTTGTCATGATGTTGTCATGTTTTGTCATGATGCTGTCATGTTTTGTCATGATGTTGTCATTTTTGTCATGATTTTGTAATTTTTTTCATGATCTTGTCATGATTTTGTCATTTTTGTCATGATTTTGTCATGATTTTGTCATGATTTAAGAAAATACCTTTCTAGACATCAACAATACAAACAGGATGGTTTAACACCCAAGGTAGTGACTACCTTCGAAAAATTTCCCAAAGAGAACCTCACACGTAAACTTGTTTTGCAGAGTGTACCAAAAACTGCTCAATCTAAGACAGAAATGTTGATGGATAGATTAAAACATGTAGTCCAGTGGAATGACAAAGGAGAATTTGGATATAAAGGTGCCCCGGTGATTTAAGGTTCTAATCTAGTGGATTTAGTGGGCAACGCTACACGTCAAAGGTCTCTGAAACACGTCAATCCACAGGGCAGGAATACCTTTTTAACAGCTTTAAGGGATCTGAATGTCCCTCAGAGCTGGATAAGTAATAAAGAATATTTGGATAAAATGCAATCTGTTGCCTCTACTCCTTTACCAACGATAAGAGAGACTATACCATCTGAAATGTCTAGACCTCCAGCTACTCTTACATCTATGATGCCATCTCCAGTCACCCCATTGGCTACATCTCAATCTACTCATACACCATCTCATGTTACCCCTTTGGCTACATATCAAGATTTTCATACACCGATACCATCTGGAGCTACCCCTTTGACTACATCTGAGAACACCCTCCTATCTCCAACACAAATGGATTTGAAGGAATACAGTGATGAAAGTGGCTACAACACTTTTTCTACACCCACTTCACGATCAACGTTACCTAGAAAACCAGTTTCAGACGACATGCTAAAGAAATGGGAAAAAAAATTAGCCTACAGATTAGAGCCAAGAAAAAGTATAAAAGTCATCGAAACACTCCAGTTAAATCATAATAAAATGACTGACAATACCAGTGTAAACTCTAATTGGTTGTTGTTTGGTATCAAACTGTCAAGAGAAGAAATTGTTTTCTTTTGTCAATTGTGCATCATCTATATCATCATCTGCTGTAGCATCTATCATCTGAGCATAGGTCATCCACTAGAGTCTCTGTGGGTTTCTTTGTTGAGCAGTGGTATTGGCTATCTAATACCTAGTCCTACTCTGAAAAAGAGAGATGTTTTATATAACCCTTCCTAGTAATAGTTCAATGGAGTACTTTCAAGACAATACATTAACAACTTACAAGACATGTTTGCCTCAACCTCTAGATCTCAAAGGTTCTTGGGAGATGGGTCTAGCTGAAATTCAATATCCTCACTCTTGGTTCATCGTACGTGAAGGTGAATTGTGGTTGGAGATGATCGTTGGTGGCAGTGACAATGTTGCTAATGTTGAATTTGATCCTGGAGCTGCATTAAAACTTAACGTTAAACCAGGTTATTATCTCCATGTACTCAATATTTTAGAATACATATGGGGGGCCAAAAAAATGGTATCACATGGAGATATGTTCAAGATTTCTACTGATAAAATTGATCAGAGGCTAACTTTGACTATATCTACTGGATTACGTTTAAATCTCAGTCCTATGCTGACAAAATTGTTAGGATTTCAGTATTCACGGTTTTCTGAAGGAAAACACACTGGCAGGAACATGGCTGACGTTCGTCAAGGTTTTTATTCCATTTATGTCTACTGTTCTTTAGGTTCAATTTATCAGAACTAAAAGGTCTATATAAGAAATTATTATTAGGTTCAAACTGAAGAAAAACAATCAATATGAAAGCTGCTCACCAATGTGATAGAAACATATTTGATAGGTATTACTTGAATCAAGCTGGGGGAGGTGGTAGTGGAAATGTCTTAAGGGGAACAAGAATGCAGAGAGGTCATGGTATAGGAGGTCTGTTTAGAGGTTTATTTAAAACCATTAAGCCTTTACTTCATTCTGGAATGAAGAGCATCACTCCAATTGTGAAGAAAGGAGTGAGACTTGTAGGAAAACAAGCAATTGATTCTGGCATGAAATTGACTAGTGATTTGCTAAATGGGGGAAAACATCAAAACTGCAGCAAGAAAACGTGCCATTGAAGCTAGAGATCAGCTTAAACGTAAAGCTTTGCAAGACCTAAGGCCACCTGGAAGGAGAAAAGGGGAAAGAAAAGAATCATCCAATCAGCATAGAGCAAACGATATCTTTGATGCATGATTCCCTCCAAAAAGGGCATATATATGTGTGTATGTGTGTGTGTAGTTTATACAGAGTGGTATTGAAAGATGTCTTTAGTTCATCAGAACTCCTGTGAATGTGTCCAGTCAGAATTAGATTTATTTGATACACCACCCACTCAAACCAGTGTAGAAGATGGATACTGGCATCAAATTGGAACGGTCACATCTGTCAATGATGGTGGCCCTTATGTCTTTGACGTATCATTAGCTGGAGATGATTACTTGGATCTAGCAAATACTTCCCTCTACGTGAAAGCACACATCCTCAATAATGATAGCATCAACCTTACTGATGAAAACGTTGCACCTGTTAATCTTTGGTTACATTCTCTCTTTGGGGATGTCAGCGTTTGTCTCAATGAAAAACTAGTCTCATCGCCCAACAATATGTATCCATTCAGAGCTTACCTGGAAACGCTACTCAGCTATGGTCCTGCAGCCAAAGAATCTCAGTTGACCAGTGGAATGTGGTATAAGGACGCAGCTGCGCAAATGGACACTGCTGGAAACGATAATCATGGCTACATCAAGAGGAAATTGTCAACAGCAACCAGTAGGTCTGTGGAAATGATGGGAAGACTCCATTCTGACCTATTTGCTCAGGAAAGATATCTTGTCAATAATGTGAACATGAAAATAACGTTAACCAGAAGTAAATATGTTTTCTGTTTGATGGGAGAAGACAAAGAATTCAAAGTTGTCATCAAGGACATCTATCTAAACGTGATAAAAGTTAGACTGAGTCCATCGGTGAGACTAGCTAATGCAAAAGCCTTGGAAATATCATCTGCCAAATACCCAATCAGAAGAATTGCAATGAAAGTAAGAGGAAATCACAATTTTGTAAAGGATAATCTGTTTCTAGGACAAATGCCTAAGAGATTGGTCATTGGATGTGTAGACAGTGATGCCTATAGTGGACTCATCACCAAGAATCCTTTTCATTTTAAAGATTTTGATATTAATTTTGTTGTCCTGAACGTGGATGGCAAACAAGTCCCCACCAAGCCCTTGCAGCCAAATTTCACTCAGAAACATTACGTAAGAAGCTACATGGGCCTGTTTAACACTACCGGCAAAACGTTTCGTGACGAGGGTAATAGCATCTCAAAGGATGAATATGGCACTGGTTTTACCCTGTTTGGATTTGATCTGACACCTGACCTTTCAGAAGTGGGCACATTTCATCTTATAAAAAAGGGAAACTTGTCTTTGGAAGTGCATTTCGGAACAGCCCTACCCAATACCATCAACGTTGTGGTGTATGCTGAATTTGACAATATCATAGAAATAGATCGTAACAGGCAAATTCTTTTTGATTATAGTGCATGATGAATACTTTAGAAATAGAACTGATCCTACAAGCCGTTTCTCCTCATTTTGCAGGGGTGTATGCTAGAAATACATTACGTTCATGTCCTTTAAGTGTTCCTAGTTTCATGGTTTGTAATACTGACCCAGATAATAAACAAGGACAACATTGGATTGCTATGTACATGTATATAGATGAAGAAAGACGTGGAGAATTTTATCAATTTCTTAAACCAGCAATGTAAAACATGGATTTATAATCATGACAATACATGACAAAAACATGACAAAATCATGACAAAGCATGACAAAATCATGACGTAATCATGACAAAAGATGACAAAAGATGACAAAACATGACAAAACATGACAAAATCATGACAAAACATGACAAAAACATGACAAAATCATGACAAAAACATGACAAAACATGACAAAAACATGACAAAAATGACAAAATGACAAAATCATGACAAAAATGACAAAACATGACAAAATCATGACAAAACATGATCAAATCATGACAAAAACATGACAAAACATGACAAAATCATGACAAAACATGACAAATCATGACAAATCATCACAAAAACATGACAAAAATGACAAAATCATGACAAAACATGACAAAAAATGACAAAATAATTACAAAATCATGGCAAAACATAACAAAATCATGACAAAAATGACAAATCATGACAAAAATCATGACAAAACATGACAAAATCATGACAAAACATGACAAAATCATGACAAAACATGACAAAACATGACAAAATCATGACAAAACATGACAGAATCATGACAAAACATGACAAATCATGACACAAAATGACAAAATCATGACAAAAATGACAAAACATGACAAAATCATGACAAAACATGACAAAATCATGACAAAATCATGACAAGATCATGACAAAATCATGACAAAAATATGACAAAATCATGACAAAAATGTTAAAATCATGACAAAATCATGACAAAATCATGACAAAATCATGACAAAAACATGACAAAATCATGACAAAACATGACCAAATCATGACAAAATGACAAAACATGACAAAACATGACAAAATCATGACAAAACATGACAAAAACATGACAAATCATGACCAAATCATGACAAAAATGACAAAATCATGATAAAACATGACAAAAAATGACAAAATCATGATAAAACATGACAAAAAATGACAAAATCATGACAAAAAATGACAAAATCATGACAAAACATGACAAAAAATGACAAAATCATGACAAAAATGACAAATCATGACAAAATCATGACAAAACATGACAAAATTATGACAAAACATGACAAATCATGACACAAAATGACAAAATCATGACAAAAATGACAAAAATGACAAAACATGACAAAATCATGACAAAATCATGACAAAACATGACAAAATCATGACAAAACATGACAAATCATGACAAAAACATGACAAAATAATGACAAAATCATGACAAAACATGACAAAAATGACCAAAACATGACAAAAATTACAAAATCATGCCAAAACATGACAAAATCATCGCAAAATCATGACAAAACATGACAAAATCATGACAAAACATGACAAAATGACAAATTATGACCAAATCATGACAAAAATGACAAATAACGTCATGAAATCCAACCCGGCTAGCCATTTACATACTATACTAGCATACCGAAAGCCAATAACGTCGTGAAAACCAACCCGGCTAGCCATTGACATACTATACTAGCATGCCGAAAGTCAATAACGTCGTGAAATCCAACCCGGCTAGCCATGAATCATCAACAACAGATATTGAAAGAAGAAGATGTCCAAAAGAACATGAAAAGATAAAATCTGCCCCATTGGCAGCCATCTTGAATGAGGCATTCTGGGAGAGATAAATACCCCATAGGGTCAGCATATCTCTCAGTAGTAGGTGGATTGTAATCATCGGTTAGCGAAGAATATTTGATTGTTAAATCATTTGTTGCAGGAGACACAAAGTTTAAGATCACATGTACTATAATACTCCATCAATTACTTTACGAAACTAACACCAACTTATGCTTTAAATTGATTTTAATTAATTTCTGTATACATCTTACGATATTGTTTGTGAGCTGGTGTAGTTTTTTTACGTACAACACAGTTGCTTGCTAGCTGTATCCTTCTGTGTCAAGATGGAAGTAAAATTGATCAGAGATTGATATATTGTCTGATTGTGTTTCCTAGCCTATGGCATCCGGCAGATCGATAAAACAGACATTTTTATGAAGTATTCAGCAATTTCATTATATGTTCGTTACCAATTGAAAATACAAGATGAGCACACTGACAATATCATATACAGCAGCTATGGACTACGTATCTGTACAAGCAATGTTAAAGGGGATATGTCTAAGATGAGTAAAAGGGATAGAAATGGGTTATCGTATTTTCATTTAAAACGATAATCACAAAACAAATCGTATCTAAAAGTTGAGGAGAGACCTTTAGTGTACCAACGATTTACAAATGGTCTAAAGTACATTAATTTCAGTGTCTGTTATGAACAAACCACAACCTAGAAACCCTTGTTGACCTCACCTGAAGTTAATAATTGCTTTTGTAGTTGTTTATTTATTTATTTTTACATCGCACGGTGTAATGCAATTTTCATATTTAATTTTTAATGTCAGTTAACAGTGAAATGAAAGCATTCTTGTCAACCATCTCACATATTGAATGTAACATATATAACAAGATAAAATGCGGACACATTTAAAAGGTTTTTTTCCATGACAGCTCTCGTCGATTTCAATTACATATGACATATATAATTAACATAAAAATAACGCATTCAATAATTCAATATTCAAAAGCGCAAATCTCCCGCGAGAATATCTAATCACAATAAGTTGTTATTTAACTCTTCTGTTTTGCGTTTCCTTTAGCATATACAGTTTTTCTGTCGCCGCTTCTTCCAAAACGCATTTTTCAATGGTGTCGACAAAAGACTACACTAAGTAGGCCATAACACATACCTTTGGGACCTTTTCGTTTATTTAATTAGACCTCATGGTTTGTCTCTAAAGTTGCTATAAACAACCCCTGGTTTTGGTCAAATTGGTTTGTGGGTAAAATTATATTTTCCTGTTACGGGGTCTTTATTCCCTAATTGAAGCGAACAGTTTATAAAGTATACTAAACGGTATTTAGAGATTAAATTTTTACACCGATTTTTTGTTTAAGTATTTATATCGAGTATATCAATTGGTAGGGGTAGGGGTTTAACATTTAAACCAAAACAAATGTAAAAATTCAACCGATTATATATAACGGTAGTGAGAGGTTCAACATTAACACTAAACCAACTGTTAGAATTTCAACCAAATGGAAGCGAGAGGTTCAACTTCTTCACCAAGAGAAAGCTATATTTCAGCAAGTGTAGCAAATGGCAATGAGAGGTTCAACATTTACTCCTAATGATAGTAGTGACATTTTTACCAAGTAAACCACATTGTAGTGAGAAATTCAGCAGCTACATAACAGGACGACAAGTTCTTATATATATAAATAGGTGATTGGAGAGAGCATTAATCTGGCCCAAGTAAGGAATGCCGGAAGGCCAATTTCTTTGCTTCCGTTCGATAAATACTGTTAAAGTAGATGTGGGATAAAGCTTGAGTGGACTTATTACATGTACATGCTTTACAAAAGACAATATATTAGAATCTTTCCAAGAGTTGAGTCAAGAGTAAGATACAGTACCGCCAAAATGAATTAGCAGTGCCATACAGTTGTTCAGTACCCCGAGAACTCTTCAGTGATGTTGTGGGCCCACACAGAAAAGACAATGAAAGCAAAGTGAGCGAGGCTCACACAGGCATACCCTACCCATTCATCAATGAAATTACTATATCATTCGAATTCTGCACATACGGCTTTTTATTTCAAATCCAAGCAAATACGGCCTTTGGCATTAACCCTGACTGATCACCATTAAAATATAATCAGCTGAATGCTGTGATGTCCTAATGGTGTGAATATTAACTAAATATCCTAAGGGTTCACGAAATATCTTGTCCACAAGCTTTCTGATTTCAAAAGTGGTCAATGTTGATGTTCGGCCTTGATCTGCATCCATAATCTTCAAGTCAGATATAAAGTTTCTTGCCATGAAGTAAATCTGTCCAAGGCTTCAAAAGATATCTTGTGCACAGACCTTTTTTGAATTTTTCATTTTCATCTTAACCTATGTCCACCAAAATCTCATCAGTTGTGGACTTCAATGGTGTGATGTTATGGCGTGAATGCAAACCATATTTATTTAGTAGCTAATTAAAGCCTGTACACAACCTTATCACTGACGCACGCACACCCACATCGATTACTATTTAAATCCCCTTTACTAAGAGAAGGTATTACAATATGTACGGAGGATGACCCTGTCTTCAAAACAGAAAAAGATGAACTTTGGAACAGCAGGTCACCTTATTATAGCAAATCATACTTATATTATCTGATGAAACATTGATTGTGTTACCGCTGACCATGTGAAACACTCCTGCCAAATCACAAACGTGAACTTGAGTTTACCATTCGTGAAGGGTAAGTATATATAAGATATTCTATTCTTAGGGCCACAATAGAGCAAGGAAGCTTATAAATCGTTGCTTGAAGATCCAAATTCAATAAGAGCAACAAACCAAACCTATACTGGTCAAATAAGTCGGGAAAGACACCAAGCTAAAATAAACAGCTCTCATTGTAAATGGAAAGCGACATCCGGATTTGTGATTCCAAAACAAACGTTGATATGAAGAACTTCCACAATTATCTTGTGACTGAAATAATTTGGAGATGTAAATTAACAGTATAGCACTCCTGTAAAACATTCTTCATAATTACCATAACAATGTACTAGTAAAGATTCAATGAGGGGAAAAGGAAATATTCCAGCAATTGCTCTTCCAAAATTCGCTGACAATGTGGACGGCTACTTTGAGACAAATGCTGTCTTTGAATAGAACAAACGCAATTAACACATTCCCTCTTTACTAATTACTTAAAATCGATTGAAAAGACGACTTTAAAATTAATTTCTGCGTGATGTTTGAAAACAACCGGGACAAGAAGATTACTCTCTAATAATGCTCTTTCCGATGATGAATAATACATATTTTAAAATTAAGGATATAATATTTTACATCATATTCCAATGATTTCAACTTGATTGAGAAATCTATATTTTAAAAACGAAATGATTTTGAAAAGATACTTTCGACAAATACCTCAACCAAACACGAATTTAGGTTTTTTCACCTATTTTGAGGGTTTTGTCGACTTTTATAATCAATGCTTTAAGTTCTTAGCATCAGTGACAACCAGCACGAATAGCTGTATGGTCAGTTTAATTCATCTAGCTTTACTGAGTATCGAGCTCTAAATGTGTTCAAAGGCGTTGATATCTAGATTTTTAAATATCACTGACTGATTATTCTCAGCAATAAATGAGAAAAGTAGCAGACTCCTAATTTCTTGTAAATGTAGCAAATAAGAAAATTAAGAAATGCATTACATTAGAAATGTTTACAACATTCACTGAATAATACATTGCAAACATACAATCTTCCCTAGGTCCCTGGTTATGCATATTACATTTTGGGACCGATCGGAAAGCAACATGGCCGACAGGCGGCCATCTTGGATTTTGATCATTGAAGTTTGTTATCGCTATTCCTCATAAAGTTATGAAGGGATCTTTCTCATATTTCATATGTAGGTTACCCTTGATCCCTAGTGATGCATATTGCATTTTGGGACAGATTGGAAAACAACATCTTGGATTTTTAAAATTGCAGGTTGCTCCTGCAAGTAATGTCGAAGAAAAAATCAGACGAAAACAACCATTTTATTGCGCTATTTTTAATTCATAACGTAGTAACATTATCAATATCGTGTCATAATCCATTTTCAAGTGAAAGCTAATAGAAAAGATCCACCGCTACACACTGCACTAGTGACACATGATAAATTATTACATCCACTAGATAACAAACCGATTATGTGATGAATATATAATACTAATTTTGAAGAGATTTAAATATCATTAGAGAAATTTATCTATTTTTTAATTGTAAACACCCTTACCTTTCCTTATGGTATTGATATACATATCTGAATCTAAATAATACATTTCAACACATTTTGGTTTGAAAAACAGAAAAATGTTTTTAGAATTCCATGTTAGTAGTAAATGAAATTGTTTTATCACATAGCTATTATTGTGTTTTCAAATTATTTCGCCCATGTATATGTTTGCATCTGTCACTGGTAATAAACATTGAAGTGTTTTTTTTATTCGCTGAGCAAGGCAGAAGCCGATTTTGATGCAATACTATGAATAATTACAATATGTCAGAACTTCATAATAATAATTTGATAATATCATAATTATGTAAGTATTTATATAATAATGCAATTTTTTATGTTAATGACAGCGACTAAACAACAGCTGTTCTGAATAAATGTTGACACAATTAAATGATCTGACCACACGGGTATATTGTACGATAATTACTTGCTGACATATACGCAATTGTATTCTAAGTCAATTCGCCTGACAGCTTTAGGTCGCCATCTTTGTTCACATCGAAACATCTGTGCGTTTGAAAGAGTCAGTACTGCAAAGCGTCTAAACGATCTTGTGATCAACAATTTTGAGGTTATAAAGAGAAGAAAAAAAATTAAAATATTTTGATTTTTAACGACAAAACATTAAAATAGATATAGCACCACACGTGTAATCAATAACATTAATTGATTCATACAGTGCATGCTTGCTGAAATTACATAGCATTGGTATATCTATTTCCATATTTTCTATGAAATTATCCAAAATTAGCCTAGAGCATGATAAATTGAATTTATTTCGAAGCCTCCACTACAGATCGAACCTGGAACACCTTGGTTACAACTCTTATGCTCAAAAGTAGTTCTCTCTAGTCTAGCACTATATTGCGGCGAGCATTTAGCAGATTAACAGTAGAACACGAAGAATATTTTTATTTTTCAATGAACACGGGGATAGATACGTACGGAAGCGTATAAGGGCCACTATAAAAAAAATTAAATTGTACGTACGATTTACTAATTTGTACGTACGGATTACTAATTCCAGAGACATATATAGAGAGATAAGTAACATCGCTATTGATTCGTGACCACTCAAGCATATCCCTTATCGAGAGCGTCTTGTCCCATCAAACACACGCGAGCACAGGTAAATCGGGCTTAGCGCATGTGTGTATCGATGTACTGGAACTTATTCGACATGTTCTGGTTAATCCGCCATTACGTCAGACCAAAACGTCGTCAATTTTCAATACACACAAAAAGCACATGGTTTTGTTTAGGCCACTACAAAAGTTACTACATTATCCAAAAACTATCATACTTATGGGATATGGTCTTGTTTATTATGAACATTGTTGTCATTTATCCGTATTTTCGAAAACCCCATCTTCCCTGTGGTGTGCTTGACTTTCATACTCAAAATACGAACACTTTGACAGAAATGTGATATATTCCATATTGATGACACTTCTGCACTTTGCTATTAATGCAATTAAAGCACATCATTGGATCTTGGTGATGATTTCAAATAGAAATTATCGATAACTATGTGTCTGGTTTTCAAGTTTTTTCCATTATGGCATTAGGAGAAGACTGAACAGAGCGACTGCAAAGGATTGTGGGAAGGTCAAATAGAGAGCTGCCAATCTCTCTATATATGTCTCTGCTAATTCGTACGTACGAATTAGTATTCCTTAGGTACGAATTAGTAAACCGTACGTACGTACTTTAAAAAAAATTAAATCGTACGTACGATTTACTAATTCGTACGTACGAATTAGTATTCCGTACGTACGAATTAGTAAATCGTACGTACGATTTAGTAATCCGTACGTACGAATTAGTAAATCGTACGTACGAATTAGTAATCCGTACGTACGAATTAGTAAATCTTACGTACGAATTAGTATTCCGTACGTACGAATTAGTAAATCGTACGTACGAATTAGTAATCCGTACGTACGAATTAGTAAATCGTACGTACGATTTAATTTTTTTTATATTGGCCCTAATACGCTGCCGTAGATACGGCAGCATTTTAAATGCATCTTGTATTAATACGTATATTACCGGTTAGCTTGTAAATAATAATAATAACAATACATGAATAATAATTACGGTATGCATTGTATAAGGGGCGACAAAATTTCTGCGTAATTGTCAATGCATAACGCATACTAAAGTGATAAAAGATAACAATCTTACATTTGTTTTCATTTATATGAGAATTTACGAAATTATTCTCGAAATTTTAAATTATGGTCGCCAATAAAAGTTTCTAAAACTCGTTTCATGAGGTCCATATGAAATAAAAATAACAAATTCAGATCCTACATATAGAGGTCCCCCAACAAGTGACGGCTGTTTGTCGGGATTATCTAACTAGAGTTAATTAAGCTTCATATTTAGAAAAGACCAGCAGAAACAAAACGAGTTAAAATTACAGTATACATCTGCTTTGTCCTTCTAGGACTCGTCGGTAATGAGAGAGACCTTACCTAAAGTGTTTACACCTAGGAGATGACCGAAAAACTCAAAATAGGCCTAAAAACTTTTAAATAATACTTCCTCATATATCTGTTCATTAGCATAAATCCATGTAGTAGTACTAGTGATCGTTGGACATGAGGTATATATATACACATTTTGCGGCAACCATATATATTCGACATACGGACATAATGTTTTAGCTTGTTGTGACGTCTACGTGACACCGCTGATTGCTAGGTTTCGTCTAACCGAACATAGTATTCTGTCTGCGTATTTCCATCAACTGGTGTGCTTTTATTCTTGGCATCCTTTCATACTAGGACAGAACCATTACAAAACAGACCGGTCAGCTTCCCAGCTTCCCGAGACACACAAAACGACACGGGCGAGGCGCGTCGAACCACGCATCTAAGATCTTCACCTGAGGTTAAGTGGCCGGCTTTCTAACCAACTCAGCTATCGCAACTCCCAAGATATCATCACATTTCAATAAAAATTGTGTGCAAGATACTTCAAATATAAAATCAAATAAACCTGCATCATGCAGCTGTTTCGTTCTTCTAGGATTCGCCAGTACGTTTATGTTTTGTTAAAACTCCTGATGTAGACACTTAGATCATTTAGTGTCCCACTTTAACAAAGAATTCTAATGTATTTTGTATCCGCTGTAATTGTTTAAATAAAAATAAAAATTTAGAAATTGAACATCTGCGATCCAGTTCTATTCCAGTGTGATGACATCTGACAAAGGTATATGTAGAACAGCAGACAGGGTTGTCATAGTTATAATCAAATTGTACCATATCCGGTATTACCAATGTTGGTTTCATTTATTACATTTTCAGAGGAATATTAAAGGCTGGTCTGGTCACCGAGGAAGATATGATACGCAATAGATGGCTCATATTGTTAGGTAGTAATAACTTTGATAGTATAAAATGCTGCGATTCAACCAATAAACATACGTGTTGGTAGCAAATAAATTCGAAGAAAAATATAAATATACAAAGAAGAATATTTTTAAAAAAATTCTTACCGAAGAACCAGCATATTTTGCTTTATCGACAAAGGCCGCTTTGTACGATCAGAATTGAAAAGCATCTGCTCACTTACCAGAACACGTGTGGTTGCTTTAATGATTGTGGTGCTCATTAGAATAATACAGCTATTTTACTATTGTACCAAACAAAAACAAAACAAAAAAATGAAAGACTGATTTCAACTTTCATTAAGATTCGACATAAATTATGACAATCCATGATATTCCAGACGATAAGCCGATGTAAGTAGGAGTCGCAGTCATAATAACACTATTTGTAATGAGATTAAGAAATGGAGAATTCAGACTATCAGGCCTCTTTTATCGCACAGCTTTTTGTTACTATAAGATAGTGTTACTGGTAAAGATCGATCGAATGCAACTAATGCACACTACAATGAG
This sequence comes from Pecten maximus, assembly GCF_902652985.1. NCBI lineage: Eukaryota > Metazoa > Mollusca > Bivalvia > Pectinida > Pectinidae > Pecten > Pecten maximus. The sequence goes on along the minus strand of NC_047015.1, from coordinate 39,401,929 downwards.
ACAATAGTGTCCTTAACTTCAAAGGATTGAGTTGAAGACACAAAAGATAAAATACCTTCGGCGTATTGACAAGTCTTTGCTGATCTCATAAATTCAGTCGAGTCTTCGATGAAAAGATTGACAATAATAATGCTAGTCATTGTGGGTTTGCTAACTGTGAATCTAATCCCACCTTGTCAATCAAGTGGGGTTTTTTTTCAAATAGAAAGTCTGTTTTTCTAATAACTTCACTTGGGGCATGTAAGCCACACTACTCAACTGTAACATAGTTTACTTAAAAGGAAAAAAACCTAAAGTAAGAGTTTCTTTGATTTAATAACTTCATGTACAAATAATGAAAAAAAAAAAGCAATTCTTGAAAGGACTTTTTTTTATTGATCAAGACTAATCAAAGGATCTGTAAATTCTTTGTAGATTCGTAATTCACTAATTGCTCATCTAGAAGATAGGGTTTCACAAGATAAATGATGGTGCTAAGAGTGGTAGTTTGGGTAATGGTTTGGTGTGTAGCTAGAAAAGGTGTAATGCTTCCTGTTTGGAATCAAGTTTCATGCTATTATTAAGTCCGTCTGCTGGCATAGCAATTCACAAAAAGCTTCACACCTTTACATCATATTGTCAGTTTCATCGTGTTCAACTAGACAATGTGTGGAGATGAAGACCAAGAAAAAAATCGTATTGTAAAACAAATGATAGGTGAAACACCTCGATCCCGTTTGATATTTCTATAAGACGATTTCGAAACTATTTTTCCTTGTCAGTTAGGGTACGTGAGGTAATAATGTAATTTGGTATTAATGTCTTCCTCTCGTGCCCCTGCCTATGATATGAACACATTTATTCCTGACATTTGTATGTCTGTGACACATTTGTGTGAATTACCATCAGATGTGAGATCAGGTCTGTAAGAAGACAATGTTTAGTTAGCACAACTGTCTGTATCATGACAACACTTCATAGGACCATTCTTTGCGTATAACATCCACTGATATGTAGGCTTTCTCGATTATGTGATCGACAATTCTTCATCGCGTCCCAAAGGAGACATATGTTTTCTAAATCCTGTTACAGAAATATTGTATTCCTTGACAAATGTAGCGAGTCGGAATAACCTTATAATTGCCTATACACTGAACTACAGGATGATCACATTCCTCTTGTCACTATTCATCAAGTTGATCTACTTTAACTGGAATAAGATAGACTTTTCATAACGGTTCTCTTATTTTGGTTGCTTTCTCAAAAATATGAATCAATGATACTGGGTTTAGTGCTCAGAAGGTGATAGACAACCAGTATTTATAAATGCTTATCTACAGTTACGAAAGACCGATACAGTTCTTGAAAACTAAAAATAAGTAGGGATAAGTAGCAACAGTGTAAGGTAATGGATTTGACTACAGCCTCCAATAGACCTTTCATGTCACGTTAGTCTTTCAAACAACAAATTGTGTTGGTATGACATTGTTTTATTGAACTCGCTCAAAATATACACCGACTTATTAACTTTCAGCCAATACATCGCAATCCATAGACGTCCCTACAGTGCAATATTGTCGTGAATCATGTTTGATGTAAAAGGCTGCAAATAAATTAAGGTAAACCCAGTGAAAAAGGCTCGGCGGATTAATAAGCGAAGGAATCTGTAACATATTCATGACGTCGTCTCTTTGTGACATTACGGAACGTCAACTAGACGGCGCCATTTTGAAAAGACTGATCAACGCAATTTTAGCGATATCTCCTATTACCCGCTGATCTTTGTTAACGACAAGTGAGTATTTTGACAAAAAACTAAACTGAATATTGCGGATATTGGTGCATATATAATCTCTCCATCAGGTAGGCTAATAACAAATTGCTGAAGCGTACAGCTCCTATAGAACATTTGACCACGTCACTACTAAATAAGCGTCAATACACGTTGTGCTCGACAACCATACTGAATCCGCGACAAAAATTGTGGATTGCGAATATGTCAATTAATTAAAAACGTAAAAGGCATTAAACAGAAATGTTGAGTCGTTTCTTTTAATTTTGTTTGGAATACTGGTGTGTTTACGTAGATTCACTCAACTATATTATCTTAGCAACTCAAGCTGCCATAGTTACCAACGTCGCAACACATACAAACTTTTATTTTCTTCTTACGGTATTTCAACGATTTTGTTGATGTAAATATATGCATTGAACTTTGTTTTCATTGCGTTTACGCGCTATATAGAATATGGCTTTATCTCATTGCGTTCATATCCACCGTAAACGCAATAAAATCACCGTTCAATCCCTATTACGAATCTGCTCGAGCTCTGGAAAATAATATCTATACATGCGTACATATAGGCGGTTATTTACGTGAAGATAACAGTTTCGGTAACTAAATGGGGCATGAGTCCTGATCATGCATACTTCATCCGTGTGAATTCCTAGATGTGTTGTTTGCATCGCAGTGCTTTGATAGCTCGTACCACGGTAACGATTACACCATAGAAACAGTGTTATATAACCAAATGATGTAGCATTGTAGATTACATGCTTTCTCATAAGATGTGCTGAGATGAACAGTTTGTCTTCTCTCGTTTGTTTAGTTTAATTTTGATATTTCACTGAAATATGCCCAAAATTACACCCTATTAATCAGATCAAGTTCATACAATGACTGCAATTACTCGAATGTTTTGGAATTTTCAAAAATAATTGCTGATGTTCTGCCGCAGTGACCCGGGAACTTGCTAGAAATACGGGCCAATTTCGATGATTTCCAACACGCTCAAATGTACTTCACCAGACTGACCATTTAACTTACTTGTTTTTGGCTGATAGAAATAGCTGGAGGTAAGATAGCGTATGTCTTACGTTTACTATTGCTTGACTTTCAAGATATACGACAGCGCGGATATCAGCTCTGGTGTTGCGCAAACTATCACAATAGCTTCACAATGTGATATCAAGGTACTGTTAATTATATCATCATCTAAGTGGTATAACCATAATCCCATGTTGAAGTAGACGTGTATAGGATGTAAATACCCCTGAATTCCAGTGTTATCGAGAAGACAAGGTCTAAGAGTTATCAGACATTTCAACATCCCGAGCTCTGCAGGAATGTTCAATCACCAATGTCAAAGTTGACGTCATCAACAACGATCTAGGCTGCATCAGTCACTAAAACGTTTGATTTGATAGAACGATGAATTGTTTTCCATTACGTTACAAGTGTATCTCTTTTCATGTATAATTGTTTTTACTTGTCATCGTTTTAAATTATTCACCAGTATTCAGTGCAGCTAAACTAATTGATAGTTAAAAGCGCTATCCATTTATATATCGTATGTCCTAACCTTTTTGTCACATATTTCTAACCTGTCTACATGGTTTACGTAGCTATCTGTCTTAACGTCCCTGTTAATTGCCAGCCATTAGTTGTTTTGTTTTTGTTTTGTTTTGTTTTGTTTTGTTTTGTTTGCTTTTTCTCCTAACTTCAATATTAATTGCGAACAGTAAATAACTGAAGATTGCAAGGCAACCGCAAAGGAATCTTCTTCACAGCTCAAAATTCTTATAACAAAAGATGGGATTTCTATCTCAACTTGTTGATATTTATAGTCCGTTAGATGTACAAAATTGATCTTACCGGATTGGTACGGTTTATGACTAATAAAACATTAGGAACAAGCGAAAAACGTCGATACACGAGGAAACGACAACATTCCCCATTTCATCGATAACTGAAATTATATCTGGCTTCAATGGACCCGACTTATGAAGAATTTTTACTTTTTGGTGTTTTCATCTAAAATACTGTTTAGTAGAATATTGTTTTATCTGCGAGGGTTAATATTTTTCGAATTATCATACCCGTGTGGTTATTGACAGATCATCACTGTTCGGAATACTACATACTGAAGAATGGCTAAATATTAATTGGCTATGGAGACATACGAGGTCATCCGGACAAATAACCATCCGGATCTTCGGAACCCTGCATATAATTAATGTGTATTCACAACAATATTAAAACAAGTACTTTTAAGGTACTAGTCAACTATATAGATATATTTAACATCGATGTTATTACCGAATTACTCCGTATTATTTGTACGAAATACTTTGTATTTATCAGATTTTAGTAGAATTCACGTTTCCTGTTAGATTTATGTAATGATTCTAAGTTCTATCTTATTCTAGCAAACATCCGCTGAGCTTCAACATTTTTTTATGAAATCTATTATCAGATTCAAAGATGATTTTATCACAGCTAATTTCCATTGTGACGTCATGATATAATCTTCAGTCTTAAAACGTGGGTTCATATGCATGAATATGACAAGTGTATCATCTGAAAAGCTTGGTGTTCGTGTGATTATTTATCTATTGTACGTTTGAAGCACATCGCCGTTTAGCTATACTGAAATCAAAGCGTTTAAACGACATTTGATACCATAGCAACTGTACAAAAGAACAAAAATAGAAGATAGCCAAGGGTTATCGGGGGATTTCGTCTATTCAATAGACGTCTTATGCATCAAAAAGACTATTTATAATACCAAAGATGTATTCTGCGAGAATTCTAATCGAATCCTGGAACTGAAAGGTCTAAACAATTATGTCGGCATCTTGGGAGGCAATTTTTAGAGATTAGGGTTTTATGCATCAACACGAACAAACAGCCAGACCTGGAAGCTATAGTATCACACAAAGCAGTCAAAGACGGAGGTGGCAAAACAGTTCAATGAGCGAGAAGAATCTTGGTAAAAATATGCACTTACATAAAAAGAGAAGACTTTGAATCCATCAACACTTCAAATACTTAATTGATTATCTACACTTTTTTCAGATTTTTTAATCACAAATGTCAAGGTTGACGTGATCAACAAGGTTTCAGCACAGAAAAAGTATTCATCGGCGCTTGAAGAACTCGGCTTATTAGAATGCTAAGAATTACCATCCGGATTCCTCTGAACCATGCATAGAATTAATGTACATTCACAATAATAAGATCAAAATATCGTAGGTTACTAGCCAACGGATACATTTACTATCATAGCCAACTGAACAGATAGCATCGGTGGTAGGATTTTAGTCACTCAGCTTTGTTTGTACAGTGTTAAATAACTGTGTTTATAAGATTGTAGGATAATTTCCATTTCCTGTCAGATTAATGTTATCGATTACACTCTAGCAAACCTCTGCTGACTTTAACCAATTTTGCTTGGAATCGCGGATCAAATTCAAGAATATTTGATCCCAGCTCATTTCCATTGTGACATCATGGTATGATGTTATAGTCTTAATACGTAGGCTCCTATGCATGGATATGACAAGTAAATCATCTGAAAATCTTGGTCTTTGTGTGATAATGTAGCTATTGGTACGTTTGAAGCGTATCAGCGATTACTGAAAATCACCGAAATTACCGAAATCAAAGCTTTTCATTGACACCGGATACCACAGAAAAACGTACAAAACAGCAGACAATATGTAATATAAAAGTTCTGGCGTCAGACATCAGTTTGTTCTCGTATTGTTAGTTTAGTTCCTCAACTCTGTGGTGCTGTCTCGACTTTTATAGTTGGCTACAGATTAATGAATAACTACACACTTGATAACATTCAACATTTACTACGTTCAAAATTTAATAGTGATGAGAAGATGAAATACGTATGATGAGTCCGGCTCATATATCTCGTATGAGAAATATCTACCTCTGCCCCTCCCTGTGGTTTGATACATACAAATACCCCGACTATAACATGCCTACAACAGGAAAAGACCAACAAATTAACAACCGAATTACTAACTATATCATGCGTACAAAGGAGAAAAATACCACCAAATCCGGAATAATTTAGAGGTCCTAGGCTGAAATATACTTCTACATACCTGACTCTATTAAAGAGAGAGACGAGCCGGCCACCCTCGGCCAGACTGTTGTTTAATACCAAAATACCCAGCTATATAGCCAAATTTGATTATATGCCTCGAAATACACGTTTGGTGTGTTATAAGAATATGGGTAGACCCATACCTGATCTTAGAGTGGTATAAAGGTAAGTTAATTATGAATAAACACATACAAAAAATATTAGCCAATCAAAAACGTTGAAAAAGTACAACCGAAAGGGATTACTTAACGGGAATAACCCGGTTAACCAACGTGAAGCCGGTCATTTACGGCAACGCGCACTCTTGTTTTCAAGACGTGTATATGAAAACATGTACAACATGTACGCGTTAAAAACCCAAACCTTTTAAAAGTAGAAGACTGCCTAGGGTTATCAAGGGATGCGGTCTATTCAAAAGACGCTGAAGGCAGCCAAAGAAGAGTTTTGAGAGAGAAAAGATGTATTCTCAAAGAATTTTAATTCACAATCCTGGAGTCGAAAGGTCTAAACAATTATGTCGGCATTCTGGAAGGCAATTATCAGAATGAAAGGTTTTATACATTAGCACCAATAAAGAGCCAAAACGGGAAGCTACATGTATAATAGACAAAGGTGACAAAAATGAGCAAACATCATTCAACAGGCTAGAAGAATCTCGACCAAACTTTACACTTATTAAAAAAAAAAAAAAAAAACAAGATAGAAGACTTCTAATCTATCAGCATTTCAAATTCTAAATTGATTACAGGTGAGGTTTTTTTTAATTTATTTCTTTTTGCTTCATTACAGTATCTAAGAAACATAATCTGCTGCATATATAGCATACAGCTGTGTTGTCTGTTAAAACTAGACGATGCGTTTTACTTTTTTTTTCGCCAAACTAAGAACTTGTGACCATAGTTTTTGGCAGGAGGCGGAAAAACTGAAGGGTATAATCCCAGGAAATTCTTCTGGCGACAAAAAATCAAAGAGTCTGTATAACACAATATCAACAAAACGAGGTAAAACTATCAGGAAGTATAATTTGAATGGAGCCCATCAACAATGCACAAATATGTAAGACCAGGTGTTCCGGGAGAATTTCCGTCTTTACTTAGACGACATAAACCGTCATATAAATGTAGGTCTTAACCTATCAATAATACACGCTCGTGAGTCACAGCTGTTACAATTTTATGTATCTAATATTCACCCTTTCATATTACGGTTACTTTAGCCGAGTGGGCTAATGGGTTAGTCTCTCCTTATTTTTTTATCACGACGCGACTTCGAAGGCCGCTTTTTTTCGGACTCGAATATTTTGCAATTTTAATTAATAACTCAGGCCTGCGGCCTTCGTTATTAATTTAATTACAAAATATCCTCGTCCTCGTTGTATATCCTGCAACAATATATGAATCATCGTTAATTATTTCTTAAATAACATACGACTGGTTAAACAAGGATATTTCTCTCAGATACTTCACAGAGGTTAATCTCGTAGTTGCTAGGGAATGGAAAGGTGCAGGGAAAGACGGCTCACACGCGATATGATACCAATCACAATAGCGAAACGTTATCACTCTATGAAGCGTAACCATGTCGCAAATAGATAATTGTCATGATGTAAAGATGAAAAAGGATCACAATTTGTTACTTTTTTTAAGTTCAGTATGTGAGGAAAAAATCAAACATGGGTCTATAACGTAGACAGGGAAGTCACTTGTTGGCCAATCAAACTCTTACACGAGAGTTGAGATATCCCTGTACACGGAACAGGCACATGCAAGATTCCATCAATACAGAAATGGAAAAAAAAACATCTCTAACTGTCATAAGGACAGAAAGTTTCATTTCAGAATAGTTTATTGTTCAAAGAAACAACAGGCAAAACCTATAAAATAAATCTCCTCCTAGTCATAAACAGTATACATACATTACAATATGGACAGAGATATCAATTTAAACAATGAATGTACTTCATCGAAGGTCTTATCTTGACTATCAATCACACAACAAAAATAATAAATCATGTGATTGTTACAACAGATACAAGCCAGCTGATTACTCGGAAATAGGACAGCAGAGATGAAATGGCCATTTACTTTTCTGAGCTATCGTCATGTTTGATCAAGCAAAATGAAACTGAACTATGATTGTTATTTCTATACATCATTGTAAATATAGTTTGCTAGTTAGATGTAGTTTTATAACAACGTCTAGTCTGTACTGAATGTCTGGGTCATTTCCATGAAATGTTTATGTTTATGTACAGAAAAAGTCTGGATATCTAATGGAATATTCGTGTCTGTGCCTTTGGTTGATGTAGCTCGTGCAATGGAAGAGCGAGTTATCGCAATCTTCAATAGGAGAGCCACACCTCCCTTAGATAGGAAAGAAACAAACCGAAGTTCAAATTACTGGCGCGATTTCTCAATTGGCATAGGATAATGTTTACTTTTCTGTCTCCAGGGTAATTAACTACTGTATATTAAAACATGGATTTTCGATAACCCATTCAGCTTGGTTTTAAACTCTCCTTTTCTACTGCTTTAATTGATGTCGTCAATATAGGCAGCTTGGATTACTGCATTCTGACATAAGTTTTTGAAAGAAATAACGGTTGTTTAGATTAGTTCGTTCTTGATAGATGGATAAACAAACAATATATTGTGGCGAAGGTGATGATCCGTAAAACAGTTATAATGTGTGGATAGATTGGGTGATAAATATGAGATGGATTTTTAATTAACAATTCTAAAAGAAGGTAATGTTTTGATGGGGGTTTTTTCAATAAGAGTTACAAATCCGATTCCTTCATATGATATACTAAGCTTACAAGTAATGATACGTAGAGAATTGGTCGGATAAAAAATGTATAAATATATATAACAAGGGACTTTTCGTCAATTTAGTATTTCACCATTCTTAGATCCTATGGTATAGTATATTATGAAAATTAGGCATCAAAGAAGTTATGACTAAGAGAACCGGCAAACAGAAAGGTATCCGTGTTATAGTGCGGACCAGAAAGACCAGAGAGTGGGCGAAATATCAGATAGTATACACATACAACTCATGGGAGATAAACTTAAAGAATCATCACTTAGATGCAGAATCAACGCTTAGATGAAGAATCATCGCTTAGATGAAGCATAGTGTCATTCACCGCATTTCACTATTCCAGAAAGAAATATTGGGAGAGCAGGGAATGATAGATAGCCGTAACTAAAAATAAATAAAATGTATAGAGAAACATAATAGGGTACGACATAATCCAATGTACTCATATAGGTAGTAAACATACTGATAATTCGGGACTGTATCACTAAAGAGAACAAGCAATACATGTCCCCTACCAGCGCAGCTAAAATAGTAACAATTATCTTGATCTTGACCCAAAAGCCCTGAAACTCAAACCTGATTTGTAGCAACTTATATTGAAGTTACATACAATTTTTCATCAAAATACCTTGAAGCATGACTGAGAAAAGTACGGGAAACTGTGTGGAATGAATGACAGACAGACAGGTAGAGAACTCCTTCGGTAAAGCTCAGCATAAAAGCTTATTCGATTAAGCATTCGTTCGAAAGGTCCGGTTATCCAGAAAGTGATTTCTTCTCACAATTTTTTTTTCTCGCAGATTAAGTAATAGCGATATTAAATCATATATGATAACGTAAATGATGCGGGTATTGGTTATTCGCACTTCAGATAGGTTTGGCCCACATTACTTAGGTATTGCCCCATATTACTAATGCCATCACCGATATCCACGGAATTCAACCAATTAGTTAATGTAAGATTTGACGTAAACAGACCATGGTATAATGTAGACTGTAGTAAGATAAACAATGAATTAAAGAAGTCTTTTAAGAAAGATGCTGTGCTTTTACTTCACTTAAGATTAATGCTACTTTTATGAATCTTAGCAATGCCATTGGTCTATTTAATAAATTATACCTTCTATTTATGTATTGGAATGACGTATGTGGTTCCTCTCATCGTCTTACTCTTGTATAAATACATTTACCTTCCATACTTTACAATTATACTTTAGCATCAAAAGATGGAGCGTAACATGTTTCTGTCAGGTCTAACCTGAAGTTTTTTCTGGAAGAAGACTTAAATAGGCTTAGCCTGTTGTCTGATTCTTTTAACAATGCTGTATTTGCATGCATAAATATTTGTATGTATTATATATGTATTGTTATTAAAATATTTTGAAATTAAAAAGAAGTCTTTTCCGAGGTTAATTATTTGGAGAATTATATTCGATATTTCCTTCATGTCAAAAAAGAAATAAAGCTTTGCTATTTCATTAATAAGTACATAAATCGTTGTGGAGCAAACAAACCTATTAACTGCAACAGGGTATTTTCCCTTTTTTCATTCTCATTCCTTCTCATGTTCCTTATCAAATTAAGAGGAAATATGTGTCAGAACCAGTCAAAACCGGATATCAAAATAAATGTCATCATATGGTACATCTCCCCTTAAAGGCATTGAGAGATATAACCAATGTCGACCCTTCAATGTGTTCCAAATAAGTACCTTCATTACACGTTATTCTCCTATTATATACAATAACAGCTATTTTTGTGGAATATTTTCCCTTGTTATCAAACCTTAAATTTGTTTTAAGGTTTTGTGATAGTAATGCAACATTTATAGTACTATAAAACAAGTGTCAGGTTTAACATTCAAATTAAAGCACGTTATATGTTACTTCATTTTGTATTTAGTGATACCGAAAGTGCGCCGCGATAAGTGACCTTGAAGTTTACATATAATCCTACGTATTGTTGCATTTTGCACACAAATCGGGAGGCATACATCCGAAACTAGATAAGCATTCGTGATGGTATAGACACCTCTCGTACGAATTGCCTGCATTGTAGGATTAGTAAAAAGCAATTAAGTTTGTGATTTGTTTTCTCATTCGCCTACGACATTATGTTATAGAAAACATTCACCGTTTCCTGATGCTTAAGTATAAGTTGGCATCATTGATGTTGAGTTTATTGGACAATAAACATTAATAACAAACAAACCAACGAACCCTAGATGAAACGGCTCTGTAAGTTGGGTGTAAACGTACCTGCTGCCCCTATATCATGAGTCATAAGAGATTACTACGTTTGGGATCTTATCTCTATTTTAAGACTTGTACGAGTGGTTCGTTTTCAGTACAAGGTGTCCGGATGTGGTGTCATGTTGTATGGCGGTCGCCGGAAGTATACTCCAGTGAGGTACCACTATCAAGTCAGCACCAGTTCCAAGCGATCACAAGAAAGCAAACACGAGCACACCACAATGCCAAAAACACACACTCACTATACGCATGTGCTGCTCGCCCAGATGGAGACCGTCCTTAAATTTCATAACTGTTGATAGGACGTTAAACAATACAAAGCCAAACCTCTATCTAGCCGAGCGGTATATTAGTACTAAAATTTATCAGGGGTTACACAAGAATAAACCCTCCCATGTAAATTGGCAGTCAGAAGGTTTAGGACCGTTACTTACACATAAGTCGTTCCATTCAAGTAGGCTATATACTAAAACATAACTAGGAGTTATTGGAAATCCTCCCTCTAGTACGTAATTTTAAAGCTGATTTGTCTTGGAACATTACACTCTTTATTAATATTGATTAGTATTTCTGTAATAATTTTAGGTCTTCTATTTATATAATTAGGTTAATTATGTTTCATAGTACTGAATTAAATGCATGTTCTTCCATTTCGGTTTGTGTAATTTAGCGGAGCTTCTGATTTTCCAGGTATACCTAGTTTGCAGTAATGGATCGACTGTTTTCTTTGTATATCATCGGGTTCAAATTATAATAACATTTATTTGATTTCTCAGCTATTCAATCCATACAAAACCTAAAATATCAAATACGTAAACACATCGCTTCCTACATCGTAATTCGAAACATCCACATTTTTATAATAAACTACAAATATATGCGAATATCCCTCAGTTTACAGGTCTGAGACTATTTTACTAACCGATTTTTATATCTGTATATATATTGTGTTTTATATCTGTATATATATATATTGTGTATAAGAAAGGAAGCATATAAGATAAATCTGACTAAGCGGTGACAAGGTAGCGAGACAATAGGATTACTGGTGACTAAGAAGCTAAGATGACCGGTTGACAGGACAGTCATATTATATTAAAGCTACTGGATTATTATAAGACAACTTCGCTATGGTTGACCAGGTAAAATGACACCTTGGCTAGGGTTAACCAGGAAAAAACAACTTGGCTAGGGTTAACAGGGTAAAAAGACAACTTGGCTTGGGTTGACCAGGTAAAAAACAACTTGGCTAGGGTTGACCAGGTAAAAAACAACTTGGCTAGGGTTGACCAGGTAAAAAACAACTTGGCTATAGTTTACCGGGTAGAATGACCATTTGGCTAAGGTTGACCGAGAAGATCGACAACTTCGAAAGGGTTGGTCGGGTGGAAAGACAGCGTAGTTAGGATTAACCAGGTAGAGAGACGATATCACTGGGGTTGACCGGGTAAAGGGACTACTTCTATAGGGTTGACCGAGTAGAATGACAACTCGGCTAGGGTTGACCGAGTAGAATGACAACTTGGCTAGGGTTGACCGTGTAGAATGACAACTTGGCTAGGGTTGACCGAGTAGAATGACAACTTGGCTAGGGTTGACCGAGTAGAATGACAACTTGGCTAGGGTTGACCGAGTAGAAAGACAATTTTCCTAGACTTGACCGGGTAGAGGACTGTTATGCTAGGGTTGACCGGGTAGAGGGACTGTTTGGCTAGGTTGACCGGGTAGAGGGACTGTTTGGCTAGGGTTGACCGGGTAGAGGGACTGTTTGGCTAGGGTTGACCGGGTAGAGGGACTGCTTGGCTAGGGTTGACCGGGTAGAGGGACTGCTTGGCTAGGGTTGACCGGGTAGAGGGACTGTTTAGCTAGGGTTGACCGGGTAGAGGGACTGTTTGGCTAGGGTTGACCGGGTAGAGGGACTGTTTGGCTAGGGTTGACCGGGTAGAGGGACTGTTTGGCTAGGGTTGACCGGGTAGAGGGACTGTTTGGCTAGGGTTGACCGGGTAGAGGGACTGCTTGGCTAGGGTTGACCGGGTAGAGGGACTGCTTGGCTAGGGTTGACCGGGTAGAGGGACTGATTGGCTAGGGGTTGACCAGGTAGAGGGGACTGTTTGGCTAGGGTTGACCGGGTAGAGGGACTGTTTAGCTAGGGTTGACCGGGTACGAGCAACTTGGCTAGGGTTGACCAGATTAGAGGACTGCTTGGCTAGGGTTGACCGGGTAGAGGGACTGTTTGGCTAGGGTTGACCGGGTAGAGGGACTGCTTGGCTAGGGTTGACCAGGTAGAGGGACTGCTTGGCTAGGGTTGACCGGGTAACGGGACAACTTGGCTAGGGTTGACCGGATAGAGGGACTGCTTGGCTAGGGTTGACCGGGTAGAGGGACTGCTTGGCTAGGGTTGACTGGGTAGAGGGACTGCTTGTCTAGGGTTGACCGGGTAGAGGGACTGCTTGGCTAGGGTTTACCGCATAGAGGGACTGCTTGTCTAGGGTTGACCGGGTAACGAGACAACTTGGCTAGGGTTGACCAGATAGAGGGACTGCTTGGCTAGGGTTGACCGGGTAGAGGGACTGTTTGGCTAGGGTTGACCGGGTAGAGGGACTGCTTGGCTAGGGTTGACCGGGTAGAGGGACTGCTTGTCTAGGGTTGACCGGGTAACGGGACAACTTGGCTAGGGTTGACCGGGTAGAGGGACTGCTTGGCTAGGGTTGACCGAGTAGAGGGACTGCTTGGCTAGGGTTGACCGGGTAGAGGGACTGCTTGGCTAGGGTTGACCGGGTAGAGGGACTGCTTGGCTAGGGTTGACCGGATAGAGGGACTGCTTGGCTAGGGTTGACCGGGTAGAGGGACTGTTTGGCTAGGGTTGACCGGGTAGAGGGACTGCTTGGCTAGGGTTGACCGGGTAGAGGGACTGTTTGGCTAGGGTTGACCGGGTAGAGGGACTGTTTGGCTAGGGTTGACCGGGTAGAGGGACTGCTTGGCTAGGGTTGACCGGATAGAGGGACTGCTTGTCTAGGGTTGACCGGGTAGAGGGACTGTTTGGTTAGGGTTGACCGGGTAACGGGACAACTTGGCTAGGGTTGACCGAGTAGAATGACAACTTGGCTGGCGTTAACTAAGAAACGGGACTTTGTTAGGGTTGACAGAACAAAAAAACACATTGTATATGGTTTACCGGGTGGAGGGACATCTGGATGGTCAGTTACCTTCATTGTGATGGGAACATTGTATTAGTGATGAGCGGGTTGCTTAGCCACCTGATAATTGGTCAACATGAATCGGTTCAACTGGATTTTAGGTGACCGGTTAATGGGACAATTGGGAAAGGGTTGACTGGATAGAAGAAGAATTAAATAAATAGTTACCGGGAAGATGATTAACTTGATAATAGGTAATGGTGTAGCAGATCAACTGTTTTATGGCTAATAGGGTGGCCAAAAGTGGGTGACGGTAAAATGGGATCACGGGTGACCGGAGAGCCGGTTAACCAGATTAAGGCTGGCCGGTTAACGGGGCAACTGAATTAAGGCTGGCCAGATAATGGAAGAAATGTATTAAGACTGACCGGTTAACGGGACAACTGGTTTAAGGCTTGTCGGATAATAGAAGAAATGTATTAAGACTGACCGGATAATGGGATAACTGGTTTCAGGCTGACCGGATAAAGGGACAAATGCATTAAGACTAACCGGCTAGCTGGACTAAAGATGACCGGATACCGGAGCAATTGGATTAAGCCCGACCAGAAAGTTGTGACCCAGCGGTAGAACGACACAAAGTCGGTCAAAGCAACTATTGGTTTACATTGCATTCGTGTGTTTTGGTTTCGTTTTGTAAACGGATATGCGCATTCCAACCTTCATATATACATGCATCATATCTACTTCACATCGTTCTGATGATAGCATAAGTAATTTAATTTTACAGCTCTGATAGTACTGTGTATCTCTCTGTTATACATTGTACCTAACAGAACGCCTGAAGGGCATGTGTAGCATTGGTAAAGCGTACGGATGTTTCGAAAACATTTAAGTTTAGTAATTAAGAGATTGTCCAATTTGTTAAAGATTATTGTCTATCCTAGATGATTTATAGAGTATAGAGTCTGGATCATATTGTAGCTGATGTATAACCCCCGTGTATATATGACATATCTTCCAGTGCGCGGAAATGCCCGATATTGATCACCTTTATCGCACGTTTTGTTATCAGGTTCGAGAAACAGAGGAACACACTTGTTTATAATTTCATTTCTGTCTGATGACAGACATGGAATGAAGCATACAAATGGGTGATGTAATGTTATAATGGCAACAGACTTTCTAAAACTACTTCCCTCCATCATTTTTATCATATGTAAAATGGTCTATGTCTAACTCCTGTGTAAAAATGAGTGTGATAAATCGAAGATATAAAAAAAAACAAATGAAACACTAAAAATCCGGAATTGTATTCAATAGAATGTGCAGGCGGATATAAAAAATGTATTCTGTGTAAATATAAGCGTGATAAATTAGAGGTATAAAAAGAAAGTACAAAAAAAATCCACTTCACTTAAATAATTAAGTGATTGTCCTAATAAAGTAATTGTCCTATTATTATAAGTCAAATTATTGTCTATCCTAGCTGATTTGTAGCTGATAGTGTCTAGATCCTGTCGTCGTCGTTGTCGTTGTCGTCGCTGCTGCTGCTGATGCTGCTGCTGCTGCTGCTGATGATGATGATGATGATGATGGAATGAAGTTTGATGGTCTCCACATGGTGACACTGACTGACCCCCAGATGATTTTGGACGAGACCTAAAGGGCGAATAACTTACCCCCAGATGCTAATGGACGAGACCTAAAGGGCGCATTAATATTTAAATGTTTATTGATATTATCGTATTAGAGATATATTATATAGGTCAAATAGTCGGAACTGGTGACCACCACAAATCGATAGCCGGTTCATTCATGAAATATTAACATACATTGTATGTCGACAGAAAACAGGCAAAGCCAGACCCGAAAATATATGTCATCAACTTCGGCGACACTTCATACTTCTTACGAAAAAATTCTCGTGGACTCGATTAAGTTGAGATTTTTTTTAAAAAGACAATTATAGTTAAAATGATCATGAAACTTTTTTGCCAAAGTAAATGTTGAGTTAGGAAAAGTCTCGCTGTACCATATAAGGAAATGCTTGCATGTGTTTAGAACACCGGAACATTAGCAAATTGACCACGTGGAAGATAAACCTTACCCCACATCACTTAAGGAAGTAACAATAATGTCTGCATTTACATTACAAAGACAATACTAACGCTGGTAATACGTCACATTATTCTGTATTGAAAGCTGTGGGTGATCATTATAATTTATAGCAAATTGTCAGGTTTTTCATCAATTTGCATGGGAGTGCATACATGCATTTAAGTTTTACAAGGTGTTGTAATATTAATTTCTTTGTTCAAAACCCTTTTTCTAATTTTTTCAATTACGAAACTGGAGCAACCGTCCCAGACTTCACATGCATATTCTAGTACGGGTAAAATAAATGATCGGTTTATCCAGAGACGTATATAACTATATATATTCTTAAAAGAGCATCACGTTTAATACAAATTTAAACTTTCCCAACACATTAACTTTCTTCATAACTGGAGAATATATTGCTTCCCCATGATCCCCCCATTTGACACTGGAACTGAAAGTAATGCCTAAATCCTTATGACGATCGGTAAAATCTAAACTATTGCTGTTGAGTTCTAAATCAATTAATTCGTCAATATCACTTGAGATAAAAAGAACATCAGTTTTATCGGGATTTAAAGTTACAAGCCAGGGTTTTACAGTTCAAAGATTCGAGGTATTTGTTTAACATAGTTTGAATTTCAAGATAGGAAGAGGAAGAGTACGGAAGTGAAATATCGTCTACGAAAAGACGCGATGCTTAGTCAAAGACATCAGCAGTATCATTGATATAGATCAAAAATAGTAAAGGACCTAGGATAGAACCTTGTGGAACCAAAGCATCAATAGAACCTATATCGAGAAAGACCTATTAACACAAACATGTTGTTCCGCGCTTTAAAAGAATTAGGGCTGTGTAAGATAATAGGAAACCAGACAAGAATAATAAATGTAATATAAATATTTAATATAAATTATCATTATTATATTCAAAATATAAACCGTCCGTCTATATTTTTTCCCAAAGGGAAATGTGTATTAAACATTTTTGCCGCAACTTCGGTGTGCTTCGCTTGACATATCATTAATACGCCGACAGGCAGTTTATAAGATGTTAATGCGCAACTTCTGTTGGTTAGGTTATATGTTGACAATGTTATAGATTGGTAACGACTCTTTGATCAAATATCCTATCAAATATCCTATTGGACTCTCGCGCAATTTGACGCAATGATTCTGACAAATCTGATTGGTTGAAATTACTTGACGTCTCAGAACACTCGCACGAGCGTGCAATACGATGTTTCTTCACTGTCGCTGACTGCAATTCGATGTTAAATAGAGAAATACATGGTCGGATGAAGACCAGTCAGCATCTGATAAAAACTGAAAATGTAATACTTTGTAATTCTTTACACGAACATTGGAATGAGGACCAGGGTTGATAAGACATGGTCTTACATCATATAAACACAATCATGGCATTGACTGGGTACACGAATGATAAGTCCACTGACGGACAGTTCATAGTGTCGTCACACTGAAATGACACACACGGACAATGTAGCATGACACCTCACTCGATCTGATTATACTTGGCAAAACGAGGAGTCCTTTTTTATCAATTTTAAAGCTTAATGTCAAGCAAATATTTGAAAGTATAGACTTTTGGTTGTCTCGGTCTCGGGACTGAACCGATGTAGAAAAACTAATATGTCAAATTCAGTCGCCTTTTACGGATCATGTTATTGGGGCAGCAACAATGATTGTGGTACCTGCAGGTCAGTGCTATGCAAGCATGTCATGACACCATTTTGAAAAATACTGATATAATAACAATGCCATAATTCTTACTAAAAATCGATTAAATGAGGACAAAAATAAAACAAAACAAAAAAGATTTATTAAGATTCCACTAACAACCATTTACGACTCGTAACGGTCCGTATTACTATGAGAAGATTTTATCATTCCGGCTGTTCTGTAATGTATATAGCCACGGAAGAACTGTTATGATGTTTTGTTAAAACATGACAAAAGGCAGTGAATATTCCTAGACCACAATCATGAGGATAATTGAATTCCTTGTTAACATTACATCTTTACCGAGATCGGTAGCAAGGTCTTTGCCAATCCCATTTAACACGATGTGTCCCTTTCATTGGTTACTTGTCATTGTTTGTATGTGAGGAAGAGTTAATTAAAATGTTCATCAGTACTGCTAACATTGACCTTGGAATGTAAGTCTGTTTCATTATCAAATATATTGACAGGTTGTTTGTAAACTTCAAGAATTTATTTAGACCATGCCGATCGTATATAACCCACTCCCTAACCTCAGATCATGACACCATAGACAAATATGTGATAAGCTCACGATTTTAACTATGCTACTAATATCTCTGCCTCTTTCTGTAACAAAAAAGAATCAAAATTGATGTGATAGTCTACAGTATCTTTCCATGATCATGGTTCGTATGATAGAGATACCGACAGAGTTTGAAGAGATGGATAAAGAATATTGTCAAGTGTAATGGCAGCTATCTTGTTCTCATTAAGAAACTTCCATTTTCGTGTTTGATGTGAAATCGGCCCTTTGGTGTGTGGGTGTGTGTAAGTGCTCGGTTTAATGGCAATGCACTGTTCTTCTGGTGAAAAGTTCATCCGCGCTTTACCATCGCTCATCAGTCAATCGCTATTTCCTTTTTTATTTAAAAAAATTCCTTATATGATAAGAGTCGGACGTGTTTGAATCTTGTTGCTAGTCCTAGTGGTGTCATTGTTACCGACCTTGTTTTCATTTTGAGAATGTGACCCGGATTGGACCTTGCATATCTATATATTTGTCCATGTTTTTCACTCGTATCATCGACTTTGAGTTTAAATTATGGTTTCATTAATATGTCGCCATTCGCTGTTATTTCAGTTGTGAGATAATCAGACAAATTACGATGCGTTCTGTAATTGTGACTTAATTCTCATTTAGTTTCCTGTGGATCAGATTGCTCTCTGATTGAATAAATCAAAACATTCTCGCACATCTTAATATTAAGATAACGAAGAGACAAAGGAAAAACGGAGATAACATCCGTACAAACTGCCGTAGGCCTAACGTACAAAGGGTACCTATAATATATTGATTTTGTCATTGACCTTATTTCGGATACCTCTTATGGTATGGTGATTAGACGTTTGCTTTTGGGTTTGCTGTAATGATTGGTCGTTAGAGTTGGTAATTCATAAACTTGATGACTAGGGCTATGTCCGGCAGCATTGTCTCATGCACGTGTCTTAACAATTCGTCCTTGTCAACACTTTGTTGTAACGCCATGCTATGTCGCTATGTCAATGTCACCCGAGGCGTTCAATCTGCCACTGCTAGCAGCCTGTGGTATTGCGAGTGGTATGTTCCGTTACGGTATATTATGAAAAAGTCGAGAGGTTTGCACTGCCTCAAACAAGTACTTTATATTATGGGTAAGTATATCATTCGGCAAATAGTTTTTAATTATAGGTAACAGTAACAAATAGTTTATATCATATCAAACTTTTACCTGAGAATGTGTTACGAGCCATCAACATCAGTTTTGCTTTCAGTCCTACGAATATATTACAGACATGTAAACCAATATACGGTAAATGATGAATAATGAACATATAACGGCATCACACAACTGTTATGTCCTTGTTATACTCGTCAGTGATGTTAGGGACACCATACATGTATAACTGGTATGTCCTTGTAGAACTCGTCAGTGATGTTAGGGACATCATACAACTGTTATGTCCTTGTTATACCCGTCAGTGATGTTATGGACATCATACAACTGTAATGTCCTTATAGAACTCGTCAGTGATCGTCAATTATGTTAGGGACATCAAACAAAAGTTTCATCCTTGTATGATTCAACAGTGATGTTAGGGACATCGCACATCAGTTTCGTCCTTCTAGGACGTGTCAGTGATGTAAGGGACATCATACAACTATTATGTCCTTATAGAACTCGTCAGTGATGTTAGGGACATCATACAACTGTTATGTCCTTATAGAACTTGTCGGAAATGCCAGGGACATCATACAAACTATTATGTCCTCATAGAACGTGTAAGTGATGTAAGGGACACCATACATTGTACATCACTTTCGTCCTTCTAGGACGTGTCAGTGATACAAGGGACACCATACAACTGTTATGTCCTTACAGAACTTGTCAGTGATGTTAGTAACATATCATACAACAGTACGGAACTATTGTGTCAGTGATTTTAAGGACATCGTGCAACAATTTCGTTTGTTGAAATCGTCAGTGATGTTAGTAACATCATACATCAGTTTCGTCCTTCTAGGACGTGTCAGTGATTTTAGGGACATCATACAACAGTTTGGTCCCTGTAGAACTCGTCAGTGAAGTTAGTAACATCATACAACAGTTTCGTCCTTCTAGGACGTGTCAGTGATTTTAGGGACATATTGCAACATTTTCGTCCTGGTTATACTCGTCAGTTAGGTTAGGGAAATCATACATCAGTTTCGTCGTTCTAGGACGTGGCAGTGATGTTAGTAACATCATACAACAGTTTCGTCCTTCTATGACGCCTCAGTGATGTAAGATACATCATACAACAGTTTCAGCCTTTAGGACATGTCAGTAATGTTAGGGTTCGTTAGAACCCGTCAGTGATGACAGGGACATCATACAGCTGTTTCGTCCTTTTAGGACTCGCCAGTGAAGTTAGGGATATCATGTATACAACTGTTTTGTCCTTATATGACCCGTCAGTAATGTCATTGGCATCATATATACGGCTCTTTCGTCCTTTTAGGACTCGTCAGTGATGCCAGGGATATCATACAATTCGTTCGTCCTTTTTGGTCTCGTCGATGATGTTGGGGACTTCAAACGGCTCTTTCGTCCTTTTAGGACTCGTCGATGATGATAGGGACATTTTACATATAGCTGTTTCGTCCTTTTTTTGACTTGCCACTGTTGCTAGGGACATCATACATGCAGCTCTTTAATGCTATTAGGACTCGTCAGTGATGATAGGGAAAGCATGAAGCTGTTTCATCCTTTTAGGACTACTCAGTGACTTTAGGGACATCAAACAGTTCTTTCGTTCTTTTAGGACTTGCCAGTGATGCTAGGGATTTCAAACAGCTCTTTCATCCTTTTAGCACTCCTGAATGATGTTAGAGACATCAAACAGCTCTTTCGTCCTTTGAGGACTCCTCAGTGATGTTAGGGACTTCAAACAGCTCTTTCATCCTTTTAGGACTCCTCAGTGATGTTAGGAACATCAAACAGCTCTTTCTTCCTTTTAGCATTCCTCAGTGATGCTAAAGTGTGAACAACCAGAAGGAAAATTCTTAAAAATCAACATGAACATCAACCTTAAAATATTACAATCTATCCGATGGAAATTACCCCAATACTTTGATTAATTCCATACTTTTTACTAGATTATTTTAAAAGATCATGATGTACGTGTGTATATACTGTATAGACTTGATTGCCTGTCGTAGATATTATACTCTCTACATTCACGAGCGTAGCCTAGTGGAGAAAAATGGTACTCGGGCCGGTAATTCAGTCTGAACCGGTGTCACTATGGGTATTTTATATGCACCATGCAGGGAAAGGTAAAGAGATCATATTGTTTCCAATCGTGAATAACGCATGAAGAATCTTGTTTAGCTATGTCTCAGACGCCGTATGGCCAAAGTTAATATAACTGTAGGTTAGCGGTAGATTTCCACAAAAACTTACCTTTTCTTAATATGTTTTTATACACTTTTCAGCGTCGTCACAATGTACATTTGTATTTTGCTTAGTAAAAAGAGTCTTATAAAAATTTGAAATTATAACAGTGCTGTTTAGGGCATATAACGTCCTCCCAACAGCTGTGGTCATGGGGTTTTATAAAAACACCAACAGGGGGAGACAAAATAAGAAACAACAAAAAAACGGAAACGACTGGATAAGAACAAGACCCAAAGTGTTATGATAGAGACAACCGATCTATATTTAACACGATCGACGGTACATCTATGGTCACGATCTACGATTAATAATATTCGGGGTTCCACATGATAACCTTTGCTCAGAAGACAGGAATAACACCCCACAAGGTAATAATACACAACAGACATATTGTTTTCGTTTCCCTACCAGAACACAGGTTGACTGTGAAAAAATATGCATGTTGTTGTTTTTTGTTGGTTTTTTTTTAATCATTTATTTACTATAAGATGGTGGTCTCAGTAGACTTAATGCCCTTTAAAACGAATTCACAGCAGCATACGCGTGTTCTCATTTTCGCACATTCTCTTTTGTTGTTTTCCCCGTAATTCCCCGTAATATTAAAAACATTCTTATCGATAATGCGTAGATTCGGGAGATATGGAATTATGATATTATACTGTCAATAACGTTTTGGCAAATTCAACTTCAATCAGGTGACTCGCTGTAGCAGCATTGTGTGTCACGTCATAAAATAACTGCTAATAAAAACTAATAATTAGATACATATATGATTATAAATTATATTATTAATGAAGCATCCAAGCTAGCATCACAATCACACGGTTAGGATACTGATGTCTAGTAATCCCTATCTAATCCAGAGATCGGGGAAAATGTGTGATTTTGGTCGATATATATCGCACTGACTGTCTTTATTTCATTTCAAGGACAAACCATTAACTTGGGTAACAAACAGTGTTTATGCATCAACAAACGTAACCATCGATTAATGATGACAAAGCGAAAACGTCAAGCACTTGCAGGTACCGTAATGAATGTTGAAACAATATATTACTTGTTCAGTTGTTTCAGTAGTTTTACTAATATAAAAAAAATGTACAGCGGAAGGTAGAATGATGTCTGCTGTCAATGGAATATCGTATATTGTCTCTATAATTGTAATAAATGTTAACTAGCAACAGCTCTTTCTCTACTCGAATACGCAAACACTATGCAGAAATGTATTGCAACGAAAACTGTCAGCGCCTAAAAAATTGAAATTTATTGCCAGTGGAAAATATATATATATATGACAACGTGATCAGATATGTGACATTTCAACATACACTAGACACATTTTAATGATGAGAAATGTCCAGGACTAATCCAGCTATTATGTATGTGTTCTTTTAAAGAAAACAATGGTGACTCTGATCAATAATCAGATGTGCTATCCTGCGGTCTGTTTCGCCACATGAAGTAGAAAGTATCCATCCCGTATACGTAGCAAATGATTGCATAATTTATTACTGAAATGGTAAAATTTCAATGGAAGTATGCACATCGAAAATACAATGGAAGTTTGCATATGAAAAATGTTCAAGCCCCACTCAGCTTGTGTTTAAATCAAAAGGACGCTTTGACGACAGTCTCTCCCAGGGTTCCATCAGTACGTAACCTTTTACACCTCTGTTAACGCCTAACGGGTTATAACATTTTACCTCGGCAGCCATGTCGAATTGTAATCTGTGCTGTAAGTAACAGTCCAAGAATTTTTAGCATGATCTATTGGATGGTGACAAATAAGAACGATATGTAACCGTCAGCTAAATGCATATTTGCAGAAGAGATGCCGAGCTGTTCGTCTGTCAGTTGTCAACTTACTGAAATCGCGATGATCTCCACAACTGTCAATTCCATAAGCATTGAACACCAACAAATGACCTTTATCATATTTTATAAGGTCTTACCTAAGCAAGTGGATATGTATAAGCACTGGACTTTCAAATCTGTCCGCCAAAATAACCCGACAAAATAAATTAATCAAAAATAAGCATACTATGGTATAAATGTACCTTGATATTTAGTAGTTTTGAATGTTAGGCTATAAACAGAAGTTACATAAAAAGTGGTCCGTGTATTTGGTATTTCTTTTGCTCTAGTTATTGTTTATAAGTTACAAAAACACGAGAGTGTTTTTGTAATTTAGGAAAAATAACTAATGCGACTGAAAGAGATACCATATACAACAACCACGGGTTTGTGTGACCTGATTCTACCATTGTAGAAAAACGTCTTTGAGAATAAATTGACCTGTTTTGTGTCAATGTGTTTTCTTTTGACACTATCAATTGGTTTGAAAGGATATGACCTAAAGTGAAATGCTGCTAATTACAATTGTAATATGCAAAACTGACAATTTTGGAAATGCGTGGAAATATTACGATTTATTACAAATAATGACAAATAAGAAGCAATTTTATTATATTCAACGCAATACATTGATAGAAATCAATATCTATTTTCCAACAGATGACAAAAAAATCTGGGAACTACTTCTTGTGCGTAATCGTTTCCGCGACCTCGTGAAGCGGCCTTCGAGTATTAGCTATTCAAAACGCATTGAACCACTTGATTAAAAAAATCAGTCCCGGTCAATGGTCACCGTGTCAACTAATCAAAACGCATTAAGAGTTTATTCCACGTTTGGTATAAACTGAATGTTATTCAATTGTTGAATTATTATTTCATGCCTTGGAAGTTAATCAACACCCACCTATTGTGGTAGAACACAGATTACACCTTGATTTTATCTCATAATGTGGCGTAGGTACGTTTGTCAAAAATATTTGAATGACGGGTGGAGTAGAGAAACAAGGGACAGATAAGTTGACAGATAAGTTGAATTAATATGTTATCTTACAATCTAAATCTACAAAATGTGTGTGTACTAGGTGTTTTCTGTAAACACAGTATACAGTACCTGTAGCTGGCTACTAATTAACTCACCTGGCACTGCTCTCAGATTTGTCTGGTATGAATCAGCCATGCATGGCCACTTACGATAGCAATTCTTACAGATACTGACACTTATTATGGGTAGTAGATAACCAAAGTAAAATTAATGCTCGTAAATATGTAGTAAATATTTTTTCAATGATATGTTTAATGTGTAATTCTATGTAGTTAAGTGTATAAATACTTTATATTCAATTAGCAGTTAACGTCAAACCTGTACTGAGTAGCTATATCTTTCTAACAGGACACAGGGACAGATAAGTGGAATTGACTAATATAATTTTTCCCTGCCTTGGGGTGTGACAGAGAAATATCAACCCGAGAGGGAATTCATGAATGTCCTACCCGAGGATTGCCGAGGGTTGGACATTCATGAATTACCCCGAGGGTAATTCAATATCTATTAAAACAGAAACTAAAATAAGGTATCAGTGAAACTATTCTGATTTTAACAATAGTATAGTTCGTAATTTCATAAAACTGTGTGTCTCTTACGCATCTTTAACATTAAATAACAACGCGGGAACCATAGTGACGTCACACAAAAATTAGTTCCAGAAGTACTTCCGGTTCAGAAGGTTAGCGCGTGCAATCTGTCATACCCCAGGGGTTGACAGGGAATCTTTCAAGTCTAAAACAGAACGTAAATCGATGAACTGCGGGTGAATTGTTATATCACAGGAGACAGGGACAGATAAGTGGAATTAACATGTTATATCACAGGACACAGGGACAGATAAGTGGAATTAACATGTTATATCACAGGAGATAGGGACAGATAAATGTAATTAACATGTTATATCACAGTACTCAGGGACAGATAAATGGAATTAACATGTTATATCACAGTACACAGGGACAGATAAATGAAATTAACATGTTATATAACAGGACACAGGGACAGATAAGTGGAATTAACATGTTATATCACAGGACACAGGGACAGATAAATGAAATTAACATGTTATATAATAGGACACAGGGACAGATAAGTGGAATTAACATGTTATATCACAGGAAACACGGACAGATCAGTGGAATTAACATGTTATATCACAGTACTCAGGGACAGATAAGTGGAATTAACATGTTATATCACAGTACTCAGGGACAGATAAGTGGAATTGACATGTTATATCACAGTACTCAGGGACAGATAAGTGGAATTGACATGTTATATCACAGGACACAGGGACAGTTAAGTGGAATTAGAATTAACATGTTATATAACAGGACACAGGGACAGATAAGTGGAATTAACATGTTATATCACAGGAAACAGGACAGATCAGTGGAATTAACATGTTATATCACAGTACTCAGGGACAGATAAGTGGAATTAACATGTTATATCACAGTACTCAGGGACAGATAAGTGGAATTGACATGTTATATCACAGTACTCAGGGACAGATAAGTGGAATTGACATGTTATATCACAGGACACAGGGACAGATAAGTGGAATTAGAATTAACATGTTATATAACAGGACACAGGGACAGATAAGTGGAATTAACATGTTATGTCACAGGATACAGGGACAGATAAGTGGAATTAACATATTATATCACATGACACAGGGACAGATAAGTGGAATTAACATGTTATATCACAGTACACAGGGACAGATAAATGAAATTAACATGTTATATCACATGACACAGGGACAGATAAGTGGAATTAACATGTTATATCACAGGAAACACGGACACGGACACGGTCAAAATGTATACATTTATACATGTATATACATTTTGTATTTTTATTAGCAGTATAGGGTTTTAAGCAAATGAGGTAAATATAGCAGAAAGCTCGAACTACCGACTGCGAACATTTATTTATTACATCATCGTATAATCGAGAATGTGCAATGTCGTCCCTTAGGAAATCATGATGCAAAAACTTAATACCAAAGTTTAACCTCTAGACAGACATGTTTTATTCCAGAGAAATCGTGAAGGTAGACAGAAAACAATCATATACTGTTCATGTGGTCTTCGCATAAAATCTGATAATATTTTTTGATTTCCTATTATAGATTATTGGTACTAGACTTGATCAAGTGAACAATCAAAATACTTTCAAAACAATTACAATGTACTTTATTCATCCCCTCTGTTACCTTAATGATATCTAAACAAATCTTCAAGTTAAATTAGACGAAAACAATCTGCGAGCTTTTGATAACTCACATGTTTGTTTTCGTTTTCTCATTTCGTAATTCTCTTCATGAAACGTCGCGTGTGTGATTAAAACCATTTGACGTGTACAAGTAAAAGCGTTCTTTATAATGATATTGACAAAACATGCACTACGTTTACGGATTCCGAAAACTATGTACATGTAAATAGCACACGTGATGTTAGTCCAAATTATCCATTCTTTGTCAAATGAAATTAAAAATATGTCAAGTTTTAACAAACTAAGAAAATGTCTTGACAGCTGATAGGAAAAGAAATCTATAGATCACTTGTCCCCAGAGCTTTTCGGCCTGACGCTTCTCGTCCTCCCAGTCAGATACGCTTAAGGGTTATATCACCAACGAAATAAGGCGTCAAGAACAAATATTTCATTCATGGTTGACAACGAAGACTTTCCCAAGAGGATCAGATCTTTTATTGGTTAAAACATTCTCACAAGCGCTATGGTTGTATGGGTAGGGCCTTAACATGGGTCCAATGGTTTTACTCGTACCCATGATTGAAAATAGTGTTTTCTTTTAGTGTCAACTGTCAAACTCAATATACATATAAATATGTATTTATATACTGTGTGTATTTATATATTATTATGTATTAAGTAATACGTTATGTAATGTTGTGATACCTCCAAGTAGTGGTAAGTGTGGATTCACAAGTGATTATAATTGGTGTGAAAATTAGAGCGGTGTCGAAATTAAAGGAGATTGAAAGTTGTGATATATTTGGTGAATATACTAAACACGTATGTTTATTGTATAATTGTGTAGGTACATTTGTATGATGTATGTATGTGTGCATGTATTGTGTATGTATGTGTGATATGGGTCAATCAAGTGCGATTGCAGGTTGTGAGTCAGTAATGGTAAGTGTGGATTTCCACGCTAGGCAATAACACGACTGGCTCACAGCTGGTGATCATGATTGACCTATCCAACTATCATGAAGTGTATGTATATATGTATGTATGTACATGTGTGGTATGTATGCAATTATGTATGTGTGATATGGGTCAATCAAGTGTGATTACAGGTTGTGGGTCAGTAATGGTAAGTGTGGATTTCCACGCTAGACCATAACAAGACTGACTCACAGCTGGTGATCATGATTGAAGTATCAAAATATCATACGATGTATGTATGTATGTATGTATGTATGTATGTATGTATGTATGTGCGAAATCAATGTGCGAAATGCAATCAAGTGAGTGACGTAATAATTAAATATGTATAAATGGTGAGTGAAATTATTTAGGAAGTAATGAATCCAGTGTATGAATGTGTGTAATACAATGAAAGAAAATAAAGGAATGAAATGTGTAAATGAATGTAAGGTGATGAATGAGAGCCCTCTTGTATGAGGATATATTTGTCAGGATACTGAATCCAGGGCCTCAACCCTGGCAGCAGTCCAAATTTTTAAATGTTCTGGGGCATTAAAATTTCTTGTACCAGTTTACTGTGATTTTCAGTTCTTAGATGCTTTGATCATTTTTGGCCATGACAGTTTAATTCAAAAGAAGTTTATTAGACTAAACGGTCCCGCTTGTTCCTAGGTACCGCCGACAATGACTATTCCTTTTTATTATTTATTAATTAAATCGAAAACTTTAACAACAATTGCGAAACAAGTTATATCAACAGCAGGGCAGGTGATAACCTTTTCAAATCCAATCGAGGTATCAATCGATTTATTTACATTAAAGGGAAAAATTAATGCTTCTGTGAAGTTACTTTCCTTTGATGTTGTATTCATATCAGCTGATATATTTTAAGAGTTTTGAGTGGTCAAGTCTTAGTTTGACAAAATATTATACTAAAGTCATACATGATATTAGCAAAGCATTGAGAAATTGAAAAGAATTGTAGGTTTGTTTGTGATTTTCTTCCAAGGTATGGTCATATGAATATGGTGTGCACATATGGTGTGACCATACACTGTCTAACACGAACTCAGTAAAATGACAGGTCAAGAGCCTAATTACATTTAATAGTACTTGGCAAATCAGTCATCGCTTCCACCTTTTTTAAAGTTGGATGTCAGGCGAAGAGCAGTAACTACCGATTTTATTGGCTTTCAGCTGTCTCGGCAGCCTGCAGATTCCATAAACTTTCTAAATGGGCGGAGGCTCATCACCAAGTCGAAAGCGAGGTATGACCGGGCCAGGCAATAGAAAATGAAGGTTAATAGGACTAGAGAACATAAAATCCTAAATGTTTAAATGTTTCAGCACATTTATGTTATTTACTACCTTAACGTCGGCAGAGTTCACAACAAACCTGTATTCTACAAGGGGATCCCAAAGGAAGCAGTATATTATTGATTTCTTATTATGTGTTATTGCGGACTAGGTCCGTTACTCAATTAAGATGTTATCCTACTTGTAATCTTATAGTACTAGTAAGTCAGGATTTGTGGTCGTATATTGTTATTATAAAACCTAAAGACGAAATCGTAAGATTTGTTTAATGAATATTGTTGTCTATAATATAATTATTCGGGTTGTCTCCAAAAAGACTTTATCGGCATAGCCCTGGGGACTACAATCGGGACAATCCGAGAAATCAAAGACACTGCAGACTCTTCAACATCAGCTGCTTACCTCGATCTTTACTTACAACATACGGTAGCCGAAAATACTGTATGATAAGCATTGTAAATCAAATTCACTGCTTCAATCCAATTTCCTTTACTGAGAGTAACATCCCTACTGAACGTAAGCCTTACTTGATTGCCAGTATTCGTGATAGAAAACAGACAGGAAAGTCAACAACACGCGGTTTAGAGATATACAATATATATAATTATATTGCCTTGCGTTATATCGTGTCAGACGTTTTCGATATTTGTTGATATG
Source organism: Pecten maximus (assembly GCF_902652985.1). Lineage (NCBI taxonomy): Eukaryota > Metazoa > Mollusca > Bivalvia > Pectinida > Pectinidae > Pecten > Pecten maximus. The sequence continues at coordinate 39,371,974 of NC_047015.1, read as the reverse complement.
CCTGGGTGTTTCGTTGTCACCAACAAAAGTCCCATTTTGAGAACATTAAACACTGTTCGCTGGATGTATAGGTCATTTTGAGGCGTGATATCCTTGTTGTAGTTGATGACAACCTCACAACATACGGCATGCCCTTCGCACGCCATTCACAACAATCATGGTAAAGTGTCGAGCTCAAGGTCACGAACATAACAGTAAAGATCAGCCTGTTTCTCAGCTTCCTGAGAAACACAAACCGACATTGATACGGACTGTCTGACTCCATATTGTGCAAGGGAATAGGATATGTATGTCTCCCAATAGGACCACCATGTCGGCCACTGGTCTTCATGATGAATGAACATCATTGTATGTTCAATTTGATAGTTACGGTGGAATAAAACTAATTCAAAACCAAAATTTTACGTTGTGATGGTCAAGTTAGGGTCACAATACAGCAAGTAAGAGCAAATTGCCAGACCAACTTTATGAGTTTGCTGTTTAATTATGTCGAAAGCTACAATATGATATACACAAGACACATTAAGCCTGCCATTTGCCACTCCTGTATTGTGAAACTGAAAAAAAATGTCAACAGGAAAACATTGTACATTGTAAATATTCTCCATGAACGCCATTTTCTGTCACTTTTCTTTAAAGCACAAATAATTATAAGTTACTGCTACCTCATTTAGTTAATTGCAAAGCCCATTTCGTTCGCTTTGGTAGTGGTAAATTTCCTCACTTATATTTATGAATGAACATATCTTAACACTGAGCATGATGATTGATGTCTCTGTAGCATGTGAAATTGCTAAATGAAGTTAATTTGTTCTTGGTTTGATTGGTTGTGCACGTAATTTGATTTTTAGCAACTCTTATGGTCCAATAAACCCAGATGTGCCGACGCTGATGGCGGTGCCGTGATCAATTTATTTCATTTTGTTGACATTGTTGTAGATTTTTCCTAGTTACCTGATATCCTGAAAGTCATCCATGGCATCTCGCAAACTATAAATCAATATGTATACCAACAGAAAACTCAACGCTACTTCAATTTATAGCGTATTTTTATACTAAAAGACAAAGAAAGAATGGCTGCAGATTCCACTATCAACAACAGCTATCGCTTTTTTACGTCTTACTTTTGGCCTTATCAGATGAAAGAGGAAAAGTAATAATGTTTCATATGCTATCATATGGCATTAGTCATTGTCATTTCCACAATTGTTATCGAAATTTTTAAAAATGCACCTCTTTTTAAAACTTGCAAACGCAAACAGAACAAAATGTTTTGTTAGGATCTATTTTAGGTAGGTATATAATGGCGAATCGTCAGCCCTAGTTTCCGAGCCTTTTGATTATAAAACATTGTGATTTTAAACAGTTTGTGTTTGATGATCAGACCTCTTGTTGTCTTCAATAAATAACTTCATAATGTAAAACTCTATGAAGACAACCTAGGGGAATGGACTCTCGCTTGTCGCCTGGTTGGACACTACTTTCTTTTCCGTGACTATTGATACGAGATTACCAACGATACTGTATAGCTGAGATATGCCATTTGCAGCTGTCCGGGAAAAATATTAACAATACTGATCACTTTTTATTTTTTTTTTTATTTATTTTTTTTTTTTTCACAATTTAAATCATAAAATAAAGACTAGAAAAGTAGGAATTGGCATATTGAGGCAAACACTATTTGTCTGTTACGATGATTTTCTATTTTTTTATCATGTGCGTAGTGACAGCATTTGTTAGTTACATGGTTTGTGTTACAAGTTTTATTTCGATTGCATTTGCCGTGTAGTATTTTAGACCTGTCATGCTTATTTCTGTACCTGATCCCTTTTCATATATTTTTTTTAATATTTTTGTTTAATGTTCTCTTTTTTGAACCGATTTTTATCTGAAAAATGAACTTTCGATAGATCTAGAATAAATCCAATCAATAAATTAAATCAATCCATCAATTCTAATGAACTTCAGGTTTGACAAAGTTATCGTGGTGTACAGGGTGTCATTACATCATATGAATACTTTAAATATACCGAAAATGTAATCAATCGAACAATGTTAAAGAAACCCAATCACTTACACACATTGTATACATTTATGCATTAATCTAGAGAAAACAAAACTTGTTTCAACTATATTCTTTACCTATATTGGTTTGAAAAATCAGACTCATATCAGAATAAAATCACATCTAGGATGTAGCCTTTAATTGCTATTTCATAAATAATTATAAATGATACAAATTCCCTTGTTTGCCAATTAATCCTAGAGGGCCAACACATAAATTCTGACGTAAAATAGGGGATGGATTTATTGCGGGGTCATGAAATAGAATTGATTATACCTCATGTTTAAAAAAGAGTGCTTGTTATTAGCCAAAACGCATCACGTGGCAAGGAAATAAAACATCATATTTCCATGAGCCGCGTGAGCCAGGAAAATAAAACATAATATCTCCCTGAAGCGCGTGCTCCCATTGCGACCCTCACATTCTTTTGCGTGGAGTTGTCTACCTTCCAGTTGTTAAAAAATGGCAGACAAACAGAAACGCAAACGCTTCCGTGCAGTCGAAGAAGCAAAAATGCATAAAATTCTACAAAACATTTCCTTTCTTAATTTTTTTTTTTTTTTTTTTTTAATCATTACTGACTATTTTTCGGTATAATAAACAATTTATGGCCCTGGATGGATGGCAATATGAAGGTTTATTTACCCTTTGCTCTCATATTTCCCTCGGACAAGTCTAATATGTCATTTCCACTTAACTGCAATATATATAGGAGAGCTTAATACTAGGCATAGGCCTATTGATAAACACTGTTATATCTTTCTATGTAATAAGAGAGGGAAAATGCACGGCCAGACCGGGGTTCAAACCCGGGACCTCCGAACACTAGCCGGATGCTTTACCAATAGAGCTGCCTGGTCACCGGCGTTCATCCCAGTCCAGTTACGCTACATCTATACATCTTATCTAATTCCACTTCATATTGATACGTTTATTCCCTAATTATTGATAGAGTCGCTACTAGAGTGAAGATAAAGATTCTCTTTAAATCGTTGAGAATATGACATGATTAGCTCATTAAAACACGAATTCGTTCAAGGCATTTCATTAATTAACAAACAAGCAAAGTCAGATCAAAATCCGTTTCCAATTCAAGTTGTTACATTGAATAATTGTCTATAAAAAGTAACTGTGACTTTGACTGTTAGTCTTGGTACCCTTAAATGCTTACAGTATATGAAATTCTATCAAAATCCTTTTATGAATGAAGTAACTATGAGCTATTATACAAAGTGGACTTGCATATGTATTAATGTGAGTACACACGAACGGAACTCCTTTTCCTTGACTTGACGTCATCGCTCCTGAATAATTAGGAACTCATTTTAGATAATACATTTACGCCTCCAACTTAACATTGGTAAAATATTGTAGCTATTATAAACATAAGTATCCACTTCTAATCAACCTCCCCGTTTAATCGTGATTGATGGAAGGAGCAGCTTCCAGAAATAAGACAATGCAGTTCCATTCTTCTACATTTTAGCAAATTTAGTTAGATTGTCTATTAACTGAAGTGTTTTGTGGCTTGTGAGCACAGTTGTTTATGGCATTATTGGAACCTCAACTTTTCCATATATCGTCGTTTACGTTATTTATTTTTCATTTATTACGTGTTTTATATTTCATAGGACCGATTTATTCTCATAGGACCGATTAAGTTCATTCACTGGTCGGTGCCAAGATCACTCTCGGGTTTCTTCTTTTCCTTCGACGCACTGGGTTAAATATCAAAATTTCGGCCCAAATGACCTACATTTGGTACACATTACACAGCTTGAAATCAATTCTTTACTAAAAAGTCGGATATGCCCACAATCAGATTATGAATATACAATATACATTGCATTGTTATCACAAATAAACGCATTTCTAAACTGAAACTTCAGAATTTGCTCCGACTGCCGAAACAATGTCGGAGTGTTTGAAACAAACATGCAGTATTCGGCTACGGGCACGGACGTGAACTAATCTCAACACCGGGCGCTAAATGAAAAGTGAAATAAGAATAATTTAGGAGTGATACGGAGACGTCTTTTTACCTGACTTAGTTTCCAAGCGTCCTCATTGCTTACACTTAGCAAACCCGGATTGGGGGTTGTAGACTACATTGTACGCGATCTAAAGCTATACACACTTGCTTGAAACTAGACGAAAGTGAAAAAGTAACGCCATAGTCTCCATTTCGTGACGATAGTGCTGCAGGCAAGACAATAAACTCTCGGAGTTAAAACATTCACTTAATAATAACGATAATATGACGTCTTCCTGGCCTCCATCTTTGTCCTAATTGGCCCTCTTCTTTCCATGTACAGATTAATCACTTGACATTTTCATAACGCGTTTTATCACTTCGTATACAACATATTTTTATTGGTAAAACGTCACTCACCAGAAAAACCGTAAAACATTTTTTTTCATATTCTATTCTAAGAGTAGGGTTTTAGATACTGCGTTGTATAATTATGATTAAAGTATGACAACTACGTACCTCGGGCTTCAACCTCGTCTATCACCGCCAACTATGGTAAGCTCACTGTCCAATAACGCTGCATAAAAGAAATGTCGTTCATCTTCCATTGTAAAAACTTGATAATGACACAAAACATATCAATGAAGGATTTGTATGCATCTACGTCAGCAGGCCATAATTCACAAATAAAATCAATAAATTTGAAATATTAACTTTTACCTCTATTGGTAAGTGGCCTGCTTCATTAAAATGATGGTTATGTATTGCATGGTATGGGTGTGGGCTATGAATAAACAGTAACAGTATTTAATGTTGATGGGCAGAAATAGCCGATTTGAAAGAAAGTAACGAGACGGAGTGGATAATTTCGATAGAGAGGTTATTCCAATCTTTGATTGTCCGAGGAAAGGCGATTCTTTTCGTACAGACGTCCTACAAGAAATGGTTTGAAAGGAAAGATGATAGTTGTACCATGTTTGTCTTGCTGCATGAGTAAGCTTTTCATAACGGACAGTCCTGTACTAAACCATGTCTTATCTTTTTAGAGGTTAAAGTCACACTCCGTCCGTTTTGTTCTTGCTCTGGAGGTGGTTTAAGATTCTGATATGTAATGATGTCGATATTAGGGCAAAGAACGCGTTGCTCTCGTGTTGGAGAACAACTAAAACAATGTTATTGCTCTCGCAAAAGGCAACACTCTATAGAATAATTTGATAAAACATAAAGGGGAAATAACTCCTTTTATGTGACAAAAAGAAAACTACAATGATGTGTTGTATTAATTTTTCATGGTAAGGTCATGTTTTTATTCTTCCATAATTTAACATTTTAAAATAATGTATCGCTACAAGAAATGCTGTATGTTTTATTCATGATAGAATAGGTATCTCTAAACAATGTTAAATTTTCACATTTGGATGAAATAAATAAATAAATAAAATTCTCAAATAAACATAGGATTTTCCTAAACATATGCATAGAATTGTGGCATTTGTTTCTTTTTTCTTTCTTTTTTCAAAAAGGTCCAGATTTTGAGAAAATTAGCATGGAAAGCCATAGGGAACAACCAACCAATTGAAAAAATATATTTTTGAAACAGCCCCTGTGTATAGAACGTTGAGCCAAGGATAAAATGTCTGGCAGCCACTGATTGGCCAGTATGTTATGAAGTGAGAAAATAGATATGTAGCCAATTATTTTTTTGCAACAAAGCAAATGCTGGCGTAAAGATAACTCATGTCAATTTTCCTGACAATAGGATCAGTGATTCCTGACTGTGTCGTATCCCCTTAAGTTTCTAGTTGATGGTGACACAAATATATCTATTATCTGTCACATGCTCCCTCTCTTGACCCTGTAATAAGTCGGAATGATTGATGAGAGGTCTATTCCTGGTGACTTGGCATTTCCCAGGATGGATAGCTATATTTTCCACTTTGTCTCCCAAAGAGCTTTTTTATCCAATTATCATTGCTGGGAGTTGGCATATTTCTGTGATGATATGGTCAGGTACATGATGGTATCATCTAAGAGTCAGATTAGTAATGAAATATCCACAGCAATGTCAAAATGTAGAATAAGAAAATTTCATTAAAAAGTAATTATGCATGATGCTATCACCTTTAGCTTAAACAATGTTAAACGCTTAATCAACATTCATTTGTTCTATGTTCTAAGTATATTAGCTAAATTGCAAGTTAATCATCTAGGATATAACTGAATAGGAAGTGATAGAGCGCCATCTAGTGTTAATTTGTAAAGTCGAATTATTCCCCAGACTCTGCTTTCCCGTGTTACTTTGATATTCGTATCTATGATATGGTGCCATAGATTATAATCAATGCTATGCCAAATAAACAATTCCTTTTTAAATCTATATGTTGAACAATACATTTTAAGAAACTTATCAACATTAGGTCAGAGGTGATACAGGCCGAATCAGGACTATTCCTTCATAAGGTCAGCTGAAAGTTCCTATTCCTGCTTAACGTCAAACATTTTGTAGTGTGACGAATGGTTCGCCCGTTATCAGTATAATTTGAACGGGTGGGTTGTCTTGCTGGGTGTCTACGGCAGTATGTGCTATCACCAGGACACGAACATACCGCATCATTCAAAACCACGCGCACTCACTACACGCATACATCTTGTACACAGGGTAGGTTGTCCTTAAATGAACGGTACAAACCAAACCAAAACCATCTTTGGGAGTATGTCACCATGGTTCTAAACAACATATCTGAACAAAAACATGTGTCAAGAGTAACACTATATTTGGGCATTGTAGTAATTAAACGTTTCCTATCACGTCGCCTGCTAGTTATGACGCCATGATTTGTAATAAACAAGCTTTTTGGAAGATCGCCATGACCCACATTTCCCGCTTACTGCTGTGTGTTTGGCTTCGTTTCATTTCTCGTAAAAGCTGAAATAGCATATGCATGTTTTTATTTCCTGTGGCGGAAAATGATACATGAATAAGTGTTCCTTATATTGCAACACACAAAACCACAAAGATTAAAAAAATGTCGGAATGAATTACAATTATACTCAGGATTAGTCCTCTTTATTTGGATGTGTCTACCGGTTTCTCCGTAACAGTGGACTTCAGGTCCAAATAAAGAAGATCAAACTTATTTGGAGCAAAATGTGATTGATTCCTACCCTACTCTTCAATCGAATTGCATATTAGATGGTATCTAGGCAAGGGATTAATTAAGTGACGGCGTTAGCTCCATCTCTAAATCTGGCACATTCACAAATAATGTGAAATAACTGTTTTGCCCGGAAATGAGTGTACAAACGACACACAGGAGGTTTAAATACCGAAACAGGAGGTTTAAATATAGAAATATCAATATTAATAAACATTTTTTGAAGTCTGAGTGATGCTGTCGTCCCTAATTGGTGTGTACGACGAAGACGTTCCAAATTATTGGCCTTTTTGCACGTTTTTTAGTTTTATAATCATTATTTCACGGTTTTGTGAGAACCTCGTTATTTTTAAGTTGGAGTTTAAAACAGATTTACAGGAATGCAATCTTAGCTTCTGTTGATGTATTCATCAGAATTGCAATAAAATCTAAATCCAGGAAAACCTGAACCCCAAGAAAATATCAGTAACTCTGCACGGAAACTGATTTATTGCCTAGAGCTCTAATACTTCAAATATCACCACTTTAAAGTGCAATCCAAACAATTTTATTTGAGAGCGAATGAAACCAGAGACATATATATCTGTATATATGTCTCTGTATATATGTCTCTGATGAAACCTACATTTCTTTAATAGCAAAATATGATGATATTAAAGGACGTTAATGCTTACACAGGTGAAGTTGAATTCTTCTTCTTCCTCTTCTTGGGATGAATAATTATTTTTCTCATGGCTTTTTACCCTCTTATGTATATATCGTGTTACATCAATGCAAAGATTGACGTGACGTGATTGAATAGTCGACGTGACGTCATTGTACTGTTGAAGTGACCAAATGCAATTATTGAGAACGTGCAAAGAGCACATGTAGCTTGTCTTTTCCCTTGGGTGAGATATAGAGGTTTCCCAAAGAGTGGAGGTTGTTTATCATTTTTATCCAACTCGAGTGAGTTAATTTTCTTATTTTGAAAGACACAAGCTTTAGCGAAAGTCTTTTTCAAAATTAGAAAATCAACTAAAGAGATTTTGATAAATATTATCAACAATTGTCAGGAGTCGGGGATTCATATTATAACCTTCTTACTCACAAATGTAAATTCGTCGAGTTCAAGTTCTCCAAACGTATCACCTAAATCCAACCGAATCACTATGCGACAATATATAGTTCGTAAAAAAGAAAGCTTATTATCTATTTAGATGCACGACTCATATCTTCTGTATTCCTCTTTATTTGTAAATGATATAATTTTATAAAACGAAATATTAGTTTGACGATCCTTCTGTCCATGTGTTTAAATAGCATGTCACTTGTTTGAATGACTCCGTTAAAATATATTCAAAGACTACACCGTCCTTGTGAAATCGAAGGTCATCGCTGAATATTAGACTATGCTCAATCATTGTCAGATTCAATTATCGGTCCTTTCCTGGATTTCGTAGGTATGCTATTACTGGTTATTGTGATGTTTAATGTTCATCCTGAGATTTGTTAATTCAAGACACCGTGCATTTCATCAAATATTTCGGAAACAGAGCTTGGATGCTGAGCAATGTGTGTATTTCACGTTTGTCAGCGTGTATAAATGAAATCTCTTATCAGTTATCGAGATAAATGTTCCAAAACGGATTTTTGCATTTTTGTGTTTGGGAGTCGTAATAACGGTAAGCGGAATGATAAGAAAGGGTTTATCTAGTGTGTTGTTATTTTTGTTTGTTTTTTTTTTTTTTTTTTTGTTTTTTTTTTACAATATCCGTACCGAATGACACCGACCTAGCTACTAGATTAGGGCCGCGGTGGCCGAGTGGTTGAGGTGTCCCGAAACTTTATCACTAGCCCTCTACCTCTGGGTTGCGAGTTCGAAACCTACGTGGGGCAGTTGCCATGTACTGACCGTAGGCCGGTGGTTTTTCTCCGGGTACTCCGGCTTTCCTCCACCTCCAAAACCTGGCACGTCCTTAAATGACCCTGGCTGTTAATAGGACGTTAAATAAAAACAAACAACAACAAAAACCTAGCTACTACTGTACTAGGAAAAGGGAAGCTTTAGACTTAGGCCTACGTTAGATATCGTGACCATTTCACTCGAATGACTACGATAACGGACAGCGATTTAACCATTTTGTCGTATATGGTCCATTGCTTGGATATTTCATTCATGGCTGTCGAGGTCTACTACATATCGAGGATCAAGGGGGATGTCAGGTACGATTAATGCAGTAGATCTATCTCGCTTCTGTGCGTCGTCTATTTTACAATCATCAAATCACACGACTCAAAAAGTAGTAAAAGAAGTCCATGGTCAAAGGTCAGAGGTTAGCCAATTAGATTCGGTGGGGTCACAAATGACCAAGTGGAGGCGATGAAAGTGGTTACACACCGCGATATCAGTTGTGAAAGAAGCGTAGTTATGCTATAAAAGAACAACTCTACCCGAAAACTGCGGATATCCCTGGCAATGGTAAGAGAAAAGAAGTTCTCTTACCCTGGACAGGGATATCCATAGTTTTACCGGGGTGAGATTTTCTTATCTCACCCTAGGGAAAAGACAAGCTACACGTGCTCTTTGAACGTGCTCTTGTTCTCGATAGGATGACGTTGCTACCACCCGAAACGTTTGAGTGTTAATATCAGTATTATTCACAAAAGAAATTAAAATAAGTATTAATTATCAGAGTTAACTGAGTGTTTGGTGTTCTTTTTGACAAGCTTATCGGAACTATATTTTATATGAAATCAACATCGTAAGGTGTAAAGCGTCTGCCTTATCACAACAGTCATCCGCCGTCCACGTGTTGTTGTTCACATTTTTGGGATGAGATAGGGGGGGGGATCTCAACCCTCGGGGAGAGATTGTTAAGTTCCCAAACACTCGGCAAGCCTCGTCTTTGGGAATTTAACAATCCCCCACACCGATCAGATACAATGCCATAAAAATAGTACTTTTCTTCGCATATGAAGCCATAAAATTCAGAATCAGTTTGTGTGATTTCGCAAAATCCCTATACGACCTAAATGTATGTTTTCACACTAGAAGGAATGGAAATCGGGAGTGGTGGAACGTTTGCTTTTTTTTTTTTTTTTTTTTGACAAGCCCCACCGGAAAGACTATAAGCAAATTACCCAGCCCTGTCTGCCAATCCTACAACATCAGTGATCATATCACGTACTAAAGGTATATGTTTTAAGGTGTTTCAAAGCGTGTTCTCTTATCAAAATATTGGGCTAGGTTTTTAGAAAAATAAATATGAATCGTTTAAACGGACAGCAATGATGATAGTTATCAAGTTATCAAACGTTTGTCGTGGTAGCAATTTTCTGATCCCAACGGTTACCAGAGGTATATATTGAGGCGAATTTGCTTTTACATGGACCACCGAACCAAAACAAAAAGGGATTGTGGGTTTTCCCCGTTTGAGCGGAAGATTTAATCGGAAAGTGAGTGCCTCGAGGCCACTTATTGGATATTTAGGCGAGAATTTGACACTTTACCCTTTTTCATTCCAACATGGTTTGGTTGCTTTCATAAGACTGTTTGAATATTGAAGAAAACCGAATACCGATTAGCCAATCATGTGTGATGAGTTTATGATCGGTAAAGTGTATATTAGTACACGGGCCTATGTCTATGGTCTATGTCTTTTATAATAGTTCGCGTCTTGTGTGAGTCTGAGATAGAGAGAGAGATTGCCAAAAAATAGCCACTGTCCCTAATACTACACCGCTCAAATAGCTTTCTCAATAAATCGCAGCCAACGAACACCTGTTTGTTCGGATTTTGTACCTACATTAGACCATACAGTGCAGGCCGTAGGAATGAACACAAAGTCACCATGTGCCGGTGTTTGATTTTCTATTCAAGGGGTCAATCACCGCGACTGATCACCCTAAATCCCTATCAGGGATCATGTACACGGCGTCATCGCGATCCCCGGTGGTAATGTGTTCATCAAAATCCGCGGTGATCGTTTCTCCGCGAAACATCAAAGCAATTTGTCCGCCGCGAATCCTGATGATGCAGCCCCAGAGGGCCACGATTACATTCAGCCCTCGGTTTTACCTGTGGTGGTGTGGCTCTCAGTTGACCATTATCGACCCTTATCGTTGTACGTGTACCGATTTTTTTACCGCTAGCAGTCGAGACGATTGGTAGATTTTGTGACTTACATGCAAGTGTCCTATCCCTAATGTAAGACTCGAATTCGAAGTGATACGGTTCTCCGTGACGATCATGGGTATAACTAAATAAAAAAAACATCTGGATACCGTATAGTGAGTCTACGAAATTCCCTTAACGTCTCAATTGCTGCTGTTGATAAATGATGTGGTTTAAATGATCTGCAATTCAATACTTGTATATAGGCCTATGCATTTAATCACTACTGATTTAGCTGACCTGTTTATAGATGGCGCTTTGTGCATGACCTCAGATGCCATGACCTCGGAGAGGCCACATAAGGGGCTCGTTATTTAGTGAAAGATCTCGGACTTATTTTTACGTGATCTAGCAAAGTCCTTAATTGCATAATTTAGTCATCACATATATCTGAAGTATATAGCTAGTAAGATGTCTGTTTGAGAAATTGATCCATATACGTGTACGACCTGTGACGGATGAGAAGACGATAAACATTGATAAGATCATTACTTGTCCTCGCGGGGACATAATGTATGTTTTTTGTTTCGTAATTGTTTGAAGAAAACCAAATTTTATCCTGAATACTATAGCTTATAATTATTTCGTCTGACTTTTTGTAGCGGGTTTCATACATAGACTGTACAATTATTTAAACATTTCGTAGTTTAAATACACGACTTAAAGACGTTGTGTGGTTTCTTACTATCATTATTTATGTTGATATATATGCTACTTGCAGTTTACAGGGACGATTCCGGCGTGGCTAATAGCATAGACATACACTTGGGCGCATTCAAATTACCTGTAGATATAGAAATCCATGCTCATATTTTACAAACTTTTTCACAGCAAAATCATTATGCGAGGTCTCTTTTTTTTCGATTACATGCATGATTGGAATCTATGTGTGTATACTATAAATGTTGTGTATATTGTTAAATGGAAATTGTCAAATAAATATTGTTTGAAATACATAGACTACAGAATGATGTGTATGTACAGTCCGATGTGCCCTCTTTATTGTGAGAAAACAATACATTGGTGTATGTAATAAAGAAATCTATAAAATACATTTTAACATATTTCAATTAATTATAAGCATAACATGGGAATCTTTCCCGTCCCTTTTATTTTGGAAGCAAAACAAAATAACGTACTAACAATACAGACGTCACCATTACGATCAAGACCTAACGTCCAAACAATGTGAACTATTTCGTCCTTTCTCTATCTACAGACCAGTCTATTTTACGTCCAACGAAGCCTGATGATAGATCATGTAATTTGAAATTTTCCATTGAACTGGTAGGTAACAAAGGAGTTCCAGAAGAAAATATTTATCTTCTGTGAAGAGAATGTCGGAGAAGAGTATATAATAGATATATTATATCATTATCGTGGTTTTGTTTTACCGCAATCATTGAAAATTCGCTAGGAAATCATATATTCCAAATCGTTACCGTTTAAAACCAAATGAAATCAAACTGAATGATCTATTAAACGGTCATACTTATAAATGAGTTATAAATGGTGTATCATTATTTTCTAGAAAAAAAATCTCTATATCGCGTAATATAATCATAATTGAAGTTAGTGAAAGCGATATAGATTAATTCTCTATACACAGAACAATTACATGCCGTGTAATTACCGTTATAGAAATGTTTTCACCAACTGTTAACACCTGTCAATCACATATCTTAATTACAATAGAGAGTATACCTGTTTCGCAATGACCCCATCGGACCCCTATGGTTTTTTTTACCTGAGGGGAGTATATGTTGTTATCCAGAAGGATTTTAGGCTGTAGTTGGTCCATGTCTACTACCTGTATCTCACATCTTACCGTAGGATTTTTTTTTTTAAATAAATAAATGAAATTACACGTTTTAAATCGCAACAATTAGTGTTCGTGTATTATCTCAATAATTAATAACAAATACACGGGATAACAGCTACCGTAATTATTTAAGTAAATATAAACTAAATATTGTGAAATTATACCCTTATGTTTTGGGCGACACTCTCATAAATCCTAGCGTAAGACTTTTTTTACAGAGAATTAATTAGACAATAGATTGCTGGGATACCAGCATCGAATGGGGTGGACAGTTTACCTGATGACACACCATAATCAGGCACAGCCTACTATAGCTCCGCCCACATACTCTCAGATTTGTTGCCACAGGTGTGATTGACATGTCTAGATGATTTTTACAAAGGACATCGTCGAAGTTTTAATCGTTTGCTGATGTCACTGCACGTTAATGAAATTAATGTAAAGGCTATAAACAGACATATAGATTCGCTTGTTACCGTACATTGATTGATATATTTAATCAGAAGACAGTTACCTGTACAATAGCAAACTCGTAGAGACTCGGCAAAAATCAGACACCGCAGATCGTCAGTACCGACCGCAGTGCAATTTAATTAGGGTCATGTGATTATTTATTTATTACCATATTTCGTTCAATTAACGCATTAAAATCAGACACATTGTTGACTTGAACATTACAATAAGCAGACATCTGTCTCCGGCCGTATCTTCATCTGTGTACCATTGTCGTGGTCATTTATTTGCTACATAAAATACTGTGTTATCGAACATAAACATAATATGTCGTTACTAAAACCAAAGACATATATATGTCTCTGCTAAAACATATATATCATGTGGCATAAAACTTAGTTGTTGCTAGCCACATCGTCATTCACAATATAAAAATGGTACGCATTCTGCAGATATTTTCATTTATATTTATAACGTACCCTCATGTGAGCCCACAGGCGCTTGCATAGAAAATATTACTTTCAATTTTTTTTTGATATGACAGTGGTATGTTTAATCTGTTAGCGCCTGTGGTAGGACTGTGATCTAAAGTTTTCTGACTGCAGTTCAAAGGAACCTTGCAACTTACCTGTGATAAACGGTGACGAGTACACAACTAAATTCACACATGTTCCTAATAATTTGATAGTTGTGTAATTGTCTGTAGCTAATTTCAGGTATCAAACGTCATTTTTTCAGCGGTATTATCAAGCAGGGAAAGTAACCATTTAGGAACACAAAATGTCAAACTTTTCAGGAAAATCAAAACCGAGAATAATATGCATAGAAAGAAAAAAATATTGGGAGAAAGATCCTATGGTCGGTTAATTTATGTACATGTCTGTGATATTTAAATAAGACACACTAAAAAAATACCGAAGACGAGTTTAAAGTTCTTTATTCGAGGTACGGACAAAAGCCCCCCCCCCCCCCCCCCCCCCCCCCCCCCCCCCCCCCCGGACATTATCCCCTAGGCAATAGCCCCTCCAGACAAAAGGCCCTTCACACTATTCATAGTACAAATTATTGATCACTTTAGCCACATACAATACCGACAAATGGATGTGATATCTAGCGTGTACTGTACAGAATGACCATGACATTATTATAGTAAATTGAAATACTTATACATTAACAATTGCTGGCATATTTGTAAAATTTTCAGATTGTAAATACCAAGTATACATCATGTATGTATATTTACTATATCTTCATCCAATACACACACATGTATGAATACGTGTGCCTGTTCACTCGTCTATACATATACAACACGTATCATTCAAAAGCAACTTAATCCAAAATGCTCAATTTTTTATACTTTCTTCTTTATCACATTTGAATTGAATATTCTTGTATTTTGTACCATCATGTGACTATGTTATTATTCATTGTTTTGTTGATTTTACGGGAGAAGTCGTTTATAAGTTGGTAAAATTTGCTGACTAATCCCTTTGTCATTTCTGTATATCAATAAAATATGTTTGTTTTAACTTAAACTACAACACGTGTACAGTGGACTCGCGATAATCCGGACGCCGATAGTCCGGACAACTCACAGTCCGGACGGAAATGCACGGGAACGGATTTCCGTAACGTTATTTGTACTCACCAGTCCGGAAATTTGGATTCCGATTCCGGAAGCCCATTTTGGGAACGGAGCGTACTTTTCATTAGTAAATTTCCCTCAATAATCCGGACGATTTCTTCACCACGAGGAGAAAAAAATGTCGGGGCAAGTCACCCGTGTCGACAGCTGTACAGACTATCACTTGACACTGTGCGTAGTCATAGCGACCGCTGCTAGGTCATAGCCCCGGGTGTTTACCTGTGTTACAATGTGTAGCTTTTGTTTTTATAACGGTACATTGCTTTTTCTCTACGACCTAAATGTTACAGTATTAAAGGATTTTATAGTATAGCCTGGTCTTGCTTTTATCAACTTGACGTACAATATCTATGATAGTTATTTTACAGACGGCAACTTTTATAGGAACACATATTGCTATTTCGTAGTTAGCAAGAATTTAAGCACAAACATACAGTGCGTGATACGATAATTAATCAATCTCAAATACATGTAATAAATTTATGATCGGTAATTAACATCATTAACGCTTGTATTGGGTAAACACGGATATCGGCTTGTAACACCGTTACGTGAAACTCATTGAAAGATGCATGCTATTAATTACATACACATTTACGTATTAAGCAGTGATCACAAGAACTGGGTTGATTACACACAAATTAGTCAATAGTCGTCTGATACTTAATTAATTATGTAAGCGTCACATTGTTAAGTGAATACGGGTTTAATAATTATCGGACATCTTGGGTAGTTCTCGCTAGTGTCCCGTACTTTTAAATAGATAGCTTGGGGTTTCTGGTACGTAAAAATCATGAAAAAAAAACATGGACTGATGGTAAGTTGTAAAATCCGGATCTTTTATTGTATACATATATACCCTTACACATAGTGATATGTGATTATATGCATGTATATAACAATTAATTTACTATTTACATCATAAACAATATCCTATCATAGATTTGTGCTGGAATTGCACATACAGACAATTCAACTACTAATAAAAGTAATACAACATATGAATGAGAAACATTATATGACTATACATAATTATTGGTTATTAAGCCATTCTAATTTTCTCTTCCTTGCAAATTTAATATATTTAGCAAGATTTGAGATATAACTTCTATTATTTCTTGTTAACAGCTCTATTAATTTGAACGTGCTAGGTTTTCATACAATTATGAGATTTAATGCATTTCTTTCGTAATTAATACAAATAAGGACAATTTAAGATGAGATGAAATTAAATGGAGTGAAAATAGCCTTCATAGCGTAATTGACTTAATTACGTGGTGGTCTTAAAGTGTACCCGTAACGATTTGCTATTTCAAGTTTAAATGTGATTTAGGATGAAACTAAAAATGCTGAAAGGCCGACTTTCACAGCGACTTTAGTTTTAGAGTAATTGCGATTTTTCTCGAACCCAGAGCCGTTGACTACGTTTCGGTGACCTCTGACCTGTGACGTCAGAGGTTTAATGGGATCAGAGCCGTCATATAGGAAATATACATAGAAACAAACCTGAACACGTGCCTGCAATTAATGCGAATGAGACAACAATAATGAAAGTACTGAATAAACTTTTTGACTTATATTTGTGAGTTAGTTAATAACAAATGTTACCGAAACCAGGGGCATATAATTTTCTATTATAACGTGCCATATACAACATGTAACATCTTATTAATTTTCCATTATACCGGGCCAAATACAACGTGTATCATCTTACTCATTTTCTAATATAACAGGTCGTATATAACATGTAAAATTTGAATAATTTTCTATTTTAACGGGTCGCTGTAACATGTATGGCATTTGAATAATGGGTCGTTTACAACGACTTACATCATATAGCCTTTATTATGAGGGCATTTCCGGGTTGTTACATACCAATATTGATTTCGGTTATAATACTTCTAGTAATAGAAATTTAAAATACAATTCATACACGATGTGAAATAAAAGTTAAAAAATTGGAATTTTTATTAGCCAAAACAGCAATAGATATGTTGCAAATACACTTGAAGATACCGTTATTTGTAATTTTCGGAAAGATTCATAGAGTAAATTTTCAACATCGTGGGTTTATGAATGAGGAAACTTAGGTTAATCATTCTATAGACAAACCTTTAAGATACATTTTTTTTCGCTTGAAAGGAAAACGAAACCCACTGAATTCCAAAAATAATATGTTTGATTTCAACAACTTAAAAATGCCTTCCCTAGAGTAACACGCAATTCTTAATAAAATTCAAGCTCAATTTACGTACAACATGTGAAAGTATATCTTCGGAACTTTTTTGAAGTACAATGTACATAGAAACCAAACGCGAGAACTCACAAGAATTATCGGCGTGTGCCGATTAGAACACCAGACACCTGTAGTGCAGTGACAGGTGTGACGAGCTTGTGGACAATAATTTCACACTTGGTAATTGTTTAACGGTTATACTAAGCCACTCAATTCGTAATTCTCCGAACATGTTTCTAATCTTCTAAAGTCCTGTTTTAAGTGAAGATATGACTTGTGGCACACGAATGGAAAGTAAAACCACAATGATCTCGATCACTTCACAATAATGACACAATAACAAAAAAAATAATTTTAATGATAATAAAAAATAAATACATAAAATTTGAAAAATTCATACACGAAAATTATTGCGAGTTAATAAGTTTTAGTATTAATTATGATTAATCACGATGAACTAAATTGTATGTTTTCTATATATATATAAAAAACGGAGCGAAAATGATGGTTTTAATAAGAACCTATACTATGTACCTGTACATAAAGTATCAATTATATTATAATTGTTGCGAATCACTTTTATTTAATTTCACTGACAACGATCATATAAAAATTATATCTTTCTCAAGAATGTAATCGTCCGTTATCCCTGAGACCATGACATGTAAAATACCCTCGGGATAAAATCTGTATATGTAGACGTTTGTTGCAGGCTCCAACACTGGTATTCATACGTGAGAGATTTAGTCTATTGTAGATCATGATGATTATAATATATTACTTTCTGAATTAAGTGTTCTTCATGACTTGAAGCGGGTTTTGTATAGAATATAATGCTTAGATTTTATCTCGGCACTCGGCCAACCGATTTTGATGTGGTTCGCGACATCATTCTTTGGTCTTTACAAAAAATACCATGTTTGAATATCGTTTTTTTGTTCTTGGTACACTTTAACACCGAGTTTCACCACGTCAGCATTTGAACACCAAGAACTTTAACTCTGTACATGTACCACTTGTGATATATACTGAAATGACTAAAGTTTTATATACATGTATGACTAAAAAAAAAACCACATTTTATGTTAAATATTTTATTAGAAAATGTTTTTAGATAATGCAATGAACTTTCAAAATACATGTCAAATACAATTGATATAATTCATATATATTCATAAATATATATGATCTCTAGCAATATAGTCTTTGGAAAAAACATTTGATTGTGTCACATGGATTCTAAAATAAAGAAATGCTTTAACAGCTTAATATTTAAATCACACGCTTCAGAAAAAAATATACGTTGAAATTTTATTGTTATCACATGAAATAATCAGCAAATATGTTTTTTATCTTCTAAAAACCACCGTACTGTCTTCTTAAATAATGTTAAATAAATATAATGTTTATTATCAAAAATACCAAAGAAACTGTTGATGTAATACCATGTACTGACTTTCGTATGCGTGAAGTATCACTATCGAAATGGAGATCATTTACAAATCGTGTGCTTTTAACATGCATCTTATTGCCGTACTCAACAAGACAAACACCGTAACATGAATTAAATAACTTCCACAATTCCAATGATCGATGGTAAAATTATGGATTGATATACATGTATTTAACTCGTTATGGTCATAAAGGTGATAAAACTAACTTTCTGATAGCAAAACTTTAAAAGAATAGTTATCATTTATTTGAAAATATATTTATCTGTAAAAGATTGATGCATAGTAATAACAAGACATTTCGTAACTGTCTTGTAAATCTTACCTGTGCACGGAGAATGACTTGTCAATCATTCTTATCAACCAATGAAATACGCGCAAAGCCTTTCCGCGGCGTTTGATTGACAGCAACAATGCTCACTGAGGTGTGACGAACTTCAGTGTCATCTGCTTTGTATAAGGTGACTTGTCAATCTAACCGATGAAATTCGTACAAGTATTAAGATTTTATAAAAATCATTGAAATCACATTTTTGATAGAAACAGTAACCATAAAATAGGCCTGAGTGGGAAAAAAAATATACTCAGTGACATGATATTAATGTGAAGACATGAAACTGCCGGTACATTTAACACCCATATTATATGGATGCCCTAAGATACGATATATTGCAGGTTTTTGACTATGCAACCAGTATCATTACACATAATTAGTGTTATTCCCACTTTTGATCAGTTTCATATGTGGAATTAGCCAGAGTTTCTATTGGCCTCGTCTGGCACACTACGATATGAAAACGTGGAATTCTCCGACAGCTGACAATAAAATCGGGAATGACATAACACTTACATTTATGGATAAATGAGATATTTATTTACCCCAGTATACCCATTTAGTCCCATCTAGGTGTTTTATTCAGTCCTTATAGACCCTCGCTTTACGCTAGTCAATATTTCATTCTGGATTCGACGCCATGTTGCTAACTATACATTGTAGGTCGCGGTCGGCCTAATTACCTAACCATGTGCGATGATACAACTTTTATTTCTATAGATTTTACCGCTTATAATTAAGAAATTATGAATTTTTGAATTTAATATAACAGGGTTTGTGAAATAATAAGCTTAGTTTTCTTGATTCAAACTACTTTAGAAGAAAAACACAATAAATTATATATGGTCTTTTCGGTCCATTGCGTTCCGATTCGGGTTGTTAGTCGTACTGTCACTTACAAAATGGCAGGTCAACAGCGTGAAATTTTGACTAGCGTAAAGCAACGGTCTATACTGACGGAATAAAACACCTAGGTGGGACTAAATGGGTGATCTGGGGTAAATAAATATCTCATTTATCCATATTGGTAAGATACGTGCGATTTCACACCGGTTTTATTGTATTTACACCTTATATCTTAGCGACACCAAACGGTGACGGAACATTCAATGTTTTCATATAGTAGGCTAGTGCGTTCTGGCCCTACACCAGAAATGTATGCAAATTATATCCTTACTTGGATTAAAGTTGTTTGAAATGATAAATGATCATCACACAGTGATTCTTAGATCTACTACTCAAGAAATAACTTCCATCAAATCTACTTTCTTTTACCTGTCAGCGACACCCAGCGGAATTTTTACAGTTCTTTATATATCTAAATATACTAGACATTATCTATGTCCCCTCTAGACTACGACTAGTGACAAAAAAAATCATCATATTTTCAAGCTAAGTAAAACTGATGTTTAATTCTACGGCATTTATAAGAGATGGAAACAATTAAAACCAATGGCAAATGGTTATACCGTACGTCCCTGGTCACATCGATCATAGCGTTGATGGGTGTCAGTTATATACATGTAATTACTCCATACCGATTCATATTACAGGTAAATTTTATCGCATGAGTCGGCACCGATGAGTCCTGCTGATCCTCTGTGATCCTCTGTGGTCCTCAGTGTCTCGATCGCGGAGGTTCACCGCGGCACGCTTGGTCACCGCGATCTTTGATGATTTAACCCCGGTGATCGATCGGCATAATTGGTCTATCACCAGGAAACACGGTGATTATTTCTCCATGTACACTCGTCACCATAAATCGCGGGGGAAAGGGTAGAAGTATTAAAAGCTACGGTCCTTACTGTACCACCGACAATACTTAAAGAGGCTTGCCCGCAGAGAGATCAGAAAAATTGGCTAATAGAAAAAGATTTTTTATACATGACTAGATTGTTGGAATTGATTGAGTTTTTCATTTTATTTTCCTTATAAAACGCTGAAAAGTGATATTAAAACCTCATTTTTTAAATATTATTTATTTAATCGCAACCCGCAATAAGTCCCCGCTATACAGCGGAGTCTAATTTGATTGACACATCAAAGAAACAAGCACGTGCACAGTGCCGCACAGTGATAACTTCAAAGGCAGCGGCGATTTACAAAGAAGATTTGCCGTTATATTCCATACATTTCCCTCTCAGGTTGAGTTTTAAAACGTCTTTTAAATACATATTCTGTAATTGTTTTCAAGAAATAAAGTCAGAAAGCCTCTAATTTTGTCACATAGAAACGTGTACTGAAGTTTATTTAGTGATCGGAGATGTGCCGTTTACCGGTCCGTCTGCGGGTAAGCCTCTTTAACCTAATAACTTGTATTAAAGGTATAGATAAGGGGTTTTGTATTAATAATGACATGATCTACTGCAATCGTCTTAACCAAATTCATCAGAAATGTGCGAAAATCAAGACATCATATTGAGGTTTCAGCAGAGTTACCAACACATTCAGATATAGCAATTGACTATAGCGTCAATAACCTCAGTTAAATTACAACAAACTTAATAAATTTCGAGTTTTAAAGTTTTGTAAAGAGAAAAGAAGTATATTCCTCTATGTCCAAGTCACCAGAAGAGACTTGGATAAAAGCCTATATTACAAACAATGATAATACTGATAAATTCAGGTAGTATATACCACAATATCACAGCAATACAGCCATCTCCAAGCAATTTACAAATTATTATACGTTGTTATGGATACTGTGTTATTTTCTGAAGATATTGTTGACCTCCAAAATATGCTTGACTTTTTAAAGAAGTATTCGGAGCGTTGGAATTTGACTGTAAACGTAGATAAAACAGAAAAGGTGATTTTTAGAGAGAAAAAAATAAGCGATTGTTACCAAATGTACAATAGAAATATGATGGGAAAAATTATAGAGGTGGTAGGTCAGTATTGTTACTTAGGCTTGGTTTAATTATAATGGGACCAGTGACACAGAGTATCATTGCTGCGCAAGACAGGAACGCTTATTATCTCCTCAATCGTAAGAAGTTTATAATAAATGAAAATACTAAGTTATCATTATTTGATACTTACATATCATGCACTTTGATTTGTGGTTGTGATATCTGGGGCTTCAACACCGCGCCACAGGTTGAAAAGCTACATTTGTCGTTTTAGAAATCTGTTTTGGGTGTGAAGAAAGCTTTTAATAGCTCTATTGTTTATTTTGAACTTGGTCGTTTTCCATATGATATACAGCGTAAGGTTTCTATTGTTAATACAGTGTACTGGCTAAAACTATTGAAGACCGATAATTGTATATTGAGGGCTTGTTATAGCGAATTAGTAATTGTAAGGCAAACTGGATTGTTTTCATTTGAAACATGATTTATATTCCTCGGGTTTTGGAGATGTATGGTTGGCACAGCATGTGTTCAATGAAAAATACTTTTTGTTGCTATATAAACAACAGATACATGATATTTAAATTCAAGAATTGAGAAACAATTTAGAAAAGTGTATTATATATAAACGTATTGCTGACCAGTATGTTACACAGGTCTACCTAAGCAAGCCACTGACTTTGAAAATAAAACATATTTTAGCTACTGTAAATATAGGATGAGTCCACAATCGTTGAATGTTGAAGCTGGTAGATACCATGGTATCCCTAGATCTGAAAGGGTTACGTACGATATGTAAAAGTAATGAAGTTGAAGATGAAACTCATTTTGTATTGTTGTGTCCAATAACAGAACTGTTCTCTAGCAATAATGTTAAAACTTTAAAGAATTTAGGAAGATATTTAATTCATGCTACGGTTAAGAGAAAATTACTTTAAATTAGTTAAGATATGGTTCATATTTGCCATCTTTCTCACGTTATATAGTGACTTTTTATTGTTTGTCTTGTTGTTTACAAGTACAGGCATAACATCAACAGTTTCTTTGGTATCTATGATCATAAATATCAAGAAATTTTCCCTACTTTCCAAAACGATGGTTTATATTCCTTTTCTGTATATGATATTTTCCATGCTGACGTCATTATGTTGCGATGCATTGAGCTGTATTTCAATTATGTTTTGAATTATGCTGGCTGTGTTCTCCGCTATCTTGTAAAATGAAATATGTTATAATTTGTATGTATATTATAATCCTATATGCTGATGCATACGGAGTGAAATAAAAGGTAAGAATTGAAATTGGGACATTTATAACAACTAGACAATGTCTTTCTCAACCCCCTGGGGAGCATACCACCAGAGCTGCTATATCGACGGTATGTCTTGTACTGTCCGTCCACATACTCATCTAAGTTAAATATCTTGTACCATGGAAACAAGACATTGGCCGTTCTTGGACTCGAACTAGCGATCCTAGCGGTCACGTAGCCAGGTGTCCTTCCAATAAACGACCGGGTGTACGGATATACCAAACCAGAAAACCAAACCAAACCAGGCCCTACGACTTGACCACCGTACATCAATAAACTCATGGAACATCTCATTAACAATCTCAGAGGAAAATGAAGCTACAAGAACTTAGAGTATAGGGATATACTAAACTGGCAAAGCAAACCAAGTTTATAGGTAAAACTTAACAGAATAACAAACATGCGAAAATATAAAGTTGTATTGCTAAGCCAACAAAAACAGGAAATTAACTTATCGCATATGGAATTTTGAAACAGATCGTGTTGTCAAGCAGTTAGACAACCTATCCTTTTAAATACATAGTATAATACTTTGATCTATAAACTTTCCTTTACCACATACGTTTAACAATACAACCGTTCTGGGTTATTATATGACTATTAAGTTAATTTGCAATTCCTCTATATCAATTATAAGCTTAATTCGTCGTACATATTGTCAACACTAGGTATTATTTCAATCATGAGCAAATATAAGGTCATCATACTTAAATCTGCTGAAACTTTCATCTATGTGGGTGTGAAATACCCTAAACGGTAGAATATCTGCCATACATAGAATTTTATGATTCTATACATAGGTATTAAAACGATCTTTTCTGTTCTTTGTCGGTCAGAAAACTAACTACGCACATTTTCCTCCAAACAGGAATACAGTCATAATTTGAACAAGAGGGGATAGGCAAGTTACATTGATGACGGGAAACAAAACCAGCGACTGATAGATCGATTTTACATCCAGCAACTCGGCATTGTGTAGGTCAGGATTGTCTACAAGAGAATACAACTACATTCTGATATCAGTGACATCAGACACAACAAAATAGTACCAGTGACATCAGACACAACAATATAGTATCAGTGACATCAGATACAACAATATAGTACCAGTGACATCAGACACAACAATTTGTTACCAATGACATCATACACAACAATATAATACCAGTGACATCAGACACAACAATATAGTATCAGTGACATCAGACACAACAATATAGTACCAGTGACATCATACACAACAATATGTTACCAATGGCATCATACACAACAATATAGTACCAGTGACATCAGACACAACAATATAGTACCAAGTGACATCATACACAACAATATAGTACCAGTGACATCAGACACAACAATGTAGTACCAGTGACATCAGACACAACAATATAGTACCAGTGACATCAGACACAACAATATAGTACCAGTGACATCATACACAACAATATGTTACCAGTGACATCATACACAACAATATAGTACCAGTGACATCATACACAACAATATAGTACCAGTGACATCATACACAACAATATAGTACCAGTGACATCATACACAACAATATAGTATCAGTGACATCATACACAACAATATAGTACCAGTGACATCAGACACAACAATATAGTACCAGTGACATCGTACACAACAATATAGTACCAGTGACATCGTACACAATAATATAGTATCAGTGACATCAGACACAACAATATAGTACCAGTGACATCATACACAACAATATAGTACCAGTGACATCAGACACAACAATATAGTACCAGTGACATCATACACAACAATATAGTACCAGTGACATCAGACACAACAATATAGTACCAGTGACATCAGACACAACAATATAGTACCAGTGACATCAGACACAACAATATAGTATCAGTGACATCAGACACAACAATATAGTACCAGTGACATCAGACACAACAATATAGTACCAGTGACATCAGACACAACAATATAGTATCAGTGACATCAGACACAACAATATAGTACCAGTGACATCGTACACAACAATATAGTACCAGTGACATCATGCACAACAATATGTTACCAGTGACATCATACACAACAATATAGTATCAGTGACATCGTACACATCAATATAGTACCAGTGACATCATACACAACAATATAGTACCAGTGACATCAGACACAACAATATAGTACCAGTGACATCAGACACACAACTTTTATACGAGTAGCTTCATACACAATATTTTGAAAGAGTGACATCATGCACAACAATATAGTACCTGCGACATCATACACAACATTCTGATACTATTGACATCATACACAACATTGATAACAGTGACATCATACACAACATTCTTATACCAATGACATCATACACAACATTCTTATGCCAATGACATCATACACAACAGTATGATACAAGCAACATCATACACAACAATATGATACCAATGACATCATACAAAACATTATGAGACCAATGACATCATACACAACATTATGATACCAGAGACATCATATAAAACATTGATGCCAGTGACATCGTACACTACTTTCTGATACCAGTGACATCATACACACATTATGATACCAGTGACATCATACACACATCATGATACCATTGACATCATACACAACATTATGATACCAATGACATCATACACAACATTCTGGTGCATGTGACATCATACACAACATTCTGGTGCATGTGACATCATACACAACATTCTGGTGCATGTGACATCGTACACTACATTCTGATACCAATGACATCATAAACAACAATATAGTATCAGTGACATCATACACAACATTCTGATACCAGTGACATCATACACACATTATGGTACCAGTGACATCATACACAACATTCTGATACCAGTGACATCATACACAACATTCTGATACCAATGACATCATACACAACAATATGATACAAGTAACATCATACACAACAATATGATACAAATGACATCATACAAAACATTATGAGACCAATGACATCATACACAACATTATGATACCAGAGACATCATATAAAACATTGATGCCAGTGACATCGTACACTACTTTCTGATACCATTGACATCATACACACATTATGATACCAGTGACATCATATACAACAATATGTTACCAATGACATCATGCACAACATTATGATACCAATGACATCATACACAACATTCTGATACCAATGACATCATACACAGCATTATCATACCAATGACATCATACACAACATTGATAACAGTGACATCATACACAACATTCTTATACCAATGACATCATACACAACATTATGATACCAATGACATCATACACAACATTATCATACCAATGACATCATACACAACATTCTGATACCAATGACATCATACACACATTATGATACCAATGACATCATAAACACATTATGATACCAGTGACATCATACGCAACATTCTGATATCACTGACATCATACAATACTTTCTGATACCAGTGACATCATACACACATTATGGTACCAGTGACATCATACGCAACATTCTGATATCACTGACATCATACAATACTTTCTGATACCAATGACATCATACACACATTATGGTACCAGTGACATCATACACACATTATGGTACCAGTGACATCATACACACATTATGGTACCAGTGACATCATACACAACATTCTGATACCAGTGACATCATACACAACATTCTGATACCAGTGACATCATACACAATATTCTGATACCTGCGACATCATACACAACATTCTGATACCAATGACATCATACACACATCATGGTACCAGTGACATCATACGCAACACTCTGATACCAGTGACATCATACACAACATTATGATACCAGTGACATCATACGCAACATTCTGATACCAGTGACATCATACACAACAGTCTGATACCAGTGACATCATACACAACAGTCTGATAGCAGTGATATCATACACAAAATTCTGTCGTTTTTTCTGTGAGTTTCCGAATAGCCAGTTTCCAAGCTGACCAATTACGGACAAACACTGAGTGTTATTATTCAAACTAGATCTTCCTACATTGAATTCACTCCCAAAATGAATCAAATTCTTGATGCTCTTCCTAAGTTAGCAGGTTATTCAATTACTTCGTCCTTATCACTAAGAACATATTACTTTATCCAGCTTGCAAACGAAAATATTTGTTTGAACTAACTAAGGAAACTCTACAAACAAACGAAAATGCCATGATTCAGAGCAAGGTATTTTTCGTAAATATGTTTTTTCCAACAATACCTAATTAAATTCCTTTATGGCAAAGTCGTATCATTAGGCTATAAACTTTGGCAGTGACATTAATGAGTCCAATGTACAGATGTTCCAATGCTCAGAAACGAAATAAAATGTACCGGGAAACAGAGAAGAGAGCAATGAAATTGAAATGTCAGTGACAGACGAAGGAAAATTCAAGCCCGAAAAGATATAATAACGGAAATTAACTTAGAGTAATAATGAGAATGCATTGCAATAAAATATCAAAATACCATAATAGATTTGTTGCTGATTCATGAATGACAAATATGGTTGGTAGTATTTAGAGGTTCTTCTGCGCATGCATGTTTTGAGGAATATGCTTCATAGCGTCGCTGTACTGTAAATAGTATTAGTTAAATAGTTTGTTGATTTTGTTTAAGGCTGAAGTGATATAGGACAAAATCTTTTTTTTTTTTTCAATCAGAGAATATTGCAATTTCAAATCTAATATGGATATACATATTGAGCTTTGTACATTTCTCAAAATACAATTGCTCATGCATTGACCTTTCCATTTCATGCAGCTCGTATGCGTAAAATAAGCGACATCATTTAGCATCAAGATCATGATAACCACTGTCTAGAATCTTAGAATAGATAAAAAAAAAATCATTCCATTCTTTTTGTCTGTGTCTCTTAGATGTAACCTCTTTAAAACTTTTAATTAGCTATTTCGTATATCTTTGAGATAAGCCACAATGTGCATGAGAATCGAAAATAATGTTCACTATCCTTTTCAATATTCCAACACTACTCAAAACCTAATGTAATGTTACTAAAGGGCGCCTTGATAAAAAAAATCTAGCTCATTAAAACTGCCGAACGAGGTAATAAATCAGATCCATTCATTTCTTTATATTTTTTTCCTGGTCAAAAAACAAAGTCTGCATCATGTTATGGTTTGAAAAGGTAACTAACTGAACGTTTGACGACATCGTCTAGCGTTACTTAATTGATAGCTCGAATATATGAATTTTAGAGCTTTATAAGGAAACGTGTTCATCGATATTTTGAGGATTATTTCAAATTAAACTCCTGTTGCCATGGCGTGCCTTAAACACGTGGTTATCCGCGCGTGGGCAGGTGTAGTGGCATTTTCATTTTAATACCAGTGAGAACTCTATCTTTATTATCGAAATTTTAAGACGAAATAAGATATAATGTATATTTACGTGGGGACAAGGATAATGAATCCTCAGTTTTGTAGCTTTATGTCAGGGGTTGATTGCTGTTCTTTAAATTTGTAAGACACGAATTTCAGTATTTTGATCTTAACACTGATGAGTAAAAAAGGACAAACCCTATCTTACTGAAAACGTGCACATTTTAGTCGTACTTTTATTTCAGTGCTCAAAGAATTCCGTTAGATAATGATTTCGCTTATTGCAGTTTCTGTTTATCATTTTGAACTGCAAGTGTTTAAAATTTGAGAGCGCCAAATTATATACTTTCACAGTATAAGAAATACAATTAAAGGAAATTTCTTGTTAAAAATTGCCAAAAATAAAGAAATTACTAAAACAAAGTGTTTGTAAATATTTGTCTTCTATTTGTTAAGTACAGGATAACACATGTGAAGGTACCAAAACAAATTATTCTTTTATGAACCTCTAGTCCACTGTACGTGACAGTGTCTTCACGTGGTAGCCTAATGAACTATTTACACAAAACAAGTTTAAGTTCTGGACAGTATTACAAGACACTTTTGCTGCCTTTTCTATTCAAGGTACAAAATGTAATCTATTCCATTGCTTCTTCGTTCGTATGTCATCATACAACAACATTTTACCGCACAGTAGAGCGGTATGTCGTAAAAGAAAACAAAATCGCTAAAATAATAACTACCTTATTGGTCATTCCTTACAGGTCTATCAACGTCATCAACGGTGAGCACGTTATTTCTTATTTTTTGTTTTATAGGAAAAAAAATTACCAGATTTCCGAATAAGATTAACATCAATTTGATTCATTAAGAAATTACTTCTCCTAACACGTGTAACCAACATTATAGAACACCCTTAAATGTTCTTTTCAAGATTAAAGATATAGGGATAATCAAAGTTATATACATAAACACTTTGAAAGAAATTAAAACACTTCATATTATTATTTTAGCCTTCTTGATCACTGTTTTGATAAATCGGTTAAGCACCAAAAAAAAGAAAAGAAAAAACAAAGATTTCATCATTTCAATTACCAATGATGTGCTGAGATGTACATCTTCGCCACGAATTGAAAACAAATGTTATCAACCAGAAATGATAAGTTGCCGTTTTGTTATTTTGGATTCATTAATCATCGTTATTGCAAAATCGTCATAATTAAAGCGCGTCATCGTTTAGAATGGATTACAGTCTTGGACCGATAAATGACAATTCATCACATATGTAGCAAATGTCGACACGAAGCAGTTATTTGGTTAAGGTAAATATATTGGTAGTTAGAGTCTACCTCCAGCCTAGTCGTATTAAGTAGGTCACAAATTACGGTATAAATGACTATTCATGTTTCCTATATTAATACACATTTTTACAAGAGTAGTAGCATTTATCTTTATCGTATAATCTAAAAGATCTCCCATTCCTGACATTGTAGAACCACCAGTACGTTGAACATATACTTGCTTATTACACAAAATATATCTCTTGGTACGTTCTGCTGCAGTAGCAACAGAGTAAATTGTGGAGTCGTCTACACTTTCCTATTGGTGTGTTGATTATATTGCTATTGTTGAGCAGAAGTATTAAGCAATGACAATGACAATTGTTTATTTTCGTAAACAGTAGGCTGCAGAGAACATGAATATTAACAAATGGATAACAATAATGCATGGTAAAACAGGATGGACATCAGTATTGTGAATTAATTATCTTGGTTATATCAATAATAAATTTGGCCAATGAAATAAGTTCATTTTGAGTTACGTAATTGAATAATGTAT
The DNA here is from genome assembly GCF_902652985.1 of Pecten maximus. Taxonomy (NCBI): domain Eukaryota; kingdom Metazoa; phylum Mollusca; class Bivalvia; order Pectinida; family Pectinidae; genus Pecten; species Pecten maximus. Next base: position 39,341,295 of record NC_047015.1, on the reverse strand, counting down.
TTGAAATTTACATATATTTAAAGCAGGCACTGTTTAAAGAAAATATATCGAGATTCCTGAGCATGTACTGCTCGAATCATTTCGAAATTGATAAACATTGTTAAGTTGTTGCTTCGCCAATAAAAATGGTTAAATGTGTAACTGGAATTTGCATCTAAAGAATTAAATTTCCCATCCGGACTTTCCTCCGTAATATGGCAGAAGATTGACCGGCAATCTCGGTAGTTTTATACCGATCTGGCTTCTGGCTTTTGGTGATATTTCATATACATTGTATAATAAAACAGACTCTTTAATGGACTTTTAAATTCCTACCCTCCATAGGTATTTTAGAGAAGATTATTTTCTAAAAGTCTGTAACCTTATTGAAGCATAACGTACGTGCTTCAATATATGTTTACCCTTCTAGATTTCCTGGCCTTACTCTCCGATCGCAATATTAACAACGGAAATAGGAAGTCGTAACCCATTTCACTGTTAATATTCTTAAAGACAAATCATTCTCATTCCCAGACGAGGACATTAGACTGCTTTACAAAAGGTTAGTAGTCTCAAACTTGGAACGTTGACGCTAGAGCGTTGACATTTGTTATTACTCGGCGTATGTAGACAGTTAATGGGATGGATGAGATGGACCTTAAAACTGGCTATATCACCTGCCCCAAAGGACAGTTTTGATATATCGGCTTAACAGCAATTAGATGGACGAATCGCGATAGTCTAAAACGTTTAGACAAGCTTGAAACATTAAGTGTGTACTCTAGGCCGTCCTCCTAAGTAATGCTGTAAAGTAGCTAAATCCTTATGTAGCTTCAAAAAGTTGTGTCAGAGTCATCCTTGAACGTCTGGTAATTGATATACATGTGTTACCCATGATGAACACGGTCACTATAAGGGTAAATCATAGAAACTACGTACAGGAACATTATTACATTGCAAATAAACTATTCGTTAGAGTTAAAACTTGTTGTGTCTTCCGGATAACAGTCCAGCAGAACTTAAGGGTGTATATAGGAGATTAATGTTGAATTTTAATCAAAGTACTGTAAGTACTGTAGCGCTAAAACTCTTGTGCAATTTTATCAGTTGACAATATTTTACACGTTCTTTTCTGTTGGAATTGTATCACAAACAGGATTTCCCTTATTTTTGAGCAAGTCGATATTAAGTTCTTCAATTGGTTCATTACCGTAATTTGACAGATAACACGTTTGGACCTGACCAAACTCACATGTCCATTGTATTCATTTTAGTTAGCCAAAAGCCGTTTGAAAGTGTTAAAACAGTTGTTTCATTGAATATGGTTGATGTTAACTTATTCCAACACACGTTGTTGACTTCTATTACATGAACGCACAAGTCAAATGTAACTAATTTAGGGCCTTTTGATTTTGTGAAGCAGCGTTAAGGTAAAAATGAATGTCAGACGGACACCGCAACATTTTGAAGCGTTTTATCCTGGTCATTGTATTGAGAAGATTTAGTGAAAAGACTATTCCGACTCTCAACGCTATCAGATTAATTAAATCTTAAAGAATGAAGAATTTGGTCGGACTCTTCTAAGGTTAAGGAACCCGCCATATTCTGATTCAGTCATTGCATGGAAAGGGTAGGTGGTATATCTTATCAATAAACGGAACACAAATCCAACGATTGCAAAAGTGGCAATCGAACATGGCCGAACTGTTAAGGCATGTCAACATGTTACTAAGTTTGATGGAAATCTCTCGGACTACACAAACTCCCAAACAACCTAAAATTCTACTTGCACACACGTATTAATGGCAACCCAAGATCACATATATATGGCTTGGTCGATGCCTCCATAATATTTATATCTGTTTTCTATGTCAATGCCATGAAATTGCGAAAAAAATGGGGACGGAGTTATGAGGAAGAGTACCGGGAGCTGGCAACGGTGTTTGGTGGATTTGAGGTATTTGCCGAAAAGGACTTAGAATTACCGAAACGGAGATAAACAAGAGATCCCAGAGGGATCTTGGCGTCCACCATTGAATGATCTTTATAGATTCCATGTCAGATTGATCTTCTCTCTATTTTCTCTTCCTCTTACTAATCTGTGTAAATTGAGAAACATTCCTCCAGTACTTTTCAAACAAATTGGTTTGGTTTAGTTTGTTTAACGTCCTATAAACAGCAAGGGTGATTTAAGGAAGTGCCAGGTTTTGGAGGTGGAAGAAAGCCGGAGTACCCGGAGAAAAAAACACCGGCCTGCGGTCAGTACAAAGGGAACCTAGATGCAATTTGAGATTTAGAAATAATGGCTGCCTGTCGGCCATGTTGTTTTCAGATTGGTCCCAAAATGCAATACAAGGGACTAAGAGGAACCTACATATAAATTTCAGGAGGATCCCTTCTGTACTCTCTGAGAAATAGCGATAACAAACTTCAATTGTCAAAATCTAAGATGGCTGCTTGTCGGTCATGTTGTTTTCCGATTGGCCCCAACATGAATTATGCATAACTAGGGACCAAGGACAACCTACATATGAAACTTCAGAAAGATCCCTTTAGTACTTTCTGAGAAATAGCGATAACAAACTTCAATTGTCAAAATCCAAGATGGCTGCCTGTCGGCCATGTTGTTTTCTGACTGGTCCCAAAATGAAATATGCATACATTGTAACTAGGGACGAAGGGCAACCTACATATGAGATGGTGGGCTAAAAATCAGATGGTGGGGTAAAAATGGGGTCTTAATTGGTATTACTTTCAGAGAATGGACTCAAATATATGTTCTCCATTGCACAACTGTATCTTATGTAAAATTTTAGGGGTTTATTTTTTAATCATTCGTGATTCACAGCCCGATTCCCGTCTGAGTTGAATATTAATTCAATAGTTCTATATGTTGTTGAAATAGCATAATTTTTAAGACATAAATTGAAATTTTAAAGACACCTGAATAAACTGTATATTATTCAATAATAAACACAAAGGTTGCTGTATTTAAATTTTAAGAAAATCTTATTTTGATATACATATGTTACACCATAACTTTTTTACACGTTTTATAATTCCAATATCCTCATTATGCAAATTCCACATGAACTTGTATAATACAAAATAAGAATAAAAGATAATGATTTAATATATTATCCATGGTTATACATATTACATAATATGCAAGAAATAGTGAGTGCATGGCACAGTAGAATGGTGATTTGCAGTTTTGTGTGGTATTTTAAATAAATTATACAAAGGCAACGCAATTACCAGTTTGTATTATTACTTTACTTTGATAAGTAAGATTATGAACTTTATACGATTGACTACTCAGATTTAATTTCTGTATGAAATATTTATTTAATCTGTGTTGCTATTATAGTGTGTGTTATATAGATTTACTGGGCAATACGACTTTCAACATATTTTAACTATACAAATTACTCCATCCTACTCTTTAAGTCACCTAATACATTCACAGTTATGGAAGTAATTTCTACCATATATGAAGATTAATTTCTCACACCTGGGAAGATTTATAAGTTGACATATCTGTGTATCTCTAACCGGCCAGTGTATTGAAAGATTTCCTGAGGCTATACCTGAACTGTCCAGGTAATCAAAGGGTGTCACACCTGTATCAGCAGGGGTGAGGAGAGGAGGGGAGAGGGAGAGGGGGTGGGGGTGGGTGGTGTTAACCTATAGACCTCCATTTTTCACCCTGCGATATATACCCAGAATTTCTTAAGACTGTCTTTATAATAACTTTAACTAGATGTAAATCATCTTTGACTGAAGGTTTAAGGATACAGTATAATTCATCGTTTTGTATCGGATTAGAAAACTCTACTGAGCTAGATCTAGTTACACTTCTTTTGCATTAAAACATATGTACTTGTGCAATTAATATAATAATTAGAATAAGACCATCAAATGTTAGATGGCTATAAAAATTCAAAATTTACACGGTGCAGATATGATTAAAAAGTTGTTACATTCCAATCTAAATTTATAAAGTAAATTTTGGATCAATATTAAAACGATTTCCGGTGAAGATAGACGACAGAGCTTTTACAAGAATTTATTTAATAGGCCTATATCTGTGGGTTTTTTTTATACTCAGAACATTTTAAACATATAGTTATTAGTCACAATATGTATATAAGTATATATAAGTCTCTGTCTTTTTTGTAAAAATTCATGTTTATAAGTTTCGTTTGAAGAAAAAAAAAAGAGAGAGAGAGATTTTGCCGATTTTTGTGAGAGAATGGCTGCAGTTCAGTCCCAATATCCTTAAGTCAATTGAAATATACTGTTTTTTAGCAAATATATCCAGGTTGTAAATAACATAATTTCACTTCAGGTAAAGTTGTTAATTGGAGAATTCACCTGTGACCCAATTTGGCGACAGTCGGAGTGTTTCACGGTTGGCTGACTCTTGTAATCAATTAGTGTCACTGACCATAGCTAACCTACACTTTGGTGAGTCTGTATATAGGACAACACAAAAGAACTTACATGCAGCACTAGTGTTAGTCAAAATTTGAAGCGTCAAATTGACGAGCGGCTCAAATTATTTCTGCGTCAATGCACTGATTTAAGATATTGAAATTATTATAAAATTATATTTGCAAATGAGCTACGAAAAGATAGTACTAAATCTATCTTTAGCCTACTGTACTACAGCTTAGCCTTACTGTTGTTTGTGTTAAAAGACCATTTACATCCCCGAGCAAATATGAATTAAAACAACTATAAACACACATGCGAATATATGTCTTTTCTTAAAATATAGATAGCTTAATTATAATAAATATGTTTATTAAAAAAAATAAAAAAAACCGCTTCCGGGAATTGAACCCCGGCCTCAACGGTGGAACACTTCGCCTCAACCTACTGAGCTAACCGGGACATTCTTCAAAATAATGATATTTTATCAATAAGAAGCTACTCAGTCTAACATTAGTTTTCTTTTCTTTCAAAATTCATCTTTATATTATATTTTCATTGCAAAATAAGTTAACAGAATGATGACAAACCTTACAGTGTTGCTTATTTGTTATTTGTGTAAATGTGCCACTATAGATATCACAGTAGTCAAGTAATTTTACAAAACACCAACCCGGGGGGGGGGGGGGGGGGGGGTTTAAAAAGCGCGTTGCGTGCCCATCTCTCAAAAGCGTTGACAATAGCTGCTAAAACCTATGGTTTTAGCGCTAAAAACGAATAGATATCTCAAAGGTGGGGTTTCAAAATGGCCAAAGAAGCAACTACGATGGAAAAAAAATTACAACAAAGAAAATGGTGGCCCAAAGATCGATCATGTCAATTTTAATGACAATCACTTCTTTGCTTCCTTATCACGTCCTATCCCCCTCTCACACAACAAAACTCAACCGACATTACTGGTAAGTCACTAGACATTACTTTTTCCTCGGTGAAGACTTCCTAAGAAGGAATACTTACTTGTTCTATCAAAGAAATGTGACGGGATTCCATGGAGAACTTCTACTTTATCACAAGATTCATGGATAATGTCTGCTGCCGACATATTCTCGAAAAGGTCGGCGATGCTCTTTACAGATAGGTCAAGACTGCACTGCAAAATGCAAAAGTGCGTTTCGAGAATAGCGTCATTACTTTCGCAAGCTCAATACCAAAAGCAATTTTAAGCCTAATTGCTGAGGAGAATTTTCGATTGATTGTTTCAACAAAGTACTTTTTTCCTTGCTGGTTTATAAATGTTAAACAGAATATCGATATTTTGGTCCAATCGAGAGCAGGTCCAAATACACTGTTGTTGGTATGATTCTAATTCATACCATTAAAGGCTGGCACGACATTTTCCTATGTTATCTTCAATTCACATTTTCCTTAGGATATTTATAGTTGTTAATGTAGCATCAATAATGTGTGTCACGGCCATCCTTGAAACATGAGTAATTGATATACATGTGTTACTCATGATAAGTACAGTCAATATAAGGTTAAATCATAGAAACTACATAACCATTCATATAATATATTCGTAAGAGTTTAAAATTGCTCTGTAGGGTAACATAAGTAACTGTCCTATCTTAAACTATATTATCAGTTTAACGGGGTTTTTTTTAATAAACGTTCGTTTACATGTAAGCAGACGACACTTGTGAGAGAAATCCCATTTTACTCATCTCCAAGCTTGCGGAATGGCATTTAAGATTGATTAAACTCAAATATGAATCCTATTGTCTGTCTCACAGGATATATTAATTACTTGATCGATTACATATGATTTCATATCTATGATGCATTACCATCATGCTAAATACATGTACAGTGTAGAACCACATTCTTCTCTTAGGTACTACTGTCATGTTACCAATAAAGTGTTTAGATGTCAAAAATAAATTATAATAATAATTTTTCTTTTTCATCTGTTCAATAAATACCGTATACATCAAAATAAAAGGCGCATGTTTATTTTTTGTGTATTTAAGGTCAATCCTACGTTCCCTGTGTAAATTTCCACGTTTACGGTAAATGTGAATTCAATAGAGTCTTAAACTCTTCAAATTATTTAATATGTTACTGGCCCTAATGTGACAAAGCCAAGCCTTGCACGCGTTTAATAATTTCATATTTATTCTCAAATTTTATCAGTATTTTCCAATTACAAATATATTTTTCAGGAGAGTCAAAAATCAGTTTTCATAAATGTTAAGGCGAGGCTGACCATACATTGTCAAATTATATACAGTATGGTCGGTCTACGGCTACGCAAGACAAACAATACTGAGTTGTAATAATGGCATCCATTTACGAAAAAATTAGCTGATCGACATATGAAAATAAGGACAGTAAAATCCACATAATGATAGAACGCTCTATATGGTCTCGCACAACTAGTTATACTCTATATTATTACTAGTGACACCATCCCTCAATCACTCATTTGAAGCTCCAGTAACGTGAAACTTTTATCAAATCCAGGTTTTCCCTACCTGATTATGTCATTAGATATGTTTAATTGCATAAAGACAGCACACCAGTACTCGAAAAGCAGGTAACCTTACACTCGTGGAGGGGAAACCCCATCATCCGGAAAATCCTTGCCTTTTCAGACATGTATCCCACGCGGAAATCTATTTTTCAGTGGCAGTATTTTTTGTTAAAGCCTTACTCTCTATTCTCATATCGGCAATACATATTTTATATGTTGATCAAACCTCAAAAAATTCTTTTCGGACTTCATCCAGGTGTTACAGCAGGTAATTGGATGAAACTGTTGTGTGGGACCATATAACAGGTTGGGAGATAAGAAATTACGTACAGCATGCGTGTTTGAGGTTTGACATTTGCTAAAGGAGTTGATATTTCATATTGCGTATATATATGTTATTTGAAGTTGATCTTAAAACCGGCTATATCGTCCTCGTAAGGGGGAATCTGGGGCGTCAGCTATCGTGACGGTTAGAAGGACTGTAATCGTACCAAAACCTGAAGTGATGTCTGAAACAATTTGTGGTTACTCACCTCCAGCCATTCCTAGGTAGATAACGAAAAAACATAATGCTGGTAGATCAATCTGGGTGTGTTATAAAGTGCCTGTATCACCTACCACTCTCATCTTTTGACCTTTGAACTGCTGATGTATATAGCCACCCATAATGGAGCAAGTGATCATTGAATATGTCTGATGGTAATCGATTGCTACCGTACAAATCATGGAAACATGCTAACAGTGTTATTTCGTAGTTAATGTATCACTGATTATCAATACTTCCTTGGCTTCTTATTGGTCCGAAAGTGGGTTTTTTTTTTCGGTTAGACAATGAGTTTGAAAACTTTTCCTGGACTGAACGATATACCAATTCATCTTTTCTCTTGATTTCCCTGGTTATATTTCAATTAATGTATCACAGGTATAATCATGTATATATACAGTGACGTACGAAAACAAATAGCCTTGTAACTAGGTAGTTTGTGGTATCTCTCGACTTGCTAATGGTTCACAATGATGAAGAACAGGAATGGAACTTAACTGATTTTTAATGTTTATTTACCGATTTAACGGTTTTGGTACGTGAATCATAAAAACAGTGGACATTACAATGACAATGATAGGTCGTCCTAATGCAAAAATGGTATGATCTAAGCCAGGATATTGACCTTCCGACAAGGAAATGTGATCTGATAAGAATGAGTCAGATGATTAGTTAATCTAGAAACAATTTATTTATGTAGATAATATTTCCATTTCTATTAATCATCAGGGGACATCTGATTTGAGATCTGTTTTCGGAAACTGGAGGAATATCTTTGAACTCGATTGACATGGAGGCAAAATTAGTCATGACGTCAAATCTATGTAACTCTTAGTGATATCTGGTTACCTTTAATAGATTAAATTTCATTTTGGTACTAGATCTATTTATTCCTGAAGTTAAATCAATAGCATGTGGATTTTTAAGAAAACGGAAAAGAATTTTTACCAATCTTGAACATCGTCATTAAAAACGAATCGTTGGTGGACATCATCATTTTTGTACGACAACTTCCAAAGGACTATTGGTATACCAACAAGATCTCACCGTATTCCTCTCTTGGCTGGCTTGTTTTTGCTTCCTTACGATGCCGTTTATATTGAAGAACTGGTAATAAAAGACCTCTTAAAGTCCTTCAATTTCAACTTTATATTGGTGATGGGTTGTCTTTAAAGAACAAAGCATAACCCTGTCGATCTCACTCCAGACAGCCACCTTCTATCGTAAAAGAATTATCGTAAGACATCGTATAATTAAAGCTGTATGACAAATGTGGCGATTTTTTTTTTTTTCATGATGGAGAGTAACACCTCAGCTTCCTTTACGTACAGTGCCTGCATGTCCTTGTTGATTCAATATTGATGTAATCGCTCCAAATATCTTGAATTTTATTCCAGAGATGAAGATCGACGAATAGTAATTAGGATGTTCCATGGTCGGCATCATGATTTTATCGCCATTTTATTTCTGTTTTCGATATGAAATCCAACGTTCGTTGATATGTCTGGTGGTTCCATTTGTTTTCCATTTGAGGACGCGACAAAACCTGGATTTTAGCTTTATTTTCATATAGAAAATGTCGTCAATCAAAAAAAGCATAATACACTTTACCTACCTGGTGTCATTCTCCATTTTCACCTTTACCATCAATGAAAATCGTTTCAAAAGTAAACAGATAAACAGATATCGGATATACCCTTGAAAGCCTACGAGGTATGAAGTCAAACTAGCTTGATGCTTAATTATATTATTGATATGCCGATGGTTCCGTTGTCACCTCCCTAGATTATTAGATTGTGACTTAACAAGAATTAATTCTAGATTTGTATGCCTGATTCAATCAACGAACCAGAGGACGCTTACTCTTCCTGAGCATTTGGTCTTATTCTCCATGTACTTTTTCAGGAGTCTCCATGCAAATCTGTTTTTGTTTATATTTTACTCGATTTGGTCGATTTTTACTTTGAATTATAGTTTGGTTATTATATCGGTATCATGTGTTGTCTTGGTAAATTACAATTGCGAAAACATGTTCACCTTATACGGCTGTGCCACATCCATGTTCTTAACAAATCCTGTCGTAGCTGAACTGTGATGAATATTTATGATATGTGTACAATTCGAATCCATGTATGTATATACAATGCGAACCGGATATTCATATCATCTAATAGACGACTTGTCACTGACCATCACGGCGTCATTGAAATGCTATTTTGTAAGAATGTGGATGTAGCGCAGCGGTAAAAGTTGCGGGTACTTCTGGCTAGACGATTTGGTGCCGTAGATCGTAGGTGCGAGGCCCAGTCAGGGAACAAGTCATAAAGTTGTCTTCCTTCGTCATTTGTGTTACTTCTCTCATCGCTGTAACCATAATGCATTGAAGCCTAATATCAAATCCGATTTACCCATTGTAATGGCAATGCCAATGGTGATACATTATAAAAGGAACTCAATTACAAAAGACGAAAACAACACATACCTCTTTCTTATTACCATTTACACGGTTACTATCATTAAAAAGATCATTTCTCCAATCTATCTGGTCTCGATTATCCAATATCCGCTTAATATCACGAAGTTTACATTTAGTCGAGCGTTGACTGTTCATTACATCAGATAATCCAAAACTGTGTATAATAGTGTCACATTTTCTTCTCCAAGAGTTAGCAATATGTTCTGTAGCATTATATATAGTTTTAGTTAAACGGGGTTCTTCCGCACCGTGTAGTCGTAGACGTAGACGTAGTACTTCAATAATTTGCTTGTGATGTGTCGACATGAATCCCATATCGCCTCGACTTGCTGTATTTGAAGAGTTTTTCGAAGATCCTAGAAATAATCTACACGCCTTATTCTGTATATTTTTCACATGTGTCCATTTCGATATTCCCCATATTCCAGCACCGTAGTAGAGTACAGGTTCCACGAGGTTACGATATAATTTTTCAAATACATCAAAGGAAAAACCTCCACTTGAAAGGATCTTAGTATATAAAGCAGATAGTGCCCTGCTCGCTGATTTAGTAATATTTTGTACTGTATATTTGAAGTCCGTAAATTCATTAAACGTTAATCCTAGATAACGGTACGAGGTTTCGTAATCAATACGTTGATCTCCACACTTAAATATGTAGTTTGATCTGGGTGAATTTTTTCTCCTGAAGTGTAAAACTTTGGTTTTTCAGTATTTATAGACATCCTCCACTTGCGACACCAGGAGTTAACAACATCCAACATTTTTTGTAGACTTATTTCATCTTCAGCAATTAATGCAATGTCATCTGCATATAGTAATATTGCTAGATTTTGTCCATTTATACTCGTTCCACAATTCAGAGAGTTGATTTCGTCGACAATGTCATTTACATATATAGAAAAAAAAGTGTTGGAGACCATTTACAGCCTTGTTTCGCTCCGAATTTAATATCGAAAAGTCAGTTAAAGAATTTCCTAGCTTAATAGCGCTCCTCGTAGATGTATATAACGATTTAATAGCGTTTAAAAAAGGACCAGTAATTTCAAGCTTCATCAGTTTGTACCACAGTAAATCACGATGAATATTATCAAACGCCCGTTTTGCATCAATAAAACATACAAATGTGTCCTTTCTCTGAATTCTCCTGTTCTTAACAATAGAAGTCAATGTATACAAATGGTCCAAACAACTTCTTTATTCCCTAAACCCGTTTTGTTCCTCAGCTAATATGTTGTTCCGTTCATCGACACCAACAGACTTATTTAAATTTTTCCAGTAAGGTTTACGATTACGATTAGTTTGTTTAACATTTTTTCGGTTTTATTTCTCTGTATTTTCTTTCCATCCCTTACCCGTATGCTCTATGTAAGTGTGAATGCATGAAAATGCCTCGATTTACGTTTAGGTCTTTGTGTGGACTTTGTCACCAAAGACAGTCAGACCTCCGGCTGACAAAGACAGACATGGACGTATCATTGTCGAGTCCAACAAAACTATTAGGTATGTGGTATAATATTTTATTAACTATGTTGTATGGATTATTATTCTTAATGAAATATCCATAGTATAGATATATATTTAAGTCAGAATTGTAATTGTAACAGGAGAGGAGAAAATGTAGCGGCCAGACCGGGGTTCGAACCCGGGACCTCCGAACACTAGCCGAATGCTCTACCAATTGAGCTACCTGGTCACCGATGATCGACCCAGTCCAGTCCCGCACACACCTCCCTCCTTTTTTCAAGTCTTCGCCCTCGAAGACACACGAGACCCTTATACCACCACCGTGGGTATTTTAGTTGGGCGCCAATTTTGTAACAGGAGAGGAGAAAATGTAGCGGCCAGACCGGGGTTCGAACCCGGGACCTCCGAACATTAGCCGGATGCTCTACCAATTGAGCTACCTGGTCACCGATGATCGACCCAGTCCAGTCCCGCCACACAATTGCTTTTTTTATAAAGAATACTTTACCGTTTTGTAGATCAAAGTTTGTAGGCTCTAATGCACATGTAAATATCATTTTACACGCATACTCTTATTACAGTTACAAGGTATGTTCGGATTGTCGAGTGAATTTCCTAGTATTTCGTAAGAGTCCACGAAGTACATTTGGCCCATTGTTGGGGTAGGTACACGTAAATATACTTTTTGTATGTAATAATTGTATTTTTTTGTAATTGGTATATATTCTATACAATTGATTATAGATGTAATTACCGTATTTATAAACCAGATGAATTATCTGTGAAATTCATTGTAATGTTTTATATATTCGATGTTTCGAAGTTCAAGGGACTAACAGAAAAACTTCGAAACAGCGGGACTTCGAATTATTCATGGTTGACAATAGTTCGATTTTTTTCTTGATAATGACCATATCGGTTAACGTTACATGCCCTCGGTGTCTTCATGTTGATCGTCGCCGGTCAGGCTCACATCAAAATGTTTAGTTAATTTATCCTAAACCCAACAAAATAAGAATATTTTTCATCAATTATACCTTAGCATTTTTTAATTAAACAAACTATGTATCTGTTTCAAAGCACTTATATCCCGGCTAATAGATAAAACAAAAGTACAATGCACACTTACATGATGTACGTTAACGTTTTTCTGCTAAAGGCACATGTGTTAACGTTATGTATGGCAAGCCGTTTGGGTCTTTACCTATTGAAATGAAGATATCTCTATTTAATTTAATATATCTCTATTTAAAATGAAGATATCTCTATTTAATTAGAGATATCTGTAATTTAAATAAAGATATCTCTATTTAAATAAGATATGTCTAATTTAAATACAGATATCTCTATTTCTACTGAAAATAGAGATATCTTCTTTAAATTACAGATATCTCTATTTCAAATTCAGATATCTCTATTTGAATTACAGATGTCTTTAATTCAAATAGAGATATCTGTATTTGAAATAAAGATATCTGTATTTCTACAACAATTAAAGATGTCTTTATTTAAAATAGAGATATCTCTATTTGAATTAAAGATATCCCTTTTTTAAATAGAGATATCTTTAATTTTGTTTAAATAGAGATATCTTTAATTTTGTTTAAATAGAGATGTCTTCATTTTAAATACAGATATCTCTAATTCAAATACAGATATCTCTAATTCAATTAAAGATATCTCTATTTTAAATAGAGATATCTTTAATTGAATTAGAGATATCTGCAATTACTTTGCAATACAGATATATCTATTTCAAATACAGATATCTCTATTTGAATTAAAGATATCTGTATTTACACGTGTTTGCTCAGTGCGAAGATTAATATTGAAACACAAAGAAAATAATGATTACTCCCTAATCCTGATCAGTGGTAACGAAACGCTTGTAATTAAATTGGACTATCCGTATCCCATATGCATGCATGAGAGATGTAGGTCTAAACCGATAAACTTGCTACTTGGAGGGGATTTCTAAAGAACAGAACATGGCAACTGTTCTACGGGAAATAGAGCGAACTGTTGCGGCTATACGCAGTACCATTGAAAGCAGCACACGGTCTTCATTTCCCGCCATTTTGCCAATCGGGACCGTCGGCACTTTCCGTAAAAGTGACCGGTATGGTTTACCGGAGTGATTAAATGTCATGGCTTCTAAATATACCATTTATCTATCAATTTAGTCTGACTATTAGTTAACACCATGATCGGGAGTGACAACGCACGCTATCGTTACCCCTATTGTCAGTCAGGGCATTATGGGAGGGGTGTGAAATCTTGCCGCGGGGTCACGACAACCACCTGTCCAGTGGTCAGTACAGGTAAACTTGTTGTTCGAATCATGAGATGTCAATTATATGGTGTTCCGTTAGGGCCAAATTTCCTATATCGCTCCTTCGTTCCTTCGACCTAAACGCGAAGGAGCGCTCCTTCGCCATCGTATTTTCGCTCCTTCGCCATCGTGTTTTCGCTCCTTCGCTCCTTCGCTCCTTCGCCATCGTATTTTCATTCCTTTGCTCCTTCGCGTTCGGAAGTTCGATGGAGAGTAATTTAGTTATTTATTTTATTTTATGTGATGTATGCATAAGTATTCCAAATGATTTTGCAGCTACCATACCTTGAAGAGACGTTTAAAGAATCTTGGTCTCAAGAAACGGGGAAATTGGAGTTTAAGTGAAATTGTCACCGCTATTAAGGTTAATATACAATCTCTCCAATAGTATGTTCCACGTCCTATAGTATTTCGACTGATCCTATTGTATGTATATATACATATCTTATCCATCTTAAAGTTGAAAAAGTGGCTCAATGAACCGAACTATTTATGAAAACTTCTCTCCGCCCACACTTCATTTAACTTTCAGTTTAGTATACTTAGTAGTTATCTTATATGCTGTTTTCCATTTGGGAAAATACATGTACCACTGAAATTTTTGGAAAACACCTTTTTTTTTATCTAGGGGAACTGTACTGAAAGTCTACGAAAAAATAGGGCTGAAACTCACTGAATTGAAAATGTTGATTAACAATTTATGAAAATTGTAGAATCTATATGATAAAACAATATTTAACTCAAATTTAGTGTTTGCGTAATTAATTTTTTATGTAAAACTCTAACAATTTGGTTTCCTGGTAAGGTATTTAAGGCTTTATTTATAAACACTATTAAATCTTCATATCAAACAGAGGAAATCGAAGGGAGTGGACAGGTTTTGGGATGCCGGAGCATGGCATAGCTGCTGGAAGGTACCTTACACTACATAATCAATAATTCTTTATAGTTGCAGGGGATATATATACTTTTATAGGTGGTGCTATTCTGAAATGATTGTTTTCCAACTTTCTGGTGGCGTCACGTAACCAAGTCAGTGTTTCTAAATATAATATATGGTCGTTATTACTATACATGCAAGTAGATTAATATCTTTAATTAAGGATCAGATCAAAGATAGAAAAGTAATATTTCTGAATGTTTGAAAGTTGTATGTATTTCATTGTGGTGAACGATGACATTTTGTTCCTGTTCTTTGCAATATTATTCTCATTCAGAATCAAAGAGTCGAGCACAAAATTAATTTTGAACCTTATAGTTTTGTACATTCAAATATACATGTATGCACATGAATTGGTAGTCCTTGTAGGTCAATTTTGTACAACTTAATTCATTAAAATAATGTCGTATATCAATATATAGTGTACTTGAGACATTTTTTCTAATTTCTGAAACCACTGAACATAAAGCAGGGAATGGAAAAAAACGGACAATTTTCGAAGCTACGTATACCTCCATTGAACTTCCGAACGCGAAGGAGCGAAAATACGATGGCGAAGGAGCGAAAACACGATGGCGAAGGAGCGAAAACATGATGGCGAAGGAGCGAAGTTCCATCGCTCTTTCGCCATCGTGTTTTCGCTCCTTCGCCATCGTATTTTCGCTCCTTCGCTCCTTCACCATCGTATTTTCACTCCTTCGCCATCGTGTTTTCGCTCCTTCGCGTTTAGGTCGAAGGAGCGAAGGAGCGATATTGGAAATTTGGCCCTAATGGAACACCATACAATTACCTATAATATCATAGATAACGGGCCATGAAAAACGTTCGATACATCGAAAACTTCGATTTATAAAAATTCGAATCATACATAGGTTCGTTAGTAGCGTTATATAGTGAGGAAATTCGGGACCAAGCAAAAAGTTCGATACAGCGAGAAATTCGAATCAACGAAGTTCGGATCATCGAGGTTTGACTGTAGTAAAACAGGTATGATAAGCGTATTTAGTGAAAGTCTATGTATATCTTATATGTTGGTAAATGTCCATTCAGACTATTTACTAAATGGAAATATTTGTTTCGTTTTAGGGTATTTTACAAAAATATCATCATGAACGTATATTGAAATAAAAATGATCAAAACCACAACACCGACTCTGTTTCATGAGCAATATACATCTATATAGATTTGCATAAATACTCTTCAAAAAGTATAGGGAGAATAGGACAAGGTGTTCAAGGAGGGTATGAATCTTCTGCTTTATCAACGTCACCCGCAATACAAATCTAGGTCAAATCGACGACACCCCGTGTATCAATCTAGGTCAAATCGACGACAACGCCATTTAAATCTAGGTCAAATCGACGACACCAGTCATACAAATCTAGGTCTAGGTCAAATCGACGACACCAGTCATACAAATCTAGGTCAGATCGACGACACCCGCCATTTAAATCTAAGTTAAATCGACGACACTCGCCATACAAATCTAGGTCAGATCGACGACACTCGCCATACAAATCTAGGTCAAATCGACGACACCCGCCATAGAAATCTAGGTCAACTCGACGACACCGCCATTTGAATCTAGGTCAAATCGACGACACCCGCCATACAAATATAGGTCAAATCCTGGTTAAGTCACATTCTCAAAATAAGGCGATGACACATACCATTTAGCATCGAACACGTCTGACTTCATATCACTCAGGGAGATAGACTGTTTCATACCGAGACCATGAGGTAGACCATAACACCTTCCATTGGACTTCGATGGAGTTTCAAATAGTGTCTCCACATCAGCGCTAATTTGAACTTTGTGCAGTTTTTAGTCCGCTAATGACACCTACACATGAATATTGAGAAATAGCCTTTTGAATAAGTATTACCAAGGAAAGTACTGGAAACGTGAAAGACGCTAGACGAGAAATTAACGATTCAAAATTGTTTTATTTTATTTCATATGTGATGTATGTTTTAGTACATTCCATAGCCCGAAGAAGAGGAAACAAAACTGAAAGGCTCACTGTTAGGAGTTTGTTACAATGAGGCTAACAAACGGCCGACATATTTATACAGTAGCAGCACGGGTTATGTATGTATGTATGTAAAGTAAGTATGTAGGTATGTATGTATGTATGTAAAGTATGTATGTATGTATGTATGTATGTATGTATGTATGTATGTATGTATGTATGTATGAAGATAGGTGATGGTTTTCTCTTTTTCTTTTTGTTTACTCATCATCTCCATTAACTACTGTTATATCTATTTTTCATTTTTCTACTTATTTATATATTTAATTTTTTGTTAATCTTTTCTCTTCTTTGTTAGACATTCTCTTCAATAAATTATTCTCTATTATAAAGCAAAATTCTCCTCTCAGTTATGATCTTTCTTTTCCATAAATTGATAATAAACATTCCATTTTACTTTTTCTCTACATAATTATATTTACAACTATACCACTAAAATTATTAATAATATTTATGTTAACGAAAGTATGGAAAGGACCTGTATAGGCTAAGCCTGTTGTCCAATCCAATTTGTATATATATCTCTATTATGAAATATTGTATTAAAATTCATTACGTTAGTATTTCATGTGAACCTACATAATAACATCACACAATACAGACATTACTTCAAACGAACCAGTTCTATTACCTATTCTCTACATCAACATTCACCGAATTTGAAACCTCGTTGAGGAACTTTATCTAATGCAGGAATTCATTAATCAAATCAATTTTATAAGTAAAGAATAGAGAAGGAATGTTTCAGCTGCGACGTATACAACAAATACAAAATACATCATTTGGATGTGGAATGTAAATATCTGGCGGAAATTTATTTCAATAAAGTAACATTTATACCATGGAAACCATTTTCGTGTTACTGAAGTACATTAAACATTTACACGTGATACATGGCTAACTTGTGTAGTTATACAATATGGTCTAACTTGAGATTATCAAATATGAAGAACATACAATATTTACTATATGATATAATAATTTCAGATGTGTTAATGAAATTTACATTGGTGTATTTAGAAACATTCTTCTCAGTAGAAAACTATGAAAACATGAGAAAACAATTTAAGAACCCTCATATTAACATTCTTCATGTATTTCTACGCTGAAGTATGGCACACTTGTATAAGTCAATATAATCAGAGAAGGTCTCTGGAACTAATGAACAGTTCAAGTATCAATATATGAACGTGCGGAACCCGTCTGAAAGTCAACGGCAGATAATGATGATAGTGGTGATATTGGTATACAAGAGTCCACTCGTAAGGACGATCCTGTTCTTCCCAAACTTCCTCAATTATAGGCATTACAGGACGTATAAATGGCACCAGACAACGGTAAGTCTAATATAATACAACTACCAATACCAGTGTATAGACGTCTCTCACGGACCCCATCTCCTGCTATAACGGCGACTTGTCTGTGAACGCACTGAAAACGGAAAATTCAAAAACGTTTCAACTGTAGTAATGCGGTAAAATTCAAATGCGCCAATTAAGTATGTCTACAGTCTAATTAATATGTCAAACTGCAGGGGATAGCATTTTCTTATTTTTCAGGGTTTTTTCATCTTATTATAGTGTGACGATTAAGAATATAGCCGTCGTTATATGAAAGTTTTGTTTTATTAAGGTGCTCATTTTCCTTCAACATTGACTTATTTATAAGCGTTTAGCTTTTTATAGGCTAAATTTATGGAAATTAGTCTTATGAGCTGTGTTAAGTTGGAGATAATTCTTCGTATAAATGATTTAACACATTGAGAGCACGTGGTACTAAGTAAAAAACAGTGCGTTGGATTTCCAATATCTAATATTGTCTTACCAAGTGAGTCTAGTGTCTCCAACTGTCGTGGTGCTGTCCTATACTCGATTAAATCTGAAAAAAGAATAGAGGATAGTCTTAGGATGTAAAACCAGCCACACCAAGTGACCGGACAATTCACACATTCTGACTTTTTAAAAAACAGCATATCGACTGATTAAACTTCATTATGGCGTACTACAATGATAAGGGCGATTTGCTGTGAAATATCTTCCACAGAAAACATTTAGTTTAATTACATAATACGTCGGATATTCATACATAAATAATGGTTGGACGTATATCCAGCTTCACTCACGCGGCGTTTTCGTAGAGTTCTTCCGGAGATTCGTCCCCAGGAATAGGAGGTGGAGGCCTCCGGCGGGGAGCCTGCCATCGCTTGGTCAGGTTGCGGGACTTCCGTTTCTGGTAAAGGTCATCCTTCCTTTCTTGTTGTTGTAGGTGGAACATCTAAAACGTAGATTCACAACAATCCTCTTATTTTTTTTCTTTGTTTTATTTTTCTATTTTTTATTATTTCAGTTTTTTTTTTTTTTTTTTTTTAAACATCAGGAAACCAATATCGGTATTTGTGCTTTCCTCATTTATCTATTATCTACTTTCTTCTTTCTTTCTTTGATTTTTTTTTTTTTTTTTTTTTTTAACATCAGGAAAGCAATATCGCTATTTGTCATTTCCTTATCAATGCAATAATCCCTCCGAAAATACAACAGATACGTGAAGACGATAATTAAGCACGTGCACTTAAAGATAGTGTCATTTTATTGAAGAGTTTTCATATGAAAACATTAGATTTCATTTAAAATTGAGGTTTTCATTTTTGTAGACATCGCTTTCAGTGCTTCTTAAGAAAGCATAATTTTTCATGGATTTTTCACAAAGGGATTATTTCGATTTTAGTTTATCATCAAATCACGATGGGCACTTTAAAGTATCCGTGTCACACAATGGGTCCGTATTATGTGGTATCAGACTAGCTACAGTCTGTTTTACTTTCATTTATCAAGATATGGTGGGGAAAAAACAAGAAATTGAGGTTTGAACTGAATATTAACTCCCTTTGCACACAAAAGAAATAAAAGTTAGAAGTTTGTTACATGTAGATAACATCAATAAAAGAAAAGAATGCATTACCAGCTTCAAAGAGAAACGTAAGTGAAACGCGGGCTCCGAAGAGTACGTGCTTCCTTTCCGAAGATGGCACAGACTAAGTATGGAGATAAATCTTATATATCAGGAAAATCTCTCCTGGGGACAAATATAGAGCTAATTAGAAAACTTCTTATTATTCAGCAGAACTCGGGTAATGTATAAAGAAGACAAACATAAATTGGAAGATTTCAATAATGGCTAGAATTGTACGTGAAACATACAAAGGTGCCCAATTTCAAAGTATATAACTACAGTAGATGTAAATATCGTTAGGCGTAGATACATGTCAACATCACGTTTTAGTTTCTCCAATCCGAGGGCGATAGAGAACTATTGTAATATGTGTCCATCTGTATCAATGGTATATTATTGTTTACCTCCGGCAGATTCTAACACCTGCAATCTCAAAGAATTTTACAAAAGACATTTAAGAAGTAGAGACAATAACGATTCCTTACCGGAGGTTCGTATATCTCGTCGTCATCATCATCGCTCTCGGCCTCGGCGGGAACTGGCGGTGCGGAGCGGTGACCTTTCGATGAGGAACCGGGCATCTCGTCCATTTCCATACCACCATTCTCCGTCTTCTGGCTACTGAGGTCTGAAAGAAATACCCTCAAAAATTGTACCGTACATAAGAAAAAAATATACGCTGTTATATCGACCCATATTTCGTAGTTTCTTAGATATGTAGCTAATGTTTTATAATACATCAGGAGAACTGAATATAAGTATTCAGTTGAGTATAAATGTACACCAGCCGAGTTACATTCTGAAATAACCAATAGTGGTGTAAGACTTTTGTAGTGACAATCATACATCGGTCCATCCCTTCCATTCTTAGTCTCTGACGGAAATATCGTTACTATTGGTTAGAAAAATGTTTATAAGATATACCTTCCTCTTGGACTTCGTCAAGATCTTGGAGAACATCGACACCGAAGAAAGACGATATAACTGTTGGGAATCGCAGGTCCATGAGGTAAATAATCAGTCCGAGAATAATACAAACGATACCTGTAACATGTAAACATATCAGGTACGGAACACATCAGTAGTTTAAAGGAACATGGTCGCTTGTAGATTAGCTTTGTCTCTCCAAAATGTCAGTATTTGAAGTTTATTGGATGCATGTCAGAACTTTTCTTTTATTTGCTGCTCGAGGTACATGCTAATGGCTGTGTGAACCTTTATAACATCGTATGCTCGAAGAGCAAGTTCAAATGCCTATGTGAGAACTTTTTCGAGTACATTTAATATTATATAATATATAGATGTTTATAGTACAACTGTATCACCAATAGCAACGTACACTGCATTAACGTTGATCTGGATAAAAGTATACATTTTCCAAATTATAACAAATTAGCGCAAGGAAGTATTAAAGCCATGGAGAATAAGCACATTCTCATATTTTCTGTAGGAATAGTACACAGAAAATTTAATTCGCGCAATCATAATTTCGCGCTATTCTTCAAGAGCAAAAAACCGCTAAAATAGGATTACCGCTAAAATATGTACATTCACAATACTCACCAACTATAAGATTGATCCAGTACGAACCGCCATACGTGAAAACTAGTTGTTTCGTTTCGGTAAAGGGAATGATCAATTCATTGAAGTTTCGTATAGAAGACCAAATGATGTTGGCTGTAACCATCACTGCCCCTGTCAGCATCAACATGCAAGCCCCGTAGCGAAGAAGGACATAGAACAAAATCACTGTCAGGAACCATAAAGGCAAGGCCAACCTGGAGTTGTACAACAAACACATAAGTACACCTGTACATGTTATGGATATTGGTGGTTTTACCAAAATATATGAAAGAAAAACAAAGATATATTATTCTTGGAAATTATGAAACAATCATTTACTAAACAGCAGAGAATACCGGCATACGTCTAAACCGTAATTCTAACTTAAACCTCTAAACTTTTTTGGTTTTTTTTTCCTTAAAAGCATAATTTGATGTAATACACATGTACTACATACCACATCATGATGTGGGCGTACCAGCCCGCCTGGCGGTAATGACGCCCCCATCGTATGCCTTCCCCGTCGAAAGTGAAGTATTCTGCTATCCAAAGGACAGGAAGTGGGAGACCTCGGAACTGGGCAGCCCGGAACTCACGGTTAAATCTTCCAGCTTGAAGGTAACAATTGTCACACTAATTTTACAAAACTCACAAGTAGTTAACACTCAGATATAGATTTAATGATAGACAAAAACACTTAGATATAGATTTAATGATAGACAAAACATGTGCCAAATAATGAATATAAAATTGAGCGTACAGCTGTTTCTTCCTTCTATTACTCTTCAGTGATGATGTGGAAATTCAGAAGGGTTTATAATCAAAACTATACTGGTTCCTTTCGATAAATCAACAGAAAATGTCGATTGACTTACCAAAGATACCGAAACCAAATCGTCCCTGCTCCCATCTCCAGTCAAAATGTTCGTTGTAGTTTATGGTTTCATTTAGATTATCTACATTCTGGATCTCTGGTAGTCCTGTAACACATTCCATTCATAAATTCATCTTTAAACCTGAGACGTGTGTCGCCAAATTGAGCAGGACATATCAAACTTCCTTGCTCTTGGTAAACAATAAGGCATTGCGTACTTTAAATGAACGTGTTTTGGCGTACAAAACTTTTAGCGCAATAAAATATAAAGTTTTACGGAAGGACCCAAACGCAAAAATCACTAAAATGATATTACCATAAAAATATGTGCGCTTGCAGTATGTACTCATTAGGTTAGGAGACTCAATGCATCACCACATGAAATCGATAAAATTGGTCCTTAATTTAAAAAAATATAATTATTTGTTGTTTTTATTTGTTTACTTATTTATTGCTATGATTTTTGAATGACACGGGCATTTTTAATCATTATTATCTAAATTGCCACTTTACCTTTCAGTGTGATGTTAATGCCACGGAGCCCAATGTGGACCGCTACATCGGCGTGGATGTCCGCCTTGGATCCCGCTTTGTATTTCGTGGTTAGATCTTTGATTTCCGATACCTCCCAGTCATATGTGAAGTTAGCCACTGCAATCGTTCAAAAATATCACAAAAACGTTCGACTGTGTGGCTCAAGCTAAAAAGCTTGAGTCTGACTGTAGGCAAACTTATTATTATGGTGTTGGTGGTGGTGGTTAGGGTGGTGGTGGTGGTGGTTATGGTGGTGGTGGTGGTGGCATAATTTTGCAGAGATTCATCTCCAGGGGTTAAAGAAATCCGAACACAGATTCCTTGTGTTATTATATTTATATATATATATATGTATATCACTTACGTATAAATTGAGTTTTTTATGATGAATGACTTCACTTCACATCAATAATGGGTTCTACATTAAGATACGCTCAGTTACCACTCTCATATTGTCTGTTCCTTAAAGAGATATGTGTTATTTTCGTCTTTTGTAATTGGGTTCCTTTTATAATAAATCACCATGGCAACTTACATAGTATAACAGCTCCAATGAACAAAAACGAGGTGATTCGAATGAAAGCGAAGATTCTCTGTAAATAGAATGAAAACAAAAAGAATGAAATAGCACGGGCGTGCCCTCCAGTATTAGCCTGTATCTGCATCTCACATAAAAATACAACTTACACAAGGAAATCCTTATAAGGACTCAAAAACTAGGCCGCATATAGGGGGTAAGTGTTCTATTTTAACTAATTGAGAAACCATATTGAAGCATGAACGCGTTAGGCATTGATACAGCTTGACTGACCTCTTTGCCTCTAATTCCAGGAAGGACAACGTAGAAAGAGATAGCAAGGATGATGAAGGCAAAGATAAGACCAGCTTCAAGGACGTCTGTCATAAAAGCCGTCTGGTTAGGCCCATAATAGGTTGGGGCGCCATTTTCGCGAAAAGCGTCGTACAGGCCTTCTGGCAGACTCATCTTGATCCTGTAAAATTAGTTAAATAAGCCGTGGTTAAATAAATGTCAAAGAATATCAACATTAAAACTAAACCGTGTTTCTAACTCTAAATCGACAAAATGATGACAAGATACGACAAAATGATGGCAAAATATGAACAGTATGTAGATTTGAATAAAAAATGTTGAAAAAGCGTGCAAGCTTTTACAGGAAACCTAGCGTTTGCTGGTTTATCGCCCCGTGAACACTAAGGGTCATTTTGAGGCGGGGATTCATTGTAGTAGTTGGTGACTACCTCACTGAACAGCATCAGAGAGAATCCTCGCATACCAACATGAGCAATTAGGATAAAGTGTCTTATTCACGGACACAACCATGACAGAACAGAACAACCCGTTTCTCAGCTTCCCGAGAAACACAAACCGACACGGGTGTGGAGCGTCGAACCACGCCCCTCGGGTTGTCACCCGATATTACGTCTAACCAACTGAGGTAGCGCGGCCCCTGTATGTTTCAGCCGAGTTAACGTCATTACCGGGAAGTCATATTCCTAAAACTAGAACCAGGACGGTGAACCACCGTACAGTTATCAGGGAATATCAGGTACTTCACATTTTAAAATAAACATTGCGACCTGTCGTGTTTATACACGTACCTGATCTAGGGAAGGATTAAGAACGTTCACAAAGTTTGAGAATTTTAGAAGTAACGCTTACACAGTTATAAAGATAATTATCTCTTATCCAATGTTCTAACTATCGTGATTGTGGGAAATGGTTTAGAGTAGAAGAATCCCTACATTACATTAGCACACACATTGTCTACACATCAACCAATAAACTGCTTTTTTTTTAGGACTGTCCCAGTAACGGTCAATCAAGTGCACGGTAAGAGCGACAGTGGCGATAAATAATTGTCCTATATTTAGTGTAGCTTGCCGCGTGATTAACGCGTTAGGCGAGCAACTTATTATATCATAGAAAATCAGACCCATCGCTGAAAGAAGCTTGGCGGTATCGTTTTTTCTCATATTGATTTGAATAGTATCCGTTACAAGTATCACTGTGTAAGCTTAGGGGCTGTGTGGTAGTTTTATATTCAGTATTCGGTAAACTGTATCTGTTATCAAATTCATTATCAAAAATCATTTTAACTTCTGTTTCGTTTTGTACAAAACTGTATTCATTCCACTTGTAAAAAAGCTTCGTAGTTTTCGTGAAATACAGTATCAATAGTTTATAACAATATCACATACGAGATGGAATTTTATTCATATAGGTTATTTTTCAATGTTACCCCGCAGAGATTTTTTCCTTTCCACCAAACATATCTAGCCTGAACGAAACAGCAGTATGTTTTGTTTGTTTTTATTTTTGTTTTTTTCTTTTTCTTTCCTTCTTTTATTCAGCTAATACAATGATCTTTATGAAACCCTATCAAAGGTCCTATTCGCGTGTGTGTCTTTGATACAATCCTCTGGGTATTATCATGTTTAAGAGATCTCGTCCGGCATATCATACTAGATACCGTAAATATTATATATTTCGCGTAGGATTTATTTTCGCTACTTCAAAAAAGTGTTGTAAATAAATCGTTGTTGTAAATTTGGAAACGATTATTAATTCATCAAATAAACAGCCATATCTCTTTATTATTCCAACTTTTCGGCTTCTATATGATATTGCCTTTAGAACAATTTTGATAAGATATTATTTTGTCAATCTTAACTACTCGCGGTAGTTATACTAGCAAGACTGCCTTTAAGTATCTAATATGTATACAAATAATACATATTGTATGTAATGTGTATTGTGTACATTATGGTAGATTAATTGTCCTCGTCACTTGCCTTTCATAGATTTAAATTTACTACATTTGTATTTACTACTCAATACAATAGTTGTTTCGGGTTGTTGATACTAAAATGAAAAACTGTGTTTTGTGATGATCTACATGTTTATATTAAACTGTGCTTAGTTTTGGCAATAGTCACTGTAATCAGAGACCTATATACTATTAGTATATAGGTCTCTGCTGTAATTTAGCATTTGAAATTGATCAAATTACCACTACATGTAATTGAATTCATAATATAATATTATTATTATGTTTTATATTACAATAGTACGTAGATCACTCTACGTTTTACATGTATTCGTATGATGTATCTACGCATAATCATATGCTGTTATTTTCACCTATAGGCCGAAAGGCCTACGGAATAAATAAATAAATGAATGAATGAAAGTATCGGTTTATTCTCGTGCGGTGACGTGTCTTCCGCGTGCGATTTAACTCTATAAGTGGTTATAAGTACTTCAGGTTCATATACTGTAATCGTAAGAATGGTATACAAATGGTTAGTGTTTCTAGTGTATCCTGAACAATTAATGATAAATCTCCTAGAACGGCTTATACAGATAAACAGCGCACAGTATCATATACAACAATATATAAATATTAGAATAAACCCTCTGTAATATCTTGGTATAAAAAGTGAATACAAGTCTGTAATATTTCAGCATAAAATAGCATAAATACGACTCTGTAATATCTCAGTGTAAAATAGTATATACAAGTCTGCAATGTTTCTGCATAGAATAATATATATACAAGTCTATATTATCTTAGTATAAAATTCACTCGGAGGAGCGATGACATTTGAACGGTTCAACATATCACACTGAAACTCCTTGATGGAAAACATCCTTTTCCTATTAGGAACGTTACAGGTATCATATTAGTTTACGTGTCAGACCCGATATCGGTAATTTAGTATTATTGATGATTCATGAAAGTTATATATCTTCACAAGGCAATAGCATGTGGTATCATAATACTCTGTGTGGAGATATGATATTGGTGATGTAATACTTCACAAGACCACACCCGATAAGGTATCATCTATACCTTATATAGAAAGGAGTTCAACGTCATGTCATGAAAACGAAAATCCGGTTATTCAAGTAAAGTAAACTAACATGAGGATGGCGAGTGCTTAACGGCGTGACTTATTTCTTATTCTTAATATGACATTCTGAATGCTTTTTTTTTTTTTTTTTGTCTACTTTATTGTCAAACAAAATCTCCGGTAAGGAGGAAATAAAGAATGATGATGATGATGATTATATGGTTTGGTCGGGTGGCACAGTGGTAACACGCCTATCACATAGCCAACCGAGCCAACAAGAGCGATTAATATAAATAAGCTGGAAGTGACTGAGCCATTATCTAATACTATTATGTGTGTATAATGTGATTACGAAAGAGAATGAGTACTTCCTGGTAAAATGGTCACGATCTGTAAATATTCACTCGGTAAACTTCCCGATTGATTTAAGTCCCCTGATAACATTGTCTGATTATGTTTTATTTTAGATTAGCGACATCAGTCAGAGATTGAGATAGGTCAAACAAACAAAATCTACTTTCGTTTTACGGCATGATTATATGGATATTTCATGTAAAATAATGTACCTTAGAATGAATGAATGGTTTCTGTTATGTTTTTAGTTCTGTTTTCGCCATTGGAAAAAGCACCACACATTGTGTTATGTTTTAGGTGCTCAATTGTTCAAGTCAGTGGGAAATGTTTGTGCAGTTTTGCTGGAATATTTAGAGCTTTTTGGGTTGACTGTTTGAAACATTACATGTAAGGTCGCTATTGTTTCTTATCCGGCTAATGTCTTTACAAGTATGATCATTGAACAATATATGATACAAACCAACTTTAATTATCTATATTTTGAAATAAATCTATTATCGTTCTTGGGTTTTCAATCAACGCATTGTCGTATAGAAAGCCTGCCCTGCAGGTAGGGCATAAGAATTGTACATGCTGCCCCCATTGCATGATCGTAAGATGCGACTAAATTTGGGATCTTATCTTTTCTCTTCTTTCTGAACAACTTTCTTCTTCCTAATGTCTTCCTTGACAATGCCTCACTTTTGGCCTTTAGTTAAGCGTTCGCCCCTGTGAGGAAGGCTCTGGGTTATGTCCCCTTGTCGAGACATACAGAGTCCACACGCATGCATATCGCACGCACGGGAGGCCGTCCTTAAATGACCTTAGCTGTTGACAGAACGTTAAACAAATAAAACCAAACCAAAGTATAGAAAGCACTGTTGTGTACAAACTGCTATATGAATTAATATTTATACCATTCCGTTAGGATCATGACAGGGCAGAGATTCCTAACTTAACCAAAAGTATATTCAATTTTATTTGATCCCTAATCGATTAAGTCAAAAATGTATATTAATGAAGAAAAATACTAGTTTCGATGTCCAGCATGGCTATCGACGAGGGCCAGAAACGTGACTGGGTGACGCGATAAAGCTATACGCGAGCAGTGTATTAATTATATTAAATAGAACTTTGAATTTGTATTCGTAGTTATACATTTATATATATAATTCGCATACAGAGAACATCTGTTTGTTAGGATCCAGTACCTATGTTGGACCATAACGTCGTTATTACTTACTAGACCATATGTGTCGGCTATAATTTTACAGAAGTATGACCGCCAGTTTAATTTCAGTCACTTTAAATCATATATACATAGTTATTAACTATCCTATACAACACAGCTATTTATCTGTATACATGTTAGTACCTAAACTGTGATCACCACCCTAGTTCGTATTTCACTTCACACGACACTCGTTCACGGGGTTTGGTTTTACACTGTTAGATTATTTCCTGTATACACGCACACACCACACTCCATGTATGTGTGTACACATGTGTCGGTATAAGGAAGTGAACCGGTTGAACTTTTTTTCAAATGTCTAATAAACAACTCTTCATTTCAGGGAGTAAAATAAAGAATCCCTGTTTTTTGAAGCACGAAATTCCAGTCCTGCCTGTTCATTAGACAGTGCGGCGAGGGGGAACTATCTGTATCAGCCCCACACTATTGTACATGATCTGAGTAATAACCTTCAACAATGGTTGATAATATATTTATATACACATGTACTTCACGTGTTTTTCAAATACAATACATTTATATAAAATTATAACATTGAACATTGGGTCTTTTGCACCTTCCTATCCAGATTGTGACATTTCTTTTGACTGATTTCGAGTTTTTGGTCACCACTTCAGGTCCTTAGCATCACAGACACTGACGAGTACATGAAGGACGAAACAGCTGTATGTAGTCTAGTTCATCTTGGCTCTAATGTACCTAAGTAATTATCGATATGTTTTGAAAGGTGCATTATATTGTGTACATATGTCGTAGTTCGACACAA
The DNA here is from genome assembly GCF_902652985.1 of Pecten maximus. Taxonomy (NCBI): domain Eukaryota; kingdom Metazoa; phylum Mollusca; class Bivalvia; order Pectinida; family Pectinidae; genus Pecten; species Pecten maximus. The sequence continues at coordinate 39,312,406 of NC_047015.1, read as the reverse complement.
GTTGGATATTTAGATCTCTGCCGAATTCAATATAAACAACATAATGATCAGTATAATATTCATAAATATGTCAAATTTCTTTCCCCATGCCTACCTGTGGTGCTGTTCAAAACCTCCGAATGTCTGTTAATGACGTCTCATTAATGTGGCCTGTCCCTCCTCCAGCTAACCCTACAATGTTACATTTAATATGGTTTTAAACTTCCTCGTTTTAAGTCACGTGACCTGTATAGATTGTTAAGTCCGTATATGTGTATAATATCCACTGACTTATCTCGAAGTTCCGGAGTATTTACGTTCTTATTAGTTTCACTGCGGCCCAGGGTACAACAGCTGCGTTAACACTATATGGGGTATGGTGTTCCCCTCCATTGGACCGATACACTAAGTATGTAGTATTGAGTCGATTGTTCGTGTTGAATTATGACATTAATGATACCATTCAAAATGTTTCATCAATTCCTGACTAAAGAAAAACTACTATTAATATTAGTTCTAAACTGCTATAAGTGATAGGGAACATACCGCTCTCCATTTCACGATAAATTGTGATGATGGTCGAAATAAATTCGTCAATATTATTATATATACAGTAAACATGACTTTACCGAAACACTGTGTGACCGGTAAAGTCATTGTCGACAGTGGAGCAGGTCGCCGTGCCGGTGGATATGGTCGGATGGAACAGGATGTCGTTATAGTCAGTGGTCGGTAAAGTCAGGGTTCGCCCTGTAATTATTTACGTTTAATTGAGGCAATAAGAAGACAATTGTACCACACACGAGACATTGGCTTTGTCTACATTTCAATTTTACAGTGTCTATGACGGAGTCGTCTGCGTTATAGTTGTAATATAACCTACGGTGTTCCTCACAAACAGGAGAATGCAGACTGAATGATTTTATTTAAAATATAGATCAGGCCCCGGTTTTATCAATATTCTCTAACTCATGGAAGTTCCTTAAATTAATATTGTCCGTAGGAAAGCATTATTGGATGTAGGTGAAATGTCTTAGCTACGGAACTTTCCTTAAATTCTGTAATAATTTCATATGGAAAACCTAAGTCAATTGTAACCTATCTTTAGCGCGATCGGTTGAGCATGAGACTCCCTAGCGGAGGTAGCGATCTGAATTCAATTAATCATGTGCTCTGTTACACAATGGATTTCTTTAGGTTATGGAAAGTTGATGAAACTGACCCCAGGTCTTACTAACACGATGAAGACATACTGACGAGACAAATACGTTGTGTGTTATGTTATTGTTACGCTGATTATGCTAAAGTACGTGTAAACCTGTCGGTCTATACATATATACATTAGTATCCTTTTAACCCGATAATATTTCCCTAACTTTTTCTTCTTTCATGATCTTCATACTTTTCGTTCCTGGCATCAGTTACGAGCCCTAGCAGGACGAGACATTTGTTATTCGGCATACGCTCCAGTCATTGATTACGTTACTTTCTTCTTTAAAGGTGCTGGCATCTAGAGCCAAACGAAAATACATAGGTGTAATTTCCTTAGAACAATGAGGGACAATTTACACAAATTAATATTGATATACATGTATATAATTATATATTATTATATATGACAATGGCTGGAATATTAATGATCCTAACTTGTGTCTATTATTGTTTTACTACGCCTTCTGCACTGTTGGATTGTTACCATAGTGTGTCTATTTTCTTTGTACTTTATTTCACTCGATGTAAAAATGCACAGCACATTAAAATCTGAGTAACGTTAATGTTTCACACAACATTAAGGACGACTTGAACACCTTAGCTGTTGATAGGATGACAAACAATACTACCTCAAACGTTTTCCCTTTGGCTCTGCTCGATTTCTAATTTGAAATCGGCGATGCGGTTGAACAACTGAGAATTAATGTGGAATAAGTTGGAGGTAAATTGAAGGTTCATGTAAATACCATACCCAGTGATATTTTACAAGCTTATAAATCACTATTCTGGTCAATTTAAAAACTTGGTCAGCTGTTACTGTGTGTCATGACTATGTGTCTTGTTGACATATAATTTGTTCGGTAGACTCATTTCGTAACTTTACCAATAAAAATTTCACATTTCTTGGGTCTACTTCTACCATTGTGACTTGAGTACACTGATAGTTTTTAATGCTGGTTTTAGAAGTACCTACTCTAGAGAGGTCCATCCGCTGTGTACTGATCGGGTTTGAGTGACGTAATCGAATGAGGAAGTACTCTTGTTTCCCTTGACAACGATAACTACGGGTTACTCGGACTTTTTTTATGCTGACCTATATCGTTGTGACCTCTCTGGAGAATGGGGACATGCAGAAGAGCTATGGTTGTTTTTTTTATGAATTCCATATGGAGAATTCTTCACGTTGGTGATCCGCCAAAATGAAACTTAATAAACCCCATAGGTCACCAGAGACGTTCCAAAAAACACGCGAATAGTGTCGACAGATTTACAGATAATTTACGGCGAGTGTAGGCTCATTCGTTACACAAAAAACGTATGCTCACTCCTAACAGTGATTCAGTTGAACATTGGAATGGATTAATTAGGCAAACTTTTATCACAGGGTACGTCATTGTAATTGTATTTTCGTTCTCACATTAATTCTTCTCATTTTGAAAATGTGACACGATTTACCTGGATTTAATCAAGATTTATCAGTTTGAAATATATCAATTTAATTCTTTTCATAATTTTGTTATTGTAGGATACCCTCCTTAAATCCCATGGAATTTACCATACAATCTAATTATATAGGCACGTCTAAATTCATAATCATTTTCTAGTCTTGTATTGCATGTAGAATTTCACTAAGCGTGAAAATAGTATCGGGGTTTTCTTCAGATCTGTCACTCTGGTGTTTTGTGAATCTTATTGTCGTCCCAAAGGGATTTTTTCCCAACTGTAAGTGAAAATACACATCTCTTTTGTTTTGTATCGGCTTCCCTCGGATCCCTTTCTCCATTTCCTTTGTTTGGTTTCGGACCGTTTTCCTCTTTCCAACTTTGCATGCATTGTGAAATTATCGTCCTTTCAACAAGCCAAATTGATGTAAAGCCAATTTAGTTAGTAGGCCCCTATACGGTCCGATCTGTTTGAGAGGGTGTAATCGACACATTCTATATGTATGAATCGTTGCTGTGAAAGAGCTTGTCATATTTCCGATAGGCGATTACGTAACCGTGGGCATAGGTAATTTTAAGAGCTTATGAGCTCTTTAGCTTATCCAGTCCTGTTTAGCCAGGCGCTCATATTTTCACATTTTGTAATTCCCTTCGCGAGGTTACTAGGTCTAGTGACAGCAAGTGCCGACTTCCGGATGGTATCCCTTCATCTTCTCTTTATCCTCTGACTGTACAGACATGGACAACATGTGTATACATTATGCTTTTAACACTTGGTTAAAACTTTCTCCTGACACCAACAATCGTAACATCTCGTGAGAATTACCGACAATCCTCGGAATCCATGTCTTCGAGATGATGTGATTATAGGCCTCTCCCATGTTTGATGTTACCTTGTATATTTGCACCTGTTCAGAATATTCACGGGTATTTCCTGTTCTTTAAAAATGTATATAATATTCAATATAATATTCACATATATGAAATGTATTAAGTTATGGTGTAACAGCACCTCCCCTGCTATGACAAGTCCTAGATATACATTATGTAATTGTTAATACGTCCGTATTGAAAGTTGTTACCCACTTGTTTATTAGCAAGTCCTATCGCTTATAATTAATTGTAGTTGCTGGAATTATGAAAACATCGTCTATGTATAACGTGGTCTTCAGATCTCACAAATGACAAGCGCCCTTTCATTCCTTCCCTGTGAATTGATTTTTGTGTTGTATAAAGTAATTTTATTCACGTGTCGTTACAAATATTGGTAAAAATGTCCCATTGTTAAACTCACACGCTGGGCTAGTATATATAAACCGTTTGGTTGCGTTCGTAATAGAGCCTTTAACAGTTCTGTCTTATCTATTGTTCGATCGTATCACATTCTCCAGTGATTATTGTACAGCTGAACATCCAAAGGTCTATACAAAAGACAAAGAACAAAACAATTTGAGAGTTAGATACTGTAGAGCCAAAAATGAGTTTGACTGCATCATACTGCTGTTTTGTATGATCGCTGGTTGGGACCATTTTTGCGACACGGAAAAGTGAAAAAGCTTTGTAAAGGGCGACATTGCTGCGTTCACGAAAAAGAAAAATGAGCAATTTCCTAATTAGGGACCAAGAATGACCTTCTTTCGCATCAGATATGTGCCATCTAAGAGAAAATGAAGTTCATTGTTTAGTCCCTGGAGGACTCGTTAGTGATGTTTGGAATATCATACAACTGTTAGTTCCTCTATGACTCGTCAGTTATCTTTCGAACACCGTACGGCTGTTTAGTCCCTCTAGGACTCGTTAGTAATGCTCACCATTCTTGTTTTCATACCTGTACGAGGCTGATTATATGGAATAGCTTATCCAAAAATGTTACACAGACCTTGCCAAGTCCTTCTTCAATTTTACTTATAAATAAATTTACGATGTTTTATCTTGGAATAATAAAATCTTTATTGCATGTCGATCGCATATTGAAGCACCTGGAATCCATGATCCTACAGACTCTTCAGTCGGTTATCTCGATCTATACTGGCAACTTAATGAGTCGGGACAGCTTATGCAGTTGAGCTTATGCAGTTGTGATGTATAATAAGAGTGATTTCCAAATTGGTAATTTACTATTTCTGAATAGTAGCACCCCTGTCCTCCCTACCTAATGTGTGTACATGCCTCAACTGTCTCGCTATGCAAGGACGTGTTCCAATTATCACGATTTCCATTATGCTTTTGTTTTGTTATCAAGATATGTCATTTTCTGGTGGGGAAAAAACAAGAGATTTTGAGAGATACAGGTTGATGAAGACCATGAACATTTGTTATGGTCAACATCAGGTTCTCATTTGGAAATACACTTCCTTGTGTGATATAAAGTCGGATGTACGTGTCGAATGCTTGTTAAATTGATATGCCTATATAAAATGTACGTGTAAATACAGATATATATGGGTCTAGTTTTCACCTTGATTCATTTTGAGTTTCGATGAAGCAGAAGACGTTTTCTCTTTCGGAAAACCTGGTCATATCCCCTAATCATAATAATTATTTTACATCTAATTTTGCAGGGTCTCCATGTAAAACCTACTTTTTTTTGCTGATTTTGTAGTTTGCTTTTATTGTTTTGTTTTGTTGTTGTTTTTTCTCTCGTTTTATCACTATTTAGTTAGAACTACGGTTTCGTTATCATCTCGTTGTTTTCTGCTTTTATTTTTGTTCATTTATTTAACTGGTTACTTTTTACTACATGTAGCTAGCTATACGTACATGTATGAACTCTTTTCCACGAGGGATAGTAATTTAATATGGTAGGCCTATATATATATATCACTGTATTGAGTTTTAGCCGAGTTTCGATTTTCTTTTTATTTAATTTAACCGGAAGTTCCTATTCAATTTAGTGTCAATTAATTGTATTGGTGTAGTTCTATCACGGTACATGAAGGGATGGGGAAGGGGGGGGGGGGGGGGGGGGGGGGGGGGGGGCTGTAATGAACTATGAGTCTGGGTCATTGAAACGTATTGCGCTTACAGTGCAATTTAAGCGTGCGGTTGACATGGATAGAATGACAAGATGGTGGGAATCAAAACAGAGAAAAGCACGTGGATAAATGTCAAACCGATTTCGCACGAAATGTTGGCGACTGAGTGAAGCATCATCAAGACTGAAGTATGTATCGTTTAGGCACAGGTCCTAGCCTCGTCTGTCAATAATATATGTGATGTATTGACAGACGAGGCTAGGACCTGTGGTTTAGGACATTCATTTAAAATTAAATCCATATTTCTGACCACTGTAATAATAATGTGTTTCGACTACATGACAGCCCACACTTATCTAAATCGTAGGCTAGTCTTAGGAAGTTAGGAGCCTGCGATCATACGAACCAGAGACCTATATAGGTCTCTGTACGAACATATGTACATTTGATGTATATTTTCGCAGCAAAAAATACCCTGCTGCACAATAGTATTTCTTATCGTGACACTAACAGATTTATGGTTCCTCGTTCTTATCCACAGGGATCGGGACTTCCACACCAGCCGACAAGTATGATATAGGCCCAACAGTTATGTGAAGGTGTTCTGTAATATGACAATCCTATAACAGGATAAATTGATGAAAATGGCTGTATGTCAACTTCTATCCAAATGTTTCCGCCAACAAAATATTTTGTCCACGAAATTACCGTTATCCTTCAGAAGTAATACGCAGTATTCCAGAGATATTAACACAAGTGACTTGTCTATAGAAGATCAAGCATCACTTTATGTACATGTAAGTGCACAGTTATGTTATAGTTGATTAAGATCACCTTGTATAAATAATGTTATGTATAGAATATGTATGTATGTTGCAGTCATAACTAGGAAATATTAGTAAACTCTAACAGTTTAACAGGTACATGCATGGGTGATCAAGAATTTTGCAGTAATATAAAAAAAATTATATATTAGGTGAGTGTATAATAAATTATGTATGATTAGAAGACAATAAAACAATTTTAATATCTGAAGATTCGTTAGTTTTTTATCATCAATGTAAATGTTAGGGTATGGAATTATAAGTTTCATAAATACACTGTATATCTGACATCTATTTGCAGTGGCCATATTGTTCGAAGCGATGTACATACTGTAACTTCAACAAATACATCAAGTAAGTTATAGATATCTGAAACTTACAACAATCCTAATGATATACTTCAACTATACATGTGTTGCAAAATATTGTCAGTCACAAATATGCTTCAAAAGTTTTATAATTGTGCTTTAAATCCCTGTCAATATTAAAACTGTTCCAAAAGTATCTGTGCAAGAAGGTAGGGAGACATTTTAAATAATAAGCATAAAGAATACTAGGAAAATGGAACTTTACCCCAACCTCTACGTATATATATATATACCCCATCAAATTTTCATACGAGTGACACCCACACAGATAATTCTGAAATATAGCCGTCATAAATATCTTTTGACTATACATTGTATATGTATTTGTCAGCTTTTACCAAAATTTGGGAGACATTATGTAGACATGTAACTATGAAACTATGGAACATTGGTAGAAATTGTAATGTTTTGCCAGATCAGAGCTTTCGGGTATCTGTTACAGTCGCAATGTAGACAATGAACGAATGACAAAGTGCCTTACCACAGAGACCAAAACCCTGATAGAGTCTAGCCAAGTCAGCAGAATTAACTCTATTTTCTTTGGAGGAGGTTTGTACCTTGGCTTCTGATTCCATGGAAATCTGAGCCATCCATATGCATATTCTTTGTAAAATGAGCATGCAATCATCTTTAGTGCTGTTTGAACAAAAGACAATTGGATGGCAGTCTTTTTAAAAACAAAAAAAAAACTGAAAATAAATTCTTATATTAATCCCTCCATCAACTACTTTTGATTAAGCATATAATTTTATAAAGACAAGAATTTTGTTTTATTGCAAATAAAATAAATAAGATAACAGGCCACTAGTCTATAGTAAAAATATCTATCTGATTCTCTATAAATAAAGATAAGCTATGCTTCAACCAAGGAAAATGGAATCATTCCACTATTATCTAATATAAAAATGATTTTTCCTCGATAATTAGGAACACCAAGTCTAGCAGAGCCAAGGACAATCGCCAGTGTTATTGAAGCTGTCACTAAGACAACACAACTGCATGCAGCAGCCGAAGTCACGCTGGAGGTCAATCCCACTCTCCTGGAAACTGGAAAGTTGAGGTTAGGACGGTGTAAAAGTGACATCCAGTTTTTATAGACATTATATATTAAAATATGATATTATTGTATATTGTATTTTTGTGACATCTTCGTATGAATACCTGTAAGTTTTTAAGTATATCAAACAATATACCTTTTAAATTTGAGGTTTTCAATATCATGCCTTGTGAATCAAGATTTTCAGAGGACCATTATGTTAAAAAAAAATCCTGAGCTAAGATATATACACGTATATATATAATTAGATCCTCATGGCTCCCACACAATAACTGCCGAGTATTGTTTAAGGTAAAGCCATCATATCTTGTTATGATTAGTTTAGATCAAGGTGTTCAAGTGCAAAATGTTATGTAAGATTGCTGTAACTTTTAAAGTGTTAAAAATGTATCGTGATGTGACAGTATACCTACATCACACACCTAAGTACTATGTAGTAAGGTCACAGTAGTGACCTTCACCTCTAGTCAAGGATTAGAAATAACTTAATAGCTAATACTGGAAGCTATACTTTTTTTTCTTTTTCTTTTAACAAAATCAAATCATATAAAAATTGCTTTGTTTAGGGATTTTCGATCAGCCGGAGTGAACAGAGTGTCCATTGGGGTACAGGTATGTTAAACTATTTTGTACTATCTTTTATGTGCTCAGCCTTTCTTGACCTCTGATCTTTATGTTCAATAATTTTAAAATCTCTAGACTCTATTTTTCTTCATTTTGTAGTGTGTTGTTTAAAGAATAAAAGTTAAGGTAAAACTGGCTTAATTCTGTTGAACTTTCAAAATACTTCGTATGCAATTGGCAACGGTGAAGGGGGAAAGTCACTAATTACCATGCAGAATTGGTAACTTTAACATTCAGCATTTTTTAGTTTCATCTAGTTTTGCATACATTTCTTTAATTATATGTACAATGTACATAATATTTAGATGAAATCTATTTTTGTGTGGACTTTTTTTATGTGTAAATGATTTTTGTACTGTTTTCTAAGTTGGTATAAATTGGTTTTTGTTTTATTATTAGACATAAAGATATGACTTTTGTGTTGCAGGCCTTTAAGGACACAGATCTAAAAGTATTAGGCAGAGAACACAGTTCCCTGGACTCCATAAAGTAAGTGACTGAAAACGACCTTTAGAGTCTAAATTTAATACCATTAATCCGTGAGACACTACCAAAATCTTTAAACCAAGATGTACATGGACAGTAATGTTAGTAGGTTTTAAAATGTTAAGTACCACAATCTATTTATATAATTAAACTTGTCGTAAAACCTGAGAGGATTATGTTCAAAAGGAAATTTTATTTGCTTGAAATTGATGCCTTGATCTGTCAGGTAATTAAGATGGGAGAGTGAATATTTTGTTTATTAGAAATTAATTCCTAATATTCTATTGTCTGAGAATTACTGAAATGGAAAGCTAAATATTGTTACAATGTCAGTCCATTTTTTTCAAGCCATAACTTCTAAGCAAACATTTTCAGGAAACATGTTATAGAATTCATGTACTGTTGCTATACTGGTGTGATTTGGTGAAAACATAAGTTAGACATGTTTTATTTTGTTTTGCTTTGCAGGGGTTAAATATTTAACACTTAGAGCTAGTTTATAGTGAAGATAACATTAAAGTTGTCACATACACAGGAAGTGAGACAGGATTAAACACTAGTTTGTCCCAACTGATACATGGTTACAATGCCTTAATACACCACAACAGTGTGTAAGGCTGTGCAGGTCAAGTACCTTTTCCTGACATCTCACAGACCTTCTCATTTAATATTACTCAGCATTAATGTAACAACATGTATACACTTGCTTATTTCAGCTATATCATCCTGCATCAAATACATGTCTTTTTTTCTTTTATTTGATAGAGTGATGTCTTCAGATTATATAATTATGTTTTCATTAGGGAAATTGTGTCACTATATATAATCATGATCATAATGTAATCAACCATTTTGATTTTTGAGTGATTTATTAGCTCACCTGCCCGAAGAGCTTATGCCGTGGTGCAGCGTCCGTCCGGCCATCCGGCCATCCGGCGTCAACTTTTTCATTTAAACAACTTCTTCTCAATAACCAAGAGGCCCAGGGACTTGATATTGGGCCTGTAGCATGCTGGGGTGAATGGCTACCAAGTTTGTTCAAATAAATGACCTTGACCTTCATTCAAGGTCACATGGGTCAAAAAGGCTTTAATCTTCAAACGACTTCTTCTCAATAACCAATAGGCCCAGGAACTTGATATTGGGCCTGTAGCATGCTGGGATGAAGGGCTACCAAATTTGTTCAAATAAATGACCTTGACCTTCATTCAAGGTCACATGGGTCAAATAGGCTATAATCTTCAAACAACTTCTTCTCAATAACCAAGAGGCCCAGGGACTTGATAATGGGCCTGTCGCATGCTGGGGTGAAGGGCTACCAAATTTGTTCAAATAAATGACCTTGACCTTCCTTCAAGGTCACATGGGTCTAATAGGCTATAATCTTCAAACCTCGTCTTCTCAATAACCAAGAGGCCCAGGGACTTGATATTGGGCCTGTAGCATGCTGGGGTGAAGGGCTACCAAGTTTGTTCAAATAAATGACCTTGACTTTCATTCAAGGTCACATGGGTCAAATAGGCTATAATCTTCAAACGACTTCTTCTCAATAACCAAGGGGCCCAGGGACTTGATATTGGGCCTGTAGCATACTGGGTGAAGGGCTACCAAGTTTGTTCAAATAAATGACCTTGACCTTCATTCAAAGTCACATGGGTCAAATAGGCTAAAATCTTTAAACGACTTCTTCTGAAACACCAAGAGGCTCAGGTACTTGAGGTTGGGCCTGTCTGTAGCATGCTGGGGTGTAGGGTTACCAAGTGTGTTCAACTGAATGACATTGACCTACATTCAAGGTCACAGGGGTGAAATATTTTTAAATCTTGCCATAGCCAAGAGTCGCCAAGACCTGATATTAGGCCAATAGTAAGCTGGAATGAAGGACTAGAATATTTATCGACATGAATAAAATTTGAATAAATTGGTTATCAGCATAGTTTCTGTAGAAATGACCTCTATCAACTGAAAATTTGCTGTAGAGCCAGGTGAATGATACAGGCCCATTGGGCCTCTTGTTTTACTGGTACAGCCACATGTCCTAGCCTATTGTTGTATTGAAAGACGAGGCTAAGTAGAACCTCTGGTATAGCAGTTTACCAGTTTTATCATTAGTAAAGAATATTTTAACCACAGTTTATTAATTTAAATGTCAAACTCTCACGTGGTCTAAAGTTTGAATGGAATTTGACCAAATTTAAACATTATCGTGATCGAGACAATTAGATGAAGTGTGTAATTATAATTGGCATGATATAACAGTTTTATTTCATATCTGTAATAGAGAGACAGAACCATAGCCAATCTTAATTCTGTTTCCATAAAAAAAAAAATCAAGAACAAAACATTTTCTCAATGGCACTTATTTTACCAACACTGCTGGGTTGCCTCAAAATTTTCCTTAAAAACAAGGTAAAAAGTATGAAGAGGTCTGCACTTCTTTTAGCGACTATTGTAGTAGAAAAGCATTTGTCACTTTTGACTAATTTTTAAAATAAGAAAAGTTGTCAAAAGTGACATGCTTCTTCTCTGCAAGTTATTTGATTTTTTTTAAAATAAGAGTTATGTCCCTTTAACCATTGTGCCCACAGGGCGTTAATTTTGTTATAGGAGTATCCAAATTTGATAGCATTTGTGCGATTCCTCTAAACTAATTCTATTTGTGTGGCTCCCCCAGACTATATGTGAGCCTCCCCAAAACTATATGTTTGTCCCCCCAGACTATACGTGTGTCTCCCCCAGACTATACGTGTGTCTCCCCCAGACTATATGTGTACCTCCCCCAGACTACATGTATATGTGTACCTCCCCCAGACTATACATGTGTCTCCCCCAGACTATATGTGTACCTCCCCCAGACTATATGTGTGTCTCCCCCAGACTTTATGTTTGTCTCCCCCAGACTATATGTGTACCTCCCCCAGACTACATGTATATGTGTACCTCCCCCAGACTATACATGTGTCTCCCCCAGACTATATGTGTACCTCCCCCAGACTACATGTATATGTGTACCTCCCCCAGACTATATGTGTGTCTCCCCCAGACTATACATGTGTCTCCCCCAGACTATATGTGTACCTCCCCCAGACTACATGTATATGTGTACCTCCCCCAGACTATATGTGTGTCTCCCCCAGACTATATGTTTGTCTCCCCCAGACTATATGTGTACCTCCCCCAGACTATATGTGTGTCTCCCCCAGACTATATGTTTGTCTCCCCCAGACTATATGTGTACCTCCTCCAAGACTATATGTGTACCTCCCCCAGACTATATGTTTGTCTCCCCCAGACTATATGTTTGTCTCCCCCAGACTATATGTTTGTCTCCCCAGACTATATTTGTGTCTCCCCCAGACTATATGTTTGTCTCCCCCAGACTATATGTTTGTCTCCCCCAGACTATATGTGTACCTCCTCCAGACTATATGTGTACCTCCCCCAGACTATATGTTTGTCTCCCCCAGACTATATGTTTGTCTTCCCCAGACTATATGTTTGTCTCCCCCAGACTATATGTGTACCTCCTCCAGACTATATGTGTACCTCCCCCAGACTATATGTTTGTCTCCCCCAAACTATATGTTTGTCTCCCCCAGACTATATGTGTACCTCCTCCTGACTATATGTGTACCTCCCCCAGACTATATGTTTGTCTCCCCCAGACTATATGTTTGTCTTCCCCAGACTATATGTTTGTCTCCCCCAGACTATACTGTATGTGTACCTCCTCCAGACTATATGTGTACCTCCCCCAGACTATATGTGTACCTCCTCCAGACTATATGTGTACCTCCCCCAGACTATGTTTGTCTCTCCCAGACTATATGTGTGTCTCCCCCAGACTATATGTGTACCTCCCCCAGACTATATGTGTGTCTCCCCCAGACTATATGTTTGTCTCCCCCAGACTATATGTGTGTCTCCCCCAGACTATATGTTTGTCTCCCCCAGACTATATGTGTACCTCCCCAAGACTATATGTGTACCTCCCCCAGACTATATGTTTGTCTCCCCCAGACTATATGTTTGTCTCCCCCAGACTATATGTTTGTCTCCCCAGACTATATTTGTGTCTCCCCCAGACTATATGTTTGTCTCCCCCAGACTATATGTTTGTCTCCCCCAGACTATATGTGTACCTCCTCCAGACTATATGTGTACCTCCCCCAGACTATATGTTTGTCTCCCCCAGACTATATGTTTGTCTTCCCCAGACTATATGTTTGTCTCCCCCAGACTATATGTGTACCTCCTCCAGACTATATGTGTACCTCCCCCAGACTATATGTTTGTCTCCCCCAAACTATATGTTTGTCTCCCCCAGACTATATGTGTACCTCCTCCTGACTATATGTGTACCTCCCCCAGACTATATGTTTGTCTCCCCCAGACTATATGTTTGTCTTCCCCAGACTATATGTTTGTCTCCCCCAGACTATACTGTATGTGTACCTCCTCCAGACTATATGTGTACCTCCCCCAGACTATATGTGTACCTCCTCCAGACTATATGTGTACCTCCCCCAGACTATGTTTGTCTCTCCCAGACTATATGTGTGTCTCCCCCAGACTATATGTGTACCTCCCCCAGACTATATGTGTGTCTCCCCCAGACTATATGTTTGTCTCCCCCAGACTATATGTGTACCTCCCCCAGACTAAATGTGTGTCTCCCCCAGACTACATGTGTACCTCCCCCAGACTATATGTTTGTATCTCCCAGACTATATGTGTACCTCCCCCAGACTATATGTTTGTCTCCCCCAGACTATATTTGTGTCTCCCCCAGACTATATTTGTGTCTCCCCAAGACTATATGTTTGTCTCCCCCAGACTATATGTAACTTTCCCCAGACTACATGTATATGTATACCTCCCCCAGACTATACATGTGTCTCCCCCAGACTATATGTGTACCTCCCCCAGACTATATGTGTACCTCCCCCAGACTATATGTGTACCTCCCCCAGACTATGTTTGTCTACCCCAGACTACATGTGTACCTCCCCCAGACTATATGTTTGTCTCCCCCAGACTATATGTGTACCTCCCCCAGACTATATGTGTACCTCCCCCAGACTATATGTTTGTCTCCCCCAGACTATATGTGTGTCTCCCCAGACTATATGTTTGTCTCCCCCAGACTATATGTTTGTCTCCCCCAGACTATATTTGTGTCTCCCCCAGACTATATGTTTGTCTCCCCCAGACTATATGTTTGTCTCCCCCAGACTATATGTGTACCTCCTCCAGACTATATGTGTCTCCCCCAGACTATATGTTTGTCTCCCCCAGACTATATGTTTGTCTCCCCCAGACTATATGTGTACCTCCTCCAGACTATATGTGTACCTCCCCCAGACTATATGTTTGTCTCCCCCAGACTATATGTTTGTCTTCCCCAGACTATATGTTTGTCTCCCCCAGACTATATGTGTACCTCCTCCAGACTATATGTGTACCTCCCCCAGACTATATGTTTGTCTCCCCCAAACTATATGTTTGTCTCCCCCAGACTATATGTGTACCTCCTCCAGACTATATGTGTACCTCCCCCAGACTATATGTTTGTCTCCCCCAGACTATATGTTTGTCTTCCCCAGACTATATGTTTGTCTCCCCCAGACTATACTGTATGTGTACCTCCTCCAGACTATATGTGTACCTCCCCCAGACTATATGTGTACCTCCTCCAGACTATATGTGTACCTCCCCCAGACTATGTTTGTCTCTCCCAGACTATATGTGTGTCTCCCCCAGACTATATGTGTACCTCCCCCAGACTATATGTGTGTCTCCCCCAGACTATATGTTTGTCTCCCCCAGACTATATGTGTACCTCCCCCAGACTAAATGTGTGTCTCCCCCAGACTACATGTGTACCTCCCCCAGACTATATGTTTGTATCTCCCAGACTATATGTGTACCTCCCCCAGACTATATGTTTGTCTCCCCCAGACTATATTTGTGTCTCCCCCAGACTATATTTGTGTCTCCCCAAGACTATATGTTTGTCTCCCCCAGACTATATGTAACTTTCCCCAGACTACATGTATATGTATACCTCCCCCAGACTATACATGTGTCTCCCCCAGACTATATGTGTACCTCCCCCAGACTATATGTGTACCTCCCCCAGACTATATGTGTACCTCCCCCAGACTATGTTTGTCTACCCCAGACTACATGTGTACCTCCCCCAGACTATATGTTTGTCTCCCCCAGACTATATGTGTACCTCCCCCAGACTATATGTGTACCTCCCCCAGACTATATGTTTGTCTCCCCCAGACTATATGTTTGTCTCCCCCAGACTATATGTGTACCTCCCCCAGACTATATGTGTACCTCCCCCAGACTATATCTTTGTCTCCCCCAGACTATATGTGTACCTCCCCCAGACTATACATGTGTCTCCCCCAGACTATATGTGTACCTCCCCCAGACTATATGTGTGTCTCCCCCAGACTATGTGTACCTCCCCTAGACTATATGTTTGTCTCCCCCAGACTATATGTGTACCTCCCCCAGACTATATGTTTGTCTCCCCAGACTATATGTGTGTCTCCCCCAGACTATACATGTGTCTCCCCCAGACTATATGTGTACCTCCCCCAGACTATACATGTGTCTCCCCCAGACTATATGTGTACCTCCCCCAGACTATATGTGTACCTCCCCCAGACTATATGTGTACCTCCCCCAGACTATATGTGTACCTCCCCCAGACTATATGTGTACCTCCCCCAGACTATATGTGTGTCTCCCCCAGACTATATGTGTACCTCCCCCAGACTATATGTGTACCTCCCCCAGACTATATGTGTGTCTCCCCCAGACTATATGTGTACCTCCCCCAGACTATATGTGTACCTCCCCCAGACTATATGTGTGTCTCCCCCAGACTATATGTGTGTCTCCTCCAGACTATATGTGTACCTCCCCCAGACTATATGTTTGTATCCCCAAGACTATATGTTTGTCTCCCCCAGACTATATGTGTACCTCCCCCAGACTATATGTGTGTCTCCCCCAGACTATACATGTGTCTCCCCCAGACTATATGTGTACCTCCCCCAGACTATATGTTTGTCTCCCCAGACTATATGTGTGTCTCCCCCAGACTATACATGTGTCTCCCCCAGACTATATGTGTACCTCCCCCAGACTATATGTGTGTCTCCCCCAGACTATATGTGTACCTCCCCCAGACTATATGTGTACCTCCCCCAGACAATATGTTTGTCTCCCCCAGACTATATGTGTACCTCCGCCAGACTATGTTTGTCTCCCCCAGACTATATGTGTACCTCCCCCAGACTATATGTTTGTCTCCCCCAGACTATATGATTGTCTCCCCCAGACTATATGTGTACCTCCCCCAGACTATACATGTGTCTCCCCCAGACTATATGTGTACCTCCCCCAGACTATATGTGTGTCTCCCCCAGACTATACGTGTGTCTCCCCCAGACTATATGTGTACCTCCCCCAGACTATATGTGTACCTCCCCCAGACTATACATGTGTCTCCCCCAGACTATATGTGTACCTCCCCCAGACTATATGTGTACCTCCCCCAGACTATACATGTCTCTCCCCCAGACTACATATGTGTTTCCCCCAGACTATATGTTTGTCTCCCCCAGACTATATGTTTGTCTCCCCCAGACTATATGTTTGTCTCCCCCAGACTATATGTGTACCTCCCCCAGACTATACATGTGTCTCCCCCAGACTATATGTGTACCTCCCCCAGACTATATGTTTGTCTCCCCCAGACTATATGTTTGTCTCCCCCAGACTATATGTGTACCTCCCCCAGACTATATGTGTACCTCCCCCAGACTATACGTGTGTCTCCCCCAGACTATACGTGTGTCTCCCCCAGACTATACGTGTGTCTCCCCCAGACTATAAGTGTTCCTCCCCCAGACTATACGTGTACCTCCCCCAGACTATACGTGTACCTCCCCCAGACTATATGTTTGTCTCCCCCAGACTATATGTGTACCTCCCCCAGACTATATGTTTGTCTCCCCCAGACTATACATGTGTGTCTCCCCCAGACTATACCTGTGTCTCCCCCAGACTATACGTTTTTCTCCCCCAGACTATACGTGTACCTCTCCCAGACTATATGTTTGTCTCCCCCAGACTATATGTGTACCTCCCCCAGACTATATGTGTGTCTCCCCCAGACTACATATGTGTTTCCCCCAGACTACATATGTTCCTCCCGACCGACAGACTATTTGTGTGGTATCCCCTGACAATATGTGTGTAGCTTTATGTTCTATTCTCCCTGACGATTTGTGTCTCCCCCAGACTACATGTGTACCTCCCCCAGACTATATGTTTGTCTCCCCCAGACTATATGTGTACCTCCCCCAGACTATATGTGTACCTCCCCCAGACTATATGTTTGTCTCCCCCAGACTATATGTTTGTCTCCCCCAGACTATATGTGTACCTCCCCCAGACTATATGTGTACCTCCCCCAGACTATATCTTTGTCTCCCCCAGACTATATGTGTACCTCCCCCAGACTATACATGTGTCTCCCCCAGACTATATGTGTACCTCCCCCAGACTATATGTGTGTCTCCCCCAGACTATGTGTACCTCCCCTAGACTATATGTTTGTCTCCCCCAGACTATATGTGTACCTCCCCCAGACTATATGTTTGTCTCCCCAGACTATATGTGTGTCTCCCCCAGACTATACATGTGTCTCCCCCAGACTATATGTGTACCTCCCCCAGACTATACATGTGTCTCCCCCAGACTATATGTGTACCTCCCCCAGACTATATGTGTACCTCCCCCAGACTATATGTGTACCTCCCCCAGACTATATGTGTACCTCCCCCAGACTATATGTGTACCTCCCCCAGACTATATGTGTGTCTCCCCCAGACTATATGTGTACCTCCCCCAGACTATATGTGTACCTCCCCCAGACTATATGTGTGTCTCCCCCAGACTATATGTGTACCTCCCCCAGACTATATGTGTACCTCCCCCAGACTATATGTGTGTCTCCCCCAGACTATATGTGTGTCTCCTCCAGACTATATGTGTACCTCCCCCAGACTATATGTTTGTATCCCCAAGACTATATGTTTGTCTCCCCCAGACTATATGTGTACCTCCCCCAGACTATATGTGTGTCTCCCCCAGACTATACATGTGTCTCCCCCAGACTATATGTGTACCTCCCCCAGACTATATGTTTGTCTCCCCAGACTATATGTGTGTCTCCCCCAGACTATACATGTGTCTCCCCCAGACTATATGTGTACCTCCCCCAGACTATATGTGTGTCTCCCCCAGACTATATGTGTACCTCCCCCAGACTATATGTGTACCTCCCCCAGACAATATGTTTGTCTCCCCCAGACTATATGTGTACCTCCGCCAGACTATGTTTGTCTCCCCCAGACTATATGTGTACCTCCCCCAGACTATATGTTTGTCTCCCCCAGACTATATGATTGTCTCCCCCAGACTATATGTGTACCTCCCCCAGACTATACATGTGTCTCCCCCAGACTATATGTGTACCTCCCCCAGACTATATGTGTGTCTCCCCCAGACTATACGTGTGTCTCCCCCAGACTATATGTGTACCTCCCCCAGACTATATGTGTACCTCCCCCAGACTATACATGTGTCTCCCCCAGACTATATGTGTACCTCCCCCAGACTATATGTGTACCTCCCCCAGACTATACATGTCTCTCCCCCAGACTACATATGTGTTTCCCCCAGACTATATGTTTGTCTCCCCCAGACTATATGTTTGTCTCCCCCAGACTATATGTTTGTCTCCCCCAGACTATATGTGTACCTCCCCCAGACTATACATGTGTCTCCCCCAGACTATATGTGTACCTCCCCCAGACTATATGTTTGTCTCCCCCAGACTATATGTTTGTCTCCCCCAGACTATATGTGTACCTCCCCCAGACTATATGTGTACCTCCCCCAGACTATACGTGTGTCTCCCCCAGACTATACGTGTGTCTCCCCCAGACTATACGTGTGTCTCCCCCAGACTATAAGTGTTCCTCCCCCAGACTATACGTGTACCTCCCCCAGACTATACGTGTACCTCCCCCAGACTATATGTTTGTCTCCCCCAGACTATATGTGTACCTCCCCCAGACTATATGTTTGTCTCCCCCAGACTATACATGTGTGTCTCCCCCAGACTATACCTGTGTCTCCCCCAGACTATACGTTTTTCTCCCCCAGACTATACGTGTACCTCTCCCAGACTATATGTTTGTCTCCCCCAGACTATATGTGTACCTCCCCCAGACTATATGTGTGTCTCCCCCAGACTACATATGTGTTTCCCCCAGACTACATATGTTCCTCCCGACCGACAGACTATTTGTGTGGTATCCCCTGACAATATGTGTGTAGCTTTATGTTCTATTCTCCCTGACGATTTGTGTCTCCCCCAGACTATATGTGTGTCTACTCTAGATATTATTGACAGGTCATCCAGGCTATTTGTGTGTCTATCCCAGACTATGTGTGGTTCTCCCACACTACATGTGAGGCACTCCCAGTTTGTGTTACTCCCTCTGACTATTTCTGCTCTCCTTATTATAGTGGTATAAATCAGCCCTCGTATTCTGTTATAAACTATAGGCAGTTGACCAGTTTTGTTCTTTTCAGGTGTATAGAGGAGGCGGTCAGTCTGTACCCAGGACGAGTGTCTGTAGATGTCATCTTCGGTCGACCCGGCCAAACCCTTGACAGCTGGATCACAGAGATACATCAAGTAAGACTCGGATAAGAAACACCAACAATGGTCAGATTGATCTTATAGTTCTGGGGCCAGTTGTTCAAAGGTCTATTAAAAGTTAATGGAGGTTTAATTTAATGGACCTTTGAACAAACGGCCCTTGATGTCTGGTAGAATTTTTGTTTGTGTTAGGTTTATTAAGTCATACCGTGATTTCTTGTTATATACAATGTACTGCATAAAAACAAGTTCTAATCTTCGAACATGGACAGAGCACCAAATATTCAGACGGAATACCAGATCACTGTACAATGGTACTCCATCTAGAACACCATAATTTTCATCTTAATATATACCCTGTATATAATATATTATGTAGATGTCCAGCTTAACGTATTTACTATCAAATGTTAAATTTTCAATTACCCGTGGTAAATCAATCAACCATTGATAATCATGTCTTATAGGGCATGTTTTACCTGATTGTAACAGATAAGAACTGAAAGTGGCATATCACAATGTATATATATATATATATATATACACGAGACATTTTTGTGCATTAAAAAATGGCTATTGAAGCTAAAAGATATTAACAACTAGAATAAGCTCGGCATACTAGGAATGATTATGTACTATATTGCATGAATTATTTATATAAATGTGTAGAAAGAGTGCTGTTTTCAAGGTTCAACCTTAAAAATGCATACAACAAATGAAAATGAAGTTCAATACTGTAATATTTGTTTAGTTGGGGCACCCACAAAATTTGTACTAAGAAACTATCTGAATAGCTTAAAACCATAGAAAATATATACCCACAAATACCATACAGCCAGTTATTTTCATGGGTCAAACATTTTGCGATTTTCACTTAAAACAAAAGATTTAAATTTTAACAAATTAAAATTTTGTGATCTGGTTTTTACAGGATATCTAATTTTCACTAATATTGCTCCCAGTATCAAATTACAAACTATTTAGCATGTGACTGTTGATATAATATATCACAACCAGTAAGAAAGCTCTCAAACACCAGCATGTTTCAGCGAGATAAGATAACAATAGATGTTTATAAATGCAAGTATTCTGTATAACCAATGTATTTCTGTTATACCACAAACAAATCAACTGTCATGTAGCATATAATCTATTCTGAGCCATTATAATTGTGGAAATAACTTTGGATGATTGGATGTGACCGAGTTGGCTGATGATGACAGTCTTAATCACTGTTTATTTCACGGATAATATTTACCTGTGTCTTACTATTTCATGGATTATATTTTCGCAACCACTTTGATGGCCCGCTAAATAGCAAAAATATCCCTGCAAAATGACCAGCGATACAGTATTTCTCATCATGCATTATTCATCATCCATAATTTCTGTACCTGTCTTAATCTACAAAGTGAAAGTGTATGGTTGAACTTCAAACAGTTCATATAAACTATTAACAATATAAGATCTGTTTCAGGTGTTGTCTATATGTGACCAGCACATCTCTCTATACCAGCTGACACTAGAAAGGGGCACACAACTCTTCAAGTGGGTCCAAAGTGGACTTATTGTAAGTCTCTATCATTTCCCACAGTATCATCTCACCTGAGTGATACATCAGATCTTTTCATGCATTTCAAATATGAACATTTCCTAAGCGGAATACTTTCCTGGTAGTTACAGTAGATAAAATTTACACAAGTGTACAGGTTCAGGAATATAATAAACTTATTTATCACATAATCATTCTGTTATATAGTGGATTCGCCTTTGTAATATTTTTACTAGTAGTGTAACGATTCATCGATGCATTAGATTGCATAGTGGTGCATCAATGCATCGTCTATCCTTGATTTGTATCGCGATACATGAAAATTTGTAGTCATCTCCCTTGACCAACATTAGCTTACGTTTTGTAGTAACTAGGCCATTCCAGTGGCTTATAAAGCTGCCTGTTAGAGTTCTTTCAAATCCAATTTATCTAAATTCTAGAACGCTTTGTGGGAAACGGACAAAACTTACGTTGTTTTTTTAACAAATGTAGACAAAGACTAATATTCCGGAAATACCACAAACAAAACATGGCTACTGTACGATCCAGGTATTCATATCATCTTATAGAGGACTTCCACAATGATCATGTCAGGGTATCGGGCCGACCATCACTGCGCCATTGAAAAGTTCTTTTTTAACAAAGCTGGTGTGGCGCAGCTGTATAAGCTGCAGGTATTTCTGGCTAGGCGATTGGGTGCCGTAGATCGTGAGTTCGAGGCCCGGTCAGGGCACAAGTCAAAAAGTTGTCTTTCTTCGTCACTTGTGTTACTATGTTATTAATCTAAAATATATAGAATATATATACAACTGTTTATTATGCCCCATGTGTTCTTATTTATGACTTAATTTGCTTCCTGGTATCAAAACACTTTTGACCTTTTCTTCTTCCCTTTTTTGTCCGACCTACTTTTCCTTACTAAATGTCCCATTTAGGTACTTCTGATAAGCCTATCATTATAATAATCTGATTTGGTGGAGTGTCATGCTGCATTGTTGATGTCATGACATTTCTGTCCAATGACACTTTGATGTAGCCAGTCAGTGTCTTTTTGTCTCTGGACTGTTTTCTTCATATGATATTAGATGCTGAAAATTAAGATGCAAAACCATAAACAATTACTCTGTTCGCATTTATGAGAAATTCTACAACATGATTCATCATCTTCATACAGGAGTTGCCAGAAGAAGACATGATGGCAGACATGTACCTGGAAGCAGTGGAAGTGAGTCTCTTGGTTGTTACATTTTTGTATCTCCCCTGATCTTATATCTTAAAATTGTTATAAGTACCTCGATCATATATATGCAGAAATAAACGTTGGAGCTGTCACAATACTGGAATACATGAAAGTCAACAAAGATAATTATTTTTTCTTAGTGTATGTAACTTAGTTCATGAAATAGTCAAAGAAGACAGAGAGCTGAGTTACCTCCCCTGATTGTTAAATTTGAAAAGGCAAACAACTGAGTTATCTCCCTTGCTTGTAGTTTTTTGAAGCAGTATTGAAATATGAATTGATGAAGATATACATTAGAGGTCATTTTCTGTTAATAACCCCACATAAATAGTATGCATATCATATGTTTTGGGCAGGCATCCATCCCTCGATCTCAGTCTCAGGAGCATATCTCACCATGTCCATCTGGTCATGTCCTTCATTTGACCTATGATTTGTGATTAGGAAATATAGCTTTCCCCAGCATGTATCAGCCACTGTATCATCAGTGACTGCAGAAGATTGTTCCCTTAATGTTCTACAACACTGAAATGTTACAGCTTGGATTTGTATTGAAGTAAACATATAGAGTCATATACAACATAAAAATGTCATATACAACATACAAAGTCATATACAACATACAATGTCATATACAACAAACAACATCATATACAACATACAAAGTCATATACATGTACAACATACAATGTCATATACAACATACAATGTCATATACAACATACAACGTCATATACAACATACAAAGTCATATACAACATACAAAGTCATATACAACATACAAAGTCATATACAATATACGTCATATTCAATATACAATGTCATAAACAATATACAATGTCATAAATAATATACAACGTCATACACAACATACAAAGTCATATATAACATAAAAAGTCATATACAACATACAAAGTCATATACAATATACGTCATATTCAATATACAACGTCATAAACAATATACAACGTCATAAACAACATACAAAGTCATATATAACATAAAAAGTCATATACAACATACAAAGTCATATACAACATACAAAGTCACAAATAACATACAAAGTCATATACAACATACAAAGTCATATACATCATACAAAGTCATATACAACAAACAAAGTCATAAACAACATACAATTTACATGATTCAACTCTTTCAATTATCTAATAGAGTGCAGCAGGGCTGATATTTACATCCATTGTGTACATGTGATAACTGGTGTCAATGAATGTAAGTGAGGTTTATAAGTTGTTGTTTTTTGTTTTTTTTAAATAACATATATGTATTGTTATTTAATAATGATCTGATAATTTATATTTCAGATTTTGGAAAAACATGGGTTTGAACAGTATGAAGTATCTAACTTTGCTAAGAATGTAAGTATTGTGGTCTTCAGTCAGTTATAATTTAGATGAGGAATCAGAAGTTTTAGAATATTTTAGAATAACATTGGATAATTTCATTGATGAGATAATATTGCATTATAACCATGTGAAATATTACATAGTTTTCCTGCCTACAGGAATTTGGTAAAAATTCTAACTCATGATCATATATTTTGTAATACATATAAATATATGTATAACTGTGTAATATGTTTGGACAGTGCATTGATAAATTAAGTCAAGTCCCTGTGATCCTAGCCTGTGCTACCCATTAAAGGTCAATAATTGATTGTTAGGTATTACTTATTGTGTACATTTGTATATACCCATCATACATGTTTGTATGTAACACAATATGATGTCAGTGATACAACCTATATATCAACATACAGACATTTTAAAAATAAATATTTTAGGGTGCAAGGAGTGACCACAACACAGCCTACTGGACAGGACAGCAATATATAGGAGTGGGACCAGGTAATATAGTTACTGTTGTGGGACCAGGTAATATAGTTACTGTTGTGGGACAAGGTAATATAGTTACTGTTGTGGGACCAGATAATATAGTTACTGTTGTTGGACCAGGTAATATAGTTACGGTTGTGGGACCAGGTAATATAGTAACTGTTGTGGGACCAGGTAATATAGTAACTGTTGTGGGGCCAGGTAATATAGTTACTGTTGTGGGACCAGGTAATATAGTTACTGTTGTGGGACCAGGTAATATAGTTACTGTTGTGGGACCAGGTAATATAGTTACTGTTGTGGGACCAGGTAATATAGTTACTGTTGTGGGACCAGGTAATATAGTAACTGTTGTGGGACCAGGTAATATAGTAACTGTTGTGGGACCAGGTAATATAGTAACTGTTGTGGGACCAGGTAATATAGTTACTGTTGTGGGGCCAGGTAATATAGTTACTGTTGTGGGACCAGGTAATATAGTAACTGTTGTGGGACCAGGTAATATAGTTATTGTTGTGGGACCAGGTAATATAGTAACTGTTGTGGGACCAGGTAATATAGTTACTGTTGTGGGACCAGATAATATAGTTATTGTTGTGGGACCAGGTAATATAGTTACTGTTGTGGGGCCAGATAATATAGTTACTGTTGTGGGACCAGGTAATATAGTAACTGTTGTGGGACCAGGTAATATAGTAACTGTTGTGGGACCAGGTAATATAGTTACTGTTGTGGGACCAGGTAATATAGTAACTGTTGTGGGACCAGGTAATATAGTTATTGTTGTGGGGCCAGGTAATATAGTAACTGTTGTGGGACCAGGTAATATAGTAACTGTTGTGGGACCAGGTAATATAGTTACGGTTGTGGGACCAGGTAATATAGTTACTGTTGTGGGACCAGATAATATAGTTATGGTTGTGGGACCAGGTAATATAGTTACTGTTGTGGGGCCAGTTAATATAGTTACTGTTGTGGGACCAGGTAATATATTTACTGTTGTGGGACCAGGTAATATAGTTACTGTTGTGGGACCAGGTAATATAGTTATTGTTGTGGGGCCAGGTAATATAGTTATTGTTGTGGGACCAGGTAATATAGTAACTGTTGTGGGACCAGGTAATATAGTAACTGATGTGGGACCAGGTAATATAGTTACTGTTGTGGGGCCAGGTAATATAGTTACTGTTGTGGGACCAGGTAATATAGTTATGGTTGTTGGACCAGGTAATATAGTAACTGTTGTGGGACCAGGTAATATAGTTACTGTTGTGGGACCAGGTAATATAGTTACTGTTGTGGGGCCAGGTAATATAGTTACTGTTGTGGGGCCAGGTAATAAAGTTACTGTTGTGGGACCAGGTAATATAGTTACTGTTGTGGGACCAGGTAATATAGTTACTGTTGTGGGACCAGGTAATATAGTTATTGTTGTGGGGCCAGGTAATATAGTTACTGTTGTGGGACCAGATATAGGATTTTATAGGTAGAGGTGTGGGGTCAGGTATAGGATTATATAGGTACATGTGTGAGGCCAGGTATAGGATTATATAGGTACAGGTGTGAGGTCAGGTATAGGATTATATAGGTACAGGTGTGGGGTCAGGTATAGGATTATATAGGTACAGGTGTGGGGTCAGGTACAGGTGTGGGGTCAGGTACAGGTGTGAGGTCAGGTATATGATTATATAGGTACAGGTGTGAGGTCAGGTATAGGATTATATAGGTACATGTGTGAGGCCAGGTATAGTAGTATATAGGTAAAAGTGTGAAGCCAGGTAAAGGATTATATAGGTACAGGTGTGGGTTAGGTATAGGATTATATAGATAAAAGTGTGAAGCCAGGTAAAGGATTATATAGGTACAGGTGTGGGTCAGGTATAGGATAATATAGGTACAGGTGTGGGGTCAGGTATAGTATTATATAGGTACAGGTGTGGGGTCAGGTATAGGATTATATAGGTACAGGTGTGAGGTCAGGTATATGATTATATAGGTACATGTGTGAGGCCAGGTATATGATTATATAGGTACAGGTGTGGTACATGGTTTAGGATTATATAGGTGAGGGGTGGTACATGTTTTAGGATTATATAGGTGAGGGTTGGTACATGTTTTAGGATTATATACGCGAGGGGTGGTACATGGTTTAGGATTATATAAGCGAGGGGTAGTACACGGTTTAGGATTATATAGCTGAGGGGTGGTACATGGTTTAGGTTTATATAGGTGAGGGGTGGTACACGGTTTAGGATTATATAGGTATTTGTGTGGGATTGAACCAGTAAATTGATATCCTTTGTTACACTACTCTCTACTTTACAAAGTCCTCTGAAGACAATCATGACCCAGTTTCTTTAGCTTCAAGGAATCCCCTTAATCTCTTATAGCTTACACTTGACTGGTCAATGGCACCAAATCTGTAACAGGAAGGAGTAGTGAAAATGTCAGTAGGGGGGCTTGAACTAGCGACATCTCACTGTCTTAATTAGCAGATGTTATACCACCAAGATGAAGGGAAATCCCAATTAGCCTTAGCTAGTAAGGCTAGTGATAAAATATATTTTTTTGGTTTAAAAAGGATTGAGCAACAGGCTTTTCCTATATAAGAAGGGTTTACTGCACTCTCCACTTTCAATAATTGTCCATCATGTGTCATGAAACCTGTACAGGTTTCTTGGTTCATTACTTGTTAATTCTTTTCCTGTAACCACTGGGCCTCAAGGGACTTTAGTCCTTAAGTTATAACATGTTCATGGTCTAGAGGTATCGCCTGTCTTACGTTTGTTTTTTATAGGAGCCCATGGTCGGTTTGTCCCACGGGGGTTGGGGCAACGTACGAGAGAAGCACGGATACAAACCCTTGAGCCCATTCCCTGGATGTTTGAAGTAGAGAGAGATGGCCATGCCACACGTAGGATTGTGGAACAGACAGACAAAGATATGTAAGTTAAACTAATATATTGGTCAGACCATCATCAGCGTAAGTTTTAAATGGTTTCTGATCATTTAGATTGGATGTTGATTTAACTCTGAGGAGAAATTAGTGCTTTTGTATTTACAGATGTAGTTCAGTTTCATATTTTACTCTGAAGGCCAATTTTCCAGCATCTAGGCAATTCTAGCTCAAAATGGCTGATAAGGTTTTAACATTTGTTCTTGACTGTTATTAATACATAAGGAGAGTTGAACGCAAATTCAAATCTTTCACAATTATTTGTACAAAAAGAACACCTTTGGATGATGACCAAGCTACCAGTTACCAATATGTGAGTCTTGTCCATAACTCTTGATACAAATGTAGCTCATCATTTGCCAATTTAAAGTCATTTCTAGTCAGTGTTCACAAAATTATGTATTCATGAATATGTCAGAAAAGGAAATAAAGTACATTTTGTATTTGTAAAATCTAAGTGATTTACAGTATTGCTACAACAACGCTGTTTACTTCATGAAACCAATAAAGTAACTTAAGATTATAAATGTTCTTCAAATATTAATAATGTTTAGGCTTAAAAGTTAGTTCTCTAGTATTTGTTTAAAGTGATATGTGTAATAACCCTTGTCAAACTCTTGTTTACAATATTCAGCTTGTCATCAATTCATATATACTATAGACCCTTATGATTACCACGTCACTGATGCAAGCAGAAACACCAAAGATCATAATTTTCAATTTCCATATGATCAATTACTGGATGGCTTATCTATTTGAAATAAAAAAAAAAATATTTTGTATGAAATTCGAAAACTGTATTGTACCACTCTATAACAAATGTTTTTTGATTTTTATTAAATTTTCAGCTTGAAAGAATTAGTTGCTGTGGGCCTTAGAACAAAGGAGGGAGTAACACATATGGTAAATCAGTTTAAAATGACTCGTATTACATTTATTGTCAACACAGAGGCTGGAGATGATTTTAAAGGCCGAGGCATGAGATGGCTGCCATTTGGTTTGTTTTTGTTTAACGTCCTATTAGCCGCCAGGGTCATTTAAGGATGTGCCAGGTTTTGGAGGTGGAGGAAAGCCGGAGTACCCGGAGAAAAACCACCGGCCTACGGTCAGTACCTGGCAACTGCCCCACGTAGGTTTCGAACTCGCAACCCAGAGGTGGAGGGCTAGTGATAAAGTGTCGGGACACCTTAACCACTTGTCCACCGCGGCCCCAGATGGCTGCCAACCATACAATCATCCGAAATACCATGAAATTCTAATACTTATGTAGACAATTCTGATCCATTCAATTTTCTGATTGTTTGTAGAATATATGTTATATGTTAATGGCTTGATTGGTGTTTCTGTTTTAACTATAAGTATAGTGTCTATGACTAAGCATGGTTGATATCTTCTCCATTTCTACTAGTCATCATTCATCTCAATTAATATCGTTTGGCTCGTGTTTCAGAGTTGGAACCTAAGGTGCCCAGATCATACACTCTGGTCAGTTTTTCAAGGACCGACAATTGCGTCGCTGATCAACACCCAATTCATAATCCTTGACAATAGGTAAATATATTACGTGTGTCTGCTGTGTAAACTGTATATGTCTCCTTATACGAGGTATATCTCCTTAAACTGTATATGTCTCCTTACATTGTGTATGTCTCCTTAAACTGTATATGTCTCCTTACACGATGTATCTCTCCTTAAACTGTATATGTCTCCTTATACGATGTATCTCTCCTTAAACTGTATATTTCTCCTTATACAAGGTCTATCTCCTTAAACTGTGTATGTCTCCTTATTCGATGTATCTCTCCTTAAAGTGTATATGTCTCCTTATACCAGGTATCTCTCCTTAAACTGTATATGTCTCCTTATACTGTGTATGTCTCCTTATATGAGGTATCTCTCCTTAAACTGTATATGTCTCCTTATACCAGGTATCTCTCCTTAAACTGTATATGTCTCCTTATATGATGTATCTCTCCTTAAACTGTATATGTCTCCTTACACGAAGTATCTCTCCTTACACTGTATATGTCTCCTTATACCAGGTATCTCTCCTTAAACTGTATATGTCTCCTTACATTGTGTATCTCTCCTTAAACTGTATATGTCTCCTTACACGATGTATCTCTCCTTAAACTGTATATGTCTCCTTACATTGTGTATGTCTCCTTAAACTGTATATGTCTCCTTATACGATGTATCTCTCCATAAAATGTATATATCTCCTTACATTGTGTATGTCTCCTTACATGATGTATCTCTCCTTTAACTGTATATATCTCCTTACATTGTGTATGTCTCCTTATATGATGTATCTCTCCTTAAACTGTATATGTCTCCTTACATGATGTATCTCTCCATAAACTCTATATGTCTCCTTACATTGTGTATGTCTCCTTACACTGTATATGTCTCCTTACACAAAGTATCTCTCCTTAAACTGTATATGTCTCCTTACATGATGTATCTCTCCATAAACTCTATATGTCTCCTTACATTGTGTATGTCTCCTTACACTGTATATGTCTCCTTACACGAAGTATCTCTCCTTAAACTGTATATGTCTCCGTACACGAAGTATCTCTCCTTAAACTGTATATGTCTGCTTACACGAAGTATCTCTCCTTAAACTGTATATGTCTCCATACACGAAGTATCTCTCCTTAAACTGTATATGTCTCCTTACACGATGTATTTCTCTTTAAACTGTATATGTCTCCGTACACGAAGTATCTCTCCTTAAACTGTATATGTCTCCGTACACGAAGTATTTCTCCTTAAACTGTATATGTCTCCTTACACGATGTATTTCTCTTTAAACTGTATATGTCTCCGTACACGAAGTATCTCTCCTTAAACTGTATATGTCTCCTTACATTGTGTATGTCTCCTTAAACTGTATATGTCTCCTTACATTGTGTATGTCTCCTTAAACTGTATATGTCTCCTTACATGATGTATCTCTCCTTAAACTGTATATGTCTCCTTACAGGATGTATCTCTCCTTAAACTGTATATGTCTCCTTACACGATGCATCTCTCCTTAAATGGGCTTTTTTATAAGCTGTACGAGCTCGGTATACGCGGTCAACTTTGGAAAGTAATCTACAACTCTTATATGGATACAAAAGTATGCGTCCGAATTAAGGGAGAACTAAGTAACTATGTACAGGTGACGCGCGGGGTCGGCCAAGGAAAAGTTCTCAGCGCGTTTATGTTTAAATTGTATATTGATGGATTGCTAAATACCCTAGTTGAAACAAACTGTGGCATAAATCTAATGGACAGACATATTCCCGGTATTCTTCTTGCGGACGACACTTGTCTGATATCATCTACTAAAAGTGGCCTACAAACTCTAATAGACGCGTCAAGGATATATGCCTTCAAATGGCAATTAAAATATAACGCCGACAAAAGTGCTATTGTTGCTTTTAATAGTAGAAACCAATCTGGAAAACATGAATTCTATATGGGGGAAAATAAAATAGTGTCAAATGACAGTGTAGTATATGCAGGAACAATTATCGCAAATAAAAATATGGTAAATAAAGCCATTGACAGATCTTGTCGGAAGCTTCAGAGATCGTTTCACTCTCTTTGAGATGTAGGTCTCCGGTTTGGAGAAATTACTCCTATAGCGTCATCTGTTATATGGAAACGCGTCATAGTACCTACCGGAATGTATGCGTGTGAAATATGGGGAAAAGTGCCGGGGAGGAGTCTAGACAAACTCGAGGTAACGCAAAGAAAGAGCTGCAGAATCCTGCAGGGGTTTGATAGAAATTCACCCTCAGATAGTACCATCGAAACTCTCGGGATTTGTCGTCTCTCATACTACATCGATAAGTATAGACTATTGTTTTTTGGAAGACTGTGCTTGACTCAACTAACAAAAATACACAAGCATTTATTTAATTTTAACATAGGAATATACCTCATGTTCGGATTATCAGAATGTACCGATATTTTTCGGACATTAATCTCCACTATCTACGAATATGGTCTTGAAGACTTCTTGGATAGTTTTATAAGATACGGATGTTTCCCTACAAAAACCGCCTGGAAATATACAGTAAATAAAGCGATTTTAGAGACGTCTGAGCTTAAATGGAAAGAACGCGTAGCAAGACGATCAGAACTGACGCGATTCAGAAATATTCACCAACGTATCGCTCCACACAGACTGTGGTTCTTGTGCCTCGATATAAGCAACATGTGTCGGGAATTTGGATTCCTCGTCAAACTTGGAAGTCTACCTTTAACAAACTGTATATGTGACTCGTGTAAACAAAATGTCGACGACATTGTTAAACATTTATTAATAGACTGCCGTGTATATTTTGAGGAAAGAGACATCCTACAAACTTCAATAGTGAATGTACTTCCGGTTATTCAGAGTGTCAGTATTTTAAATGATGATGAAAAACTTGTAAACTTTCTTCTTGGAGGAGATAATGATACGCTTGATATCAGTCCTGAGAATTGGAAACTGTTGATGATCGAGTCTGCAAAGACATTCTTTCTAATGAAATCAGCTCTTGTACATTGGCTATCCCGCCTGTAGTGTTCTATCATAAGATTGACGAACTGTGTTGAACAATAATCAGCTCATATGACTTCGGCGAATTTCAGTCCATGTACTGAGTTTCAATATTAATTCAATACATACATAATATCAAATTAATGTCTATTTAATCAATGTACATACGTTCTCATTTTCATATTTTCAATATTGTCGAATTGATCTTCACACGTTGGAGGAAATAAAGATATTCAATTCAATTCAATTCAATTCTCCTTAAACTGTATATGTCTCCTTACATTGTGTATGTCTCCTTAAACTGTATATGTCTCCTTACATTGTGTATGTCTCCTTAAACTGTATATGTCTCCTTACACGAAGTATCTCTCCTTAAACTGTATATGTCTGCTTACATGATGTATCTCTCCATAAACTGTATATGTCTCCTTACATGATGTATCTCTCCTTAAACTGTATATGTCTCCTTACACGAAGTATCTCTCCTTAAACTGTGTATGTCTCCTTACACGATGCATCTCTCCTTAAACTGTATATGTCTCCTTACACGATGTATCTCTCCTTAAACTGTATATGTCTCCTTACACGATGTATTTCTCCTTAAACTGTATATGTCTCCGTACACGAAGTATCTCTCCTTAAACTGTATATGTCTCCTTACACGATGTATCTCTCCTTAAACTGTATATGTCTCCTTACACGAAGTGTCTCTCCTTACACTGTGTATGTCTCCTTACATGATGTATCTCTCCTTAAACTGTATATGTCTCCTTACATTGTGTATCTCTCTTTAAACTGTATATGTCTCCTTACACGAAATATCTCTCCTTAAACTGTGTATGTCTCCTTACACGATGCATCTCTCCTTAAACTGTATATGTCTCCTTACACGATGTATCTCTCCTTAAACTGTATATGTCTCCTTACACGATGTATTTCTCCTTAAACTGTATATGTCTCCTTACACGATGTATTTCTCCTTAAACTGTATATGTCTCCTTAAACGAAGTATTTCTCCTTAAACTGTATATGTCTCCTTACACGATGTATCTCTCCTTAAACTGTATATGTCTCCTTATATTGTGTATCTCTCCATAAACTGTATATGTCTGCTAACACGAAGTATCTCTCCTTAAACTGTGTATGTCTCCTTATATTGTGTATGTATCCTTACACTGTGTATGTCACCTTTCACTGTGTATGTCTCCTTACACTGTGTATGTCACCTTTCACTGTGTATGTCTCCTTACACTGTGTATGTCTCCTTACACTGTGTATGTCACCTTATACAATGTATGTCTCCTAACACTGTGTATGTCTACTGTATTCACTGTGTACGTCTGCTGTATACACTGTGTATGTCTACTGTATACACTGTTTGTCTACTGTATACACTGTCTACTGTATACACTGTCTACTGTATACACTGTGTATGTCTACTGTATACACTGTCTACTGTATACACTGTGTCTGCTGTATACACTGTGTATGTCTACTGTATACACTGTGTATGTCTACTGTATACACTGTGTCTGCTGTATACACTGTGTATGTCTACTGTATACACTGTGTGTCTACTGTATACACTGTGTATGTCTACTGTATACACTGTATGTCTACTGTATACACTGTGTATGTCTACTGTATACACTGTGTATGTCTACTGTATACACTGTGTGTCTACTGTAGACACTGTGTGTCTACAGTATATACTGTGTATGTCTACTGTATACACTGTGTATGTCTACTGTATACACTGTGTGTCTACTGTATACACTGTGTATGTCTACTGTATACACTGTGTATGTCTACTGTATACACTGTGTATGTCTACTGTATACACTGTGTGTCTACTGTATACACTGTGTATTTCTACTGTATATACTGTGTATGTCTACTGTATACACTGTGTATACACGTTTCTACTGTATACACTGTATGTCTACTGTATACACTGTGTATGTCTACTGTATACACTGTGTATGTCTACTGTATACACTGTGTCTACGTATACTGTGTATCTACTGTATACACGTGTGTGTCTACTGTGTACTGACACTGTGTAGTCTACGTGTATACACGTGTGTACTGTATAACTGTGTCTACTGTATACACTGTTGTATGTCTACTGTATTATACACTTGTATGTCTACTGTTACACTGTTTGTCTACGTATAACTGTAGTCTACTGTTACATGTGTATGTCTTTACTGCTATACACTGTATGGTCTACTGTATACACGTGTATGTCTACTGTATACACATGTGTATGTCTACTGTATACACTGTGTATGTGTACTGTGTATATCTGTGTATGTCTACTGGTAGTACACTGTGTATGTCTACTGTATCACGTGTATGTCTACTGTTACACTGTGTATGTCTACTGTATATCACTGTGTTATGTCTACTGTATACACTGTGTATGCTACTGTATACACTGTGTATGTCTACTGTATACACTGTGTATGTCTACTGTATACACTGTGTATGTCCTACTGTGATACACTGTTGTATGTCTAGCTGTATACCACTGTGGCTACTGTATACACTGTGTATGTCTACTGTATACACTGTGGTATGTCTACTGTATACACTGTGTATGTCTACTGTATACACTGTGTTGTCTACTGTATACCACTGTGTATGTCTACTGTATACACTGTGTATGTCTACTGTATACACTGTATGTCTACTGTATACACTGTGTATGTCTACTGTATACACTGTGTATGTCTACTGTATACACTGTGTATGTCTACTGTATACACTGTATGTCTACTGTATACACTGTATGTCTCGTACGTATACACTGTGTTGTCTACTGTATACACGTGTATGTCTACTGTATACACTGTGTATGTCTACTGTAGACACTGTGTCATGTCTACTGTATACACTATGTATGTCTACTGTATACACTGTTGTGTCTACTGTATACACTGTGTACTGTCTACTGTTACACTGTGTATGTCTACTGTATACACTGTGTGTCTACTGTATACACTGTGTATCTACTGTATACACTGTGTATTGTCTACTGTATACACTGTGTATGTCCTACTGTAATACACTGTTGTATCGCTACTGTCATACACTGTGTGGTCTACTGTAGACACTGTTATCTGTCTACTGTATACACTGGTATGTCTACTGTATCCAATGTGTATGTATACGGCTATACACTGTGTATGTCTACTGTATACACTGTGTATGTCTACTGTATACACTGTGTGTCTACTGTATACACTGTGTATGTCTACTGTATACACTGTTTGTGTCTACTGTATACACTGTGTGTCTAATGTATACACTGTATGTCTACTGTATACACTGTGTGTCTAATGTATACACTGTGTATGTCTACTGTTTACACTGTCTACTGTATACACTGTGTCTAATGTATACACTGTATGTCTACTGTATACACTGTATGTCTACTGTATACACTGTGTATGTCTGCTGTATACACTGTGTCTACTGTATACACTGTATGTCTGCTGTATACACTGTCTACTGTATACACTGTGTATGTCTACTGTATACACTGTCTACTGTATACACTGTATGTCTACTGTATACACTGTGTATGTCTACTGTTTACACTGTCTACTGTATACACTGTATGTCTACTGTATACACTGTCTACTGTATACACTGTGTATGTCTACTGTATACACTGTGTGTCTACTGTATACAATGTCTACTGTATACGCTGTATGTCTACTGTATACATTGTTTGTCTACTGTATACACTGTGTGTCTACTGTATACACTGTGTATGTCTACTGTATACACTGTGTATGTCTACTGTATACACTGTGTATGTCTACTGTATACACTGTGTATGTCTACTGTTTACACTGTATGTCTACTGTATACACTGTGTGTCTACTGTATACACTGTCTACTGTATACACTGTGTATGTCTACTGTATACACTGTGTATGTCTACTGTATACACTGTGTATGTCTACTGTATACACTGTGTATGTCTACTGTATACACTGTGTATGTCTACTGTATACACTGTGTGTGTCTACTGTATACACTGTGTATGTCTACTGTATACACTGTGTATGTCTAACTGTAATACACTGTGTATGTCTACTGTATACACTGTGTATGTCTACTGTATACACTGTGTATGTCTACTGTATACACTGTGTGTCTGCTGTATACACTGTCTACTGTATACACTGTGTATGTCTACTGTATACACTGTATGTCTACTGTATACACTGTGTATGTCTACTGTATACACTGTGTATGTCTACTGTATACACTGTGTGTCTACTGTATACACTGTGTATGTCTACTGTATACACTGTGTATGTCTACTGTATACACTGTGTATGTCTACTGTATACACTGTGTATGTCTACTGTATACACTGTATGTCTACTGTATACACTGTGTATGTCTACTGTATACACTGTGTATGTCTACTGTATACACTGTGTATGTCTACTGTATACACTGTGTATGTCTACTGTATACACTGTGTATGTCTACTGTATACACTGTGTATGTCTACTGTATACACTGTGTGTCTACTGTATACACTGTGTATGTCTACTGTATACACTGTGTATGTCTACTGTATACACTGTGTATGTCTACTGTATACACTATGTATGTCTACTGTATACACTGTGTATGTCTACTGTATATACTGTGTATGTCTACTGTATACACTATGTATGTCTACTGTATACACTGTGTATGTCTACTGTATACACTATGTATGTCTACTGTATACACTGTGTATGTCTACTGTATATACTGTGTATGTCTACTGTATACACTGTGTATGTCTACTGTATACACTGTGTATGTCTACTGTATACACTGTGTATGTCTACTGTATACACTGTGTATGTCTACTGTATACACTGTGTATGTCTACTGTATACACTGTGTATGTCTACTGTATACACTGTGTATGTCTACTGTATACACTGTGTATGTTCTACTGTATACACTATGTATGTCTACTGTATACACTGTGTATGTCTACTGTATATACTGTGTATGTCTACTGTATACACTGTGTATGTCTACTGTATACACTGTGTATGTCTACTGTATATACTGTGTATGTCTACTGTATATACTGTGTATGTCTACTGTGTACACTGTGTATGTCTGTTGTATACACTGTGTATGTCTACTGTATACACTGTGTATGTCTACTGTATATACTGTGTATGTCTACTGTATATACTGTGTAAGTGTTTCCTGCTGACATTGTGTATGACTATGCATCCCCACTCAATTCAATCCTCATGAACAGGAACATTCTTTATTTGATAAAAGCTGGTCATGAGTGCAGTCACCTGTTGAGATTAGATAGATCACTCATACATTTGTAGCTAGTATGTGTGTGTATTTGTCATAAGTGTGTTGTAGTGACTTTCTTTCATCAGAATACCTGGAATTCTAGAACAAGTTATATGTAAGTATGTAACCCAGCCCTCAATTACACCTGTCAAATTCCGCACCTGGGACCTCATACGGCTAGGATTCTTAAAATCCACAGTTCTATATATAGTTTCTTACTGATCATCCGTTCTCATTTCAGAACCCTGGAACTGTTTGAATATTTGTATTATGTAATCATATGCCTCAGTTCTGATATAGAGGGTTTCTATATCCTACACCAGAACTAAATCTATGATTAATTGGGATTTACAGGTCCCTCTTTTTCTCAGAAAATCCAAGTATTGTAAAAGTTGGGGAAAAGTGGGATTTTCTGAGAATTATTGGTTTGTTTTCTGTCCAAGTTCATCACACTTTTTCTCATAATTCCATACTTCCTAATAGGAATTTGTAGTATTTTCTTTTTCGAGAAGAAAAGTGAGCCAAAATTTTACAAAGCAACAAGTGTTACAGCTGTTTGGATATTTGCTTGACTGACAAGACTGCTGTGATCTGATTGGCTGATTGCTTTCCACACAATATCTTTTGAAGGAATGATCAGAATTTTATGAAACTTAATTGGTAGACTTATTACCTAAGTCCCTAGCACAAGTTTGATTAACGCAACATGTAATGATTCTAAATGCTATGTCATGTATTTTATGTTTTCATGCATGTTGCCCACTTTAATTTCATGTAATATAATATTTGCCTGGGCGGGGGATCTTGACGACTATGTCCTTGTTTTAATATCCAGTTCAGTAGTACAGCCCTTTAGGCCTCTTGTTTTGATATCCAGATGAGTAGTACAGCCTTTTAAGCCCCTTGTTTTAAAATCCATATAAGTACTAGTACGTCCCTTTGGGCCTCTTGTTTCAATATCTCGATGAGCAATACAGCTCTTTGAGCATCTTTTCAATAATTGTGGACCCAACTGATTTTTTTTGTCTGTTTCTTATTACAGAGGCCTTCGAACCACGAAGAAGGGGATGGCCGTATTGGATGCCATGTTACCAGATCTTATCATTGCTATTGAAAATAGATTTCTCATTCCATCGATGACTCAGAGATAAGATAATTATAACACAGACTGTGATATAAGAGACAATGTAACGTCTATAGGCCTACATGAAGACAATTTGAGATAACACAGACAGTTGGTCAATATGGCTTTTATGCAAAGTGTCATTTTACATGTACAATAAAAAC
Source organism: Pecten maximus (assembly GCF_902652985.1). Lineage (NCBI taxonomy): Eukaryota > Metazoa > Mollusca > Bivalvia > Pectinida > Pectinidae > Pecten > Pecten maximus. Next base: position 39,273,900 of record NC_047015.1, on the reverse strand, counting down.
TTGATAAACTTGCAGTATAACTTATAAAATGAAGAAAGTCCAGGATTCTGTTGATGATGAAAGTGTAAAGTATGTACAGTGTATGTAGATAAATTCCTGGTACATGCTGTATGTTTTTTTTTTATAAAATGTTAATTTTAAAAATTGATAATACGGCAGGGGTTTGGGTACTTTTCCATAGTAGCCAGATCCCTGCCCTATCATAAATCTTTAAAATTAGCATCTTATGCAAGCACCTGTGATCATTGGTTGAGATTATAAGCCATGCAACAGCTGTTGATTTGTAAATGTATATTTGTTTACAAAATTCCTGGGAAATGTAATAAAATTTTGAATACTTTGTGCTATTCATTCTTTTTTATTTGTAAATTCCCTCTCTTACATCTATAATTAGATAGTAAAAAAATCCACATTTTATTTTTTCTTTACACTCTGAGAAAGAGATTATACAGCAACAGTTTGATAGTAAAATACAAGAATTGCCAAAATAAAGGTATTTGTGAGTCTGTTTTCAATTACATGTATATATATAACGGTATATATTCAACTTTGATGTTTGGAAATCTTGTAAAGAGTAATTCATTTATATATACACAATGCATATATATTTATGAAGAAGTTCTAATTCTATATATAAATATTTATATATATATGATATTTTTAACTTTGATGTTTGGGAATGTAGTAAATAGAATATACTGGAATATAGAACAGATATAAAATACGGCAGAAGGGAGCAATCAATACTGTGCTAGCACCAGTAATTAGCCATTTAGCCAATGGCTAATCTGGAGATGGTTTAGCTAAAGACAATTACTATTTTCACTAAAGTACAATAAAGTATTTCATGTGTTTTGACCAAAGTATATTCACAAAAATTAGCCAAATGACTACAAGAAATTGTATCCAATCGCTAGCACAGCAATTATTAAACAAACAGGCAGCAACAATTAACAAACGAGATAAAAAAAGTGACCAAGACAAAAATTGATAAATATGCTTCGAGGGCTGGAATATAAACCTACCCAAGCAACCGTACATGGGGACAGAGAGAAAGTGGGTCGGAGGAAAGAAATGGAAAACAAGTGTGCATGTTTGGCAATTCATTGACTACAAATAAAACACACATCTGAATACATTTTAAAATTTGGTTGACATTTAAACTATGAATGAAGGTACTGTATGAGTTCTTCTGATAATAATTGGTTGTTATTTCATTTATTGTTTATCCCCGAGTGTGTATATTGTACTATGTTACCAAGGACTTAGATGTACAGCCCGTCTGTGATATAACCCACCAGGCCTCAATTTCATTAACTTAAAGTTTTGAATTGATGTTAACAAATCAAGTTAAGGAGCCTTCCTTAAATTGTATGTTAAGGAATATTGATGAAACTTGGGCAGGTAGTAGAAGTTTTCTGTGATTTAATCGTAATAGTTTCTCCCACTGATGTGGGTAGGTCCTAATATTCATAGTACATTCATGTATCTAGTATATATACGTTGACTTATCTCGGGAATATATATTCATCAGGGAATGGAGTCTATTTATCTTTATCCTATATAGAAATGCATGACAGTATTAATATTGTCAGAAAGTAAAAAAGTTCTTAATCTTTTTTTTGACATAATGCGTCAGTTATGAGCTTGGTCCACTGCAGGGTTCTAAGCTTAAACTTTCAAACTCTAGAAGACTGTTTAAAAACGTACCACTATGCACTTTGTCCACAAAAAATTCAAACCCATGCAGTTTCAATCCACAAAACTCTTATAGACAGCCTCCTAACCAAATTTACTATCAAAATTCCAGTTTCACAAAAAATGTAAAATTCACATTTATCTACTTATTATACAAACTATCTGGCTGTACGATCCAGTCAAAAATCTATGATTGGTGGGAGTTGGGAAGGTCATTTCTATTTTTAATTTGTTAATAAAGAACCACTCAGAATGCGTCCCCTTCCTCCAGCTCCCCACGTAGGGAGGAGAGGAACGGTCATCAATGACAAAGGGGCATTGTCCGCGGTGCTGCAGACAACCCCTGCCCGCTTCACGCTCAGAAGGGGACGCTCTGACTCGTCATCGTGGTTTACGGTCTGGTCAGTTTTACCTGACATCCCGGCGATGCATACTATAGAAATGATCCCTAAAAGTATGATCTTAAAAATTAAGGTAATGCACAAGATCTTATTCGATTTAAAATCGAAATTTAATACTTTTATTCATTACCATGTTAAGGGGAAAAAAATTATGTATTATTTTATTTGTTGCTTTTTGTTTTCTTGTATTAAAAGAAATAAAGTTATGTAGTATTTTTGAGAATCTAGTAATATAAAAATGCATATTCTGTCCTCATAAATTGGATTATTTAATAAATATTTCCCAGTAATATCAGGTTTTATAAGGGAGATAATGCTTGTTTAAAATATGGAATGCAGACAAATGAAGGGAGGTAACTCCAGAGCATATTTCTATTATAGATAAGTCCGACATTTTCCCCAGTAATTCAGATGATCTTGGCCCTGCGAAATCCGGTGCATAAAATAGATTCGTAGCATGTAAAAATATACTTTCCAACATCTTGATGAAGGTGGCAGGTAGATTTAGTGCGAGTGATGCCGTGCAAAGAACACAAACCCAATCACATGATATATAAACCAGTACTAAAAATTCAAGTACTCTTTATATATCATGTGACTGTATTTGTATTCTCTGTGTCCTGATAAAGGGGCGGATTGCCTCGAAAATTTGACATTGTTCATGTCCACACTGTTGGAATTACTTCTTTGTCCCATATTAACATTTCAAGTACAAGTGTAATTCGTATCCTGTAGACATACGTTTGGTAGGATCCAGTGTTATCCGGATAATTACCGTTTATATTACTAATTTGACCAATAAGTTTTATACATGTAGATGATATACATAGTTCTGACATCATACTTACAATACAGGTATGTACAGGATATACAATCCTTTGACATACTTACAATACAGGTATGTACAGGATATACAATCCTTTGACATACTTACAATACAGGTATGTACAGGATATACAATCCTTTGACATACTTACAATACAGGTATGTACAGGATATACAATCCTTTGACATACTTACAATACAGGTATGTACAGGATATACAATTCTTTGACATACTTACAATACAGGTATGTACAGGATATACAATCCTTTGACAATCAGGTCATAATAAAACATATACATCATCATTTAGTCATTTCATAGCTGGATATATTGTCTTGCTAACAAAATTGATATTACAGGAATAGTGATTCTAATTTGTTTCTTCATTTCGTCTTGAAATTTGTTCAACAGTTGTAATAGTTCCAACTATACATACACTATATATCTCCATATATACATACACTATATATCTCTATATCGGCGACCTATTTACCTCTACATCAAGTGGTCACGAAAACTTTAAAAACAATATCTGTTGGTGCACAGGTGCCTGACTCGTTTTATAAAATAATAACATATAAGAGTACATATAAAATATATATGCTCTTATATGTTATAATTTTATAAAACGAGTCAGGCACCTGTGGTTGGTGATAGGTTTACTTCATCCAGTGGCTAAACCCTCGATAAGTCCATAGTTAGAAAAAAAAAGTATTATAACTAATAAAGATGGGAATTATTCAGTTTTGATTCGTATATTCTGTATAAAAACGTGCTTAATTACTTGTAAAATACTATAATTCAATCTTGCTTGTAACAATCGTAAACGTTAATGTTATCATCCCAAAACGTAAAAGAAAATGACATCGCTGTTTGTATAAATGTAAAGTCGCTTTTGACTGTCTTAAATACAAGGACGTAATCATTTTTAAGGAATGGATCAATAAAAGCGGATTTCCACAGGGATTCTGTGTAGTAAATTAAATTATATTAATTAACTTAGAAAAAAACCCTATTCTTACTATTGATGTAGTAGGAGTAGGGGCTTTTTTCTATTAATACTAACCAGACTCCTGTGATATAATTAACTATCCTATCTCTATCGAAATAAAAATGATAATAACAATGAGGAAAATTCTCTATTTTTCGAGTGTCCAAAACTTTAATATCAGATCGAGGAGATTCGAATAATTATTCGTTTACCCAATACATAGCCTAAACGCATGACGCTTTTACATTTATGAAGTTTACTATGTCATAGGTAACTTACCCGTTCTCTGTAAGTCTAACCTCTCCACCTCCTCTCCTTAGTTTACTATGTCATAGGTAACTTACCGTTCTCTGTAATTCTAACCTCCACCTCCTCTCCTTTATTCTAAAGTTTACTATGTCCCTCTATTTGCATCTCACATACACATTTACGCCTATAATGTCTTTCCTGCTCGATGTGTTTTACATCTTATGTGTTTTAGAAACGGGGACAGATATATATAAGCTGTAAAACTTACATTCAAATGCGGAAAAAATACTCTTACGAGGGATGTTCATGTATATATTTATATGACTGAAATAAAGTTTATAACAAATAAGGTTTGTATTATCAAATTATGAATTCCTTGACATGGAAATATCTGTTACTTTTTTTCTCGAGGTTTCATGAAATATTAAAAAAAACTGTTTCTTCATTAATTTTTTTAAATTTTAATTACCATTGAGTAAACAGTGAAAGGAAAGGTTTTTTTTTTGTTTTTTTGTTTTTAATCTTATGAAGGGACAATTTTATCCTGGATATAAGGTAACAATCATTTGTCTTGGGTTGTTTCCAGTCTGGTCGTTAAATCTTTACTGGTAACTTCAAGTCTTCAGATCTCCTTACATCCTGTTGGATACCTGAGTGTAGTACTATATATCGACCTCCCCTGGCGCGCTTCCATCAATACAAGCTGGTATAACTTGTTTCGCAATTGTTGTAAAATAAATGAAGTTAACATTTTTCCTATTTAGCCTACTCGCAGAGATACATATTGAACGTATCGGTACAGTGATGCATTATAACACCATTAAATTAATGTAATGTTGTAGGATAAACATGTCTTAGACAACAACAAACAATAATACGAGATCATGACAAGTTATAACATATTTCTTAGTATTTTGGACAAATGAACTTACTTATATTTGCCAATTTCGTCTTATTAGAAATGTTTCACCTAAGGATAATTATCTGAGATTTAATTGTGATCCAAAATGAGTATCCACCACTCCAGGAGATTATGTCTGAACCAGATGACAGTAATATTTACCCTGTTCTTCCTGGTATATCCTTTAAACATGATGTTAAAACGTACATTTTTTTGTATAATTTGTTTTATTTCAGTTGATGTTTTAACAGTATATTTCTGAAACTTCTTATCAGTTGAAGTATTATTTAGCAGATGGTTTGGATAATAATGTTGGACATCTCAGTATGTGCAATATTGTTTTATTCCTAACAATGTTAGTGAAATTCATTTACCGCTTTTGCTCCTACTCTGTATGCCAATAGCAGTTCCGACACAGACGTATTTCATGTTTTCTGGAAGTATCTAGTATGTATTCTATTAAACTGCTATGTTAATGTACCTGCCCTTATATGGATTGTTCAAGACACACAATATATTAACACTTTTCAATACGTTTGAGAATCAGATATAGTGTAGCCAAAAATGAATTCCAATGCAGCAGCTGTTGCTACGGGCTTTAAGTACCAAAAAGATACCAAAAGAGGTGATCGAGGAAACTGAAATACATGCAGGTCGACAGAATTGTCTAGACGGGGACGTGTAATGGCCTCATCATTTTCTTTAGGCTTATTTCTGTTTTTACCCTGGCTTCCCGTCAGGATTTCCACATTTTTGATCCCAGGCTTCACTTACGAGTCCTAAAGGACGGAATAGCTGTATGGTTTCCCTAGCATCACTGACGAGTCCTAAAAGGATGGAATAGCTGTATGGTTTCCCTAGCATCACTAACGAGTCCTAAAGGATGGAACAACTGTATGGTGTCCCTAGCATCACCGACGAGTCCTAAAGGACGGAATAGCTGTATGGTTTCCCTAGCATCACTGACGAGTCCTAAAAGGACGGAATAGCTGTATGGTTTCCCTAGCATCACTTACGAGTCCTAAAAGGACGGAATAGCTGTATGGTGTCCCTAACATCACTAACGAGTCCTAAAAGGACGGAATAGCTGTATGGTTTCCCTAGCATCACTGACGAGTCCTAAAGGACGGAACAGCTATATGGTTTCCTTAACATCACTAACGAGTCCTAAAGGACGGAATAGCTGTATTGTTCCGTTAATTAAATTTGGTCTGCCTAAAATTCTCTTTAATATATGCAATTTTTTTTACTTTAATATTTCTATATTATACTTGTTTATCACCGAGTAGTAAGTATTTCAATCATATCACCCACAAAATTCATCTCTATATTTTATTCTTAGTTTTCACCTGCTTTATAAATATTATTTACTTTTATACAAGTACTCGGTATCTGTGCTATTTTATTTTATCCAAATCCTATGTCATCGTCCACTGAAAGGCCAAAATATTGTATGTTAAACCCGTTAGTAATGGTGACATGTCACACATTTCTCATTACTAAATGTTTTATCAATTATATCAGAATATTATTTTGGCATAAAATTGTCGTGTTTAAAATTGTATGATATATAGTTGTTACCGGATATTGCCATTGTTCTGCCCTCGATGATTTGTATAATTGAAAACTTCCTGGTTCTATGAATGATTTCACAGAATTTCATATTAATTTGCCCAGGCTCTTGTGATGTATTGTTATTATATCCGACTTTAAGTGTAGTTTTGTTGTTATTGACGTAGTAATAACCAGCAAGCTGTATTTCCGAATTATACATGTATGTTAACATTCGTAAAATAAAAATGAACCTTTTTCCAAAGCCAAGATATAATGAATACAAAATAGACTAAACATGTTTTATTACTAATTCTGAAAAAAAAAGTATGATTACCTGTCTAAATAGATAATGTATGATTACCTGCCTAAATAAATACACATATGATTACCTGTCTAGATAAATACATGTATGATTACCTGCCTAAATAAATACACGTATGATTACCTGTCTAGATAGATAATGTATGACTTTATGTAATTTAAGAGAAATTGGCGACTTATTTCATTATTCATTTAACTGACATCAACATCTTTTACCCAATAGCAGACGGAGATATATGTCTAGATATTATTATGATAGACCAAATACATTTAACTGACATCAACATCTTATACCCAATAGCAGACGGAGATATATGTCTAGATATTATTATGATAGACCAAATACATTTAACTGACATCAACATCTTATACCCAATAGCAGACGGATATATATGTCTAGATATTATTATGATAGACCAAATACATTTAAATTTCATACATTATTCAATAACGTAATTCGAAATGAACTTATTTCATTCCATAAGTTTATTATTGATATAAATGAGATAATTAATTAAAAGTACTGGTGTCTATCCTATTCATATTGTGTAGACTTGTGTAAGTTACTGGAGATTCCACCAAAACCAACTAACCATCCGAAATCTAATTTCCGTTTTCAAAATGTTGTATTTTCAATATGTTGGAAAGTCTTAATAAACATAAAACCTGTAACTGATATTGGACTTCACGTGTACATTCATGTAACCCCCTAACAATATGCGTGTATAATGATTATGAATATTGTTATTATTTTTTACACACAAAAACGTTTTCTGGTCCCGGGTTTATCAATATTCCCGAACTTAAGGAAATCTTAATTAAAATTTTCTATAGGAAAGCATTTTCTAAAGGAAAAAATACCAATATTCTACCTTTTCTCCGCCAACAATGACCTTGGTTGATAATTTGTTTCCGTCAAATACTGTCTCTTTTATTCGCAAATATTTAAACGGAGATTTCCCTGTGTTTGGTGGGTCATTCGGCTGACCGTGTTTTTAAAATGTAACAAACTTTTATATGAATACTTCTAGTATTATCATACATGTAAGTATGTACTGTACTGGCATTCCTTTTAAAAATGAATTAAAGAGAGTCATTAGTACCGATATATCCCTAAGTATTTACTGTTCATTAAGATGTTGAATCACTTAATTCTTCTATTTTTATACCACCATTTTGTATTTATTTATTTCTTTGAAGGTAATATAACACACTGCGCGGCAAGGCAAAACCTGTGTAATATGTACAGACAACAGACTGTCAAATTGAAGATAGATTCAATTTTTAAACCAATGTCAATTTTATCCAGATTTACACCAGAAGGATAGTATGAAAGTCACAAATGATGATTAGCACCTTTCAATACAAATTCAGAGCTAAACAAGTATAATGTAGCTAATCACACAGCTGTTTCGTATAGGTACCAAGGAGGCAACTTCGGGAACTAAATTTCGTCGAAAGAAATGTCCAGATTTAGATTGAGAGGACCAATAGCTACTTAATTTAATAAATTTCATAATTTTCAATATTTGATTTCATAGGTATAGAAATCCATGCCTTAAATCAAAATGTTAAACAATCGAAGAAAACGGTAAGTCTACAATGGAATTAGAATAAAGAATCTTAAATGTAAATGAACGTATATTGCGGCGACGTTGAGCTATGAATCACTCTCCGTATCTTTGTTAAAGAATTAAGGAAACTATACGTGTGGTTGTTCTACTTGTGCGATCGTCGTAATAAAGAAAACTGAACTTTTTTTTTTTTTTTTTTTTTTAAATATTTCTGGAATTCCTGTACCACTGGAGAATTTAATATGCGTAAATCTGTTCAAATTGAAGCCATGAAAATTACATCGGGATGAAGAAGTTGGACATCTCATCGAAAACTATAACTTGAGGTTAATATGGAAACTTTAAATCTGAGACGTCATAAACATAAATTAATTATAATGTACAAGATGATAAACCACCTTATATCTGACTATCTTTATAATATCATTGCACCTTTTATCAATACTACAAATAACAAATATACATTAAGCAATACTAGATTCTTCAAATATACCTCAAGTTCGAATTAAATCTACAATATTAGTTTCTTTCCTGATACAATGATCTTATGGAACTTATAAGATTCTTCTGCTAATACCTTGACTATATTCAAACATAGACTCATTAATTATTTTGATAATCAAGTAGATAATATGTCCCTGATCTTCAAACATTACAATCCTAGGGTCATCTAAAGACTAAGATGATAGCAGTGATAATTTTCAACCCAATAAATCACTACTATGGTGCAATTAAATGGTTTGTTTGTTTGTTTGGGTTGGGTTGGCGGCGCATCGACAGCTAGGGTCATTTAGGGCCAAACAATATACTATATTTCTATTTGATTTGATTTTAAAAACAGATAAAAAATGCTCATATTTAAAAGCATTCGTATTGTATATTTACATCATTAAAAACAAGGATGGATAGTATTGCAACAGCAATACAAAGTCCCCTACCTGACCTAGGAGTGCACCTCTTTATTTCCCATTTTTTAAAACTACGTGTTATACTGATCAGGTATACCAAGTTTCGTTAAAATCGGAGTAGTACTTTAGGAGGGGTTGTCAGGACATACCTCAACCAATGAGAAGCCGGTGGCCATTTTGAAAAACGTTTTTTCGAAAAAAAAAGTGGGATGCACAACTACATGTTATACTGATCATGTATACCAAGTTTCGTTATAAGTGTGTATACGTACATAAAGTCAGATCCAGTCATAGAAATGTCCCTAGTTTGTGCTATAGACACTAGTGAGCGTAATGGTGTGATTATTTCTCAGGTAACAGAGCCATGTCCGGCCAGTTGCATGGTAGACACCGGTGAGTATATCGGCATGGCTATTTTTTAGGTTTGGTTATTTCTGTGACTTATAATTGTTCGTTGCTGCATCTTGCTCAAAGAAACTCTACAGAAGAAACTACCAGCATATGTTGCAAATTATTGATGATTTTGAGAAAGTACATGTCCAGACAAACATTTTGGTAAATTTGACATTCATTCGTTTTTAAGATTCGACATTATTCTCCTATAAAGATGACCCTTAAAGGATTTACCTCTGTTTCATCTACTAGACCCGCCCCTCCTTTCCTACGGAAGCTGGTCTCCATCGAATAAACATGGAGTCTTCTTTCAACAATTAGATTGAATTTGATCAAAACTCCTCAATCCACAAAAAGGGACTTTAATTTCCTTTACGGCGCTTGGCGCCTCTGGCCCTGGATGGACAGACCCTCCGTTTAAATATAACGTTTAGTTTCCTTCACCAAATATCATTTGAACAAAATTCATTATTCATTGTTCACAAGAGGGGCGGCATAAATCGCAACGGTCATTTGCATTTGGTGAACTAAAATATGTATTTGACTTGACAAAACATTTTTTTTACAATCACGCGTTCCTAAAGTGGACCGTTTCAAAACCAAATTATAGGCATTGTATTGATTTAAAACACGCCTTGTATAGTAATATGATCTAAGTAAGTTACCACATGCACAGCTGTACATTTTACGATGAATAATACAAAGAATGTATGTCTGTGTCTCTATTTCTGGTTTGAACTACTTTTTTTTCACGATCGATCTTTCAATTATGAACACATTTCTAAACGTATTATAACAGTGATTAAAGAGTTATCGACTCCTTCTACTTGGCAGATTCCAAAGTTTCGCCAGTACCCTTGGCCCACACGGAGGTAAAACATTACACCTGATACTAAAAATACATATCTTTTCAAACTGACATTGCGTGGGCAATTCGTGGAAAATGTTCTAAAATAACTAATCCGGAATCCCAAACCAGAATTACATGCATGTACAAATCTTCAGAACAACAATCTTACATGGTGCATCGGCAAAATTCGGAGTTTTTCTCATTTATGGTTGATTCAACTATACTTGCGCGTGAATCGTTCACAGTTAAGATTATGTAATAATATCAATTCGCTCAAACCGCTCCCTGATTTTATTGGAGATAAAGCTAAATATAGTAACAGGACACACATAAATTCCCCGAATATAGTATCACGATACGAGCGATTGTTTCAGTGTATTTCCGGGAACTCGCATGTGATAATATACATGTCACCGCCGTCGCCATATTCACTCATTCAAAGTTTGTTCGGGGATCAAACAGTCCAGCTCGCCGACAAGACCGATTTTGTTGTTGTTCGTTCTTTTGGGGTCTCAAGCCGGCATATCATTGTATTGATATATGGAATGCCCCTTGAAACTCTATATCTAACGAACGAAATTACAACTTTTGATGAGAAGACACTGTAAGAAGCGATGGACTACCTGGTGTATTGTTTATAAGTTTTTAACAATGGAATCAATGTTGACTGCCCACCTGTGGAATGTTATGTTAAAGTTGATTACGAAATCGTCGTTTGGTTTGATCTGGTGGACGTACAAATGTTGACTTTCGTTTGACTGGGCGATATTTTACATCATTTTATCTTGTTTATATACGGTCAGTGTAAACTTTCGGTTGGGGTATGCGGTGTTTAGACATGCATTTCATGCCGATTACGGTCACATATCAGTTCGGGTTTTTTTTCTCTTCTTTGTAGTGGGTTCTTCACTTCCTCATTTCCGAGCGAGTTTGCACTTGTTAGAAAATTCCTATGACTAATACAAATAGTATATGAATGCATTTGTGAAGTACTTGTGTAATTGCGGTAAAAATTGTCCATTTATCATTTGGTAGACCTGTACACATTACGTTGTTAGTGTTGGCATTAGATATTCTGTGTCACGTATTACACTTCTTTTGTAGTTATATTTATGTGTGATTCCAAACTTTATGCGTATTTTTCCGCAACAGTATGAGATCTTTACTCTGGAACCGAAAGTATGCTCACGATTGATTATGCTTTATATATAGAAACCATATACCACATGGTTTCCATTTATAAAGCATAGTCATGGGCATACTTCGTGGTGGCGTGGAGTCATGTATAGCAAATGCTGTACATAGCCGACAGTTATAGTACTTTTTATTTTTGCTTTGTCCTTCGCAGTCGATTGGCGGCACGAGACTTATGATGAAATTTCTGTAGTAAATATGAAGATTTTATCGTCAAAGGCATACCAAATTCATGATTTAACGTCAAAGCAACTTGCAACCAATTTAGTATCTATATCGGAACAATTAGTCGTAAAACGTGTACGAACTTAGAAAGACAATGGCACCAACGCAGAGATCGACACAGTTGATTCCTCATACGTTGTCTTTAGTTTCGCATTTAACTTTGGAAGTGTTGCGTTACGTAGTAAATTGGTAACGGACTAAGATATAACTGTTTTTTTAATCATTCTGTTGGCAGATATCTAGAAAAATAAAGTGGATTTTATCAAGTCATTAGTTAATATTACATTTCCACTGTGTGTTCTCTATATGAAGGTACTGGTGAACAATTAACATGCCGCGTATGAATACATACAGTTCATTTTTGACGGTGCCAACGCCAACACATCTTCGCTAGCCAAGGCTTCTGATTACGTTACACTCCAGTTCTGGCCCTCTAGCGGTGATTCGAAATTACCACCCTTCACGCATGACATTTTCGACCAATCAAAACAAGCGTTACCGATTTACTTCATCGGTGATGTTTACAAACACACATCGAGGTTTGGTGTCATTTCGATGAGATATGTGATCAATGACTTATATGAATTGATCAAACACTGCGAATGTTCCCCCAAAGATTGTGATTTTTGTATTTAGGTAAAATGCCATGACATAGTCGGCAATGTAGCTCTGTACTGGGTGCCGCATTTTTTGTTTACTGCGAAACCAAGCCAGAATGTAAAACGCGATTTGATTGGATGCCCTGGGATTCCAGGGCGCGACGGTTTGAACACGACTATATCCGCCAAGGGTTCGTGGAGTGTAACGTAATCAGAAGCCTTGGCTAGCGAAGATGAGTGTAACGTAATCAGAAGCCTTGGCTAGCGAAGATGACGCCAACATTGAGAATGCAGAAGTGTGAATATAAAATCGCGTTTGATTACACATGAAATAATATTTTATCAACTTTAAAACTTGTTAATAATTGTAAAATTGAAGACAACATTTCAATATTTTTCTTTCATGATGATTAAAATAATGAATTTGTGTGGAACTATATTTTGTGTACTTGTGTACTTTATTACCTTTCCCGCCAAATTGGAACTATCTGTTACGCTGTTACATCGATCATTCTGTTGTTTCGTTACTACGTATAACGAACGTAGAATACTGTTTCTTATGATTTTTTTTTCAAAGATTACGTTGAAAAATAGTTTTGAAATGTAAATATAAGAAATAATTATTATTTTTTGTTGTTCACTGGTGTATGAACGGCATTTTATGACATATATTTCAACATAACGCGCTGCGTCATTTAAAATATCTGTCAAAAAATGCCGTTCATACACCAGTGAACAACAAAAAATAACAATTATTTCTTAACTGTGTCAGTTTATTACATCTGCAACAACCTAATTTTACTACATACGAGATTCCGGATTTATCTCGTACCTCACTAACTATAACATCCGTGTACTATTTATTTCTATAAGCCACATCTTTGCCAGCCGTGTTCCAATATCTACTTTGCAAAATGACCTGTTGTTTCATTCGGTATTAAAGCATAACTGGGTGAATAAAATAAATAAAACAATCTATGACTCGTCAGCTATGCTAAAGGTACCAATAGTATTTGAGTTACCAATGTGGCTCAGATATCGAACGTCACAGTTCGTATATTATACGTACTGACCGAGTGGTGTTAGGGATTTTTGTCCTGTACCCGTTCGTTTGATATTAGGCTACGTCGTGACCTGCTTTTTACGGTATTAACGGTAACTACACAGGCACCACCATGACTAGTCGGCGCTTCATTTTTCCTCATTTTCGCTACGGAAAAGGTCTCGAGTATTTTCAAGTACACTTTTATCTGACGAGCGTACTATTGTGTCATTTGTATTTCCGTCCTTCTGGTGATTTATATAGAGGAACAACGTTTCCCTAACAAACATTTCCTTCTTCCCTTCCTCTCTTCATGACGTATAGAATAGATTAGTCATTTACATTGTTGTAATTGTACACGTCTGTATTGTCCACCTGTACATTGAAACAATAATCGACCATGATTAAAACCCAAATACATGTATACGTAACGGTCCGCAAGTTTTAAATTTGTAACTGCCCATTAACACTATTAGTCATTAGGACCCAAAAATAGCAAGTGAATATTATGTGTAAAATGGACAAAAGACGAAACGACAACAAGCAAACGAAACATGTAAATATATATTGGTACACTCACGATTAATTCAAAATAAAAAAGTGATGTTTTACTTAAATCTTGTGATACAGACCAACAGCTTTTAGATAGTTCAACATTTTGTAAATTTTTACAGTTTTGGAAAGAACTTTTGGAATGGCTATGCTGTTGCAAAAACTTTCGCTTGCAAGTTTTAGGTCAATTTTTAAAGGTATTCTTAAACATTTTCTTCACTTTTATTGTTAGTCACCTTTGAGTCCCATGTATACGTATACTGAAACAGACTATACCTACATTTTCCACAGGTAAACCCGGGTAATGTTTATATAGCAAAAACAACATGTTGGCCGAGTGGGAATGAACCAAGCCAATAGCGTTTAACGGCAAATTGTTCATTGCACGCGATGCACCGAGGCGTAACGGTTATATATTTTCATTATTCAGGGACTTTCTTCAAACTAGTTAATAGCATTTTCAAAATAAGGTGAAATTGCGTACATGTATATGAATGATATCCTTATTACAATGGAATGCCAACAACATTTCATCCAGAGCTCCACATTGATATAGTCAGATCGCTAGACTGATATGTCGTTTGAAGCTGCCGTATGATACTCATCACAACATTTAGAGCCCCCATCTTCTAGTAATCTCGTATCAAGGGTCTCAGCTTTTGTCTACTCGAACACTGGAGGGTAACACGGCGAGAAAGTTATGACGGGCCGGTGTGTCAGGACCAAAAACAAGCCACAGACCTTTATTAGCTAGCTGAATTTTTTGACAAAAGCATAATTCAGCTAGCTAATAAAGGTCTGTGGCTAGTTTTGTCGTGGTGCTGATCGGAAACCTTTGATTTCAAAGATGAATATTGAACCCTGCCACTCTGCCCGAAAGGAGCCTCATTCCACCAGGAAATGACATTGAATTCACTCTGCCCAGAACGGCTAATATATACATGTTTGTAACATTTCCATGTGTTTTATAATACGATGCTAATGTTTGGCTTGCTGCTATCAATTTAAGGGGAATGGGAAAATCTTCTGAAACATACTTTCCAGTAACTGTACAAACTTCAACCAAACAATGCAAAATTAAGTCATCTAAATAATTATTTTAATGTTTTTCAATGTACAAACAGTAAAATAACATGTAAGCCATTTCTGGAAAATTTAATTTTGGACACATTAAAAAACGAAAAAATTGAGAATAAGTATATACAATAAAATATAATATATATACATTATTTAGGAACAAAGAAATGCCCTTACACTCTATTAAAATAAGAAGTGACATGATTTACTTTGTCATACTCCCATACTGTCAATTCATATTCCGAGTTATAATAGAATATCTGGTCCAAAAGTTATGTACATGTTTATAAATAGTCTACTACCAACTTCACACATGTATATACATCTGTTCTCCTCACAAATGTCGACATACGGTATACATTCATGTCCAATAAATAGATCATACTAACACTGCCAAACTCTATAGTAAACACAGTATCATAGTCTCACAATACCCTTATTAAGCAGCTATTATATAATTTCAGTTGTTGACAAGTGTAATTTATCATTAACAATTTACCTGATCAACCCAACTGTCCCAGCAAATTTTCTTCTAAACCAGGAATACAAAATAACTAATCGGAATCATGCAAATGTTCACTATTTTGATAGCAATGGTCTGGTTAAAGGCTCAAATCTGTGTACAGGTAGGTAGTCCTGTAGGTTCAGTCTGTCAACTGTGTACAGGTAGGTAATCCTGGTCCAGTCTGTCATCTGTGTACAGGTAGGTAATCCTGTAGGTTCAGTCTGTCATCTGTGTACAGGTAGGTAGTCCTAGTTCAGTCTGTCATCTGTGTACAGGTAGGTAATCCAGGTCCAGTCTGTCATCTGTGTACAGGTATGTAATCCTGGTCCAGTCTGTCATCTGTGTACAGGTAGGTAATCCTGGTCCAGTCTGTCATCTGTGTACAGGTAGGTAGTCCTAGTTCAGTCTGTCATCTGTGTACAGGTAGGTAATCCTAGTTCAGTCTGTCATCTGTGTACAGGTAGGTAATCCTGGTCCAGTCTGTCATCTGTGTACAGGTAGGTAGTCCTGGTTCAGTCTGTCATCTGTGTACAGGTAGGTAATCCAGGTCCAGTCTGTCATCTGTGTACAGGTATGTAATCCTGGTCCAGTCTGTCATCTGTGTACAGGTAGGTAATCCTGGTCCAGTCTGTCATCTGTGTACAGGTAGGTAGTCCTGTAGGTTCAGTCTGTCATCTGTGTACAGGTAGGTAATCCAGGTCCAGTCTGTCATCTGTGTACAGGTAGGTAGTCCTGTAGGTTCAGTCTGTCATCTGTGTACAGGTAGGTAATCCTGGTCCAGTCTGTCATCTGTGTACAGGTAGGTAATCAGGTTCAGTCTGTCATCTGTGTACAGGTAGGTAGTCCTGGTTCAGTCTGTCATCTGTGTACAGGTAGGTAGTCCTAGTTCAGTCTGTCATCTGTGTACAGGTAGGTAATCCAGGTCCAGTCTGTCATCTGTGTACAGGTATGTAATCCTGGTCCAGTCTGTCATCTGTGTACAGGTAGGTAATCCTGGTCCAGTCTGTCATCTGTGTACAGGTAGGTAATCCAGGTTCAGTCTGTCATCAGTGTACAGATAGGTAATCCAGGTTCAGTCTGTCATCTGTGTACAGGTAGGTAATCCTAGTTCAGTCTGTCATCTGTGTACAGGTAGGTAATCCTAGTTCAGTCTGTCATCTGTGTACAGGTAGGTAATCCAGGTTCAGTCTGTCATCTGTGTACAGGTAGGTAATCCTGGTTCAGTCTGTCATCTGTGTACAGATAGGTAATCCAGGTTCAGTCTGTCATCTGTGTACAGGTAGGTAATCCTAGTTCAGTCTGTCATCTGTGTACAGGTAGGTAATCCAGGTTCAGTCTGTCATCTGTGTACAGGTAGGTAATCCAGGTTCAGTCTGTCATCTGTGTACAGGTAGGTAATCCAGGTTCAGTCTGTCATCTGTGTACAGGTAGGTAATCCAGGTTCAGTCTGTCATCTGTGTACAGGTAGGTAATCCAGGTCCAGTCTGTCATCTGTGTACAGGTAGGTAATCCAGGTCCAGTCGGTCATCTGTGTAAAGGTAGGTAGTCCTGCAGGTTCAGTCTGTCATCTGTGTACAGGTAGGTAGTCGTGCAGGTTCAGTCTGTCATCTGTGTACAGGTAGGTAGTCCTGTAGGTTCAGTCTGCCATCTGTGTACAGGTAGGTAGTCGTGCAGGTTCAGTCTGTCATCTGTGTACAGGTAGGTAGTCGTGCAGGTTCAGTCTGTTATCTGTGTACAGGTAGGTAGTCCTGTAGGTTCAGTCTGCCATCTGTGTACAGGTAGGTAATCCAGGTCCAGTCTGTCATCTGTGTACAGGTAGGTTGTCCTGTAGGTTCAGTCTGTCCAGGTAGGTAGTCCAGGTGTCAGCTCTAATGAAAACTTCACTAGAGCCTCTATGAAAGTGTCTTTGTAAATATGAACCATGTCCTTTACAAACTGCTCAATTCCATTCTCCAATATCACCATAAAAACCTGAGGTAAAATATTGGAACTCCTGAGATTTGTTAGTGTTGGTCATGCAAGAATATGTCATTCTTAGAGTATTTTAAACTACTGCCTTACCAAAAGTCCATTTTCTGTGACAAGTCCCCTATAAAATCTCTGCATAGACGGATAGCTGAATGGCATGTCTGGCAGTGATGGAATCTTAAAATTATTAGGTATAGCAGCTAATAAAGTTACTTGTGAAAACACTTTGTTTGCTTGTGAGTAAACCTAAAAGAGGATATTAGCTGAAAGGCAAGACTGTCTTTGTACATTTAAATTAGCATCTTTCATAAAAGCTGACTGACACTTTGAGCAATATAAACGCTTCCTATGTCCATAAAATATGAAAATTTGTGTCCTGTTTGCTCAATAGCATCAGTACTAATATGTTGTCCTGTATTCTAATTGTCAGTGGTAATACTTCCAATATTTCTTGTGTTGTTGTTTTAGGTCCAATATTGTTCTTGTACAGTTTCTAAAGCAGACACCACAGATGCATAGTATTAATCCTTTTTGGATGTGAGGTGAATGGTGTTAGGTTCACTGAAAGGTCCTACTCGATTGTGGACATCCACTGCCCTCACAGCAAAGTGATATCGGTTACCCTCCTGGAACTGTGTAAGAGTGCAAGCCATCGGAAGCGGTAGGGCTTTCACATCTCCAACCTATAACAAGTGTAAATCAATCATTTTTATCATTCTGCCTCTTGATAGTGTAAATTAATGCATTTCCATACAGATCAGATGAATTTCAGATTAAGATTATGAATTTTGAGTTTCTTGACAAGTTTATTCAACTCATTCAACATATTAAACTGTTGGGAGGTTTTGAATTACACTTTCATAAGCTCAAGAAGTTTTGCTTCTCTGAAACTTATTTTGCTTTATCATTCTGTTCTATCATAATTTTACACACACCTTTTTCCATAGAGCTGTGGTAGGTTGTGTGCTGCCTTCTTGATAAGCAAACAATTGGTAGGAGGCCACTTCAGCATGCGGAGTCTGGTTCAGCGTCATGTTCCATGACAACACAATACCTACAACAAACAAGGTATATTTTATGGAAGGGTTAGAGATTTCCTTTGGGTTTACCGATGCATTTGCCCATAAAAGTTTTCGAATGTTCTTTTTTCAAAGCAAACTGCAGAGGCTGTGTTTGTGGTCTTCACCTGGTAATTGTATTTTCAACAAATCAGTTTCCTTTGTGATGTTTCAATTGTACAGAGAAGTGGTCAGTGAGTTTGTGTCAAACAACCCACACCTTCAAAGATGTTATAATAAGTACCGGTAATATTCATGAAATTAATGAATTACTATAAGTAGCAATCATCAGCAGTTTCACAATTTTTCACAAACAAAAAATGGGAAGAATTGTAAAGTACAAATACAATTTTTTGTCTTCATATATATATATATATATATATTGGATATTAGAAATTGAATTGGAAATTATATACAAATCATGGTTGCTATGGAACCACAAATATAAGTACAATGAATGATGTAATATGTAGTATTGCTTTATATTTGTTGCAAAGGTTAACCACATATGTTTATACCAATGTAATAATTCGAAAGCTCCAAACCACAAAATAAAGTATACACAAACAGTTTAATGTGATGCAGTAACTTGCATCGCCACAATATTAGACACCTCCAGCTGTTTAGTACCTTGGCTGACTCTTGAGATCTTGAGTGTAGGTTTGGGGGGCAGTGGCTTCTGGCCAGGCTTGACCTGGTCAGCAGAGGCTGCAGGGAGGGGAGCAGGGTGGTGAGGTTCAGGAGCTTTCTGAAATGTAAAGAAAATACCATTTTTCAAGATCCATTCAGCTGACAATCAGTATAAGGTAAACAGAGAAGGCATTTTCTGACAGCAAATTCAGTCTCAATATCACTACAATAATTGAATTTAACAAATGTACTTCAAATACATTCTACCAGGTATATACTGTATACACAATTGATGTTTCTCTTATTTGCTATCCAGTTACCATTGAAATTCCATATATATGGAACAGTAGGGCACTGCAATCCAAAACAACTCCAGAAACGTAACATTTTGTCATTGGTACCGCCGTTTGTATATGTGATTTCACAACATGTACACTAAGTGTCGGGTACACAACAGTAAATCAGTATTTAGAGGTTCAGATCGTTCTACTGTACCCTGCTGTATATAATAGTTTGGTAGACTCACCAGTTGGGGTGCAGAGTTACCAGGTGGAACAACCTGGAGTGATGGAGGGGCAACTTGTAGGGGTGGTGGAGGACGGGTCATAATCTTGACATTTGAAGATGCGACGTTCTTTGACGACAAGTTAGGCCGTTGTATTGGTGGTTGTATGGTAGCAGCAGCACGGAGTTGAGGAGGCTGGCCTGAAGTTGTGGTCATGATTGGCCGAATAATCTGGTTATTTCCACCAGGGCCCTGCATAACTGTGAGCAGACTTCCTGGACGTATTGCAGGGGATGTAGAGTTGAACACTAACTGAAACGTTTGCTGAGGGTTACGCATTATTTGTGTGCCAGCCGGAGTGCTGAGAAGGATCCCTGAGTTACTGGCGACTCCATGTGTTTGAGAGGGGATAGTTGGGCGGAGAATCTGCTGAGGGACAATTCCTCCTTGGTGGACGGACGCTACTGGGATACCCTGAGTAACACCACCTGTTACCAGGTTGGTCGAGGCAGCAGGTGTTGTATATCTCTTCATACCTGTATCCTCCTCTCCAGTCAAGTCCACCACATCACCAGGTCGACTTTGGCCTGGTGCAGAAATGGTCAAAGTATTGCTGGGCTTGGCTAACAATGGGGGACGTGTCAGCATATTGGGCTGGCTGGTTGTTACCAAGACAGGAATAAGTCCGGAAACTGGAGGATTGGCCCCCATTAGCTTGGTAGCTGGCATTACCATACGTTTGTTGTCTAGAAGGGTTTTTACAGAGCGGTCAATAGGCGCTGGTAGCACAGCCTTGGGCAGGGCATTGCTAGCCATAGCAGTAGTTGTAGCAAGGCTTTGGATGATACAAGGAGATCCTGAGGTCACTGAACTCTGTGTCAACTACAATAAGAAAAATCAAAATATGCATCATCATAGATTCAAACATCAAGTTCAAACATTTCCCTTATGAATAGTTAAGTTCAACAAAAACAACTTCAAATCTTTATACCATAGATTCAGAAAATACTGCAAAAAATCTTGGCAATTGTATTCAATCTGTATCAAGATATAATTCTACCAGCCTGGTGTGAGTAGTAATTTCACTTACCTTTGTGACTGTCATAGGTGTAAGTTTAGGAGGCACAGTGTTATTGGAGAGTACGACACTTGTGTGGGGTGGCGCCAAGATGGGTGTGGCTACCCCTGAGGTTGGGCTTTTTACAAGCATGGGCTGGAATCCTCCAGTCTTTGTAGGAGTCTTAGATGTTTGGTTACCCTTGGTGGGTGTGGTCTGTTGGCCTAGTTGGTTCATATGGTTTGTCTATAAATGTTAAAGTACATTAATTACGACATTTACACTTACGTGTGTTTGTTTGAAAGTCTTTATAACTATTTAACAGCAAATATGAGACCTTAATAGAAGTGGTCATATAACACTGAGTGTGTAATACCTTTTCTATGTCTCCTTGTAACAAATTTTCCAAATGTTGCAAAAAGTCATTCATTAAAACCTATGATTAATTATTGTCTCCCTTTGATTTCAGTTAAGACTGATGAATAATTTCTGGGACTTTGGAACTTGCATTTTTTGTTCAGGGCTAGAAGATTATCTTTCAAGGCCAGTAAAAATATAAAATATATACTGCATTTACATAGTACTCTGAAAAATTGTACTAAAAATATATCATAATGAACAACCATATGGTTGGACCTTATTAATGAAAGAGAAAACATGACAAACACAAAGAATAAACTGCATAAAATGCTATGAATAGTATGATATTTCCTTCTAACTAACTATCACTTAACTTTAACAAAAACAAAGATCACATTATCTAAACTGAAAATGAAACTGAGTGGATAAAATCAATCTTGTGTTGTTATGGGTTTATTTGTAGTGAAAACTGTAAATGAGCCAGATTTTCTTGTAACTCGGGAAGAAACTTTTTTTATATTCTGTTTAAATGTACTATGATTCTGATTAATTTTGAAATAACAGTCTTTTATTCCAACAAGCAACTCTTAAATTCCATCGTATACATTCAGTTTAAACAGGTTTCCAATACCTATTCAAAGTCTAAGGATAACAAAACTTAACATTTAAATATGAAAGGATTCCAAAACTATTAAATAAAGCTTGATTTGAAGCCAACAGAATTTAAAGAGCCTACTTGATCATCTGATTAGAATCTCTTAAGACAAACAAATGAGAACTCCATTGTCACAATACCTTGATCGAATAACATTAAAGATTTTATTTTTTTCTAATTCAGTTTCAGCTCGAATTATAATAAAAATTTACCTTGTTTTCATCAACTTGTACAGCAACATTCTTCGTACTTAATTCCTGAAAAAAATGAAAAGAAACTGAAAACATTGTGTGAAAGAAGGGAGACAATTGGACAATCAAATTTTGTTATCTCCCTTTATAAGGAGATAATGGAGTTACTGAATACCAAGTTTAGAGAGTATTATCTGCTGATATAATATATTGCTTTGTATTTTTGTGCTTGATTTACTTACCCTGAGAGCTGCAGTTTTAGCCTTTCTCTTTTCATGTTTCTGTTGCAGAATTGTGACATTCAGGACTTGGCGTTCCAGTTCACGATAGTTGGACTTCCAGAAATCCACATTCTGCGTAAGCTCCTCAACCTTTTCCTGCATTTCTTTATATCTTTCATCCCTTTCTACTTTCATATACATCTTCACCTTTGTGCGCACAATCTGGTCCAACTCCTGAAATATCAAAGTATGTGTCATCATTACAATAAATTGGCATGTTCCGTCTTATCAGATATGTATCAGGTCGTTAGATCTCAGTATTCTAATTGAATAAATATATAGCTTTAAATATATATTGTTATCATATCGTTTTATATGTAAACAATAGTACATGATTTGATATTAAGTACAGAGTTTTATGTATAAGTTATTGAGTGTAACATATGTCAGTGAATTAAATCATACCATGCAAATTTATTTTCCAAGCCATTAAATAAGATCCAGGCTATATGTAGATTCTTAACTTGTTCTCCACTTTGTATTTTGTATTGTTGTTGTTCACGTATATTACGATTGTGTTATATATAATATGGCCCAGAGTTAATAAAGAAATTGAAATTGAATGTTATATCACCGAGCTTTGACAGTGAAATTTTCCATTAGATGCTTTGAAGTATGGTATTTGCTGCCTTCAGTTTTTCCCCAAACTCTTTAACCAGTGTCACTAACTTACAGATTCTGTCAGTCGTATCCTATGTTTTTTCACTTTTGCCTTCTTTTTGGGCGAGTCTTGGCTGTCATCTTCATCCTCTGTGACTGAAGAGGTGGTGTCTTCCGACTTGACAGATTCTGTCACTTCACTCTCATGAGACTCTTCAATGTCAGACATTTCCTCATCAGGTTCATCTTTCAGAGTATCTGGCTGGATGCCGATTGCAGAACCAAGTTTGCCTATTACCATGTCAAGTCGAGAGCGTTTAGGTTGAGCCGATAAATTTGAGTTGTCCGCTGGCCTTTTACGATCTGAGGATTCAGTAGCTGAAGTATCACTGTCTTCAGATTTAACTTCGGCCTTGACTTCCTTCTTGACTTTGATATCATCTTGACTGCTCTTTGAAGAACTGGAGTCACTACTAGAGGAACTAGACTGACTATTATTGTCCTCATCTACATCCATCTTCACCTCCTTCTTCACTTCATCTTTGCCAGCCTCCTCTTTTACGAGAATTGTGTTTTCTTTCTCTGTTGAATCAACATCTGATTTATGGTCTTTTACTATCTTTTCAGTGTCATCTTTTGTCTGTATTGTCACACTTTTTTCTTTCACATCTTCCT
The DNA here is from genome assembly GCF_902652985.1 of Pecten maximus. NCBI lineage: Eukaryota > Metazoa > Mollusca > Bivalvia > Pectinida > Pectinidae > Pecten > Pecten maximus. The sequence continues at coordinate 39,250,061 of NC_047015.1, read as the reverse complement.
TACTAACTTTCCCATCACAATTATTGCTGTCTTCCTGTTTTGTTTCTATCACTAGAGAATCATCCTCTTTCACCTTTCCATCTGTCTCCATATTTTCAGTCTCTTTTGTAAACTCTTGATTTTCTTCTTTTTCCTCCGAGATGACTTCCTTGACTTTATCATCATCAGAATCAGATGCCAGAAGCCGTTCTTCCTCTTCGTTCGTACCCATCTCTTCTTCATCCTTTTTATCAGAAGGGTCCTCCTTGTCTAACTTGAGTAGCTCTTCCTCTGCCTTGAGTGTGCTACTGCTTTCAGTTATTTTAGGTGCCTCATTCTCAGACGAATTGTCAATATCAATACAAATGGGAGACTTGGAAGAATCCCTGATAGATGATTGCACATTGGTTGAATTATCACAGTCTTGTATGGTTTGAGCCACCTCAGTTAGGTCCGTTTTCACTACCTCTTTATTCTCCTCAGATGAGGATTCTACATTTTTAGTTTTTACATCTTCATCCAGATCATCCAATAAAATCACATCCTGGTCCTTTGAATTACTAATACTAGATGTCAACGGTTTTATACTTGGTGCAGTGGAACCAACAACAACTTCAACTGAAACATAAAATATAAATGTAACACTCGCATAATATTGATATGTATTATCAAAGCATGACACAACACGTGCACGTAGAATACATTGGTAAATCTACAAGTTCCATAAGTCAGATCATATTTTAGACCTAGATAAATAAATACTTGTGTTTCCGCCAACTCTACCTTTCTTTTATTTTTTATTTTTTGTGTGTCTACCCTTAAGTTTCTAGGCCTTTTTCAAGGAATTTCTATAAAGTCAAGATTCCTTTACCCTTCAATAGTAAAAACTATTTCCCCACCTAACTACCCTATATTTTTCTGACTTGCAAGTGGAAACACATGTATTGGTTTTTTAGGCCTAATATATATGCTTCCTATATACAAGAACCTTTTAGTACCATCATTCTTCAATGCATAAATTTAAGAAAAATATTTAACAACACAGATCTATCTATTTAAAACGAAATTTGGTAAATTTACCAGCATGATTCTTGATTACTTATGAAAAATGCATTATATATATTTTGTTTCTATTTTCTTTATTTTCTAAGTTTTTTTTTAATTTTTAACACAGAGCCTTAAGTTCAAATGAGATCTAACTTTTCCTTATATATTTAACTTTCAATGACTCATTTTAAAGATTTTTTTTTTAAATCACAAAATAGAAATACCTAAGAGTGTGAGTAGAAATTGATGGTATCCACATCAAACTCCTCAGGAATAGACAGCGAAAAAATTGACAGGTAAATGATAATTTGCAATTTATTACAAATAGGTTGCACATACCATTTTTATGAACAGGTTTCTCCTCTCCAAGGTCAGTATCACAGTTTAATCCCTTTAAGTTTTCAAACACATTATCTCCACTTCCTTTGCCCATGGTTGACATAGCCTTGGCAGCTTGTTGTTCACGCTCAAGTCTTTCCCTCTCCTCCTTCCTTTCTCGTGTGTCTAAATCTTTGGTTTTAGCTAGAAGATTCTGTAAACTTGGAGTATTTTCTTGAATTTTCGACATAATATCTTTAAAAGAGCTCCGTACTCTTTCATTAATTTCAAATTTATTAGCTTTAGAGTGTTCATATACAGTACTGGTTGCCTGTCGCACCCCTTCAGTCACAGAGACAGGAGGCTTGGGAAGCAGTGAGGCAGGGAAGAGACTTGGAGACGAAGAAGAGCCAGACGCAGCTGTTTTAGGGGTAACGGGGGTAGCATCTGATGTTGGACTGTGATCCAGTATGACGATGTCTTCCTCTTTGTTTGTGACATTCTTTTCCTCTTTACTAAACTTTGCTTGCCCATTGAGAGCTTTAAGGTTGACCAGTGTCTGTGCAAGGTTGAGACTGATGCCTTTGCTGACCCCGTTAGTTCCACCATTACAGTCACTGGTACTTGTTGGCTTGGAAGAATCCATATCCTCAGACACTGGCATGGTGCTAGTCACACAGTTTGTACTCTTTCCTACAACAGAAATAAAGTTCATATTACAGAACAGACAGATGTGTTCTTTTATTTGATATGGTATAGCCAGTTAACATCATAACTAAGTGGAGTGACTTGGTACTAGAATTCAGGTATGTGGTATATTGAAGATACAAAAACAAATTGTACACTGCATATTTTCTTAACATAATTTTCAAAAGGCAAATAAAACCAGACAATTTGGCAAATTATAGCTTTTGTCCCCTCTCCCTAATGAATCTAGATGGAAGGTCAGTGACCTAGTTTTGTAAATATAGATCGAGACCAATAAGAAGCCTCCATTTGGCAGCTATTTCCAACGTAGGATATTTTTTGTTAAAAACGAGAGGTCCCATTATCAATCTATAGAGTAACTTTCATTGCGATCCATCAAATAGAACAGGAAATATTACTGGATATGATTTTAACCAATCAGAGGCCATGGCAGCCATCCTGGATGGTCGTCCTCGGGGAAAAAAGAACAAGGTTCACAACTACACATCATACTGATAATGCAAAGTTTGGTAAAAATTGCATATAAGTAGTAACAGAGATATGCCCCAGACAAGAATGTGCAGAAAGAATAATAAAGAGAAATAAAAGGAAGAAAAATAAGTAAGAAACGGAACAATAACAACAAGTCTCCCGGACTTTGTTCGGAGTGAATTAATAATTATTATATATATATATATAATAATAGGAAGAAACGGAGTAACCACAGTAAGTCCCCCACTTTGTTTGGAGGACTTAATTATTTTAGCCATTGTTATCAATATTTTCAATCCTGAACACAGCAAAGCATAGGTTAACATATTCAAATTCCTTAAAAGCTTGTAAATGACCAATTATTATATCTGTAAAATATCAGATCGACTACTTATTGGTTTCACAAGTTTGGAAACATTACAAAAATATGCAAAGACGGTGATTTACAAACACTTCCAGAATTTTCAATCGTTATCCCACCAATAATTCAAACTTCTGAATAACATACAGTTTATATTTTAAAACACACTGTAAGTGCATATTGATTAGAAGACACGGTGAACATTGACTAAGACTTCTTTTAATTATGTAGCTCTTTGTATTTTGATTGGCTGACATGTGACCCCACATGATCACGGAAAGGATATAGCACACAGAAAATAATTCACAATTGTTTTTGTGATAATTTTTTTTTTTACATATATTTCTATCAATTTAATGCTTTGATGATAATAAACACAACATATTTAAATACTTGTTTATGATTTGTAATAAATTCAGTCTTTCGACATTATTCTAAAATTGTAAATTTTGCGTATGAATTAGCGACATTTCACTAAAGGTCATATCCTTACTCCCCAAATGATATCTAACAAAAACACAAGGGGGAGGGGGAGGGGCAGTCTTGGAATAGCTTTTCTGTGGTAGGAACAGGTCACACGAACTCGTGGTTGTTGTATATGGCATTTCTTAATTTCTTAGAACTCTTCTTATTCATATTTCAAAAATTGCAAAAAACACTAAAGCCTTATTTTTTTAACATTTGAATAATGACTTAACTCAACTGAAAGAAATACCATATACAACAAGAATTACACGTTGTCAATGAATATCATAAGCATTTTACATGGGTACTCAAGGATATATCTGAAAACAAATGAAATTGATTTTCTAGAAACTAGAGTTTTTACTCAAAAATTGTAGAAATGTTAGTATAGAGTGTAATGCATTCAGGTATACATTCCACAATACATCGTACACCTGAAATCCAAGTTTGGTTGCTCTAGCTCAGTTTGTCAGAAACAGCTTAATATGCAAATTCAAGAGCTCTTATATAAACGCAAATCCTTAACATTGATTTTTAACCCCAAAATGCAGAAATCAAACCGGCGTCCTTGTCGGAAAAGCAATGCCTATAGCTATGTGCTGCCTTTCCAACATCCAAGTGTAGGCGACACAAACAACCACTTGTTGTGTAACCTCTATGTGGATGCATTTTCCCCCAAAATTTATCAAACTTTTTGCATAGAATAGCAAGCACATTAAATAATGCATTGAAGACATATTTGATAATTCACCCAACATGTCTTAAACATAAGGTAACAAAACAACAAGAAATTTTTTACAACAGCAAAAAAATCTCAAATTGAAAAATAATCAACATATTATAAGAAAATAGCGACAACATTTACAGTACTTCACTTCAATATAAGGTTAATCTAAACAATGTATGAACTGAACAATCTTAACAAATTCTACAGGAAATTTCTCCAAATTCCAGTTTTACCACAAAGAAATATCACTTCTCCTGAGAGTTAGATCTTATCTAATTTACTTGTTCCAAATTGACTTTATAAATGATTTCTTCTTGTATATCAATGCAGACTTCACTTTCATGCCTACACTGAAGTTTTTTTTTTACTATTTTCAAGGAAGGACTCCTAAAGTCAAGATTGCTTATCTGGTTATGTCTATATAACCTTAGTAAAATCTTAAAAATGAAAACTTCAACCGACAAAAATCTGAGGGCTATTTTGTTTGAATGATCACACTCTAATTCAATGGAAAATTAGCTAGGGACCAAGAGGAACCTACATGTTAAGTTTGAGAAATATCCTTCAGGTAGTGTTGTTCCAATTAATCGATTTAATTCATGATTAGTCATTTTACCTCTGACTATGACTAATCAATCATGGTTTAAGTATAAAGTGGAAATTTTCAAGATTTACAGTCGACTTTAACGATCAATAACTGAACACTAGATGTCTTAAAACATATCCACAACATTTTCCCCTATTTTGGTTAATATTTTTGCAGATATTTCTCTTTCTGTTAATGATCGATCAAAAGATCATTTAGGAAATGGTGATGATCCAATATGAAATTTATAGTGATTCCCACCATTCACTACAGGTAATTCTCAAGAATGAGTGATAAACCTCTACTGTTAAAATCCAAGATTGCTGCTTGTCAGCAATTCTGATTCCCAGTTAGAATCAAAATCAAATGGGCACAACTTGGAACCAGGGGAACATACATGTGAAGTTTGAGAAATAGACAAGTACGTACTTCGAGTTCTCAAGAAATAGTGATAACAAACCTCAACTGTCAAAATCAAAGATGGCTGTCTATCGGCCATTTTGTTTTCCTGATCAGTTGAGTTGAATGGATAAAGCATGGAACCAAAAACCTACATGTGAAGTTTCAGAAATATTCAAATACCCCCCTTCGTACTTCTCAAGAAGTAGGGAATAAGGATTGTATAAGCATAATAAGGATTGTTCGCGGACGGACGGCGGGCGGACAACGGACTTAGGACGATTTGAATAGCCCACCATCATCGCATCTATATTACACTGTATACCAAGTCTTGTGACTGATTACCACCAAAAATGAATTATTGTAAAATTGACTGTTTTAATGAAGACTTCGTGAGATAACCTTTTTACGCCGGAGTACCAAAATATACTGCATCAATATGAAGTGAATCTTTTCGGGAGTTCACGATTTCATTTTATCCTACACAGGGCCAGAGACTTACATATATTCTTCAATAAATGCACTACGTACGTTAACAGGACTGCGTGATGAATGGCTTTTCACTTTGAACGGGCGGAAATCGAGTACACGTGCACAGACAATACGATCAACATATTCTCCTTCATGTCGCAAATGTTTCGTCGTTTCCCATTCCCAAAGCCTTTGTTCGTACGATAGACGGTAGATATCGATTTACCCGTGTAAATACCTAACGGACAACAACATGCAGAAACTAAGTCAACAGACCGGGACGAAAGCGTAGCAACAAGCAGGAGTCAGGCGGGCAGAACTACCAACCAAGAATCGGTGTTCTGCGCTCGAAACTGCTGATCCGTCACGGTCTAATAAAAATCAATATAATCCGCCACGGTCTACATGACCCTGCATGACATATGACAATTAATTTTGATAACAAATCGAGGTCAATTACAGTAATAACTGTTAACCATTAAGCTAGAGCCTATAACTGTCAACCAGTCCATGTGGTCGCGTTATACATGTACAGTGTACACGTGTATACATACCGACGGCGGTAACCACTGGTAACCACTGGTAACGGCGCGCACACACACAAACTACATTTACATGTGTATTTACCGACAACGAGAGGTATTACGTAAGCGCTACCCAGGGTCACTGCACAGAAGTTAATTCAACATTGCCATTTAAACATCGTAAACAGAGTACACATACCGAAAAGTAGGCGACGCTCGCCATAGCGCCGATAACGACATACTTACACACTTTCCTACACACACACACGTATATAATTTATGTATCGTTACTGCAGCCATACGACACATACACAAATCCATCTGAAGTCACGTCCGGCAATGGGGCGGCGCCAATTAGACTTAAACAGTTGTGCAGACTCAGTTTTGTACATTTACTCTCGGTACCGGATCAGCGCACGCATACAAAATGCCACCATACATACCGCCATCACAGTCTAGTACCGACAACCGGGTGATATGCCAGGTACGTGACGTGTATCGACAGCGATACTCAAATTACGCTGTCTGCGATATGTACCGTGTGCTGTACGCGACACCTTACCGCACATAACAGACGCAGACACATGTAAACACATATCGATAACACGAACAATATATCCAAACCTAACCTGCTACGTCGACATCGAGGGACTGTACCCAGAAGACTGGCAAGTAGCATCAAAAGACGCCCAGCTGATAACTTTTACCAGAAGCATATTTCCACTAAGTGTTAAACCCAGGCATGAGATCAAAATATAGTGTCATTTCAAGGTTATCAATTAGAAAATTTGGAGATGGTATCGGCAATACATACGATTACCGTACTCAAGCGATGGAACCAATCAGACGTGTACCATCGATGAATCGAATAACGGCAAATATATTGCGGTTACGAATGGTATGAAACACCAGCACATTGTACGCGAGTAAGTAGTGCACCCGACCTGCACATTCCTCTAGTTTTGGTAGCCAGAGGAAACTCAGACTAAGCAACGAAGCAACGTGGGCGAGAATACAGCAAATTGATCGAGGGTTGTAACGTACACACACAGCCACACATGCAATATATACGTACCGACATTAGAAGGATACGGCAAAGTCAGGCTGCAAACTGCTTTTTCTGTAGCTGACATCTCTGCCACCTCACGATCTAAAAAATACATAATCATTTAGCACAAGAATCTGCGGGAAACAGGTAAGAAAACATTGTCATTGGGTATATCGGTTAAAAAAACAGACTGATCGCATCGCTGGAAAAATGTTACTTCAAAATAAAGTTTTGGACAACCTATGACTTGAATTTAAAAAAAAAAGACAATGGTAGGGCTAAGCGACATTTTCATTCACAGAACTGTCTTCGACCCTCAGTGCTCACGCATGGAAGGATTTCAGTTTATAATGCTGCCTCGCTGAATTGACCTAGCTTCGACAGCATGTTAAAAGCGACAGTAAACATCACGAAAATGCACTTGCGGATCCGGGGTGTGTGTGTGTGTGTGTTGTGTTCCTGGGGGTCCCCCCTTTTTCGGAGGAGGGATTTTTTTATAGCCTTAAAAATGCCTTGGCTACCCCAGAACCCTCGCAGACCCCCCCCCCCCCCCCCCCCAAATAAAAAAAATTCGGCTCGGGCCTACGGCGCTCGCATTATCACTAAATTACTGGACCTCCCCCCCCCCCCCTTTCGATAATCCTGGATCCCCCCCCCCCCCCCCCCCCCCTTCGATAATCCTGGATCCGCGCCTGGGAAAGATGGTTTTGTCATATTTCTTGAGGATATCTCTGCGGCTGCCTAAACAAGAAAACAAATTGAAAATGGATGCTGTTCATATCTTAATTTCACAGAAAGTAATACAATTAATTTTCTCTAATGTATGCTCGCGATGATCCGATATGTTGTGATTGTCATTGGTGGGTAGATCTAAAAACATATATATAATTGGGAAATGGCTTCATATAAGTTTGAAAGCCTCTGCCCAATCCTTTTGTATATATTGATGCAAATAAAACATGTTTTAATCAAATCAAAAAATAATATGGTCGAAAGTTGAAGCTTAATATATATAAACGGTCACGCACGCGTAACACACTGCGATCTCCGATTTCTGATCCGTTAGCGAAAAAAAAAGTTTTGAAAGTATTTTATTTTTGTTTTAGTCCATGTTGACTTTATAAATATGGCGAATTAACGAAAAGTCAATAACTTTCTCTACACGTGCAAGTTACAAACTTTCGATATTATTCTTGCACATGAAAGTCAGGTCAGATATAACTTTGAATGCGTCGATGAATTCGTGCAACTTACTCTCTAGAAAACGATCCCGAATGATTGCAAATTTGCTATATTAATATTCCGCCGGGGGGTTTCGCCTCCATGGAACCCCCTACCAGAGTGCTGCCCTAGAGCCCCCCTCGCCAAAAAAAATCGGCAAGAGCCATAGGCGCGCGAGCATAATTTATCACTATATTACTACCCCCCCCCCCCCCCCCCCCCCCCCCCCCCCCCCCCCCCCCTTCGAAAATCTTGGATCCGGGCCCAAAAAGTAAGCGCTATCAATTTGTCTCGGTTAAAAGGAAAACAAATATAAGTTGCCATAATTTATGATTTGTCACGCGGTTAAATTGCTTTGCAATTGCAACGGAAACGACCCTTTTTTTCGTCGGTCATTACTTATCAATTATGAACCTTTGGTGAAGTCAATATTGTGTTATACCGACATGGTAGAATCGCCTGTGGTTAATATTTAAGATTCTGCAAGGTTGGTATAACACTATATTAACCGAATTAAAGGTCCATGATTTTCATATTAGATATAAAGCTCGTTGGTAAAATGGTGGCGTCATAAACGCAATATTGACTCGGTGTTTCTTAAAATAGAAATATCAGCTGGTGCACATTTATGATCTCTACAAATTATCACAAACTATTGACCTCAAAGTGACCAAGTTTTAGCCATTGACAAATTGAGAAATATCGGAACATATCTAATATATAACACTATTGTTATCACAAGTTATACTATTACGATAACAATATCAAATGTTACGTCTTTTCATTTTCTTTATGACGTCATAATGTCATTTATATTAGTTTATGCAGAAGTATAGCGAATGTATTCTGAAACATATCTATTTTAATTGGCAATGATAAGAGAAATCAACGATAATTAATTCCAAATGTTGCAATGGTACATCAGATATACGTGTAGATTACCGCGGTGGTCACTTTCCTGTTCCCAATAAAGGACACAAAAACAAAATCTCAAATAACACGGGTTTCTCACGTTAAGTTGCCTCTTAACAGCACGTAGCATAGGAATGAGGCCGTATCCAAACTTACTTATCTTTCCAGCTCTAAAATTACCGTCCATAAATGGCGCACAAACAGAACTAAGTTATTACATGTTACGTCCTTTCCGAGAAAGGGAGCATTTCGCCTGCGTGACTAAAGAAAATCTTTTTTTTCTTCTAATTAACATTGATATCGAAACTATTAGACCTGAAAAGCAACCCAAAGCACAGCTACAGCAAGAAAGTTTGAATTCGATGGGCATTTTTTAAAATTAACCCACGCTATCGTAATATAATGACTTTTGTTCAGACGACTGATGCAGATTTTACTATCTCTACAAATGTTTAAAAATATCTAAGTTGATTGGGTGTAGTTTCTCATCGTTTCAATCAATGTCGTGACGTCATAACTCCGGGGTGTCAAAGAAATGAAAATATATCACCATTTTATCATACTACTTCATTTATTGGTATGAGAATAATAATAGGATTTTTTTTTTATTTTAGAAGAAGATCTTGATTATAAGATAAACCAGAGATTTATAAGTATCTCGACAAACGAAATTTTACGTGTTTTCATTTCACATGAGTAATTTAAAACCGAATTATAGCGTCTCCGAAATCCAATGTTCGTCACACGTATGTAAATATCCCGTACGAGTCAAGTTGTTGATATCTCAGAGAGCGATGTACGATTTTTTTCATTTCTTGTTTTGTTGTAATTATCCGACAGTTTTTTGTTTTTTGTTTTGTAAATTGGTATACAGTAGACACACTCTAACGCATACAATTTAGAGGCCGGACCTTCGAAATCGGTGTCGAAACAGAAATCGTGTAGTTGTTGTCCTAGATTTCCTAAAGAATGTTCTGTTGTTTAACAAGAGCAGATGATTTGCGTCTTGTACCAGTTCAAAACAAAAAAGGGGTAGTACAGTATACGACCACATAAATGACTATATAGGAAATGTTATACTTATTTTGTTTTCAAAACGAGTACAGTGCAAGCTAGGCAACAAAGAAATCGGAAAACATCGATCGAATTATATTTAGTGTGACTAGACCTGTACTCAGTACGTTGTATTTGATGAGTCACATATCGACTCGCTAGCGGTTCGTTCCGCCAGTAAATCTAGGTCATCCGCTGTTATAATACGCCGCGTGGTACACTGTACACGCAGTGTACCTGCCGGGCCCATTTCGTACGGGTATTTGTCTGTGCATTCGTCCCGAGGTCGAGTTACGTTTCTGCTGCAAACAAACATACTTCTGAGACAATGACTTTCAAAACATCGGTGGAATATTATTTAACAGCAAGCATAGAACTTTTTTACGTGCAGCATAACTGCAACCAGCGAGTTATTTGGTTCGGGGTCAATAAACTAGTTCTCTGTCTCAAGAATGACACCGGGGCTGTGTAACTGACGATTTCTTGCTGGACACATAATTTTCATTACCGTATTGTTTCAGAAAAAGTGTTTTTGCCACGAAATGGACAAGGGTGCATAACACAATTACGCATGCGCGTAAAACATACTGACAAATTACATGAATAGCGCATGCGCAAGAAAACCAGTTCGCGCCCAGTTGTGCAGCCGGATCAAACTGGTTTCAGCTGGTTAATGTACAAGGGGAGGGGGCGTCTCAAAAGGGAAACAGTCATCTCATAATTTCTATTTAATAAACGTATGATTTTTAATCTTGATACGTTTCCGTGACATGTTTATATCTGGTAATATTATTAAATATTTGCTTACAAACAAAAACCTTTTGTTTCAGCTCTAGATCCAATGGGAATCTGACAGGACCCCTTGTCAGTGAGGTGTATCATATTACATGCTCGCCTGAAATTAACACTTATCTGAATTATTTTTTCTCTCACTCTATCCAGTCCATGTCTGTCCAGTTATAATTTCTGATATCAATTTGTGAATATCTAACTAGAATTTACCTGTATCTTATGTTTCAATGAGAGGATTGAGATGTTGTATAATGAAAATGGCAGAACACCACATGACATCTTTTACAGGACATTACCTGCATCTTTAGTTATTGCAACATCTCCAGCATTCTTATCTTAAAAGAGTGTGATATACTGCATTAATTATACTCTCCTGATGAAGGTATGTCCATGGTGTTGTTTTTTTAAGGGAATTCTGGTGCTGAACCCTGGGGCAATATTGTTACAATCCACAATGCAGCAGTGCAGAGAAATGCGTAAACCCCAAAAACGTACAAATTCATCTTGTGAGATAATGATGTTTTTATTTCCATTTTCAAAATTCTAAATATTAGATTGCTTTTCCTTTTCGTATGTGGTCAGTAACACGCTGGAAAATTCTGCATTAAAGATACAAAAAAAAAAAAATAATGAACAAGACAAAGGGGTTAACAAAATCAAAATTCTATTAAATAACTTATGAAACAATGAAAAAAAAGTACAAAATTGACTGCACTGAAAGAGATGACAAAAAGAAGATCTGATGGTCTGGAATAATAAGCAGTTTTCAACTCATTGACACAGGTACCTAGTACTACCTACAGAAATCCAGGTTTTGTCCTGACGAGATCATTTGATGGCAAACTGAAACAAATTCTTTTGGCAGTCGTGCTTTTTCAAAACAATCTTTTTTTTTTTAAATATTGCAAGCGAATGCTTTTAAATGCAACATTTCCAAAACATTTTTTCCACACTCCCACACACAAATCTTTAGTGTGGTTAGGCAAATACACATTTATCATTATGATAATTATTAAATTTGTAGTTTTAGTTTCAAAAGAAAAAAAATTTCTTTCCTTTATTTTCTTCAACTCATGCCAGATAATAATTTTCAGTTCAAAATACGGCTGTTGCATGTTTTAGCAATCAAAGATGCAACAATAAATCCCACTAGCGGATCCAGGGGGGGGGGGTCCTGGGGGTCCTGATCTTATCTTATCCTTGAAAGATTGCAAAATTTGCTATAATCATTACATTTTGTCCCCCAGACCCTTCGCCAAAAAAAAATTCAGCTCGCGCCTATGGCGCTCGCATTACAACTAAATTACTGGACCCCCCCTTTTCAAATTCCTGGATCCGTGCCTGAATCCTTACTGTCAATGTATTCAAGATTTAACATTACATATCAACCAATGCAATAAAAATCTATGAATGAAGATGTTTTTAGAACAACAAATTAAAATAACCAAAAATCATCGAAAAACAAGATAATACAATTAAAGACATACAAAGGATAACTATTATTAGAATTATGATTAAACATTAATGTACTCATTTTTCACATAAAAGCAATCCAATTTTCTTACACATGCATAAAAAGGTAAATTTATGATATATGCATTATATATAACAAATGCATTCTTCTTTTTAAACATTTTTAGTATTTCACGAGAATTGGTTTCACTATCAGAATTGATTATCAGAAACTTGAACTCGGCCATCTATTATGTAATCAGTTTTCAAAATTACAGAATTGCCCTTTTGTAGAAAATTTATATACATCTCAGGTACATTTATTAAATGTCTTTGCCCTTGTTATTAATATTTTTGATACTTTGTTTGGTATCATTACAAAAACACATGAAGCTGAAGATTTATAAACACTTCAGGAAATTTCTGATTGATTTCCTTTACAAAGTCATCATCAATGATTGGTTTAATTTTTGCTATGACTTTTCTTTGATTATTTTCTATCATTGGCCCACCGCTCACCAGAAGGTCCCTGGTTTTTTTTTAAAGATTACATATTTTTTGTAAAACTCCTTATAATTTTCATTAAAAAGACAACATATATGCAAAATCATATTTCATAAAGGGAATATGGCTTGGTTAAAGTGACATTTCAGAAAAGGTTATATTATTGTACAAGTCTAAAATAGTAAAAAGGTACATAGCTAAACCCTTAATAAGGTAACAATGTCTTAATAGATATATATATATATATATATATAAGAAAGTTCAATCAACACTCGTCTCTCAAGCAATTACAAGAAAAAAAAAGAATATTTCATCTAATATATCATCGGTCTTTTCATCCTTCCAGGAAAATAATACAACTAATATTTTCCTACACCACTACCATTAAATACACTCTTCTAAACCTTTTCCTCCATCATCACTTTAAAATATTCTTCATTTTATTATCAGTATCTATATTCTGAGTTTTCTGGCATTTAATATTGCAATAATCGCACCAGCTTCTAATAAGTCACGGATCCAGGGGAGGTAAGCATGAACAACTCAATAAAATTTCGATGTCGCGGGTTATAATCAACAAGTATAAATTATATATATATTTGTAAGTTTAAAACTTAAATCGTATGTTTATAACGTCCAACTCGCAAAGTACATGTATATATAAAGAGCAAAAGTAATACGATACGAATAAACAAACAAAGACTAGAGTAATTGTCGATGTTGTCCGAAGGGAGAATTAACAACTGGCCGGTATTCTTTTGCATATTATCTTTTTTAATCGAGATTTTTACTTTCTTTTAACAGAAGTTATTACGTTTTATGAATATTTTCCCAATTAAACCATTTGAAAATATTATATTCGGCGTTATATGAAATCAATAGGGTTTCTTTCTAAAATACACCCCTTGATAACCTCAAACATGACAAACAAAGTCACGTGGTGAAGTAAGAGGGGTTGGTTCGAAAGGCATTTTCTCTTAACGACAAACAAAGATGGAGGTAGAAGACGCTATCGATGAATTCTTCTAAACAGCATGCGTAATGGATGAACATGCCTGGGTCACATGGATAATTGCACAACCAGTTGCCGCTTGAATAATTGTAGTTCAAACATACGGTACGTAACGGACAGACGAGTTCTGGTTACATCACCGACACTGGACACCACCGACGCCGACTAGATCGAACACATTCTTTGTTGCATGGTTTCGAAATATGGAGTATTGTGAAAATTGGTCTTCGTATACTATAATAATTCAATGCGGATTATTTGTTTGTATTTTATACTTACGGTGTATCAAGGATTAATCTGTTACAGCATTTGCAGTGTCTTTGGTTGAGGATATTTTTCATTTATGAAAATTCAAGATGGCTTCCCGCGCCATGTGTCAATGCGCATGCTTCTAACATAGATGAAAATTAACATAGCTATCTGAGCAACCAATCAAGTTGAGGTACGTAAGCGCCACCTACTGGCTTTTTTATTCGGAACCTTTTTATTCTGACGGGCATGGTAGACAATTCTGACCCCTTTTCAACTTTACCAATGTTTAACCCTGATAAAAAAATTTAAAAAAAAAGGGGGGGGGGGGGGGGGGGGGTCATATCCCATGCATAGCTTTTTTATGTTAAGTGAAATACATTCATCTGCGAAATTGAAAAAAAAAAATTTAAAATGCTATGATATGCAAATTGTAGATATGTAAGTTAAAGCCTATAGGGGCCTAGTATTTTACGGGATCTCAATAGTACACTGAAAAAAATAATACAGAAGTAATAAAAAAAAAACGCCTTCATAAGTTGTTAAAGATGTTTGAGAAGATTAATAAATACTGACAGCGAGTATGTACACGAGATATCCATTTATTGTCTGTCGATACACCAAGACCTGAAACCTGAATCACTATTAAATCATTGCAAATCACAATGTGTTGTTATCAATTTTGATCTTTTTGTCATTTCTTGTATCACTTGTCATTGTCAATCACAATGTGTTAAGCATTTTGATTGTTAGTGGAAAATAATACCTTGTTAAATCGGAGACATATAACAGATAGTTATATAAGTCTCCAGTTACAAATATTATCGCTCAAGCACATGTGTAATGATGACGTCACTGAGTCATGTACACACACACACAAAATGTTCGTGTGTGTATTTTAATACCTTACACGTTGCTCTCATGGGTATACCATATATACCAACTCCATTGGTATGTGTGCAGATCGAAAAACAATTGAAATACTTTTTTGTGACCTCTTGTTGATCTACACTGCCAGAGAATTGTATAGTCATAGTTGTCGAGATCGGCTGTGTGCAGACTGTTTCCGTAAAAAACAATACATACAGTACGTTATTGTCGATTGTTATGTTCGACACTTCTAATTACTTTAGCGCGTGCAGTATGATTACAGCTAAACTGTAATTATGGAAAACGACAAAGGTATTATACATGTAGCCTGGTAAGTTATTCACATTTGGTCACGTGAGTGTCTAATACCCATGTCGCTATCTGGGATTTGATTGGTGGACGACTCGTAGCAGCTACCTTCCGTAGGTGGTGTGTATGACACACAGTCCATCTTTCTTTTACAATGTAATATATCTCCTGAAATTATTTGATTAAGTATGTGTGTGTATATATATAATATAAATATGCTCGATATTGAACAAGTCCAAAATGTCACTGAATATATAAATCAGTTCAGTATCGACTCTAAAATTACCAAACTTCCTGTTGGGTTTGGCAAATAACAGACATATCCAAAAAATAAAGCTTCAATGATATTTTGTTAATGTATTTTTATGCAAAACCGTGTACATGTTAAATATTTACACAAACCTGTTACGCGAGTACATGCACGTAGGGAAAAAAACGGTCGGTGACCAACTATAAATTCAACTTGTCACTGTCCGCCATGTTGATTGTTGCAGCAACAGTTTTATCTTTACCTTACACTGTGTGGTCTTCTGATATTTTTTGCTGGATGATTTTGTCTATAAGAAGTCAAGACCAATAGCAAATGATATACGTACTATGTCTAATCAATTAAACTTTAATGTTTAGCTTATGTCACAGTTCGTGGGAAATGGGCTATGATATGATGGAATAGGCCTAGATAATAAATCATTAGTGGAATATGCAATATGTCTATGGCCATTTATATCTGGAGTTTTTTTCTCTCGATGAAAATGATAGTTTTTTGAACTTGTACGACAGCTCAACACAACGAACCAGTAATGATTGTCCATATTAGTGTGTACGTTTAAACGCAAATAATAGCTAGATCCGCTCATTTTCCATCGACGAATATTTCATTCAGATACATTAGCGAGAATTTAGCAACATAATATTGCCGCGAAATTTAGAACGACGACGCATGCCAACTTAACACTCCGACATAATTTTACATTTCTATTATGGTTTTGAGACGACCCCCGACGACAACGCTATCGATCGAAGCTGTAAGAGAGGTGGGGCCACCAACGGGTAACCATATGGGTCGGTTGTTTTTGCCTGGGACAAAAACTTTCCTTTGGTGATTTACACAGTTCGCAATCTCAGCAAATATAATGAAGTATGATATTTTCGCATTAAATCGGAGTTATCAAGTGTGTACCACGCTTGAAACTGATCACGCTGTCTGCTCGTGGACTAATGACCTTGACCATTGAGTGGCGCCTAGACAGTCTATAAATATACTAATAAGTGAAGCCACGACGTCGTTTCTATAGCTACACGATTTAATTGAGGCCCGTTTGGGGTACTGGTCTTGTTTGATTGAATAGTGTGTTACGCAAACAAACATTATTTAAATGGATAATTTCAAATGTTCATGAATATTTAGGTATAATTAACGATTATTACATTAGTGTTTTTTTTAATTAATTGGTCCACAGCTTCAATTGTTTGAAAGGTTCTGGTCCACATAGAGACTTGGGCAAAACAGGCGAACTATGAGTATTTAGAAGAAAACTATGTTTATTCATGGCCGAAATGAAATCAAACGAAACGAAAAAGGACATTGAAAAAATGAGAGGCGGGGGGGGGGGGGGGGGGGGGGGGGGGGGATTCTCATCGGGGTAAAACAACATATGTGAAAACATGAATTTATCGCTATATTCACTCAGTTTAAATATACAATAACTATTTATAGGCGTGGAAATCGCGTGGTGTATCGGGTGTACAAACATTTTGTATATCAAACATTTGATTCTACCAAAAATAATCACAAATCTACTGATAAAATATCTTGCCAATAACATTATAATCATCAACTATATACAGTATTTCTTACCAATCTTCTAAATAATCGCTGGCATGATAACCAACTAGATTCACTTTCAATGTGAAGGGGCGTTACTCTTACAACATGTTTCTTTTTCACTCATTAGTTAACATAGTTCAACTTGCTATAAGCGTTAAGATACTTTATTTAATGCATGTCTGACCTTGGGTTTAGATGAAAAGAACGGGTTAATCTTACGAAAATCTCCAAGCAAAGCTGAAATAAAGTAAAATACATTCCTTTTTCGACCATAGGAAAACCACTTAAATAATCCAGTACTTAGATATTGTCTAAAACATACCCAGAATTATTCACAGTTCATCAATGTTGCAGAAATTGAGTCGTCCTCTGATGCTTCCATTCTGTCTACACTCCAGACCAGCGATACGAGAACAGCGCGTTAAACCAGCGTTTTTATACGAATCGCGCCTTTCAAGTACATGTACAGCAATTTCCCCCGAAGCTTTCACTTTTCACGGTCAAAAAGAGTTGCTTACAATCACCCCTATCACGTGACTTAAGATCGAGCGTACCTATATATCGTGGATAAGCATATTATCTAAATAGAGATAGTTTATATTTGAAGAAAGAACTGAGTGAATATTGCAATACATTTTATTCCCCCCGTGTGTTTTTACACCAATGAGAATGGGACTTTAAGGCCTATGTACAGTCTATTTTTTCCATTTCTTTAATGTTTCATTTTTCTCTTCTGTTTAGCTATGCCCTCCTTGCCGAGAGGGCAGCTTGAGTTTAGTTTAAACATATTTTATTGACATATAATAATGACAAAGGGATTAGTCAGCAAGTTTTTCCAACTTATAGACGACTTCTCCCATAATAATAACAAAATAATTAACAATAACATAGTCACATGATGGCATATACAAATATTCAGAAATTCGATAAAGAAACGAAAATATAATGAGAGAGAGAGAGAGAGGGGGGGGGGGGGGGGGGCAGGAGGGAGGAGGAGATAGGTACATATAAAGTTAAATGACTGCATCGGGAAAGATCACGACATATAAATGTTTGGAATGAATTCAAATATACTTAATCGATTAGAAGAATTTTTTTTTATATTATATGGATAAATGGAGCATTTTGGATTAAGTTTTTTTTTATTATAGGAAAATAGTATGAAAAGAAGGGGAGGGGGGAGGGGGGGGGGGGGGGGGTAGGAAGTGATGATTAGTCGAATCTTCCCGACCTTCTCAAGAAGTTTTGCACAACTTTGGCGATTTTTATATTGTCAGTTGAGGAGATATTCGTGTCACCATTGCAAAGTATATTTACATTAACAGGACCGTACCAGGTTAAATCAGCACTACCATATATGTACGTACCCGTCAATTCAATTCAATTTATTTATTCCAATGATTTTGAAAACTTGTAACTGATGCATAACAATTCAGCGTTTACGTATCGCATGCCTATGACATCATGACAGTATGACGACATAATTTAAACATGTACTATTCAATATAAGTAACATACTTTCTAAATATACACAAGAACACTATATATGAAAACTGTGATCATAATTTCCAAAACACATTTAATTTAATAACGTACAAGGAGAGTTTTTCTTTCTGCAGTGGCATGTAACAAAAATTTACCCAATCTATTCAAAGTTTTAACACTTTTACTGGAAAATAATTCTATCAGTTTATAAACACTTGGACGAGAATAATAATACTTTTTAGGTCATCTGACCCGAAGGGTCAAAATGACCTATAGTCATCATGCTTCGTCCGTCGTCGTGCGCCGTCCGCCGTCCGCCGTGCGTAAACTTTTCACATTTCAATCTTCTTCTCAAGTTCCACTGGTGCCATTGAGCTGAAACTTGCCTGAAATGATCCTGTGATGGTCCTGACCAAGTGTTGTTATTTTTCGGGTCGGTCCGAAATCCAAGATGGCCGCCATAGCCGCCATCTGCATTGAGCTGAAACTTGCCTGAAATGATCCTGATATGATCCCGACCAAGTGTTGTTATTTTTTGGGTCGGTCCGAAATCCAAGATGGCCGCCATAGCCGCCATCTTGAAAAACACATTTTAAACTTCTTCACAAGTTCCACTGGTGCCATTGGGCTGAAACATTCCTGAAATGATCCTGATATGATCCCGACCAAGTGTTGTTATTTTTCGGGTTGGTCCGAATTCCAAGATGGCCTCCATAGCCGCCATCTTGAAAAACACATTTTAAACTTCTTCTCAAGTTCCACCATTGCTGTTGGGCTGAAACTTGCCAGAAATGATCCTGAGATGATCCCAACCAAGTGTTGTTATTTTTCGGGTCGGTCCGAAATTAAGATGGCCGCCATAGCCGCCATCTTGAAAAACACATTTTAAACTTCTTCTCAAGTTCCACCAGTGCTATTGAGCTGAAACTTGCCTGAAATGATCCTGATATGATCATGACCAAGTGTTGTTATTTTTCGGGTCGGTCCGAAATCAAGATGGCCGCCAAAGCGGCTATTTTGAAAACAAATTTTAAACTTCTTCTCAAGTTCCACCAGTGCTGTTGGGCTGATACTTGCCAGAAATAATCCTGAGATGATCCCGACCAAGTGTTGTTATTTTTTAGGTCAGTCCGAAATCCAAGATGGCCGCCATAGCCGCCATCTTGAAAAACACATTTTAAACTTCTTCTCAAGTTCCACCAGTGCTATTGAGCTGAAACTTGCCTGAAATGATCCTGATATGATCCCGACCAAGTGTTGTTATTTTTCGGATCGGTCCGAAATCCAAGATGGCCACCATAGCCGCCATCCTGAAAAACACATTTTAAACTTCTTCCCAAGTTCCACCAGTGCTATTGAGCTAAAAATTGCCTGAAATGATCCTGATTTGATCTCGACCAAGTGTTGTTATTTTTCGGGTCGGTCCGAAATCCAAGATGGCCACCATAACCACTATCTTCAAAAACACATTTTAAACTTTTTCTCAAGTTCCACCAGTACTGTTGGGCTGAAACTTGCCTGAAATGTTCCTGAGATAATCCTGACCAAGTGTTGTTATTTTTTAGATTGGTCTGAAATGCAAGATGGCCGCCATATCCGCCATCTTAAAAAACACATTTTAAACTTCTTCTTCAGTTCCACTGGTGCCATTGAGCTTGAAATTGGTGAGGATGTTAAGGAAGGAGGGCAAACAAAGTGTTGTTATTTTTTTGGCCTCGTAAAAACTTTGGCATGGCAGCAATGGCGGCCATTTTGTAACATGATTGCGCAATCACGGTTCTTCTGAACAACACCTATTTGAAACTTCTTCTCAAATTCCAATTGTGGGATTCAGTTCTTACTTACCAAAAATGATCCTGAGATGGTCCTGACCAAGTGTTGTTATTTTTCAGGTCAGTCAGAAATCCAAGATGGCCGCAATGGCAACCATCTTGAAAAACACATTTTAAACTTCTTCTCCAGTTCCACTGGTGCGATTGAGCTGGAAGTTGGTGAGGATGTTAAGGAGGGAGAGTCAATAAAGTGTTGTTATTTTTTGGCTTCGTAAAAACTTTGACATGGCAGCCACGGCAGCCATTTTGTAACATGATTGCGCAATCATGGTTCTTCTGAACAACACATATTTCAAACTTCTTCTCGAATACCATCAGTGGGATTCAGCTCTAACTTACCAGAAATGATCCTGAGATGGTCCTGACCAAGTGTTGCTATTTTTCAGGTCGGTCAGAAATCCAAGATGGCCGCCATGACAGCCATCTTGAAAAACACATTTTAAACTTCTTCTCCAGTTCCACTGGTGCCATTGAACTGGAAATTGGTGAGGATGTTAAGGAAGGAGAGGCAACAAAGTGTTGTTATTTTTCGGCCCCCATAAAAACTTCAACATGGCAGCCATGGTGGCTATTTTGTAACATGATTGCACAATCATGGTTCTTCCTTAACTACACCTATTTAAAACTTCTTCTCAAATTCCACCAGTGTGATTCTGCTCTTACGTACCGGAAATGATCCTGAGATGGTCCTGGCCAAGTGTTATTTATCGGGGCAGTCAGAAATCCAAGATGGCCACCATGGCAGCCATCTTGAAAAACACATTTTAAACTTCTTCCCCAGTTCCACTGGTGCCATTGAGCTGGAAATTGGTGTGGATGTTAAGGAAGGAGAGCCAACAAAGTGTTTTTATTTTTCGGCCTCGTAAAAACTTTGACATGGCAGCCACAGTGGCCATTTTGTAACATGATTGTGCAATCATGGTTCTTCTTTAACAACACCTATTTAAAACTTCTTCTCAAAGTCCATCAGTGACTAACTTACCAGAAATGATCCTGAGATGGTCTTGACCAAGTGTTGTTATTTTTCAGGTCGGTCAGAAATCCAAGATGGCCGCCATGGCCAACAGTGCCACTTTACTCTCTACAGAGAATGCATACTACAATAGTATAAGGGTCTTTAATTTTGAGTCAGATGACCGTTAAGGCCCATGGGCCTCTTGTTTAATAAGGACGTGAACAGCTTAGCTAAATGACTAATTAATGTAATTCCCCTATAGTTATTAACATTATTTCTATCACCCTTTTTATGCAAAGGTATGATTACACCCTGAGCCCATGACTCTGGAAAATATCCAATTTGCAACATACTATTAAACAACTTCAATAGAACTGGCAAAAATACATCTTTATATTCAATAAAATACTCATTAAGTACCATATCTACACCCGCAGTTTTACCCTTCGGTAAATCCTTAATTACTTCCAGTAACTCATTATTATTAAAATCAACATCTAATTCAGGGTATACACATTCGGCATTTCTATTATTTACAATATCACTGTTATTCATATCACCCGCCATTTCTTTAAAATAACTGAAAAAATCTGCTAATGAAATATCACCAGTCTTAGATACCTTACGATTTGAAAAATGGCGAAAAAATTCCTTAGGATTATTACGTTTCAATATATCGAGCATGTTTCCTTCCATTCTTAAATATTCACGTTTCAACTTCCTCTCACACTTTATACTGTTTTTTAGCCTGTGCAAGATTTGTTCTCTTGGCATATGACCGTTCACCATTAAACTCTGACAGTGCACTTTTGTATTTCTTATACAATAATCTACATTTGTTATCAAACCAGGGCTTATCTGGTCCTCTATTTACATAAGTATTGGAGTGACAAGAACATGTGCAATTCAAAACCTTTTTACTAGAAAGGCAAAATTTATCAAATAAAGTACGGGTGCATCTTACAAAATTTGCTAAACAAGTAAGCGGGTCAACGGAGCTTTCAATCAAAAGTCTAGCATCTAAAATTTCGTTTGTTACACGGCTACTGGCTTCACCCGTGCACACACCCCAACACGCACGCCACGATCCAGTCCCTAGCAAAACACGGGATCACCCTGTAGAGTATGAGAAAAACAGGTCCCGGGTCAACAAAGACGGTTAGGTAAACAGTCATCCAAGAGGGAAAGATGAAGGAATAGTCGAAACGGACATAATCAGAGGAAGGCAACGTACAGTACATAATTATACAAGGCAATGTTTGTTGGTGACGTATCGCCTGTGCCCAGTTATTTGAAAGGATGTCATTTTGAAAATTTCATGGTTACCATATGAAAAGCATCGTGCTTTCTGTTGCTGATTGGTTGGTTGATGGAGTTTATCATGCACACAACACCTGAGGTAATACACCGGGTGATACCGGAAGTTACGAATCCGACGGGGAGTATATACAAATCCGACGGGGAGTATCTACCCGAAGGGTGTAAGGACATGGCTGGGGTATGTTTTATAGTGATACATGGCATTTTAACATACTATCGGAAATATGATGATACCCACGGAATTCTACGCTATCTCCTTTATACATATCAGTAATTCCGTTAATCTCATAAACTTGCCGTGTTTGATTGATGCTCAATATTATCCGGCTGCCCTACTGTCAAACGACGAATTTGCTATGATTTTTGTCAAAAATACCCAATAATCGCGATCAAAACACGATGGACAGAGTTTTGGCATTAAATATTGACTACAATAAACTATTAGTAATCAACAATTTGTTTGGATTACAGCTATAAAGTACCTTAATTGGCTAATTATAATGACACGAAAAAATTCCGACGGGGAAAATCTCTCTCCAATATCTGAATCCGACGGGGAATATCAGTACACAGGCTTTCATTTGATTTTCATTCAGATATCAAATGTTATCAATATGACACATGATTTCATTTATTTCTAGATAATTCTAGATTTACCCAGTTATCGGAAGATTCCGGTGTTTTACATTTGATCCATGGACTTCTTACCCGTTGACGTTTATGCGTATTTTTTGTAGACGTAATAAAACGTTTAAGTTTTGGAGTTAACGAAATTGGATTTAACCCTTTTTTAGGCGGGTAAAGCCGCAACGAACTCTTTTTACGTGTTGGCATTATCCTGAAAATTAAAAGAAATAAGTGTTGACGTTATTAAAGTCTCTACTTCAAAATTCATTGGTAAGGGGTTACATAAATTGATATTCTATATTTGATCAACAATAGCTCGAAAACGAGCACATCGACATATGATTTTTCGCCATTTTTGCTATGGCAAGACATCCTATTTCCAAAAATAGATACGAGAAAACAAGTTTAATACAGGAAAATTCTGGCTTCTCAGAGGTGTACAATTCCTGTTATCATTTATATGATATTTGTCAATTGGACATTTTCACGTGTACATACAACATATCAGTAATACGTTACATAAAGGATTGAATCAAAGTTTCACAGAATATCTAACAGTAAATTGTTTTGCAATCTATAATACGACAGTTAAGCGTCCGAGAGAGGCAGTAGCTCCTGGGAGTAGAACAGCGCAACAATGCATCTAACGTATAGAGTAATTGACGGGCACAATTGCAGATTTAAATGATTTCACTTGGCTTATAAGGAGGAGGTTAGAAACATTTTCTGTTAGATGCGCATGCTCCGTGGAGCTTTATTCATCAAATTGTTGTATACAGTTGTGTTGTTTTTTTTGTTTTTGTTTTAGTTTGTTGGCAGTTTCGCTAATTCTGAACAATATCATAAGTGGAATTGAGCTTCATAATATCGAAAGCAACTGGACCCATACAGTTTTCAGTTAGACTTATTACATTTTGATAACCGAGCCCTGAAAACGCGTGTAGCGCAATACACACACTGTACGATGCTTGACATACTTGTACATGTATATATTTACATTTACACTGAGCCCCACTATATAACTTTACCAAACTCACTTGAAGGTTACGAGTCCATAACGTCATTACTATAGTGATGTCATAATTGTCACGTCGGCGATAACGAAAAGATGGCTGTTGAAAAGGTGGTTCCGTCAAAAATCGTTGTCAAATGTAAGTATAAGCATTGAACTGCTTTCATTAGGAAGTTATGGGCTGATGAATGCCAACAGGACAAAGACAATATGAAGCGCTAGCGCGCTTCATTAATTTGCCTTTGTCCAGTTGGCATTCATCAGCCCATAACTTCCAAATGAAAGAAGCTCAATGCTTAAGTATCACATAGTCGCGACTTTGTTAACTGATATTCCCCGTCGGATTCAGATATTGGAGAGATTTTCCCCGTCGGAATTTTTCGTGCCATTATAATTAGCCAATTAAGGTACTTTATAGCTGTAATCCAAACAAATTGTTGATTACTAATAGTTTATTGTAGTCAATGTTTAATGCCAAAACTCTGTCCATCGTGTTTTGATCGCGATTATTGGGTATTTTTGACAAAAATCATAGCAAATTCGTCGTTTGACAGTAGGGCAGCCGGATAATATTGAGCATCAATCAAACACGGCAAGTTTATGAGATTAACGGAATTACTGATATGTATAAAGAAGATAGCGTAGAATTCCGTGGGTATCATCATATTTCCGATAGTATGTTAAAATGCCATGTATCACTATAAAACATACCCCAGCCATGTCCTTACGCCCTTCGGGTAGATACTCCCCGTCGGATTTGTATATACTCCCCGTCGGATTCGTAACTTCCGGTATCACCCGGTGTAATATGTGGATGACATCATGATTGCATGATAGTCCAGCAATAGATATAATTTGACACAAGGAGTGAACTCCTGTAATCTCCCATTCATGAAAGCTATGTGACATATTGATTTGACAAGTTGTAGTAAATCAAAGGGCCAAAGGCCCGGAGAAACGTCAGGGTCTGAGGTCATATGATAAGATTGGATTTACATTTGTATCGGATGAAATGTCTTAATCTGGTTATTCCTATTCTATATATATTCAAGAAAACATGTATAACATATTTATCTGCCGACAACTTTCCAATAGCTGAGTATAGTTCTTTCCCTATTTCTTGAATGCTTGTGGAAGATTATTGATATACTCCTGAATCAGTAAAGCTGCTTGTAAACTTTGAAAAAAAATCAACTGAACGACAAATCGGTCTATTAACAGAACATGTACAACCAAAGATAAAATCCAAGATGTACACAGCCTAAGTTTTTAAAATTTTATTTATACTATAAGATGTTAATTAGGCCTAGCAAACATTTATTTTATGACCCCTAGTAACATATTTAACTCCGATAGAAAATTGCGGTCGCGTTGTCCGACTAGTTTTGACATCGACGCCAGTACATCAGTCACGGATCATAATCATTAGATTATTTTCAAATAAACAAATAATAACCTTATTTAATAAAATCCTCACGAAAAACGGCAATGTAGTTTGTTACAACTTGCCTTCAATTCCTGGTGATATTTCTTGCGTATTCTAGCGACATACAAATGAATATGAAACTGCGAACGGTCGTTGGTTTAGTTACATTAGACATAACCGCCATTTTGGCCGATTAGTGATGAGTCACGTGACAGTTGAAGTTATCTCGTGGAATGCTCGGGTGCATTTGACTACGTAAATAGGGTTGGTTTTAGGCTTATATGAAATGTTCCTGCATATGAACTCCGGATGAACATATGAGTCTTAGACATGTGAATAGTTTCTCTGTGAATGCATGTAAATTTCCACGACGATCAAACTGATTTTTTTACTTTCGTTTTCAAGGCAGGATCGAGACAGAACTACGTAATCCTACGCCTACAAAAATTGCATATACTGACGAGGAAAATGTTTATTTTTATACTCTAAAATAGTCTAGAACACCAAACATTCATATTTCATTTTGAATAATTGCAGTAAACACGGATTACATCAGTTAAATCGTGTCAATAATTGCTATCAAAATAGGAACTATATTAGGCTGCGGATGTATATCATTTGTATGACAGAAAAGAGGAATTGTTAGCCGGAAACAAATGTGTCACTAACAACATTTTCCCACCACGACTATAACGGCAGGTGCCAAAGGCATCCTGACGTTAAAAATGGCAAGCAGTTTGTTAAAAAATAGGAAAACAATTATAAGAGTTTCCTATATTCTAAGGGCCATAACTCCAGTAAAATATATATATAATAATACAGGGTTCAAAAACTAGATCTGTCATTCATTATAAACTTGAGCTTATTGTAACAGAAGCCGTTACATATTTCCCCATACAACCCCTGCAGTCGTAAATGAAGAAGTTGACATCGCAATAGTTTTTTTAATGTAGTGTTTGTAATGTCAATCTACCTTCTTTTTTTTATTTAAACGTATTTTTATTGCCATAAATCAAAGAAAAAAGGATTGGGCACAAGTTATAACAACATTATTAAAGCCCTTTCCAAAATAATTACAAAGGTTCAAAATTTGGCAAAAAGATAGTATTAAAGTCATAGTATTAAAGTCATAGTATTAAAGTCATCAATTAAATATTTTAAGCTCACCGGTTATGAGTAACCGTGATCTAATGCTGTCACCCGGCGTCCGCGTTGGCGCCCCACCCCAAAACTTAAGTTTTTGGGGTAAGGTTTTGGAAAGCTTTACAAGTCCAAAAGTACACACCTGGCGCCTTTCTAATTACGTTTATACATTCATTAGAGGTTTAGGAGTGATGCTATGGCAAAATAATGCAGAAACAAATTGCGTTTTTTTTTTTTTTTTTGCATTTTACCATTTTGTTGACTTTACTTTTTTGGCACCAAACCCCATTTTAAAGTTTTTGGGATAAGTTTTTGGAAACTTGTAAGTCCAAAAGTACACACCTCACATCCTTCTTATTTGGTTTATACATTTATTAGAGGAGGTCTAGGAGTGATGTTAGGCAAAATCATGCAGAAATAAATTGTGACTTTTGTTTTTGCATTTTACCACGGACTTTACGAAAGCACCTCGCATAGTCTGATAGCTGCTGCCGGTGAGGTTTGCAATCATTGATTTCACTTGTTGTAACGTTGTTCTCCGAAGATATACATTATTAAACTTATTGCTAGTTTTTTTTAAACCTGTGCACATTTCTGAAAATAGTTATGTTTGTGTCTAAGGGCAGATATTCATTTCCAAAAAGAAGTAACTATAAGTTGATAGCTACATCTAAATTTTGAAGACTAAGAAAAAGTAAACGCCTTTGCATAACACAATGTGGACAAACAAAGAAAAAATGAAAGGCATTTCGACAAAGGTTGCCACAAGTGCATTCTGCATTTTCTATCCGGTTAACTCGACATCAATCATATTTGAGAGAATTGTTTTGTTACCTTAACTTCGTATGAATTATATTAATTTTCCTATCGCCGAAACCATAATAACTAAGAGCTTTTTATGCATTAATTTTAAATCTGGAGTAATAGAGTTTTTGAATATGCTCAATGAAGGTGAAGATCTAGTAGTATGATCTACAATATATCTAGTTCATTCCATAGACGAAGAGTTGAAGGTAAAAACGAAGCATTTGTACTAGAAAGCCTATAGTTAGGAATAACAAAATCTTTTCTATTCCTCAGTACATACGGGGTATTTTGACATACGGGGTATTTTGACCAACCATTTGAGGCAATATAGAATTTAAAATTGAATTATTTTTCAACTTGTTTTCCGATTCAAAATACAATTTGCCACTAGCATATGAAGGTAAACCTGTTATAATACGTGCAGCTTCACGCTGGGGGCCTTTTCTAATAAATTGGATTGTAATACATTACACCCATCCCATAATTCACAAGCATATTCCAAAACCGGTAAGATAGGAGTTTTATATATCATTAATAGTGTATCACGTTTAAGCATATATTTCAATTTCCTAAGAGCATTTAGCTTTTTAAGAACAGATATATAGTGTTTTCCATATGGTCGTCCCATTTACCTTTCGAATTGAAAGTAACACCCAAGTATCTATGGTAATAACTAAAGTCTAGGAACTCATTATAAAAGTTTAGTTCTATATCATTTAAATTTCAGAATTCGAGATAAAAATCACTTCTGTTTTACTAGGGTTAAAATTTACCAACCATCTCTTTGTCCAATTACTTAAAGATTCTAAGTCTTGGTTAATGTTTGTTTCAATTATATTACAAGAGGAAGATGTACTCATAATCGACGTGTCATCAGCAGAAAGACGGGAAGCTGATTGCAAAACTTCAGCAACATCATTAATGTAATAAATCAAAAATAGTAGGGGACCAAGGATAGAACCCTGTGACACTCCTGCTTTAATAACACCAGTGTCAGAAAATGAATTTGAAATGAATACTCTTTGTTTCCTGTTCGAAAGATAATTACTTAACCATATCAGTAATTCACCTGATATACCGTAGAATTTTAATTTAATTAACAATGCCTTATGCCAAACACGATCAAATGCTTTAGATATGCCAAAAAATATTTTAAAAGCTTGCTTTTTCTCCTCTAATGCTTAACAGATGTGATAAATTTCAATTAGCTGATGAACAGTTGAGTGACTTGGCATACACCCCGATTGATACTTGTAGAATAGAGAGTTTTCAATAAAATAATTATGAATATATTTAAAAATAACCCGTTCGAAAACTTTACCTACTGTTGATAATAATGATATTGGCCTATAATCAGACGTAGAATGTCTGTCACCTTTTTTTAAAACAATGGCATTACTGTGACCATTTTCCACATCTTTGAATAAATACCAGAAGAAAGTGACAAATATTAATATCTGCGTTACTTTCGTCAACATCGGTTATAGAGCAAAAATACTTATTCAGAATGTTAGCTTTGTCAATATATTTCCAGAGCTGGGTCAGTAAGTGTTGGGATATTATATTGTGAATTTCCTACTGATTTCATGAGTTTCTTAATTAATCTCCAATAGGATTTAGGATTAGAGGAAGAATACTGATCAACTAGTCCGTGAACATTTTCGTAAAAACTTTGACGAGCATGTTTCTTCATATTATTAACTTTATTCCTCTGAACTTTAAACTTGTTTATATCATATTGAAGAGATGAAGAACGAGCTTTTTTTATGTAATCTGTTCACGAATCCTTATATTTTTTCGTAATTCTGTTGACACCCATGGTTTTATCTTTAGGTCTAATAGTAACCTCTTTAGTAGGAATACAAGGATGATACAATCTTTAGGTCTAATAGTAACCTCTTTAGTAGGAATACAAGGACGATACAATCTTTAGGTCTAATAGTAACCTCTTTAGTAGGAATACAAGGACGATACAATCTTTAGGTCTAATAGTAACCTCTTTAGTAGGAATACAAGGATGAGCAAAATCTAAATAAGTTTTATTAAAATATTCACACGCAATATCAACAGACCCATACATCAGTATCATATTTTCCCAATCAAAATTTGAAATTAAAACCATTGAACTTATTAAAATCTGCGTGCGTATATATCCATATCTTACGTTTATAAATAGATGTAATTTTATAAGGAATTTCAATATAGACTAAACTACAATCGTGGTCACTACATGAACTGTCTGTAGAAATAACTGACGAGTCAATGCATTTAATGGACTCCGTCAAAAAATCGGATCAAGAAGACTTGACCTGGTACGACCAATTCTAGTAGGTAGTCAATGGCATTTATAAAACAAAAAGTTGGGACTTTATCAGACAGAGCATGCCGAGGAGTTGTAGTGAATATGTCAACATTCAGGTCTCCATTAATGAATAAATTTGGTGAAATGTCAAGAATGAGGAATAGTGTTACGTTGAAATTGCATCAGAGTCCATATTACACCCCCCCCCCCCCCTTTCCCCTCAAATTCAAGGTAATTTCGTTGCTTGAACTTAATTGTTCGTTTAAAAAACAACAACAAGAATACCGCCACCAGCAAAATTTCTATCTAGACGAAGAGGGCTATGATAACCTTCTAAATGTAAACGTTCTGTTGAGACATGCTCGTCTAAGTGTGTTTCCTTAAGGTAAATAATGTTCGTATTCCCTAGCCAAATCCTCTATATATTCCATTTTGTTTCTAACACTTCCTATATTTAGATGGAAAATAGATCATTTATTTGGACCAGGATTAGATTCGATATCCATATCGGTTAGTATTACATCCCATATCATTAAAATTCATTCAATATTAAAAAATATGCGTTTAACGACTGATATAATGAATGAAAATGCAGTAGTATACTAGCCCTTTTCGAAAAATAAAGGAAAAATAAAGAAAGTGTTAATATTTATGTTCTGAAGTATGAAAATAGATATGAACAAACATCTGCCGTAGACTCTAGCGTAAAAATTGCCAATCGCGATTCTATTGCTCATAATATTATTACCCATTGTCGAAAGCGAAAAATGTTTCTTACTGAGATTAAGAAGATGTGCTGGCCAGCTTTTGTAATATTTCGGAGAAAAATACAGGTATGACAATAGAACAGAAATATCAGCAACACACAGTAAAAGATATAAAAGACATGAACGGAATAATCCACTTCATTTTAGATAATTAATATATGATCGAATCTAACAATGTGTCGATCAGGGTGCTAAGAATAATTATAATATTGAAAAAAAGGTTTCGACATTTCCGGGAACTGTAACTATAAGAAAAAGAAATATAACAAGTCTTGAGAACTTGATATACATTAAAATGGTAGATGAGTATTGCATGATGTATAATGCGAAGCACTTTTTAAAGCAATACACGACCTCTACCGGCCCCGCAAAAAAGTAACAGTGACCTTGACCCAAAAACCCTGAACTTCATTTAAAGCTACTCATACTGAAGTTACATACCAACTTGCACCAACATATAATTATGCATGGCTGAGAAATGTGCAGAAAACTAAGTAGACTGAGTAGACGGACAGACAGACAGATAGCTGCATACTGACGGGGAGGAAACCTAGTCTAAAAGGTTTCACCGGTAGGGAACTAAAATACGTGGAATGACATTCAGTGAGCCACAAAAATGCTAGGTCGCGTAATGTTGATAAGAAAACAGTTTCAAACATAATATATTATGATGATAATGTTATTTTGATTGATACGTATGCACCATTATACCAAATAAGCATACCTGGGGAGAAACATTTAAATCATTCATGTAGTTTATCAGCCTACCACAAGACCGTGCCAAAGACTGAATTTTGTGCACTCATCCGCTCACTGACCACTACTTAGGTAACTATTGGTCAAACTACCTATATACTAGAACCCGTTTTCGTCAAAATCGATCAATGTAAAAAAAATCAACTAGTCAGCAGCCACTATGTGGTTTGCTATAGCAACAAACCACATGCAGTTGTATTTACAGTCCCCTAACACCCCTATACACCAATCTATATCTAAATTTCGACCAATCAGAAAAGTATGTGTGGTTGATATGGCAACGCAACCAATGAATTGTATTTGCAGTCCCCAAATACCCCTGTACTAATTTTCATCGAAATAAATAAATACAGAAATTTCAACCATCGAAGCCTCCATGTGGTCACTATGGCAACAAACGCATGCGGTTGTATTTGCAGTCTCTTAATAACCCTATAAATCAATTTTCATTGAAATTCGAACAATATCTAAAGTTCGACCAATCGGAAGCCTCTGTTTGGTTGCTATGACAACGAAAAATATAAAATATTATAATACACGTACCCCTATACATGTACAACAGTTTTCATAGAAATATATCGAACAATATCTAAATTTCAACCAATCACTGGCCGGGAAATCGTGAGGTGACCAGAGTTTCATGATGTACCTACAAACCAAATTTCATGAAATTTGGACATTTTGACAAACAAACAAATAAAAAATCCTGCACACCGCTGGTCATACACGAACACTCATATGAAGTTTCGTTGAATTCGGTCTTATGGTTCTCGAAAAAAGTGTCGGAAACCTCGCCGGCGGAAGAAAGTGGAAGAAATAAGAAACGGAACAAAAACAATATGTCGCCTCAAACTTTGTTTGGGGGACATAATAAGCCATATACGAAGTTTGAAATATCTGCTGTGTAAAGGGCCATAACTCAAGCAAGATTTGAAATATTTGGTTGGAACGCAATGACGAAGCCCCATACTATAAAAGTTACAGATAGATGTGACAGGCGATAGCGAAATTTCAGGACAATGGTTAATCATGCGAATTTGCAATGTGCAAAGGGCCATAACTAGCAAAGTATTGGAATTATGTCACAGGGTTCAAACTTGATCAGAAACCTAAAACAAAAGGCCTAAACGGTAATCTGACAAAGACTTAAAGGGACATCACGGTAAACCAATTTTTATTTTGTATTTTTTCATATTATTGGGTATATCTTTAAAAAAAAAATCCTTATAAACAATAACCATTCGAATTTGATGATATATGTATATAAAAAACATCAATTATTAATTATAAAAAGGTTATCACAATTCGTTGATCAATAGTCTGAATATGCAAATTTTGTGACATATACGATAACACGCATGTGCACAACACACTAAAACACCTGAAAACAAAAATGGCTTCCAATGTGAATCGACTGCGGTTGAAAACGAAGCTATGATGTTTTAGACCAAATTTGGTTGTAATCCATTTCGGCATTAAAGAGGAGTAGCGGTTTAAATCAAACTTTCAGCAAAATTCCCCTTTTGCAGCCCCGCACCTCTGTCCCCAGGGGTCGGACCAGCCTTATGTATCAAAATTATGACTGCCCTCACCTAATGATGTTTCGGACCAATTTGATTGTAATCAATTTCGGCGTTAAGGGGTGTAGCGTTTTGAAGCAAAATTTCAGCCACGTTCCCCTTTTGCGATCCCGCACCTGTCCCCATGAGTCCGACCAGCCATATTTAGTTAGACTATGATTGCCTCCCCCAATGAGGTTTTAGACCATTATATAGTTGTAATCCCATTGAAGCACTGAGGAGGAGTAGCGGTTTAAAGGGAAATTTCAGCCAAGTTCCTTTTCCCCCAGGGAACCAGCCAGATCAATATAAATTATGATTGCCTTCCCCTAATAATGATTTTGACCAAATCTGGTTGTAATCCATCAAGATATTAAGGAAGAGTAGCGTTTTAATGGAAAATTTCAGACAAGTTTCCCCTTTCTGGGTCCCCAACCGTACCAGGGGTCGGACCAGCCTATATTTCTATAAATTGTGATTGCCCTCCCCAATGATGTTTCAGACCAATTTGGTTGAAATCTGCTCTGCCGTTAAGGAGGAGTAGCGATTTGAAAGTAAAAGTTTCCGCACGTCTGACGGCGCAAGACGACGCACGAAACACGATGGCTATGGTTCATTTTGACGGTTCGGGTCAGTTGACCACATGATGAAACAAACCAAGTAACACATTGATGTAGCAACCGGTAGCGAAAAAAAAAGTGCAGAAAACAGTAATTATGATGATTTCCTGTGTCAATACTCAATACTCCAGGCAAAATAAAATGGGGTATTGCCATGGGATTCGAACACAAACTGCAATTCATCATGACAAAACGACACACTAAGTTTCATTGATGTGGCAAACGTTGAGAAAATGTCAAGTGTGACTGAAGACGCCGACGGCGGACAAAATATTCCCCAAGTGTCCGCCATGCTTCGTACGCAGTGGAAGTACTCTCAGTACTTTGATTTGTATCCAGGTAGCAGCTGTGGCCAATAAATGCAGGGAAAATCTATCGTAACTTACATGTACAATATTAAATGTTTGGACGAAGGAATGACACAGAGACATGTGAACATCACACCTGTTAGGGAGGGGATCGAAGGCTGTGTCGACCGAGACATTTTTTTAGACACATAACCGGTACCGGTAGATACCGTACATTTCCTTGACAGCTAGTCAGCTTTACAAAAACGTATGAGACAGGTAGCGTGTCTAATATTTTGCTCAAAATCTAAAGGAAGATATACATCTACTTGATTTAATAGATATTGCTGTATACGATAATCTAGATTGATAATCCGAATCATTCAGACGTCACATCGATTACTATAGTCTATGTTCATTCACCGATAAAAAAAACGGTCGAACAACAATTCGGTCCAAGAGACTGATAAATTATATAAAAGATAAGTATACAGTGTAAATCTTAAACGTGTATATGACACTGGCTGAATGAAAATGATAATGGATATGGTAACGGACCTCAATAGTCAATACAAGTGATTGGGTTAAATTGATAATTACTGTACAATGTGGAAGAGAACACCACCAAACATCTTAATCTTGTCTGGTCCCTTTTGTCTTCCATGGCGCGATAGTTCAAGGATCTTAATATTTGAAGTTGACATTGAATGACAACCTGGGAATCCCAAATCAAGACGTTTAACCATTTGGACGGAAAGATGTTCTCCTATGAGGAACTTCGGGCCAAATGGCTGGAATAGTTTTATTTAGTGATATCTACAGCGTCACTTATAATGGGTGGAAATCACCAACCGTTTCTCAGTCAAACTAACAAAAAGACGTTAGCAATTTATGCTTCAGATGGTATTTCAGAAAGGTTCGTAAAAGACTTATCTATGTTAAACACAAGGTCCGTTCAAGAATAGACTTGTCACACATCACCCTCGATACTCTACAGTCGCTCTCTGCATCTCTTGCCATGACAAAACTGGTGCCAGTGGAAAACTGATCAATTGCGAACAGGATTCAGGGTATTTAGTTTGACATGTAATACAGTATAAAAATAACATCTTTCCGTGTTTAATTCTGTTCTTTAAGAACGTTTATTTTTATTTTGTTTAAATTTTAATTCCTGAGGCTCAGCCTAATTATCAGACACCGCACAAGTTGACATTGTGTAATGTCGGCAAACGTTTATACAGAATACACATGTTATATTGTAAATATGTTTTTCTCTATACATCATGTCAATATGTGAAAAGAGAATAAAATTAATTTGAATTTGAATTTGTTGTAGCAGTGTTTGGCAGTGTTTCTTTCAAAGACATACCAGGTGATTCTCTTAGGCAGGGTTTGACCTATGCAAACGCCATACGCTTTCATGTCCAGCACAAAAAGTCTCTCGTCAACATACACATTAAGTGTTTCGCCCATCTTTGAACGAGTCTCAGTTTTGATAAACAAACATGCATCTTCTTTGCAATGGAAGGTGTCTATTTCATAATCAAACAAATGGGTCTCTTCGATCAATAAAATTTGTATCCTTTATTTATGGAAACAAGAGTTGCGTTTCTTCCATCCATGGAAATAGAAGGTGCCCCTCGGGCCCCATCCATGGACAAATCGGCCCCTCCCGTCCATGGGAATATGAGTTGTCCTCCCATCCACGGAATATGAAGTGCTAATCCCAGCCATGGAAATATGAGGTGCCCCTGCTATCCATGGAAATATGAGGTGCCCCTGCTATCCATTGGAATATGAGGCGTTTCTCCCATCCTGAAAATATGAGATGCCCCTCCCATCCTGATAATTGGAGGTGCCCTCCCATGCATAGAAATATGAGGTGCCCCTCCCATCAATGGAAATATGAGGTGCCCCTCCAATCCATGGAAATATGAGGTGCCCCTCCAATCCATGGAAATATAAGGTGTTCCTCTCATCCTGAAAATATTAAGTGCCCTAACATCCATGGAAATATGAGGTGCCCCTCTGATCCTGATAATATGAGGTGCACCTCTAATCCATGGAAAAATAAGTGCCCCCCAAATACAAGGAAATTTGAGGTGTTCCTCTCATCCTGGAAATATGAGATGCCCTCCCAGCCATGGAAATATGAGGTGCCCCTTCCATTCATGTAAATATGAGGTGCCCCTCCAATCCAAAGAAATAAGGGGTACCCTACCATCCATGGAAACATGAGGTGCCCCTCCCATCCATGGAAATATAAGGTGCCCTACCAACTATAGAAATATGAGGTGCCCCTCCCATCAATGGAAATATGAGGTGCCCCTCTAATCCATGGAAATATGATGTGCCCCTTCCGTCTATGTCAACATCAGGTGTCCCTCCAAATCCATGTCAACATCAGGTGTCCCTTCAAATCCATGTCAACATCAGGTGTTCCTCCAAATCCATGTCAACATCAGGTGTCTCTCCCAATCCATGTCAACATCAGGTGTCCCTCCAAATCCATGTCAACATCAGGTGTCCCTTCAAATCCATGTCAACATCAGGTGTCCCAATCCATGTCAACATCAGGTGTCCCTCCCAATCCATGTCAACAGGTGTCCCTTCAAATCCATGTCAACATCAGGTGTCCCTCCAAATCCATGTCAACATCAGGTGTTCCTCTAAATCCATGTCAACATCAGTTGTCCCTCCCAATCCATGTCAACAGGTGTCCCTTCAAATCCATGTCAACATCAGGTGTCCCTCCAAATCCATGTCAACAGGTGTCCCTTCAAATCCATGTCAACATCAGGTGTCCCTCTAAATCTATGTCAACATCAGGTGTCCCTTCAAATCCATGTCAACATCAGGTGTCCCTCCCAATCCATGTCAACATCAGGTGTCCCTCCAAATCCATGTCCACATCAGGTGTCCCTTCAAATCCATGTCAACATCAGGTGCCCCATCCATGGAAATATGAGGTGCCCCTCCCATACATGGAAATATGAGGTGCCCCTCCCATACATGGAAATATGAGGTGCCCCTCCCATACATGGAAATATGAGGTGCCCCTCCCATCAATGGAAATTAAAGATGTCCCTCTCATCCTTGAAATATGAGGTACTCCTCCCATCTATGAACAATCTATGGAAATATAGAGTGCTTCTCCCATCAATGTAAGTATGACCAGGTACTGTACCCCTTCTATATATGGTAATATGAGGCACCTTATCCATGTCACCATCAATCTGAACATGAAGAGTCTTTTCCATCCAACCGAGTTGTGCCTCTTCTGTCCATGGTCACACAAGTGGTCTTTTTCCATCTAAGGACATATTAAATGTCTCCTCCATCCATAGAAACATGAGTAATCATTTTTGCAAGGATTCTTCTCCGTCCCTGGTTTCTTTCAACAAGAACGGTCTCTGATGATACATCTTGGGTCAATCACTTTATACTTCACTGAGCTTTGTCTCTGTTGATGCCGTTAAGGTCTATCCATGGACACACCAGGTGTCCCTTAAAAAGACTAGTGACAAAAGATCCCCAACTTTCAGTGACATCCTTCTTTCTTTTACATAGCTGACGACTTAAGTTAAGTAGTTTGTAGAAAGATGGTGGGGTAACCTGTGAAAAAAAATGTCAGATCTGAGATATTGTATACAAAAGGCACCAAAAGGCCTGTAGCTGCTACCAGAGAATCAATATATCATTTTCATGAAAACATTGACATTTTTGAAAATCTTTGGACAAATTATCCTCTTTTTGACAAAAAGAAGAAAAAACTTACTTGCATGGAAAATATGCAGTCACCATTTTCCTTGTCTGATGGTATTGCGTTGAACACAATGTTATCTGGAATTACAAATACAGGAGAACTTTTCAATGGATTGAACTCCTGTAAGAGTTTGTTCCCTTTAACTGTAACAATGGCCCTAAGCTGAGGTGGGAATTTGCATGATAGGGTACTTATTCCAAACTAATGCTACCAGAATTTAGTTCTGAGGTTTGATTAAAAATAATTCAAATTCAAGGCCAGAGATATTACACAGGCAGATTAGTAGGCAGATTGTCACAAATATTACACAGGCAGATTAGTAGGCAGATTGTCACAAAAGAATTAATGACAAAAATTTTACCAGGCTGGTATGATTGGGTGGAAACATACCTGTCACACTTTTAGGGTGTACAAGCCACAGGCACACGGTATGGACGGTGAAATGATTGAGAAAGTGGACAACATTGGTCAATAAGCCATGAACCAAGAGTGTTAGCAACCTCAACTGGAATATTAAGCGAAAACGACTTTTAATATGGTATCAAAATGTCAGATATCATTATAATGTACCTAAATAAATAAACAAAATAAAAACAAATTGAAATTTTAGAATGGTACTACCTTCATATTACGTTGTGTCATTTATAACATATATGAATACCATAACAAGGCATTTCAATGCATATATCTGCAAAAGTTTCAACCATCAAATATCTAGATAGCTTCAAACTACAAACAAAGATAACGATGAAGATAACTAGTTGCCTACCATGGTGAATACTGTGTAATATAGCATGGTGGTAGGTAGCATAAACAGAAGAACAGTGAAGAGCAATGTCCCGACAAACAGCTGGTCCACGTCAAAGGAGCTGGAATCAACTCGCTGTCGTAGGGTGTTCCACTTTTTACCACGGAACAATCTCCACAGGGCAGACAATGTGTACACCTGCAGACGGTAAAGCCTGGTGAAGAAACAATGTTATACACATCAGCTTTGATGGGAACATGGATGGTATTTGTACATATCGGTTTATTCAAGCACTGAATATTCTTCATTTGACTTCATAGAGAATATGAACGCCAACTGAAAATAAACAAGAGGAGTTAATATGTTTTTTGTTGAATTTGTAGTTTCCATTTGATATTCTATATTATGATTTATACAGACTATGAATATAAAATTAAAAATTATTTATATTTACTATTCATTAAATACTGTGTTTAATCATAGGAGATTTCATCAATTTGTCAATTTCAACATCACCTCAAGTCATCTTTGAATCAGGTATACCAAGTAGATGTATGTAGATAGTAATTTGTATTAAAAATAGAGAGCAATCGTCATTGAAGAGTCAGTTGTATCCACTGAAATATTTAGAATGGTGAAAAATCAGCAGGCAGTGCTCACCTTGCAGCATAGACATAGAAGCAGTAGACATGCAACGTCATCATGGAAACAACGTCCTGAAGTACACATAGCTGGGACGTCAAACCAAGTACACCCACACACAGCAAGTACCATAGCACTCCACTGAGGACAGGATTTAACAGGTACAGGTAACCTAAATATAAAACATAAATACCTAAACAGAGAGTACCACAGCACTCCACTGAGTACAGGATTTAACAGGTACAGGTAACCCCAAACATAACAAAACACATGCATCATCTTACCCTCCACTGCAATATGTCTAAAAAAAAACTCACCTTCCACAAGTGGACAGTTCAAGATATATAAAGTGGATCCGAGACTCACATTTTCTCTGGTAAATAAGATACCAGAAATAGATTTTCCACAGGTAAGTAAGATAACAGAGGTAGATTTCTACCTATGAGACTGACCTTTTATCAGGTTAATAAGATACCAGAAAAAGATTTCCACCGTTGAGACTCACCTTTCATCAGGTAAACAAGATACCAGAGTTAGATTTCCACCTGTGAGACTCAACCTTTCATCAGGTAAATAAGATACCAGAGTTAGATTTCCATCTATGAGACTCAACCTTTCACCAGCTAAATAAGATACCAGAAACATATTTCCTCCTATGAAACTCACCTTCCCTCTATGAAACTCACCTTCCTCCTATGAGACTCACCTTTCCACAAGTAGATGTGATAGACGAAGAAGTGACCAAGGTATTGTGTGAGCTGGTTGTTTAACTTTAGCCCAGCAGGAACCCCCATCAACCACTCCAACAGCAGGGACAGGTTATCAGCTGTTTGCTGTCAATGTAAAAGTGTTCATATATTGAAACGGCTATTTCTCTACAGGAATATACAATTGTATTTAACATACAGGATACAGTATTACAGGTGGCCTAAGATGATACAGTATTACAGGTATGTCATATATCCCTGAGAACTTCTATCTATCAACAATCATAATATCATAGAAATACCTACATCTGCCCAGGATGATACTGATGCTGCGACTATGTCACTGATGTCACTCTGCATCAGGAAATACATAACTGTGACTCCAAGTCCAGTGTCCACAACCTGACGACTGAGGGCATCCATACACCTATAGAACAATGCATCTATGTACATCACATCAAAGAGACAATGAACAATAATAATAAATACATGTATCTCTAAACCCAGAATCCTGTGAATTTTGTATAACTTGTAGAGAAACTATGACTTTAGTGGCGATTTCCATTGATGATTAATTTGTTATCAGAGGAATTGTTGAATAATTTACATTTTCACCTTTCCTTACAATGGCCTTTATGAAATTACTCAGCAGAATTTCCAAATAGATATAATTTCATAAAGCTTGCCAAATCGTCTTAGAAAGCTCACATCTATAATCAATTACTGTACATCCTTCTTATCTGTGTAGACCACCGGACAGTTTTACTAAATAAAATATTGTCTTTGAAATTTTGTTGAATATGCAAACAAATCATTCCAAAAGTTTGGTTGTTTGCTGGGTTAATCTCCTAATGAACGGCCATGGTCATATTTAGGCAAAGTCTTCTATTAGTAGTTGATAGCTACCTCACGATCACTGAACAACATACAGGAGGCCCACTGCATGTCATCCTGAGCAATCAGGGTAAAGTGTCTTGCCCAAGGACATAACCACGACAGCACAGACCAGTCCGTTTCTCAACGTCCTGAGAAACACAAACTGACTTAGGTAGAGAGCGTCCAACCATTCATCTCAGATCTTCACCTGAGGTTGTGTGGCCAGCACTCTTACTAACTGAACAAAGCTAAACAGACAGTTAGAGCATGCTGTACTATAGAGAACACAATCAATGTTACCAGCATAATCTGTTCAATGATAATATCTCTGGGAGTTCAGCTGGAAAATTAAGTATTTATCCATATTAGTTTTTAATTTGTGTCTAATATTAATTCCATAAAATATATAACATATCAAAGTTGCATTTAAGTTGCATTTAAGTTGAATTAAATTCATTTCTCAGTTTATCAAAAATTAATTTCTACATTTTACATTTGTTTAAAAAAAGGGTCACTAACTAAATTTTTTGCACACCACATACCTGAAATGTTGCAGTGGTGTGGGTATCTCACATGTCACTTGTTCGTTTTGTTTACAGCGATTGGATAGTTGGTGAACAAAAGCTGGTGTGTCCAGGACCTGCTTCACAATGCCATAACGTCGGGTAATCCTACAAAGTTAACATACATCTATACATTCAGATAAAAAGACAGCGACAATGGGTCAACTAACTAACCTGGTAATTGGTTTGTAAAATTTCGAAGAAAACACATTATCAATTAATATACAAATGTACATTATACATAATATTACATTGTTTTCTTTGTTTTCTGATATTCCACCAGACATACAAGAAACCTTGAACATATATATTATGTCCAAGATAATAAAAAAAACTTGAAAAGAACTTGCTACTCATATATTTCAAAATGCTTTGTCGCATTTACAATTAATTGGATTTTAATTAATGGCATTTACATGATAGGAGAGATGATTTGGAGACGGTTTTAGAGAAGAAATAAAATCCATCAATACCTGTTATCCAAGGCTAGCTTAAGAAGATGAAAAAGTCCAAACATCTTAATCACACATCTGACAAATACACTGGTTGGAAATATATTATTTTCCTTGTAGTTCAACTTTGTGTTTTGTTGGAATTCTTGTATGTAATTTATAACAGTTTGTAGGATGCCTGTCCTCGATGTTCCTCGGTCTGTTATTCTATCCCTGCAGGTTATAAAATAGGACTTGACAAGGTCATCTGGATTGTAGATGATGCAACTACTAACAACTGAATGCTTTTCAATCACAACATCACATTCCATCTGTCCAGTCAATGACATGTTTAAGTACACAGCAAAGTTGCTGTTCTTGTCATGATAATTCAGATGTGTTTCTGATGACTCCCACCGACCGATTTTATCAGCATTTGTTGATTCCGATTTATCCAATATCCCTGATATGTAAACAAGCTTCAATTGTTCATTGAGCTTCCCACAAAGATGACCTTTGGGAGATGATACGATAGTGTACGGAACAAAAACTTTCCAAATGTCTTCCTGCTTGGCCATCTTTCCTGTAAAAAGGGAATGATTCATTATTCAATCTGTTTGTCTTTCTCAGTTTCATTTCTGAACAGTATCTTTGAGCTCCATTGCACAGATTTCACTCACAACCTATTGTACCACTTAATTTCTCACCAAATAATTACACTAGGAATTTCTGTTAAGTCTGCTGATCAAAAGTCAAGGTTAGAAATAAACAAGAGGCCCAATGGGTCTGTATCGCTCACCTGGCTCTACAGCAAATTTGCAGTTGATTGAGGTCATTTCTACAGATACTATGCCGATAACAACTTTATTCAAATATCAGAGTAAGCTAGGTTTATTCATGTCAATATATTTTCTAGTCCTTCATTCCAGTCCCTGGGCCTCTTGGTTATTGAAAAGAAG
Source organism: Pecten maximus (assembly GCF_902652985.1). Lineage (NCBI taxonomy): Eukaryota > Metazoa > Mollusca > Bivalvia > Pectinida > Pectinidae > Pecten > Pecten maximus. Next base: position 39,207,165 of record NC_047015.1, on the reverse strand, counting down.
TATTTTAAAGATTTTAGCCTATTTGACTCATGTGAACTTGAATGAAGGTCAAGGTCATCTATTTGAACAAACTTGGTAGCCTTTCACCCCAGCATGCTACAGGCCCAATATCAAGTCACTGGGCCTCTTGGTTATTGAGAAGAAGTCGTTTGAATATTATAGGTTATTTGACCAATGTGACCATTATTTTAACAAACTTGGTAGCCCTTCACCCCAGCATGCTACAGGCCTAATATCGAGTCCCTGGGCCTCTTGGTTATTGAGAAGAAGTCGTTGAAGATACAACCTATTTTACCTATGTGACCTTGAATGAAGGTCAAGGGTCATTTATTGAACAAACTTTGTAAGGCCCTTACCCACATGCTACAGGCCAAATATCAAGTCCTGGGCCTCTGTGTTATGGAGAAGAAGTTGTTTGGTTTGTAGCCCTTCACCCCAGCATGCTACAGGCCCAATATCAAGTCCCTGGGCCTCTTGGTTATTGAGAAGAAGTTGTGTGAATGAAAAAGTTGACGCGGGACGGACGGACGGACGCCGGACGCCGCACCACGGCATAAGTTCACTTGCCCTTCGGGCAGGTGAGCTAAAAATTGCATTCGACATGATAAATTGAGTTGATGAAATCATGATGTTTTTGTTCATCACACCATTGCTAATTTCTATAATTTTGTTCTAGTATTTATAATGAGGTTACTGCTGGTGCAATGTAACATTTTAAAACAAGATCATGTCATTTTGAACAAAACTTCAAAGAGTAATTTCTCTACAATTGTTTACAAAACAACATGCATACAGTATACTGTAATATAACAATATTGATACGCCCTTGCAATAATTTTTGTCAAAATGTCAGTTACATAATGACCTGCTTTTAGTGAACAGCATATATCAGCTTCGCATACACACTCACATCCCCTCACACATACATCCACCACACGCACGTGCACACATCCACAGATCTTTTCAGAGAACCAAGTATATGCAAATATTACAGAAATATTATCAGTGATGTTTCTCATTCTGGGGGTCAAAATATAGGACACAATGACCTATTGATATTTGGTATTTTGTCTTCCCAAGATGTACCTATGCACAAATCTTGAATAGGGGAGATCCATATAATACCGTATACACTTGAAATGTTACATCAGCTTTATAAGCTGTTATAGGCCTATACATTTATGTGAAATACAAGAAACAGAATCATGCCAGTGAATACACAGTAATGATAACTATTAAATGTCTCTGGTTTAGCAGAATTGAATTTTGCCAATTCACGTTTAGTCAACATCTGTATTTTCAGATCTGTTCGCCCAAAGAAAGCTACAGATACCGTAGAGTTAGATCATGAATGACCGTTTTCTGACTTACACATGAAAGCTTGGGGTAGACAAACACACTGCGTGACACTCTCAAAAGCTACATAGATTTCAATGTTAAGATCAGAGGTATTCCGAAAGACAACATATTCATAGTCTTAAAAGAGTTTCCTCCATATAGTATCTGTTAAGAGTTTGAAAGATTATTATGACGCTAATTACATTTCCACGTTTCCAGGTAAAAACAGTCTACGACAGTAACCTGCGAGGGTAAGCAAGTTTTGTTATCAATCTTTATCTTAATATGTTGTAGTACTCTTTTGCGGTTTTAATACAACAGTAGAGAGAGATATAAGTTAGGAGGGACTATCGATGTGTGAATGCGTTATACAGGTACATGTAGATCACTATTTATGTTCCTAGTGAGATTCAAATCACATAAATTGCTACTGCGTTAGACAGTAGCTGGCAATCTCGATTACATAATGCTGATCTGCCACACTAATTATCTACTAGGCCTGATTGTAAAGCTAATTACCCTACGGTACTGTCAACTGACTCTAAGGACTGCATATCTAGATATATCAGGGCATCCAGTCGACCATTGAGGGTATACATATTCTAGATCTCCCCAACATCAGATTTGACTCTTGGGTTTGAAGGAACAAGTCAATTTGACAGATGTTATGACCCTTCAGATTCTGAGAAAATGAGAAATAGTCTTCCTCTTGGTTCTTTGGGCCATCAATCCTGATAATTACACCCAAGACTTTGGTTAAAATATTAGTGGATATTATTTTATAATGTAGCGAAATAGCCGGGGAACTATAATCAAAGTCCTGCAGCCCTCGGTAGGTGTCCTCGAGGTAGTGTCAGACACCCGCCACAATACCCGAGTTTAGAAATAAATAGTGTGGGTCGTCGAGAAACACAATTCAACACCGTCGTAAATTTTCAGTCTATATATTCAGCAACATCAGCAGTGTACAGAGCATATATAAATGGCAACACCGCTCTCGCTTTCATCATACATCAGCATACGTAGCAACATCCAGCAAAGTAACACCTAGGCACTCCAACTCGAACTCTCCCTCAAACTTCAACTCACTCCCTGAACTCCACGAACTCCCCCGAGCTCCGCTCTCGCTTTCACCCCTTTTATACCATAACCTTACCGGAGCAGTGCACACCTGTACCAGAGCCTTCCACCCCGGTGACTTAAATGTGTAAATAACAATGTACATAACACTTAGAAAAACAATAAGCTGCGAGTAAATGTTGACCATGTGTAATAAGATGAGGCATCGCTGGAGCTCCCAGATGGGTCCATGCAGCCATTTGTAGTGGGTAATAGCAATGAGAGGCGATTAATACCTCTCTGACAGGGGCAATAAACATGAACAGAGCCGGACAGACGATAACTGCCACGGGTGTGGTGAATTGATTACTTCACGGGATATCATCCCCTGGCTATGGCATGCAAATGTATCAAAAAGTATGTATAATACTTAAGGAAAAAAGATTTTACCTTTAAAGGACAAATATCTTTTTTGCCTTTTTGTGTCTTGTACCTTAACATCAAATGATTTGACTTCAAGTGTAAAATGTTTTATTTACCTTAAGGCCTTTTTTACCTTGAGGTAAAAAAAAATCACATACCAGGTAATGGCAAAAAAAACATTTGTTTCCCTTAGGTCAAAAAACTTTTGCCATTATGTTCATAATGTCAAAATATGCTTATACCTTAAAGGAAATAAATTGAACATAATGGCAAATTTTTTTTATTTCCCTTAAGGTCAAAAAACTTTAGCCATTAATGTACCAATCTTTTAACTGTAAGACTTAGTAAAGTTTCTCATGCTTAATGTTTAAAAATGTTACATGTAACATATGGACAAAATCATTTTGTCATTATGTGACTGATTGCATTTTCATACTAAGGTAAAAAATTTGCTATAGCTACATATCCTCCGAGGCGCGCTACCGCGCGCCACGGGATATGTAGCTAGCTACTGGTATTCATAGCCGCAATGAAATTTAAAAAATCTATTCAATCCATATATAGCAGCTGAACAAGTTTGATTGAAGAATGGTTGTGCTTCCAGTAATACTTTTGAATAAACTTCTTTATGAATATCTACATAGCGTGAACAGATCAAAATAAAATGACACTCATCATCTACTTGGTTTTGGATACAAATTTGACAATATTTACTCTAGGTTTATTATGATACCGACCTTCTTCTTTGCATAACTGAAGAGTTGAAAGTCATTCATATTTAAAACAGCAAGTTTATTGCCACTTGAGGTCAATGCTTTAACCTTTAAGGGCAAAATTTTGCCCTTTAGGTCAAATCTTTTTCCCTTAATATAAGAATTATGTGTATTATTGAATTTATTTTACACTTTGGTGTGCCATACCCAACATGTGGGCATTAAATACAGCAAAAATATGTGATTTGTTGCTAATATTTTAAAAGTGACAGATCTAGAGTAAGGAATAAAATTAAACGAGTCATACAACAGGCCCATATAAATGTTTTGGTCACTCTCCAAGCAAACTCCATTTAGTTTTTAATGCCCTATACACTGATATAAAGATTTCAATTATTTCACGGCTAAAGTAGGTAAATACTTCTATTGTTAATACATGACCAGAAAGAACGATGATGAGTATAAAAGGAAGTATTTTTTGTTACGATTTCTGATGTCACTTGGTATTCTGTCACATTACAAAGATTATAGGATTAAATGAGAGGCGCTCCCCCTGTGACACATTCCCATGAACATAAAGTTCACAAGTACCTGGTATGTATTTGATGGATGCCTCCTGCAACCATCATAATAAAGTTAACACAAACATAGAAATATGCACATGTATGTACAAGTGTTGTTAACAACTCAGATGTGATGAATAAATGGCATTTGTTGTGATTATGACAAAAGGCATTTCATCCATGACATTTTGATAAAAAAATGTTCACATATATCTGTACACTCATCATCATGCTCATATAGTCTTTATTGGTTTTTGAAGCTACATTACAACCACATTGCCATCCATTGGAAAGAAGGGGCCTTTCTGGGGTATAACTAGAAACTATGTCATGACCAAAAGTGTCATATCTGCCACAACATTTTTTGTTCTGGTCATGACAATTAAAAAGTGTTTCGGTCATGATATTTTGATCCAAATGATTTTCCTCAAAAATATTATCAACAATTTCTAATTTTTCAGATAATACCTTTCCAATTCAGCAAAAGTTATGTTAGAATATTCAGTAATAAATTGATACCAGAGATTATTTTCTATGTTGTGGTCATGACTAACCTACAATTTTTAGGTCACCTGAGCCAATGTCTCACCCAGTGACCTATTGAAATGGCCTTTTGTCCATTGTTGTGCATTGACTTTTTCTTGTGATAACTTAAGTAAATAAGAACAGATTTTCATGAAACTTGGTATTCAGCCTTACATCAATAGGATCTTGCATTATATAATTAGATGGGTTAAATTGACAATCGCAAATACATGTAGTAGATACAACTGTAATCTACAGAGTTATGGCCCTATGTAGTTTTATTGCCATTAGACCTTATGGACACAGTAATTTGAACAGATCGTTGTGAAACTTTACATGCTGTCTCATATCAATAAGATCTCAGATTAGCTTGACAATTGGGCTAATTTAACTGTAACTTACAGAGTTATCACCCTTTGTAATGTTACTGCCAATGGACCTGGCTTAGGATACTCAGTTTCACATTGAACTGTCTTACTTATTTTAAAACAATTGCAAAACAAGTTGTAACAACTTATATATATCACTCTTTTTGGCCCTGATAGAAGCATGCAAGGGGTCTTGCTGTTGGAGGAAACCAGAATACCTGGAGAAAACACACATGGTCGGGCAGGTGACCCCCATACCTGTTCACGCATGCGATTGGGAAATCATACCCCTGCTGCCTAGGTGAAAGGGAAGTGCATTACCACTGTGCCACCTGACTACCCTGTTTCTCATTTGTCATACATATATGTAGATTGATTATGACATTATATATTTTGTCATAATTGACCATATCATTTAGATTCTATACTTCATTTGGATTACCTCTTTCAAAAAAAGAAATGAAATAGAAAATCCGGGACATATAATGAGCTCCATAGATAATATATCACAACTTTCTCGATAAATGTTATGCATTAAGACCCGGGCATCTCAGTTATCTGTAATTAGGACAATTTTCAATTGCCGTGAGTCAAACAGTTGTTGAAAACGTGCAAACAGCATGTGTAGCTTGTCTCAACCCTAGGATGAGACAAGAAAATCTCACCTCGGTAAAATTGTGGACATCCCATGTCCAGGGTAAGAGAACAATGCTTCCCATCCTGTCAAATGCAGTCTCTGCACTGTTCACATCAGATTTGTCAGGTTATCACTGTTCACATCAGATTTTTCGGGTTGTCACTGTTCACATCAGATTTTTCAGGTTATCACTGTTCACATCAGATATTTCAGGTTATCACTGTTCACATCAGATTTTTCAGGTTATCACTGTTCACATCAGATTTTTCAGGTTATCACTGTTCACATCAGATTTTTCAGGTTATCACTGTTCACATCAGATTTTTCAGGTTATCACTGTTCACATCAGATTTTTCAGGTTATCACTGTTCACATCAGATATTTCAGGTTATCACTGTTCACATCAGATTTTTCAGGTTATCACTGTTCACATCAGATATTTCAGGTTATCACTGTTCACATCAGATTTTTCAGGTTATCACTGTTCACATCAGATTTTTCAGGTTATCACTGTTCACATCAGATATTTCAGGTTATCACTGTTCACATCAGATATTTCAGGTTATCACTGTTCACATCAGATATTTCAGGTTATCACTGTTCACATCAGATTTTTCAGGTTATCACTGTTCACATCAGATTTTTCAGGTTATCACTGTTCACATCAGATATTTCAGGTTATCACTGTTCACATCAGATTTTTCAGGTTATCACTGTTCACATCAGATATTTCAGGTTATCACTGTTCACATCAGATATTTCAGGTTATCACTGTTCACATCAGATTTTTCAGGTTATCACTGTTCACATCAGATATTTCAGGTTATCACTGTTCACATCAGATATTTCCGGTTATCACTGTTCACATCAGATATTTCCGGTTATCACTGTTCACATCAGATTTTTCAGGTTATCACTGTTCACATCAGATTTTTCAGGTTATCAATATCAATGGCTGCCATTCATGTTTCATATTCAACAGGCTATGCCTATTATGATATATTTTTGTAGCAGACTTCATCGCAAGTTATAGATGTTGTTTTAACATTTCTATTATGATAAAACAATGTGATATAGCTTACTTATTGCAATGATTAAAATGTGAATGCTGAAAACTATGCAGTTAAGTAACTACAGGTAGGTAAATTTTTAAGGGGTGACGTTTAACACATATGCTACAAGCATCGGTTGAGCAGGTTTTTTTAATTGACGCAGTGTAGCTGTTCTATAAGTTAGTGTCGCCATATTGGCTAATATACCCTGTTTGTTGAGCTTGCACAAGGTTTACCTATAGTATTTACACTTATGGCATGCAAAAGTAGTGCTTCTAATTGAGATTTGCTGCATATTTGATCCGAGGATATTACCAGATAGACCATAATGGCTGATAACCTGCTGTTTATAAGTTCAAATGTAAAGATATCATGAATTTTGACGAATAGGGTGAATGTGTATTATGTGTGTACATAAAATTGCAACATAAAAAAGTTGTGACTACCAGTAGGTTTTATATAACCACTCTATGATTTTTTGTATGATTTACCTGGCCTGAATACTTTAAATTCTTTTGCAGAATATTATAATTATAGATAACATGTCTAATTTTTCTTTTCTTTTGCACTTAATTAGCCTGCAATAAATCACAAACATTAACATCAACAGATAGTTGCACCAGAAGATAGTTTAAAAACAGAAAATATTGTACATTTGTATAGGCTGTGAGCAATCCTCAGAAAGTTATGATATAAGCTGATAATTCAAATATTTTCTGACCAAAATGTTATTGTTTTTGTAGTTGAGTAAATACAGGGGTTAATCTAGGATTTGGGGAATACTACCCATTATGAAATTTAGGGGAAATAAAGGGCCATAGTGTCTTGAATTATTCTTTAAACTTAAACATTTTACAGCTATTCTTTGCTATAATTCTAGAAAATATCTTTATGATTCATAATCAATAATAGAAGTTAAACAACCTATACCGGTATATATAGCTATCATATCAGTTTTATTTAATAGATAAAATCAAACTTTACAAATAATTGTTAGTGATAAAGATCTCCCAGAATTCATTTAATTCCAATATATATACATTGAATAAAAGTAATGAAATTGTTTTGCACAACATTAGAAGTTGAAGTTTTTTTAAAAAACTGAAAAACAGTGATGATGTTTTTCTTCTTTTAGTCTTATCAAACTTGTTAGAACTTTTTACTAACTTGACCTATCTGCAATTTATCAGACCTGTCCTAAGGTCACACAGCTTTCCCTGAAACATCACATCAATCTTATGTATAACATTAGCCTGGAGGTCATATATACCTAGTAAAGTTCTGAAGTGTATCACTAATTCCATTTGACCAGCTGACCTTTAGTTGTGGCAAACATGTTACATGTAACTTCCTTAATAGGAAAGAGGAATCAAAGGATTCTTGCTACTGTGTAAATGATAATTTATTGACTTATTGATTGGTTCAAATTGAAATACCTGCATATATATTTTAGTGTACACAGGGACTTAATGGCAGAAATCAATATTTTTATAATTCATATATAGACCATGGGTTGGGGATTTGTGCCAAATCCTTGTGTACATCTTAAAAATAGATTAACTACATGTAATATAACTGATAAATGTATTTCATTTTCTGTTTCAGACTTCGAAATTCTGCCAAGATGTTGTGCCCTGAAATTCTGTCGGGCTACAAGCATCTAACCTCCACATTCACAGGCACAGCTGCAGCTTTCTTCTATGGCACTTGTTCCGTCTCCATGGCATTTATAAACAAAACATTGATGACCACGTTTGATTTTGACTACCCTGTCTTCATCATGGTCATGCAGATGATTTTCACAATCTGCCTCTTGGAGCTGCTTAGCATTTTACATCTAATACATTTACCTAGATACACACTACAACGGGGTAAGATGTTTTTTCTTCCTGCTTTGTTTTATGGTGTAAATTCCATTTTGGGACTTAATGCACTTGGTCACATGAACGTGGCAATGTATGGAGTGTTAAAACGATGTGTACCCTTGGCAACTATGTTCCTGTCCGTGCTGATTCTTAAGAAGGGCTACCCCTCCAGGGTTACCATTACATCTGTGCTTCTCATTACTGGAGGATGTGTCATAGCAAGTAAGTAACATGTAGATGTGAATCATAATATACCAAATGATATACAAATGTAGTACAGATTTCAATTGTTATCACATATTCTGATAAACAGTTCCATATTTAACTGTACTGCTGTAGGTGACATTAATGTCATTTGAATGTAAACTAGTGACAATCATTGCACAATAGTCATAGCCTGTTTTGCTAGTGTTCCAATTGAATATTCAGAACTGAATAGTAGCTAATACTGAAATGTTTTGTAGGTTACGGTGACCTGAAGTTTAACCTGTATGCCTACACTTGTGGTGCTTTGAGTAACCTGACCCATTCTCTTTACCTATTGCTGGTTCAGAAGGTCACAGAAAAGGATCTGACCACTGTGGAAACGCTTCAACTAAACAGCTTCAATACTCTTCCCTTCCTTACAGCTTACAGTGTCTTCAGTGGTGAAATTAACGAGGTGATGCAGTATAAGCAGGCCAAGAATGTAGCATTTATTGTGCTGTTTTTCGCGACTATAAGTATAGGATGTATGTTAAACTACTCATTGTTTTTATGTACAAGTTTGACGTCGGCATTAACAACAAGTGTAGTCGGTGGGGTGAAGGCCTTGATGCAGACTGTATTCGGAATGTTTACATTTGGCGGAATTAGTCACAACTTGGCTACTTACTTAGGGATCACAGTCAACATGTCAGGGAGCATCATGTATTTATATGGAAAGTACAAGGAAGGCAAACAACGAGCAACTATGGGAGGAATATTACACAAGGTCATTAGCGTTTCTACTGCCGAAGATTTCAAAGATCTTGCTAATGGGAACGGAACCATTAGATATACAAGGGAAGCAGAAAATTCTGAACGTCTACACTCAATAAAGGAAGAAAATTCAGATCATGAGTCCTTCAGCGAATCTTCAATTAGTAAATTTTCGCTTGATTCGAGAAGTTGATGGCTAATATAAAATAGTTAAATCAGATTGAAATCCGCATTGAAATCAGCATTCTGTTAATAATTAGGGGGCTATAGCCTCAAAGCAATATTTAGAAATTTGCATGGTGATATTTACAATAAACACATTCCAGAATTTTCTCTACCAATCAATGTGAATGTTCTATAATTTAAGAGCATTATTGTACTATTTTTTTTTTATTTACTTTAATTTTTATCAGTAACTTATAAGAAATAATGGCTGTGCATCATTCTTTATATTCTTATATAGAGGATAAATGATTTCCTGTTGAATAAAGCATATTTTCACTCAATTTTACGTTATTATCATCAGATAATCAAACCCCGGCTGGCTAGGTAAAAGACAAGAGTGCGCGCTACCACTGTGCCATCTGACCACTTATATTATATTCCACAGGAAATCATTAAAATTTCTATTTCATTTTTAAAACCAAAAAAACAAGAACACATGAGTGAATCGTTGCATAATCGGTGATGTACCTTAGCTTTATGACATTACACTTTGCAACAAGATGGCACCATTTTGAATGGACTTATCAAGGCAATTTCAAAACTTTTAGAATGAGTAAAACCTGTAATGTATATTGCAGAACTGCAGCTAAAAAGCTATTAATTCTGGCTGAAAAATCAGCAGATTTCAATGCATTGAACAAAAACCACCATTTTGATTGGTCAAAAACAAGTAATTCTTATATCATATATCAATGTTAAAAGTGTTATCAAATATTATGTCGGTATCAATATTGGGGTGTGATATACAATGTATATAATCTTGTTACATTTTCTATCATGCTGATTTTGTGACACAATGTATCAACTAATATTGGCTTTCCTCTTATCTACAAGTAACTAACACTTGCAAAGGTATTGCTCTGTTTCACTCGTTAAGTCTTCTTCATTCTACAAATAAGGGTCATGCCTGTCAAGCATAATATTTGAACATTGTCTCGGCAAGATATATATATCAAGTCTATAAAAATTGAAATGATTAATTACAATTTCCTCTATCTGGCTCTGAGTTAACTTTATAACTAGGTGTCCGAAGTAACAATGGTCATAGTAACAATTTATTGCTTCCTTTATAGGGAACTAAGGAGTCAACTGTTGTGTTGTGTAGTCTACAGTCTAGGTAATGATCTCCTTTGAAATACTAATGTGGGAATAGTAATTTGGACCCCGTCCATCCACTGAGATTTCTGTACTGCATTTTTAAACCTGTTTAAATGATCTTTTAAATCTGTTCAACTGAACTCTACAAAATTGTGTACGCATATCAAATGATCATATCTATATATATATATAGAAAATGTTTAAGTTATCAGCTTTGTATATACTAGTATATTTAATTGATCATGTATAATAATGACAGTACAGACAAGTAAATTGTCGAACAGGCAATCTCCATAGACATAGAACATGGAACAGTTACACAAATTTAGTAGATAAACAACAAAAAACATTGTTATGTTTGTGAAAACGATCCCCTTGGTTGATGATTAACTCGCCGAGGGCATATTACAATTAAATATGTAAATAAATAAATACATAAACAGTATAACTAAAAGGTTCAACAAAATAACTGCGTGATCAAGTTGAATGGATGTGATGGCAGAGCGTGCTATGAAGTAAATGTTTTTGTTTTTTTAAGCAATAGGTTCATTTCATCCCGCAAATCTTGGCCCTTCGAACTAGAGGGAGAGCTAATGTTGTCACCCCGGCATTGGCATTGGTTTTTAGGTCACCTGAGACAAAGTCTCAAGTGACCTATTCTAATTGCCTTTTGTCCGTCGTCGTGCGTCGTGCGTCGTGCATCGTGCGTCCGTAAACAATTTACATTTTCGACTTCTTCTCCAAAACCCCTAAACCAAATTCGTTGAAATTTGGCAGGAAGCTTTTATGGCTAAAGGTCAACCAAAATTGTGTATTATATGGTCCCCACCCCCAAGGGGCCTGAGGGGCGGGGCTAAAAAGGGTCAAATTGACTAAAACTTCAAAAATCTTCTTCTCTACTCTCAGATATGGTGGAATCAAACACTCTTCATAGATGGAAGGGTCTTAAGGTACTTTACCAAAATTGTGAATTTCATGACACAGGGGTCTCACGTTTGCCCCTGGGGAGGGGGTAAACTTTACTATAGTTTATATAGGGAAATCACATTTTTGACTATAATTTGTTGGATTTCTATTGGAATTCATTCAAACTTGGTTAACATTATCATCATGGGATGACAGATTGATGCTATACACATGTTGGCCCTGACTGACCCCCAGGGGCTGATGGGCGGGGCTAAAAAGGGTCAAATTGACTAAGCTTCAAAAATCTTCTTCTCTACTCTCAGATATGGTGCTATCAAACACTCTTCATAAACTGAAGGGTCTTAAGGTGCTTTACCAAAATTGTGAATTTCATGACCCAGGGGTCTCATGTTTGCCCCTGGGGAGGGGGTAAACTTTACTATAGTTTATATAGGGAAATCACATTTTTGACTATTGTTTGTTAGATTTCTATTGGAATTCATTCTAACTTGATTAACATTATCAGCTTGTGATTGCAGTTTGATGGTATACACATGTTGGCCCTGACTGACCCCCAGGGGCTGATGGGCGGGGCTAAAAAGGGTCAAATTGACTGAAATTTAAAAATCTTCTTTTCAAGACCCAATTAAGATAGAATCAAATACTCTTCATAGGTGGAAGGGTCTTATGGTGCTTTACTAATGTTATGAATTTCATGACCCTAGGGTCACAAGTTTGCCCCTGGGGAGGTGATAAATTTTACTATAGTTTATATAGGGAAATCACATTTTTGACTATTATTTGTTTGATTTCTATTGGAATTCATTCTAACTTTGTTAACATTATCAGCATTGGATGACAGCTTAATGGTATACACCTGTTGGCCCTGACTGACCCCTAGGGGCTGATGGGTGGGCTCAAAAGGGTCAATTAGATTAACTGAAATACTTCAAATCTCAGGTGACCGTTAAGGCCCATGGGCCTCTTGTTTAATATTAAAGTTTTGGTGCAATTGTTGAAAGGCACATTGATATTTGGTATTAGGGTCACTGAAGGGTTATACTATCCCCTCCCAAACTAAAAAATTCTCCGAGAAATAACGTGTCTTTTGACATCTTTTGGACTTCTAATTTTTATGTGAACAAAAACTTCAAGTTTTTGGTGCAAGTGTTGAAAGGCATTATCACAGCACTTTATAACTGTGCTAGGGTACGGATATTGACATTAGGGTTCCTGTCATAGACTATCACATCCATGATGAGCTGAATTGAAAGATTTTCGGAAAAAACCTGCTTTTTACATGTTTTGGGAATTATTTGTTATTTATTGACAAACTTATGTGAGATGAGTTATGCTGTTCTACAACAGCTCTTGTTTTAGTCATAAATCTACTTGTTTTAAATTGATGAAATGAAAATGTATATTTTCTATCTTTACATTGTGAGTGAAAGCAGAGTCCAAGACAAGACATGTTGGTGGTATAGTGTGTACAAATTAAGATATATTTGTATGTGTAATCTTTTTAATTTTATTCTTTGAATTATGTAGGCAGTTACTATATATCTAGTCACATAGTAACACAAACACTGGGTATATAGTCACATAGTAACAAAAACACTGGGTCTACAGTCACATGGTAACACAAACACTGGATCTACAGTCACATGGTAACACAAACACTAGGTCTATACAGTCACATGGTAACACAAACACTGGGTCTATAGTCACATAGTAACACAAACACTGGGTATAGTCACATGGTAACACAAACAGTGGGTCTATAGTCACATAGTAACACAAACACTGGGTCTATAGTCACAAAGTAACACAAACACTGTCTATAGTCACATGGTAACACAAACACTGTCTATAGTCACATAGTAACACAAACACTGTCTATAGTCACACAGTTACACAAACACTAGGTCTATACAGTCACATGGTAACACAAACACAAGGTCTATACAGTCACACGGTAACACAAACACTGGGTCTATACAGTCACACGGTAACACAAACACTGGGTCTATACAGTCATATAGTAACACAAACACTGTCTATAGTTACATAGTAACACAAACACTGTCTATAGTTACATTGTAACACAAACACTGTCTATAGTTACATAGTAACACAAACACTGTCTATAGTTACATTGTAACACAAACACTGTCTATAGTCACATAGTAACACAAACACTGTCTATAGTTACATTGTAACACAAACACTGTCTATAGTTACATTGTAACACAAACACTGGGTCTATAGTCACATAGTAACACAAACACTGTCTATAGTTACATTGTAACACAAACACTGTCTATAGTTACATTGTAACACAAACACTGTCTATAGTTACATTGTAACACAAACACTGTCTATAGTTACATTGTAACACAAACACTGTCTATAGTCACATAGTAACACAAACAGTGGGTCTATAGTCACATAGTAACACAAACACTGTCTATAGTTACATTGTAACACAAACACTGTCTATAGTTACATTGTAACACAAACACTGTCTATAGTTACATTGTAACACAAACACTGTCTATAGTTACATTGTAACACAAACACTGTCTATAGTTACATAGTAACACAAACACTGTCTATAGTTACATTGTAACACAAACACTGTCTATAGTTACATTGTAACACAAACACTGTCTATAGTTACATTGTAACACAAACACTGTCTATAGTTACATTGTAACACAAACACTGGGTCTATAGTCACATAGTAACACAAACACTGTCTATAGTTACATTGTAACACAAACACTGTCTATAGTTACATAGTAACACAAACACTGTCTATAGTTACATTGTAACACAAACACTGTCTATAGTCACATAGTAACACAAACACTGTCTATAGTTACATTGTAACACAAACACTGTCTATAGTCACATTGTAACACAAACACTGTCTATAGTTACATTGTAACACAAACACTGTCTATAGTCACATAGTAACACAAACAGTGGGTCTATAGTCACATAGTAACACAAACACTGTCTATAGTTACATTGTAACACAAACACTGTCTATAGTTACATTGTAACACAAACACTGGGTCTACAGTCACATGGTAACACAAACACTGGGTCTATAGTCACATAGTAACACAAACACTGGGTCTATAGTCACATAGTAACACAAACACTGTCTATAGTCACATAGTAACACAAACACTGGGTCTATAGTCACATAGTAACACAAACACTGTCTATAGTCACATAGTAACACAAACACTGTCTATAGTCACATAGTAACACAAACACTGGGTCTATAGTCACATAGTAACACAAACACTGTCTATAGTCACATAGTAACACAAACACTGGGTCTATAGTCACATAGTAACACAAACACTGGGTCTATAGTTACATAGTAACACAAACACTGTCTATAGTTACATTGTAACACAAACACTGGGTCTATAGTCACATAGTAACACAAACACTGTCTATAGTTACATAGTAACAAAAAC
Organism: Pecten maximus; assembly: GCF_902652985.1. Taxonomy (NCBI): domain Eukaryota; kingdom Metazoa; phylum Mollusca; class Bivalvia; order Pectinida; family Pectinidae; genus Pecten; species Pecten maximus. The sequence goes on along the minus strand of NC_047015.1, from coordinate 39,191,936 downwards.
ACTGGGTCTACAGTCACATAGTAACACAAACATTGTCTATAGTCACATGGTAACACAAACACTGGGTCTACAGTCACATGATAATACAAACAGTGGGTCTATAGTCACATAGTTACACAAACACTGTCTATAGTCACATGGTAACACAAACACTGTCTATAGTCACATAGTAACACAAACACTGTCTATAGTCACATAGTAACACAAACACTGGGTCTATAGTCACATAGTAACACAAACACTGGGTCTGTAGTCACATAGTAACACAAATACTGGGTCTACAGTCACATAGTAACACAAACACTGGGTCTATAGTCACATGGTAACACAAACACTGGGTCTATAGTCACATGGTAACACAAACACTGGGTCTATAGTCACATGGTAACACAAACACTGGGTCTATAGTCACATAGTAACACAAACACTGGGTATAGTCACATGGTAACACAAACATTGGGTCTATAGTCACATAGTAACACAAACACTGGGTTTACAGTCACACAGTTACACAAACACTGGGTCTATAGTCACATAGTAACACAAACACTGGGTCTGTAGTCACATGGTAACACAAACACTAGGTCTATACAGTCACATGGTAACACAAACACTGGGTCTACAGTCACATGGTAACACAAACGCTGGGTCTGTAGTCACATAGTAACACAAACACTGGGTCTACAGTCACATAGTAACACAAATGCTGGGTCTGTAGTCACATAGTAACACAAACACTGGGTCTATAGTCACATAGTAACACAAACACTGGGTCTACAGTCACATGGTAACACAAACAGTGGGTCTATAGTCACATAGTAACACAAACACTGGGTCTATAGTCACATAGTAACACAAACGCTGGGTCTATAGTCACATGGTAACACAAACGCTGGGTCTATAGTCACATGGTAACACAAACACTGGGTCTATAGTCACATAGTAACACAAACACTGGGTCTATAGTCACATAGTAACACAAACACTGGGTATAGTCACATGGTAACACAAACACTGGGTCTATAGTCACATGGTAACACAAACACTGGGTCTATAGTCACATAGTAACACAAACACTGGGTCTATAGTCACATAGTAACACAAACACTGGGTCTATAGTCACATAGTAACACAAACACTGGGTCTATAGTCACATAGTAACACAAACACTGGGTCTACAGTCACATAGTAACACAAACACTGGGTCTATAGTCACATGGTAACACAAACACTGGGTCTGCAGTCACATGGTAACACAAACACTGGGTCTGCAGTCACATGGTAACACAAATGCTGGGTCTATAGTCACATGGTAACACAAACGCTTGGTCTATAGTCACATAGTAACACAAACACTGGGTCTACAGTCACATAGTAACACAAACACTGGGTCTATAGTCACATGGTAACACAAACACTGGGTCTGTAGTCACATGGTAACACAAACACTGTCTACAGTCACATAGTAACACAAACACTGTCTATAGTCACATGGTAACACAAACACTGTCTATAGTCACATAGTAACACAAACACTGTCTACAGTCACATAGTAACACAAACACTGGGTCTATAGTCACATGGTAACACAAACACTGGGTCTGTAGTCACATGGTAACACAAACACTGTCTACAGTCACATAGTAACACAAACACTGTCTATAGTCACATGGTAACACAAACACTGTCTATAGTCACATAGTAACACAAACACTGTCTACAGTCACATAGTAACACAAACACTGGGTCTATAGTCACATGGTAACTCAAACACTGGGTCTGTAGTCACATGGTAACACAAACACTGTCTATAGACGCATACAGTAATAACACAAACACTGTCTATAGTTACTTAGTAACACAAACACTGGGTTTACAGTCACACAGTTACACAAACACTGGGTCTATAGTCACATGGTAACACAAACACTGGGTCTGTAGTCACATGGTAAAACAAACACTAGGTCTATACAGTCACATGGTAACACAAACACTGGGTCTACAGTCACATAGTAACACAAACACTGGGTCTATAGTCACATGGTAACACAAACGCTGGGTCTGTAGTCACATAGTAACACAAACACTGTCTACAGTCACATGGTAACACAAACACTGGGTCTATAGTCACATGGTAACACAAACGCTGGGTCTATAGTCACATAGTAACACAAACACTGTCTATAGTCACATGGTAACACAAACACTGGGTCTATAGTCACATAGTAACACAAACACTGGGTCTACAGTCACATGGTAACACAAACAGTGGGTCTATAGTCACATAGTAACACAAACACTGGGTCTATAGTCACATAGTAACACAAACGCTGGGTCTATAGTCACATAGTAACACAAACACTGGGTTTACAGTCACACAGTTACACAAACACTGGGTCTATAGTCACATAGTAACACAAACACTGGGTCTACAGTCACATGGTAACACAAACACTGGGTTTACAGTCACATAGTAACACAAACACTGGGTTTACAGTCACATAGTAACACAAACACTGTCTATAGTCACATAGTAACACAAACACTGGGTTTACAGTCACATAGTAACACAAACACTGGGTTTACAGTCACATAGTAACACAAACACTGGATCTACAGTCACATGGTAACACAAACACTGGGTCTATAGTTACATAGTAACACAATCACTGTCTATAGTCACATAGTAACACAAACACTGGGTCTATAGTCACATAGTAACACAAACACTGTCTATAGTCACATGGTAACACAAACACTGGGTCTATAGTCACAAAGTAACACAAACACTGTCTATAGTCACATGGTAACACAAACACTGGGTCTATAGTCACATAGTAACACAAACACTGGGTCTATAGTCACATAGTAACACAAACACTGGGTCTATAGTCACATAGTAACACAAACACTGGGTCTACAGTCACATAGTAACACAAACACTGTCTATAGTCACATGGTAACACAAACACTGTCTATAGTCACATAGTAACACAAACACTGTCTACAGTCACATAGTAACACAAACACTGGGTCTATAGTCACATGGTAACTCAAACACTGGGTCTGTAGTCACATGGTAACACAAACACTGTCTATAGACGCATACAGTAATAACACAAACACTGTCTATAGTTACTTAGTAACACAAACACTGGGTTTACAGTCACACAGTTACACAAACACTGGGTCTATAGTCACATGGTAACACAAACACTGGGTCTGTAGTCACATGGTAAAACAAACACTAGGTCTATACAGTCACATGGTAACACAAACACTGGGTCTACAGTCACATAGTAACACAAACACTGGGTCTATAGTCACATGGTAACACAAACGCTGGGTCTGTAGTCACATAGTAACACAAACACTGTCTACAGTCACATAGTAACACAAACACTGGGTCTATAGTCACATGGTAACACAAACGCTGGGTCTATAGTCACATAGTAACACAAACACTGGGTCTACAGTCACATGGTAACACAAACAGTGGGTCTATAGTCACATGGTAACACAAACACTGGGTCTATAGTCACATAGTAACACAAACACTGGGTCTACAGTCACATGGTAACACAAACAGTGGGTCTATAGTCACATAGTAACACAAACACTGGGTCTATAGTCACATAGTAACACAAACGCTGGGTCTATAGTCACATAGTAACACAAACACTGGGTCTACAGTCACATGGTAACACAAACACTGGGTCTATAGTCACATGGTAACACAAACACTAGGTCTATAGTCACATTGTAACACAAACACTGGGTCTAAAGTCACATGGTAACACAAACACTGGGTCTATAGTCACATAGTAACACAAACACTGGGTCTACAGTCACATGGTAACACAAACAGTGGGTCTATAGTCACATAGTAACACAAACACTGGGTCTATAGTCACATAGTAACACAAACACTGGGTTTACAGTCACACAGTTACACAAACACTGGGTCTATAGTTACATAGTAACACAAACACTGGGTCTACAGTCACATGGTAACACAAACACTGGGTTTACAGTCACATAGTAACACAAACACTGGGTTTACAGTCACATAGTAACACAAACACTGTCTATAGTCACATAGTAACACAAACACTGGGTTTACAGTCACATAGTAACACAAACACTGGGTTTACAGTCACATAGTAACACAAACACTGGATCTACAGTCACATGGTAACACAAACACTGGGTCTATAGTTACATAGTAACACAAACACTGTCTATAGTCACATAGTAACACAAACACTGGGTCTATAGTCACATAGTAACACAAACACTGTCTATAGTTACATGGTAACACAAACACTTGGTCTGTAGTCACATAGTAACACAAACACTGGGTCTACAGTCACATAGTAACACAAACACTGGGTCTGTAGTCACATAGTAACACAAACACTGGGTTTACAGTCACACAGTAACACAAACACTGGGTCTATAGTCACATGGTAACACAAACACTGGGTCTACAGTCACATGGTAACACAAACACTGGGTCTGTAGTCACATGGTAACACAAACACTGGGTCTACAGTCACATGGTAACACAAACACTGGGTCTACAGTCACATGGTAACACAAACAGTGGGTCTACAGTCACATAGTAACACAAACACTGTCTATAGTTACATGGTAACACAAACACTGTCTACAGTCACATAGTAACACAAACACTGGGTCTATAGTCACATGGTAACACAAACACTGGGTCTATAGTCACATGGTAACACAAACACTGGGTCTACAGTCACATGGTAACACAAACACTGGGTCTATAGTCACAAAGTAACACAAACACTGTCTATAGTCACATGGTAACACAAACACTGGGTCTATAGTCACATAGTAACACAAACACTGGGTCTATAGTCACATAGTAACACAAACACTGGGTCTATAGTCACATAGTAACACAAACACTGGGTCTATAGTCACATAGTAACACAAACACTGGGTCTACAGTCACATAGTAACACAAACACTGGGTCTATAGTCACATAATAACACAAACACTGGGTCTATAGTCACATGGTAACACAAACACTGGGTCTATAGTCACATGGAAACACAAACACTGGGTTTACAGTCACACAGTTACACAAACACTGGGTCTATAGTCACATGGTAACACAAACGCTGGGTCTATAGTCACATAGTAACACAAACACTGTCTATAGTCACATGGTAACACAAACGCTGGGTCTATAGTCACATGGTAACACAAACACTGTCTATAGTCACATGGTAACACAAACGCTGGGTCTATAGTCACATAGTAACACAAACACTGGGTCTATAGTCACATAGTAACACAAACACTGGGTCTGTAGTCACATGGTAAAACAAACACTGGGTCTATAGTCACATAGTAACACAAACACTGGGTCTATAGTCACATAGTAACACAAACACTGGGTCTATAGTCACATGGTAACACAAACGCTGGGTCTATAGTCACATGGTAACACAAACACTGGGTCTATAGTTACATAGTAACACAAACACTGGGTCTATAGTCACATAGTAACACAAACACTGGGTCTATAGTCACATGGTAACACAAACACTGGGTTTACAGTCACATGGTAACACAAACACTGGGTCTATAGTTACATAGTAACACAAACACTGGGTCTATAGTCACATGGTAACACAAACACTGGGTTTACAGTCACATGGTAACACAAACACTGGGTCTATAGTTACATAGTAACACAAACACTGGGTATAGTCACATGGTAACACAAACAGTGGGTCTATAGTCACATGGTAACACAAACACTGGGTCTACAGTCACACAGTTACACAAACACTGGGTCTATAGTCACATTGTAACATGTAAACATGTACTGTCTGTTTTCATGATGAAAGGGTTTTGATTGTTCAAAGTACCTTCAGTGTAATTATATGGTATTATTTTACAAGGTGTACTTTTTTGATCATGGGAATTCCTTGAGTTTAAACTCAAATGTTGGGGACTTTTGATTTTATTGACATAAATATTTAATGAATCTCAGGTGTGTTGGTGTTGTGTAGCTATTTAAATTGTATTGGTATTGTGTAAAAACAAATTGGGAACTTATAACTGTGTGTATATGTTAAGTGTAGGGAAAGTATCTAATCATAGAATGGTCTTTTAGAATATTGCAACAAGGTCAAGTCTACTAGAAATTGCAAATTTATTAACACTGAACACATATTTACTAAAACACATCATTGTTACTGTATATAACAGAGCAAGGTGCATCCAGGTTCATGTTTTATTGTAGCTTTGTGATGAAGGACTTGGAAGGTATTCATCCTGATTTACTGCAGTTTGTTCAGGGAAGATATCAAAGGGAAGGTATTCATCCTGATTTACTGCAGTTTGTTCAGGGAAGATATCAAAGGGCATATCATTGAATCAACTCAGACTGCCAATTTAGTTAAAGAAGCATTGTCTAAGGCCGAGGCATTATCTAAAGAGAAAGTCATCTAAGGCCGAGGCATTATCTAAAGAGAAAGTCAACTAAGGCCAAGGCATTAGTTAATGAGAAAGTGCTCTAAGTCCAAGGCATTAGTTAAAGAGAAAGTGCTCTAAGGCCAAGGCATTAGTTAAAGAGAAAGTCAACTAAGGCCAAGGCATTAGTTAAAGAGAAAGTGCTCTAAGGCCAAGGCATAAGTTTAAGAGAAAGTTCTCTAAGGCCGAGGCATTAAATTAGTTAAAGAGAAAGTCATCTAAGGCCACGGCATTAATTAAAGAAAAAAAGTGCTCTGAGGCTGATGCATCCGTTAATGAAAAAACTGCTGAAGACTGTTGGATAAAGATGAAGTCATATACCGGTATTAATATTTCTTTTTGTAAGATAATTCTAGATTGTTATGTTTACACTGGTCTAACATAAGTGTATGCTGCTATGCTGATGTATAAGTATGGCTGTTTATGATATATTTTTAATACGTTTATAGATCCATATATGATACAGAATTTTGTTGCTTGTTTGCTGTATTATGTGTATAACTCAGAAAGGAATAGGGTACTTTTGTCCATTGTTTCACTCTGAAAAACGCAGTAGACAGGAAAATATTTGTATTTTTGTGAATGTTGTCTAGACTTGGTTTTTAAAAAAAACTACACAACTGTGAAATAGGGAATGTAGAGAAATGAGTGACATAATTTGTATTTTTGGATTATGTGAATATTGATTGTGATTATATCATGAGATATTTATCAATAACTTTTGAGAATTGCTTACTAATACTATATACATATAAAATATTAATATTCTGAAAAATTCTAGTTGCACATAAAAAAAAAAAGTTGATTTGTGTTTATTTTGCTAGAGATGTATATATTTTTATAAGTATTTTACATCTATATAACTGATGCTTTGGCTATCTCCCTGTGAAGCTACACATTTATTATCATGTGATATTTGCCTTTGAATGATCATAACTTCAAGTCATTCAAAAGCAACATCTTTACATTCTAATTAGGGTCCCACGTGAAAGTGTTGATGCTCTATAATAATCACTGTGTCCGTCCGTCCGTCCGTCTGTCTGTCTCTCGGTCTTTCTGTCAGTCTGTCTGTCAGCATTTTTATTTCGGTGCAATAACTTGACTTTCCATGGGCCGATAAAACCAAAATTCATACAGTGCTTCCTTATTGAAAGAGCTTGCTTAGAATTGCTTTTCAGCATCAAAATTCAAAGGTCAAATTACTGTTACTAGCTTCAAATAAACAAATCACCTTCCATGCAATACTTAGTGTTTGCTTAGAATGGTCTAAAGTTTGAAAGGTCTAAAGTCAAGATCACTGAGTTTTCTTCAGCCTGATCAAACTCAAACTTCATACAGTGCTTCCTTATCAAAAGTGCTTGCTTGGGATTGATTTTCTGTGTCAAAGGTCAAATTCACTGTTGCAAAATATAGAAAATCAGTGTTCATGCCATAATCTGAGATTGCTTTTGCAAATCAAACTGATACTTCATACAATGCTTCTTTCTCAAAGAGCTTGCTTCCAATTGCTTTTCAGTTTTGAAGGTTAAAAGTCAAGGTCATGCTTAATTTAGATAGAAATCAAGTGTTCACGGGTATTAGCTCCATATTGTCACAAATGTATCAGTTATGTGTTGTGTTGGCTTTTATGGCAGAGTGTTCTTAAGGTTTACCAGTAATCTGTGAGTCTGACTGGCCATCCAGACTTTCAACTTAATTGTTTTTCATGCTTTTTTTCAATGAAACTTAACATGGTGTTACACTGTGATGTGCAGATGTGCAAAAGGTCAAGGTTGCTAAAAATACAGCCCAAAATGAACTGTGAAAAAGTATCATTTAAGGCCCTGTACAGAGGTTTAAACAATGTGAAATGTTGAAGCACATTATGGATTTTAAAATATCCGCAAGGTCAAGATCAAGGTGGCTGTTACTAAAAATGTAACTAGGAATATACTTTAAAGTACATCATATAAGGCCCTTACAGAGGGCAAAATGATCAAAAATATCATATGCATGATGATACTCTGTGATATACAGATGTGCAATAGAAATTTAAAAAGTTACTATTGTTAAGGTCATAGTGTAATTTGTATATTTGCAGCATATTAGAAGTAATTCTATGTCAGTGTATGACTTTGGTTAGTTCAGTTCAGGTATATACACAGACACATTCCCCGGCTCTCATAAATGTGTCATTAATCTAGTTTGACTGGTAAAGCTCCTTTTAAATTTGGTGTTCTTAATGTTTTAAAACATAGACATTTTTTGTTTTTCAGAATAATTTGTGTCCCAGTATGAAGTAAGCATTGTCTTCCTATGGTATTTATAGATGTTATAAATGACAGAACTTTGCAGGCAAACATCATATTCAGTAGAGGTATGACATTTGCCTTTGTATGCCTATAATTTCAAGTCAGTTCAATACTTATCTTAATATTCTGATCTAATTTTCAACTAAAATATGTTATTCAATATCCTAGGTCATGTGATTGTTAAGTTTTATTCAGTTTTCAAAATTCACTTATTACAATGTATGTTATTTTTGGCCATATTCTGAGAATATGTAAGCTGGAATGTCTATTATTTATGTATTTGTTGCTTGAATTAAGAATGATGTTTAAATCATTTGTCTGATCATTGATATTATTCCAAGTACAGTGTACTAGGTGATAGTTCTGCAAGCTGCCCAAAGGAGTGCATAAATTAAAATACTGTGAAAAGTGACTTTACCAAGACACTGTAGGACTGAATCATTGTGTCGGATATGAGAGTGCATCAGAAAAGTCCGTGTTAACAATGACAGTGGAGATGATTCATGTTGCTGTTCTGTTGGATATGGTCGGATGATACAGAACGTCTTTAAAGTCAGTGGTCGGTAAAGTCAGGTTTATGATGTTGAGTCAAGTACCTAGGAGATAATAATAATAAGTTGAGGATTTGTAAATTTCCATTCCCAACAGGGGAGCCAATTGTCTGCAGGACAGGGGCTGTAAGAGCGAGGGGCGTCCCTTGGGGTGATTCTTGGGAGTTAGTTTGGTGCACATTGGAGGAATTAATCACAGAATTAAATGTGTATCCTATTCCACTGTATATGAAATCCTTTTTTCATGTGTCTGTGTCATTTGTCAAATGGTCTGGGTTTGTCCAGTGGTTAATTCTTTTTTTGAGTTTTGTTTTTATATGCAATCAAAGGGATAGCAGTGTTCATATCGTTAAGTTGCCATACTACTAATATTCCATTGTACCGGCTAGTAGTAGTTCATCTGTCTCTGAGTGTCTGTTATTTCTTTATGATAATGATCTGTGATCTTACAACTTGTTTTGTAATCAATTTTATGTTGCAAATAAAAATATTTACATTTCCAGTGTGTGTTGGTTATATAACATTACTAACCACAAGTGTGTAAACATCAGACATTGATGTGAAGGAATACATAAGCCAGACCGGTGCACACATACGCAATTAGTGTGAATGTGCAATGACTATTGTGTTCTCTGTTTTGACTTTTTTTCCTATCAAAAATGAATGAAATATGGTAGAATTAACTTAAATATAACGATGAAAAAATAAAATGTTTGAAATATCTTACTGTAGTTGACAACCTTTCCCAGAAAATCGGAATCAGGTTTATAGCAAATCCAGTAATTGTCCGGCTGCCATTTCTGTTAGTTTAATGCCGAAAAAAGAATGCTGATTTAATTTTTTGATAGCATTAAATAAAAACACAGTAAATGTAAGGAATAGTTCTTGTTTTTTATCATTTTACTGGTGTGTAAACTACAGTGTATTTTTTTTAGATTATCAACATGATGCACAAACATGCATCTTTTAAAATATCTGTAAACAAGAGGCCCAGAGGGCTTCTATCGCTCACCTGGTTTGTTTGAGCAAACATCAAAATAATGTTTATGTTCCATTTACTAATAGCTTTATTAGTTGATGTATGACTATGTTGCAGGATCTCAAATGCTTCAAAGATATAACCAAGAAACGAAATCAAGATTCAACATGATTATATTTAAAGAAACCAGAAGTCCCTTTGGGGTGGGGGAAAGACCCCGGGCTTATTTTTATATCAGGATTGTGTTCATCTCTTGATGCCCAGCAAGGCTATCCCATGAAACCACAAGTCCCTTGGGGTGGGGGAAAGACCCCGGGCTTATTTTTACATCAGGATTGTGTTCATCTCTTGATGCCCAGCAAGGCTATCCCATGAAACCACAAGTCCCTTGGGGTGGGGAAAAGACCCCGGGCTTATTTTTACATCAGGATTGTGTTCATCTCTTGATGCCCAGCAAGGCTATCCCATGAAACCACAAGTCCCATGGGGTGGGGGAAAGACCCTGGGCTTATTTTTACACCTGGATTGTATTCATCTCTTGATGCCCAGCAAGGCTATATATGGTTTTGGGTGGGAATCTGAATGGTTTCAATGATAAAACAGAAGAAAGAAGTCTTCAAAGGTGAGGAAAGACCCCTGACCCAAGGGGGTGGGGGCCCCATTATTTGTATAAATTTGAATCCCAGCCTCCTGGGGATGTTACCACTGATATATATCAATGTCACACATTGCTTAGTTCTAGAGAAGAAGCCATTAATATCAATACATGTATTGCCTTATGGACCCATTTTTGGCCCAACCTTTAGGCCCACAGGGGGTCAGCCCCACTATTTGTACCATTTTGAATCCCCACCTCATAAGGATGCTACCAATCAAATATAGCGATGTACATAACTTTCAGAGAAGTCGTTTATATATCTTAAGCCAAATTGACCACTTTTATAGCCACCCCTCAGCCCCCTGGGGGTCAGCTGGACCATATATAGATTTTTTAGTCCCAACCTCCCAGGGATGCTACCATTTACTCTAAACCCCCAGGGGCCTGAGGGGCGGGGCCAAATAGGGGAAATAGGGTTAATCCTTTAAATCGCTACTAGTCATAAAGTTATGAATGAATTTGAACCAAATTTGGTCAGGAACATCCTTGGGGGAAGGGGAACAGAGTTTGTATACATTTTTACTCTGAACCCCCAGGGGCCTGAGGGGCGGGGCCAAATAGGGGAAATAGGGTTAATCCTTTAAATCGCTACTAGTCATAAAGTTATGAATGAATTTGAACCAAATTTGGTCAGGAACATCCTTGGCAGAAGGGGAACAGAGTTTGTATAAATTTTTACTCTGAACCCCCAGGGGCCTGAGGGGCAGGGCCAAATAGGGGAAATAGGGTTATTCCTTTAAATCGCTACTAGTCATAAAGTTATGAATGAATTTGAACCAAATTTGGTCAGGAACATCCTTGGCAGAAGTTGAACAGAGTTTGTATAAATTTTTACTCTGAACCCCCAGGGGCCTGAGGGGCGGGGCCAAATAGGGGAAATAGGGTTAATCATTTAAATCGCTACTAGTCATAAAGTTATGAATGAATTTGAACCAGATTTGGTCAGGAACATCCTTGGCGGAAGGGGAACAGAGTTTGTATAAATTTTTACTCTGAACCCCCAGGGGCCTGAGGGGCGGGGCCAAATAGGGGAAATAGGGTTACTCCTTTAAATCGCTACTAGTCATAAAGTTATGAATGAATTTGAACTAGATTTAGTCAGGAATATTCTTGGCAGAAGGGGAACAGAGTTTGTATACATTTTTACTCTGAACCCCCAGGGGCCTGAGGGGCGGGGCCAAATAGGGGAAATAGGGTTAATCCTTTAAATCGCTACTAGTCATAAAGTTATGAATGAATTTGAACAAAATTTGGTCAGGAACATCCTTGGCAGAAGGGGAACAGAGTTTGTATAAATTTTTACATTGAACCCCCAGGGGCCTGAGGGGCATAGCCAAATAGGGGAAATAGGGTTACTCCTTTAAATCGCTACTAGTCATAAAGTTATGAATGAATTTGAACCAGATTTGGTCAGGAACATCCTTGGCAGAAGGGGAACAGAGTTTGTATAAATTTTTACTCTGAACCCCCAGGGGCCTGAGGGGCGGGGCCAAATAGGGAAATAGGGTTACTCCTTTAAATCGCTACTAGTCATAAAGTTATGAATGAATTTGAACAAAATTTGGTCAGGAACATCCTTGGCAGAAGGGGAACAGAGTTTGTATAAATTTTTACTCTGAACCCCCAGGGGCCTGAGGGGCATAGCCAAATAGGGGAAATAGGGTTACTCCTTTAAATCGCTACTAGTCATAAAGTTATGAATGAATTTGAACCAGATTTGGTCAGGAACATCCTTGGCAGAAGGGGAACAGAGTTTGTATAAATTTTTACTCTGAACCCCCAGGGGCCTGAGGGGCGGGGCCAAATAGGGAAATAGGGTTACTCCTTTAAATCGCTACTAGTCATAAAGTTATGAATGAATTTGAACCAAATTTGGTCAGGAACATCCTTGCCAGAAAGGGAACAGAGTTTGTATACATTTTTACTCTGAACCCGCAGGGGCCTGAGGGGCGGGGCCAAATAGGGGAAATACAGTTATTCCTTTAAGTCGTTACTAGTCATAAAGTTATGAATGAATTTGAACCAAATTTGGTCAGTAACATCCTTGGCAGAAAGGAAACAGAGTTTGTATAAATTTTTACTTTGAACCCCCAGGGGCCTGAGGGGCAGGGCCAAATAGGGGAAATAGGGTTAATCCTTTAAATCGTTACTAGTCATAAAGTTATGAATGAATTTGAACCAAATTTGGTCAGTTACATCCTTGGCAGAAAGGAAACAGAGTTTGTATAAATTTTTACTTTGAACCACCAGGGGCCTGAGGGGCAGGGCCAAATAGGGGAAATAGGGTTAATCCTTTAAATCATTACTAGTCATAAAGTTATTAATGAATTTGAACCAGATTTGGTCAGGAACATCCTTGGAGGAAGAGGAACAGAGTTTGTTTAAATCTTTATTCTCAACCCCCAGGGGCCTGAGGGGCGGGGGGAAATAGGGTCACTCCTTTAAATCGCTACTACTCCTGAAGTATTGAATAGCTCTTCACCAAATTTGGTCAGGAACATCCTTGAGGGGAGGGGGAACAGAGTTTATATGAATTTTTACTCTGTACCCCTAGGGGCCTAAGGGGCGGGGCCAAGTAGGGGAAATAGAGATTAGTCTTTTAATTGCTACTAGTCATAAAGTTTTAAATGGACTTAAACCAAATATGGTCAGGAATATTCATTGGAGAAGGGGAACCGAGTTGGTATAATGTTTTACTCTGAATCTCCAGGGGACTGAGGAGTGGGGTCTGATAGGGAAAATAGGGGTTAATCCTTTAAATCGCTATTAATTATTAAGTTACGAATGGATTTTAACTAAATTTGGTCAGGAACATCCAGAGAGGAAGGGGGGAAAAGAGTTTGTATAAATATTGAGTGGCCTGAGGGGCTGGGCCAAATAGGGAAATAGGGGTTACTCCTTTAAATCGTTATTTTCATAAAATTATGAATGGATTTGAACCAAATTTGGTCTGGAATATCCTTAGGGGAAGGGGGAAAGGGAGTTTATATAAATATTGACTCTGACCCCCAAGGGGCCTGAAGGGAGGGGCCAAATAGGGGAAATAGAGATTTGAGTTTTAAATGGATTTGAACCCAATTTGGTCAGAAACATCCCTGGTGATGGGGGAACAGATTTTGCATAAATGGTTACTGTGACCCTCAATCCCATAACTATGTATAGTATCGCTGGGCATTAAGGGATAAACACAATTTTTATGTAAAAATAGGCCAAAGGGTTTTCCCCACCCTAAGGGACTTAGTTTCTTTAAACACCATTATTGTGTAAAAATAATCCATATGGTCTTTCAGAGAGTACATTTTTGTATATGTATTGACAAATTGAACATGTACATTATTTTGACATTTGGTCAAATCCAACCAGGTGAGCGATACAGGCCCCATGGGCCTCTTGTCATTTCTTACATCCAGACAATTAATTGTTTATAGCAATATAGCCCAATTGACCCCTTTTGGCCCTGCCCCTCAGGCCCCCAGAGGTCAGTCCCACCATTTACACAATTTTGAATCCCTACCCCATATGGTTGCTATCAGTTAAATATGGGTGATACGCATTGTTTAGTTTCAGAAAAGTCGTTTTTATCATTTTAGCCAGATTGACCCATTTTGGCCCCACCCCTCAGGCACCCGGGGGGTTAGCAATTTTGAATCCCCACCCCATAATGATACTACCAGATAAATACGAGTGGTATCCATTGCTTAGTTCCACAGAAGAAGTCATTTATATCAATTAAGCCAAATTGACCCCTTTTGGCCCCGCCCCTCAGCTGCCAGGGGTCAGCCCCACGATTTGTACAATTTTAAATTCCCACCCCATGATGATGCTATCAGTCAAATTTTGTTAAAAACCGGACCTTCGGAAAAGGTGAGCTAAAAATGAAGTTAATACACCAGTAAAAGATAAAAAACAAGAATTAATTCCTTAATTACTTGTTAAAACAAATATTTCTATGTATCTTTTTTATTTATCTCTATCAACATTTGCTTGTCTGGACCATAATTTCATCACTTGACCTACAGAAATTAAATATATACACTTGTACCTTGAGATGATGGAGCCTGAATGATGCATGCTTACAAAAGCAATGCTCATTGCCTGGTTGAATGTGGAGTTATTGTCCTTTGTTTTTCGTAATCAGTCTCTTAACTTCATCATTTCTTTGTCTGCATTGTACAACTTTATATTACATGTATCTGATAATAATTCATGTACAGTTTGAATATAAAACTGAGTAAATTTTCTATAACTTTTCCTATGAGAAATATAGTAACAGTCATAGGTCTCGTGCATGCTCCTCTATAATAAAATTATGACAAGCAATGACTATTGAACAATAAACTGGTTAAGATGTGGAAATTTAGAAAGGAAGTCAGGAAAAAAAGATTGGCCAAAACACTTAACCCCTTAATTTATCCAATTTGTGCATTTTCGATCTTAGATAAGGTGAGCAATGTGTATCGGGACATCAGGGTGAAGGCATGGAGAAGGATATCAAAGAAATAGTGAATGGGAGAAAAAATAAGACTGCAAGTGTGACCATTTTTTCTGCCTGAGTAATGTTGCAACAGAGTGAAAAAAATCTGGCAAAGCCGGTTTATGGATGTTATGCAAGTTTCCTAACGAGAAAGGAGGCCTGGGAATTATGTGCTGCTGGCAACTGCTAAAGAGGAATAATTGGCTGCATTAGAGGGAATGGAAAGTTTCACGAGCCGCCATCTTGCATTGAATGGCATCAACTTCGTTATGAGGTCTACATCCGAATTTCGTCTAATGATTTCCCTGGATATTGAAGGACAACCATAAATGTATACTTTGAAGGATTATACTAAGTTGCTGTCAACATGCATGGTTGTCCTCAAAGTTGCTGTTGTCATGCATGGTTGTCCTTAAAGTTGCTGTCGTCATGCATGGTTGTCCTCAAAGTTGCTGTCGTCATGCATGGCTGTCCTCAAAATTCCTGTCGTCATGTATGGTTGTCCTCAAAGTTGCGTTGCTGTCGTCATGCATGGTTGTTCTCAAAGTTGCTGTCGTCAAGCATGGTTGTCCTCAAAGTTGCTGTCGTTGAGCATGGTGGTCCTCAAAGTTGCTGTCTTCATGCTTGGTTGTCCTCAAAGTTGCTGTCGTCATGCATGGTTGTCCTCAAAGTTGCTGTCGTCATGCATGGTTGTCCTCAAAGTTGCTGTTGTCATGCATAGTTGTCCTCAAAGTTGCTGTCATCATGCATGGTTGTCCTCAAAGTTGCTGTCGTCATGCATGGTTGTCCTCAAAGTTGCTGTCGTCATGCATGGTTGTCCTCAAAGTTGCTGTCGTCATGCATGGTTGTCCTCAAAGTTGCTGTCGTCATGCATGGTTGTCCTCAAAGTTGCTGTCGTCAAGCATGGTTGTCCTCAAAGTTGCTGTCGTTGAGCATGGCTGTCCTCAAAGTTGCTGTTGTCATGCATGGTTGTCCTCAAAGTTGCTGTCGTCATGCATGGTTGTCCTCAAAGTTGCTGTCGTCATGCATGGTTGTCCTCAAAGTTGCTGTCGTCATGCATGGTTGTCCTCAAAATTCCTGTCGTCATGTGTGGTTGTCCTCAAAGTTGCTGTCGTCATGCATGGTTGTCCTCAAAGTTGCTGTCGTCATGCATGGTTGTCCTCAAAGTTGCTGTCGTCATGCATGGTTGTCCTCAAAGTTGCTGTTGTCATGCATAGTTGTCCTCAAAGTTGCTGTCTTCATGCATCGTTGTCCTCAAAGTTGCTGTCGTCATGCATGGTTGTCCTCAAAGTTGCTGTCGTCATGCATAGTTGTCCTCAATGTTGCTGTTGTCATGCATGGTTGTCCTCAAAGTTCGAGTGTACTTAGGACGCGCTAACGTCAGGAGAAATAAAACACCAGTCACCAAAGAACCAAACTTTTTCATCACTGTGAAGAAGTGGCAAATTAAGTTGTATTGGTACTACAGTATATAGATGGCTTCACGTCTACATTGCCCAACTTCAAGCATCGTCATGATGGTAGACAGAGCGGTATCTAAAGCCGTGTCTGGTTTGTTTATGCTTCCCCTGGTATCCCAGTGGTATAGGTCGTCGACGAGAGCATGGCGTGTCCTCTGGTCGTCGACGAGAGCATGGCGTGCCCTCTGTTTTCACTTCCAGGTGGTATTCCTCGGCTGGCCCCATCTATTGCTTTGCGGGCCCTGATGGAGATCTGTAGGATGTGCCCAAACCATCCCGATGATTTCTTGCTCTAATTCCATCTTTTACTAACAGTGTGCAGCCAGAGGTATTGGAGGGTGCTTCTCCGCACAGGTGTTCGTGGACGTTTGTAGTTTGCTGATGGTCATTTTGTTTGAACTCTATGGCTCATATAGCGGTACTTGCTTCCCATAAGCTGAATTTTCTCACTTGGTCTAATTATACATGAACCGCAGGTGCTCTTCTAGATATTCCCCCTGCGTTGCATATCCCTTTACATCTGTAACAGTCAGTACTAAACTGTTTACCAAATATACCACACAGGCATAGATACTACCTCCCTGCATAGTGAATAGTTCGTCATCAGTTTTATTGAATCTGATTGTCTTGTGTTTTCCCCGGAAGTTGCTGCAAGCATTGTGGTTCTGGCTTGCATGTGCTGGTGATCTTTCTACACTGTCGTATCCCTTTCCTTCTCTGTTCGGTCGATGATGTCATAAAGAGCAATATGAACTATATCTGCCTGACCCCTTCCCGGACTTCAAATCTGCTTGATGAGTTGTTTCGTAAATCATTTCCTAAATCCGTGTCTGATGAAGTTGGACAGTTTTATCGGCACCATGTAAAGTCATAGCAGTCTCGCTAACAATCAAAAGTCTGACGTACAAGGGATGAGTTCAACACCACAAAAAGTTATTCGATCAGTTGGTTTATCTTGATTCCTGCATGCTAACTGGATGGGGATATACTTCTTCCTTCATCCTGCCAATTAAACGACGCTGTGACGACTTTTGCCCGTGAAGACAGAATTGTAATTCCAGTCTTTTTGTAGTATGATAGGTCTCCCTCTTCCTGGATTTGACTTCGTCAGTACAGAAGAGACTGAGCAAGGATAGAGTCTACTTCTGCCTTCATGTTGCTTCTACAAGGATTTTCTCTTGAATATTGAATCTGTTTTCGTTCTGTAGTGGGTCTATTAAAACTGGAGCGGGTACTTGGAGTAAACTCTTTTCTCGCACGCACTCGGCCAATAGGTGTAAAAGAAAAGGAATCACTGCAAAATGAAATTGGAGAGTTCCATGTGTGATGGCCGTGGTGTATTTCATCCTTGTGTGATATTTTTGTGTTTTCTCTCCACCTTTCGGTCACACTTTGCGTGGTTGTGTATATTAATGGTGGGACATCTGTAGTGTTGTCTCTTTGTGAGGTGACGTACCTTGGTTGGTAGACACAACTCTGCACAGCTATGTACATACGATTATTTATAATTCCCCCGTAAGATCACCTTGTGACTGATTCGTTTCCCCCAGTGATAGTACAGAGGGACATTACTGGTTCTATTTGCAGAAAACACCTGAGGTAAGTCTTTTAGGCCTATAGTGGTGGTTATAGAATTTATATAACCTACTAAATCTCATTTATAAAGACAGGAAATTGATAATGACATTCCATTAATTGTAAGCTAATATCTCTAACTATTATTTATATTACGAGAATCATGAGTGATATCATGCAGGATGAGGATGGTAAATTACAAGATATTAGCACTTTTCAATGCAAAGTTTCATAAAGTAGAATAATGAATTGAAGTGAATCATACAGCTGGTTTGTCCTAGATACCTAAGGAGGTATGGTATGGAAAAAAAGGCCCAATCTAGATGGGAATCCAATTTTTCCTGAATCTCCTTAATGATATAAACTTATGTATCACGTTGAAATGATAAAAGCTAGCACTGTTTTTAAATTTTAATACGTTAAAAAATCAAATGAAAAAATAATTTTAATACGCAACATGCTTATTTGTTGTTCTTTAAAAATCCATGCCCTTAGCCAGATATTTTGAGATATTCATTGGATACCTACATGTCTTATAACATTGATGTAAGGTAAAATAATTATATTTCATTATTATTTCCATGTACATATGTATATATATATATATGTATATATAACATTATCCTAGCTGACCATGCGTCTTGGCTTACACCAGTTAGTGATAATAATTGGGCTCTATTAAAGTATGTACGCCTGTATAGGATATAGGACGTTGAGTATTTCAGTATTATGTAAATATGGACATGGTTCATACTGTAAACAGACTTGGTCAAATATTAACTTAAATCCAGGCAGGCGTCAAATATTCAGTTAAATCAGAAATATGTATCGTTATTCTGGTTGTCCCTTTTTGTTTTAATAGATTACCAAGTGGAACATATTCATGAAATAATACCAACTATATACATGTACTTATCATAGTCTACAAGATGTTTACCTAAACGATACACCAGTTTTCTACTTATCAAGAAAGGAGGCAACACAAAGCATCCTGTGGACAGGTTTTAGATATAGGGTTGCATTACAATACTAATACGAAAGGTAAATAACTCTCTGAGCGGACATCCTACCAGTGGGCTAAAAGGGAATTCTCGCTAGCAGTATATAATTAACGCGTTTGCCCATCTAATGTAGTAAGTAAACCTAGTGGTCTGTTCATAGGATATATTCGATATCCATGTATATAAATGTATATATAGAGGATATCTAACAGTGTCTTCAGTAATACCAAATATATTTCACGAGTGGGCTAATATTTTGATATTTGGTATTACTGAAGACACTGTTAGATATTCTGTTTATTACATTTTTTATCAACGAAAACCCTACCCCGTATGCTAACTAGGCCTAATGAAAACAAAAAAAAGTAGTTTCCCCTGTCCAGGTGCTGACATATATGTCGGGCTTTCTGATTGGTCAAATATTTTGCTATTTTCTAATCATTGATTTGATTGGTCAAATCAGCAAAAGTGATATGAAAAATATCACTTTTATAGAATGAATAATTTTTTATATTTCACTGGTAAAAATGTAATAAAAAGCCGTATCCATGGGATATAATATAGTGGCCAAACCATTGACTATATTCTGTACGTATAACAGTCAACCCATAGGATAAAGTAAGAATACATTGTATATAACAGCCAACCCATATAGGATAAATTGGGTACATAATATAGTGGCCAAACCATAGACTATAGTAGGTACGTGTAACAGCCAACCCATATAGGATAAAGTGGGTACATAATATAGTGGCCAAACCATAGACTATAGTAGGTACGTATAACAGCCAACCCATATAGGATAAAGTGGGTACATAATATAGTGTCCAAACCATAGACTATAGTAGGCACGTATAACAGCCAACCGATAGGATAAAGTAAGAATACATTGTATATAACAGCCAACCCATATAGGATAAAGTGGGTACATAATATAGTGGCCAAACCATAGACTATAGTAGGTACGTATAACAGTCAACCCATATAGGATAAAGTGGGTACATAATATAGTGGCCAAAGTACGTATAACAATCAACCAAAAGGATAAAGTGGGTATATAATATAGTGGCCAAACCATAGACTATAGTAGGTACGTATAACAGCCAACCCATATAGGATAAAGTGGGTACATAATATAGTGGCCAAAACATAGACTATAGTATGCACGTATAACAGCCAACCGATAGGATAAAATAAGAATACATTGTATATAACAGCCAACCCATATAGGATAAAGTGGGTACATAATATAGAGGCCAAACCATAGACTATAGTAGGTACGTATAACAATCAACCCATATAGGATAAAGTGAGTACATAATATAGTGGCCAAACCATAGACTATAGTAGGTACGTATAACAGCCAGGTATGTATAGTGGTCAACCCATAGGAAAAAGTCAGTCACAGCCAACCCAAAGGACAGAGAAGTCATATCTAACAAGTCATATCTAACAAGTCATATCTAACAAGTCATATCTAACAAGTCATATCTAACAAGTCATATCTAACAGCCAACCAACAGGACACATCAGTTTTATGTAACAGCCAACACATAGGATATACATGTAGTAGGTATTACCACAGCCTGGCCATACTAGGTATGCATCTATTTGTCATAGAGTTTCTTTGTTAGGCTTGGGGGCCTTATTGGACACAGTACAATGTAGTTATACATTCTATATAACAGCCAACAATATGACACAGTAGTTATACATTCTATATAACAGCCAACCCACAGGACACAGTAGTGATACATTGTATATAACAGCCAACCCACAGGACACAGTAGTTATACATTGTATATAACAGCCAACCCACAGGACACAGTAGTTAAACATTGTATATAACAGCTACCCACAGGACACAGTAGTTATACATTGTATATAACAGCCAACCCACAGGACACAGTAGTGATACATTGTATATAACAGCTACCCACAGGACACAGTAGTTATACATTGTATATAACAGCCAACCCACAGGACACAGTAGTTGTACATTCTATATAACAGCCAACCCATAGGACACAGTAGTTGTACATTCTATATAACAGCCAACCCATAGGACACAGTAGTTGTACATTCTATATAACAGCCAACCCACAGGACACAGTAGTTATACATTGTATATAACAGCCAACCAATACGATACAGTAGTTATACATTGTATATAACAGCCAACCCATAGGACACAGTAGTTATACATTGTATATAACAGCCAACCCATAGGACACAGTAGTTATACATTGTATATAACAGCCAACCCACAGGACACAGTAGTTATACATTGTATATAACAGCCAACCCACAGGACACAGTAGTTATACATTGTATATAACAGCCAACCCATAGGACACAGTAGTGATACATTCTATATAACAGCCAACCCACAGGACACAGTAGTTGTACATTGTATATAACAGCTACCCATATGACACAGTAGTTATACATTGTATATAACAGCCAACCCACAGGACACAGTAGTTATACATTGTATATAACAGCCAACCCACAGGACACAGTAGTTATACATGGTATATAACAGCCAACCCATAGGACACAGTAGTTATACATTCTATATAACAGACAACCCATAGGACACTGTAGATATGCATTGTATATAACAGACAACCCATAGGACACAGTAGTGATACATTCTATATAACAGCCAACCCACAGGACACATTAGTTATACATTCTATATAACAGACAACCCACAGGACACTGTAGATATGCATTGTATATAACAGCCAACCCACAGGACAAAGTAGTTGTACATTGTATAAAACAGCCAACCCACAGGACACAGTAGTTAAACATTGTATATAACAGCCAACCCATAGGACACTGTAGATATGCATTGTATATAACAGCTACCCACAGGACAAAGTAGTTGTACATTGTATATAACAGCCAACCCACAGGACACAGTAGTTGTACATTGTATATAACAGCCAACCCATAGGACAAAGTAGTTGTACATTGTATATAACAGCCAACCCATAGGACAAAGTAGTTGTACATTGTATATAACAGCCAACCCATAGGACAAAGTAGTTATACATTGTATATAACAGCCAACCCACAGGACACAGTAGTTATACATTGTATATAACAGCCAACCCACAGGACACAGTAGTGATACATTCTATATAACAGCCAACCCACAGGACACAGTAGTTGTACATTGTATATTATAACAGCCACCCAAAGGGGAAGTAGTGATACACAGGTTAATAAGAGAAGCTATTTGCTTTGCCAATACCAATAAAGCGTTGTCCAGAACAACTAGTGCGAGGCTAAGTTAAGTATGTGAATTTGCTGACAGGGAATCCAATCGTACACACTTATCAAAATGTTGAATCATTGTCATAAATCATAATCTTGTTGTACAAAGCCCCACTAGTTTAATGATTTTTTACTATTGAGATAAACACTTAAATTCAAGCCATGTCTGATATTGTTGTGTTCTGCGTCTATTCGAGATAGTTTAAAATATTTATATTACAGGTTTAATCGTGAGTGTGTTAACATATGAATGACAAAATTTTGCTTTTAAGTTGCCTGTAAGCTTACAGGCTGTAGACTATCAGTATGCTTGTGAATCACCTTGTCTGTTCACTTGGAGTGGAAAGTGAGGGGACTGGAAATTGGGGAGACCGTCAATATCCATCAATTAAATCCAGAAGTCATCTAAATGTCCTATTGTATTTCATCCCCGTGTCGATGAGAAAAGGTCAATATTATTCCTTTGATAAACCGCAAATAAACCTTTCTTAGATTGTGCCAAGCAAAACATACATGCAAAATGCAGGTAGTTTTAAACATCGAGTACAGATTAATGATAATATCCATATTTTGTTCTTGATGTACAATATGAAAATATTTCTTTATTGCTCATTTTAGGTGGCCGTAATGGCAGCCGTGAGCCTCATCTTGTTGACAAGACTTGTCGTCCTGGCAGTAGTCTCGTGTGTTTCTGGTCAGTCCACATCTACCATCAACACTCCTTCCGGATCTGTTAGAGGCCTGGTTAAGTCCGTTCTGGGTCAGGACATCGCACAATTCCGTAACATCCCGTACGCGAAACCTCCGATTGGAAAGCTTAGGTTTCAAAAGCCGGTTCCCATAGATCCGTGGGCGGGCACCCTAGACGGCACAGCTTTCGGACCATCATGCATGCAAGAGAAATTTATAGGAGGCGAATATCAGTGGTCAGGAATAGAAAACAAAAAATTATCAGAAGACTGTTTGCAGCTAAATATTTTTACGACTTATCCGATCTCTACAGCACATAAGAAGCCGGTCATGTTTATGATTCATGGCGGTTCCTTTATAATAGAGCAAGGAACGGCGTACGATTCGTCCTACTTCGCAATGAAAGGTGTTGTTGGGGTAAACATCAACTACCGTTTGGGTGTATTTGGCTTCCTGAGCACAGGAGACAATATTTTACCTGGTAACTACGGACTCTGGGATATGATAGAAGCTCTGAAATGGGTACAGACAAATATCGCAGCATTCGGAGGGGATCCCGACAATGTCACCATATTTGGCGAATCGGCAGGTGGAATATCTGTAACTTTACTAGCAAGTATCCCTAGCAACCGGGGTTTATTCCACCGAGTGGCTGCTCAGAGTGGATCTGCAACAAGCCTCATGTCGATATCGGAGGATCCCATCCGAGTTGCAAGACAGGTGATCAAAGAAGTAGGATGTATACCGACTGTAAATTCAACCATCAACAGTAATGTACTGACTAACTGTCTCCGGTATGTTTCTGCTGAAAGGTTGATGAATGCTTCTCTCGATCCAACCACCAACGTTCATTACTATGGATACTTTTCCATCGCCTCGCAGCTCTACCCAGTCGTGGATGGAGAATTATTTCGTAGGAAGCCGAGGGACAGTTTAGCCGATCCGAATTCGGCGGAATCCGTCTTTTTCTCGTCTATCGACTTGATAGCAGGCACAATGGACAATGAAGGAGCAGTTGCGTTGTATATGTTTTACCCTTATGAACAGAGTATGCTGTTTAACACTAGCGAAGGGTACCCACCAGAATTACTCTGTGATCTTATGGCCCCGACTGTAGCCAGAGACATGTTTCAGGCTGGTTCTGACATATCCGACATGATCTGTAAGAGATACAGTACAGATGAAGTAGGACAGCGGAGTAGAAATATCGCTAATCTGTATGGAGACTCTTGCTTTTTGGCACCAACTGTACAAATTCTCGATTTTCATAATCTGGGGAAAGGGTCGGGCAGTACATATCAGTATGTGTTTTCCCAGGTGACGGATACTCCCTACCTGTTCGAAAAACCCTACTGGGTGCAGGGTGCTGGGCACGGGGAGGAAACAGGCTACCAGTTCGGTCCTTATAACCAGGCTCCTGCGTTTAGGTCCACCGAGCAGGCCAGGGGCTTAACAGATACATTCAACTCATACTTCGTCAACTTTGCTAAAACAGGGTAGGTAAATGGATGAACTGGAAAAAAGGTTTTTTTTTGTCAGCCAGTTAGTCTTGTCTTGAAATTGTTTTAAAGAGGCATTAATTTAAATTATCTCATTTTACATATATGTACATAATTATGTTTCTTTTCAGGGACCCAAATGGTGCCGGTTTGGTGCCTTGGCCTGAATACAGTTTTGACGACCGGAAATATATAGATATCAAGCATGAACCGTCACAAGGGAAAGACCTGTTCAAGGCCCGGATGAAGTTCCTATTGGATGAGATCCCAAACACTTTAAGTGTCGGTGACGAAACCAGCTCGGCTCCAGACCTGTCTCTGTCGGTTTACTATTTGTTTTGGATTGTTTTGAGAGTCTTAATTCAATAATAAAAGGGGAAATAAATCAATACACCAGACATAATCACTTATTACTTGTCTTCCAAACCCCTTCTATACAAATGTTTGATTTACAATTCATCAGCATTAAAATCAAATATTGTTAAGAGCAATGGTAACCCAGCCAGCTATAGCAGTACGTGTGGTTGTTAATTCAACAGTCATCGCTCAAGTCCTGTTATGTTATTTGTTTATATTTCAGAATAATATGTCCGTTAGATATTAACAACTGTTTAGATAATGAATATCAACAAAACTTCACTAGAAAATTGTTGATCACCACCCGACAAAAACACAAACTGCCTTTGTCAACCGGATCCAGTCAGCAATCTATAGACATGCGACTGATTGTCAGGAAGGCTATATGTATACGTAGATGATTAATTTGGTGTCGGGGACATTTAGTTCAAAACAGACTGGTTTTAATTAAGTCTGTCTAAATTTGGCGTTCCCGTTATCTTTGTGTTATTGGGATAGAACATTTAGGTTCATTTCCTCGTCAAGGTTTATTTCTCATGAAAGATGTCACTTACTCATTTATGGGTATGTAGCTATATAGCTTCATTTATTTAAAAATATCATTTGAAAGCTTTGCTGAAAAGGCAATAGGGTTGTTAAGTTCGGTATCACTGGGGCCTTTACCATACAAGTTGTATGCAATCAAGGTTATGAAAGTTAAAACACAGATCACGGATACTGGCGAAATTGAACCTATACTGTAATCACAAATCACAGCTCATAGGTTTAAACCTGGGTAAACACAGTTTTTATCTTATCATTTTACACAAATATATACAACTTAAACACTTGATCATGCCAATGTAAAATTAATGTGATAAGCGAGAAGGTGTGCTACCAACGAGGCCCTTTACGGTAAAAACTACGGAAGATTCTATCTGGAGGCTGTCACCCCGGTGACCCTGAAAGTAGGTCAAGGTCATTCATTTGAACAAGCTTTATACAGCTGTACAGATGTTTCTTTAATACAATGTCATAATAAAATCAGGAACACAACGCTATTGAACCTGTAGAAAAATAATTTTATTTAATATGTTCATATTAATCAATTGATTATTGATGTATAATGAAGTATGTGCTTACAGATGTAAATACTATCTATATTGCCATAAATAACATGACATACATCATATGAGGAGAGCAGGAATGTTCCGTAATAATGGTTTTTGTAGTACAGATAGTACAACTTCAAAATCCAAGGGTCCCCAATTAGTTACCTCCTCTTAACGTTGATTGTACCCCCTTGAATTTTGAGGATAAGATGGGGGTCTCGCTTCGTTACCTGTGACATTAAAACTACATACAGTAAATATATATAATGAATTATTTCAACTTATTGTTCTGGGGAAAAGATCCAGAACATGAATTGCATGTTTCACTATGAAAGACATTTAAATTGTGAAGAGGAAGACTTGAGATTACCGTTAAAAGTAAATGCATTAATGTGAAAAACAAATCAGTGCCGTGCACAGTTAATAATAACCAACATATAATGAATATGAAATATTGTAACAAAATTAGAATAATACAAAGATGAACATATGATAGTAAATTTTGTATGTATATAATATAAAAATACATGAAACAGATTGTACAACAGCAGAATAAGATAAAACAATTCTCTGTTGCAAACATATTGTCTGATGCAGTACATAGACTGAATTTTAATGAAATGAAAAATAATGTTCATTGGTAACAAACAGCAGAATGAACACCTTTCTTTAATGCGTTAATATTCATTGGATAAGCGACAAAAAAAAAAACACCATATCAATGTATAACTACTTTGAGCACATAACTATCTTGCATAATGATAAGTAAACTAAGACTCCTTGAAATCTATGGAACACTTCAGGAGTACAATATACCATACAAACTCTTTTCAACAAGGGTGGTGGGGATTTGTTGGTTGGTACAGCGGTAACACACTGGCCTTTAACCTAGGCGACTTGGGTTCAATCCCCAGATTAATTGGGAAGACCTGGGGACCACCTACCTTAGACTACTTTGGTTTTCACCAGCTACTTCAATTTCCTTCAATAGTAAGACCCCCTGCAGACCTTCATCTGGGCCAACAAGTGTGATTAATATTAGTTGGTATAAGTTGTTTCACAACTGTTATAAAATACAAAAAAAGTTTACAGTTGTCAACAACACCAGTTTGCCCAATAAATGGACATTCCAATTAATTCTTGTATATCTGCCCAAATCATACTCGAGCAGTTTTAATCTCACTTTCAATAAACTAACCGTTCCAAACATTTCATTTCCAGAATAGTTTAGTTTAAACATATATTTGTATTTGTCATAAACAAGGACATTGGGGATCGGGCACAAGTATTTCCAACTTACTAATTCTTTAGTATATGGCATACTAGGCATCTGCCTGTTTCTGAAATCCTTTTTTGTTATTATTTTCTTCACATCAATAAAACATATCATAGCAATTTGCAATGTTGCAGAAAATACAATGATTACAAGTCCTCAGTGACATATTTGACTACCATCATGCATGATCGGATAAGCTTGTTTTTTAGTTGAAATATACACTAATATAAACAAATAGTTTCATCAATGTTCCTTAACATAAAATTTAAGGTAAGCATTTCAGAATTTGAGCAAAATTCCTTAACTCAGATTTTTCCTGAATCAGAACAATGCTTTCGTATGAAAATGTTTAAGTAAAGGAACATTGATGATACACTTCAGATTCCATATAGATAAATCATTGTAATTTACAATAAAAAAATGTACTGCATTTTGTTAATATGTTAAAATAAATCATTTGATTTTAATTTAATGCCATATATACATGAAATATTACAAAACAACAAATGTCCTGTATCCATGAAAATACAAATGTTGACATTGTTTTAACAAGATAAACTCTCTTTACATAAAACATATACTGGTTTCCTTCACTGCTACTGAACCTTCTAGATACACATAAGAGAAGCACCGTTTTAAATACATTAAGAATTGTAGATTTGACCCTACCCTGAGTATATGTGAGACGTTTTCCCTTACAAAGTAAGAGGAGATTAATGATATTTGTTAAGTGCCTGCTAGTACATCTGTCTGCAGAAAGTCAAATACATCCTCGCTGTCATCCCTTGGCCGCAGGAGTTGGTACTCTTTCACTCGTCCCAGGAGGTAGTTTTTATCTCGTCCCTCCTACAAATAAAATGCAATATTGAATCTGTTTTATGATCACAAACATCAGATCAATAAGGTTTTATCAAATTCTATGAATTTATAAATAATTGAAATTATAGATGACAGTACAGGTCACTTTATGAGCTTTGGTCATTGAGAATATACTTTTAACCTCCTGGTAGTGAGTTTGGCTAAAGATCTGATATATATGTCCGTGTAGTGTTTTACAGTACACATGAATACCACGATCAGACTTACCAGTACTAATTGGTGTTGAAGTAGTTTCTCTGTCCTCTTGTAGCCCGACCCCAGCAGCCAATAGTAATACATTATAAGGCTGAAATCACAGTAGTTAATGTTAGGATAGTCGATATATATATCAGAGTCCAGTTG
Organism: Pecten maximus; assembly: GCF_902652985.1. NCBI lineage: Eukaryota > Metazoa > Mollusca > Bivalvia > Pectinida > Pectinidae > Pecten > Pecten maximus. Next base: position 39,163,005 of record NC_047015.1, on the reverse strand, counting down.
TTTATAGCCTGTATCATTCAAATAGGAACTATATTCCAGGGGCACACCATGATTTATATGTACTCAACACCAATCAGACACACAAAAAAAGGAAAAATTTTGTAAAGTTAAAATCTAAAATGTTCTAAAATTTTTAGTTATTTTAAATCACCAATCACATATACTCTGAGATTTATTTTGATTTTGATTCTTCAATTAGACAAAAAATTTTTTTCAAAATGACTGGAATGCGATGTTCACACAGTAATTTTTGTAGAATTAAGACCTTAGTCATTACATATGCATGTAGATAGTTTACAAGCATTACTTCACGAGTTTACCATTAGCCCAGGACGTGTTCCTACTCACCACATAACGATGATAACCGGAACAAGGAATCCTGCTGTACCCACAAAGTAGAAAATCTCCCTGGCAACTGGTGGCCATTGTTGTACAGTGTTGGTAATCGTATCAAACATCACACTCTCTGTAGAGTTGTACACACGAAAAGGGCCACAACTCTGACTAGGAGCGATGCTACAAACATAAATCATATTTCCCATGTGATATTGATATTTCTATAAAGCAAAATATAGGTCTGCCTTAGTTGATCACATATACAAAATGTAGATATAAGTTATAGCATCCATCTGACTAATATTGATAAGAACAATTTTACCTCGGACAATTAGTAAGTAACAAATAGACTTTTTTTAACCTGCTTAACACTCATGAAAAAATGATGAAATATAATGTAATATTATCTATCATTATCTTTACAATATAAGATGTTTAAAACAAGACTCCTTACTTCCCAATCATGTAGCCAATCGGGAGTACCGCCAATATAAAGGATAGCAGTAACACTGTCATGAACAGTGAGTTGGAGCGTGATGTCCTGAAGGGACGATCTTCCATATGACTATTGGATAAGGAAAACTGGGGATGAAACAGAGGAATGATATAAAAACACAATAACCTAATACATGTAGTTGTATTATTATTACATGTTTTAATATTTTAATGTAAGAAATACTTGCAGACAAATTAACTTCAATTACAAAAATACTTCAAACTACTTCTTCACATATTCATAATATTGAATCGTGTGTATTATAAGATATTTAATATTATATTCATGCATTAAATACAGGTACCATTATAGGATATCATACATTTATGGCCCTGCTGGTAGGGTGATATGAAGGTTTGTCTACCTGAAGTAGTCATATTCACCCCCCCCCCCCCCGATGGTATAGCCTGAGGGAAATATGACTGCTGAGGGTGGACAAAGCTTCATATCACCCTACCAACACGGCCATAAATTGTTTTTTATACCCTCCCCCAAAAAAAAAAAAAAAAGTAAAGTTCAATCAACAAATTAAGTAGACTTTTTAATTTATATAATCACAATATTTTAATAATTACAAAACAAAACAATAATTACGAAACGAAACTGACAAGAACATAAACTATGGCGAGAATCAGATAGAGTGGGGCACACGCTCAAGACACTGTTATAAACATAAGGTATAATGATTATTACTATATATATGTATTAAATACATGTACCATATGCCCTATGATTGTACCTGCTAGTCTTTTGAATGTGATGAAATAAACATACACATAACAATAAGAATACATTATGTACATAAATTCAACAATATAGATATAGATGTATATATACATGAAATGACTAATGAGAACGAAGAAGTCTTACCTTTCGGACATAAAAGAAAAGGAAGCACTTGACGAATGCCATGAAGGGAATGATAGGACTGAAGAACAAACCCAACCTATAATAGAACACCACACTGATAAGCATACATAACTATCTTCATATCCTCTACATTTCTATTTATACTGTATAACATGAAATATTTGTGGTGTATTATTATTTTGTGGCTGATAAGGAAACATGAAAATTAAAAAACAAATTTAGGTGAAATAAAGTTTTTTGGTTCGTTTGTTAGATTATTGCACTGTGAACAGCCATTTTGAGGTGGGGTCTCCTTGTAGTAGCTGTTGGCTACTTCACTGAAACACCTACATGTACAGGAATCCTGTCACATGTCAACCAGAGTAATTAGGGTAAAGTGTCTAAAGCTCTTGCCAAATTACACAACCACGTAAGCACAGACTGTTTCTGTTTCTCATCTTCCTAAGAAACAAAACCACCATTGGTAGGAAGATTCAAACCACACACCTCAGATCTCTACCTGAGGTTACATGGCCGATTCTCTAACAGACTGAGCTATCACCACCCCTTAGTCGCAATACATGACAACTATTTGTTTATATGAGGTACTAAAAATGCTTCTTCCATAAAATCATCTCAAATATTTCAAAAAATGTCCACCATTTTTTACTGGCCTCTGAAAAGTTTGAAGTCGGGGCTTAAAGATGTCAGGTTTTGACCAACTTTGATATGTAGACTAAGAGGTGTGGAGAGATGCTGTTATTTATATTTTTATGATTTAAAAGCAACACGTAAATTTATTATGAGAGTGACACATCAGAAGTACGAGTGGAATGTAAATATAATCTTCTACTGTACCAATATAGCCCTGGTCATAAACTTACCAGCAGAGGATCTGACTGTATATAATGTCCACCACATTGATAGGGACACTGAACTCCTGAGCTCCAATCAGTTTGACCAGCTTACTTTTTGAACTAAACTTATTAAATATCAACCTGGAAAAGAAATAAACTGCACTGCATACTGGAGCCAATGATGTATTAGTGATAGAAAGGAGATACAGGTTTCTAGTGACTGTTAACTTTAGGACAAGTTATTTGAAGTTAGCAGTTAAAACATGTCTATGACATCTAGATCATAATACTCAAATGAGACCCTTCCCCTAATGTAAAAGTTTAGTATTTAAGTTTGGGGGCGGGGCTTATCTGTGAACCACTTTTAGTTTACCATCTAAAAATTCTGCAAAATGAAGAAGGAAGTTTCTTTGTGGACCGAAGCTTAGTTGTGGATAAATACAGAAACATACGTAAGATACTGTTCATGGATGGTGAGAAGCCTTTATTTTAGTTTTATCATAACGACATTAATAAGGACATATATAAAGGGTCTCCATTGGTTACGTATTTGAAAGTATACGCATCCAAGATCGTTACTATTTTCGAAAATGACAGTATTGGTTCTGCTATCTTGTATAGTTATAAACGACAATTGTAAAAAAATTTATTATTTGAACATGAGGTTAAAGATAGCATCTTGAATTTGAATTTCAAGAAAATTTTTCATTATATTTAATCAAATACACATGTGTCAGGTGGAATTTTTATTAGTAGAATGCATTCTAAATATGTACAAGATTTTTTTTTGTACTGTACATTTCACCATTAAGAATTTATGTACAATATTTTTCTGCAATAAGCCCAGTTGTCTGTCCATTTAAAGCAATGCAAGTGATTTCCTCTACCCACTGTACAAACCCTCGAAATGTACCTACCTGCGTGGCAGGTGTACAAATAGCACAATGCCAGTCTCCACAATCAAGTCTAACAATACCAGCTTGTAGATCTGCTGTCCCACGTACGTCTCCCAGCACTTCAAACACAGATAAACACCATTCTAATTTACATAATGCTCTATAACATGAAATGTTCAAGGGTGATAAGAAATTCTGTCATGATTTCAAGCTACATTGTATTTAGATAGATTTCTGGTACAAATTCTGGTACAAACATAATTCTAATACAAAATCAATAAAACAAGGGTTGAATATGAACAAAAAGTATAGAATATATAGATTTGTATGTAGATGCTTGAAAAATGCCAGGAGAATAAACCCAGTTTTGCAGCAAAAATTTCTGTATACCTCAGTTTTCCAGCACTCATAGCAGTGTGCCTCATAGCCTTTGACAATGCCCCAAGATCTAGCTGAATGACCCCCACACCACACTTTCCCCATTGCCACATGTATTACCCTAACCCTAAACATACCAATTGATATTACCTTGACATTGCCCTTAACAGTGCCCCCAGAGCTGGTTGACCAGCGAGTATTGCCACACCGCCCAAGATCTTCCTCCTCCCCCTCTCCAATCAGCTGCCGATACAGGATAACTATCAGTACAATTGGGGAGGCCAGTCGTAACAAGATGGATCTGAAATGATATACTTTTCATTAATTTCACATACAGATGTAAAGAACACACTAAATTTTTTGATATTTCATTAGACACATTTCATTAGTAATACCATATAAAGATATATATCATACCTGGTATTTAAACCTCACAAGGTTTATTTTGTTATTTTTTTCAGTCGGATCACATTTACATTACATCATATCATATCATATTATATTACTGCCATTGGAACTGATATTGAAAGCTACATCTTGGTAAACTATGATTCTAATACATGTCAGGCATACACATAGCTCTTAATCATAAAATTGTCCCATGTAATTTGTAACAAGAGCAAAAGAGGTATTTCAGCAATAATGGCTAACATTTAATTCTCAAGTTTGGAACAGGTGATAAAAAATGACATCTATATAAGCAAGTCTTCAACAGAACTCAATTGAAAAAGGAGGTCCAAATAGCGTTAAGGCAGCATATAATATTCAAAGTCAGTGTGTTTTGTTCAAATAGCTATACTCACCTTGTTAATGTGATTTTTATCTCATTTTCATGGAAGTAGCGTTCAAATTGAGCTAGCTTTTGAAAGACAAAAGGCAGCATAAGGTTGAGCGCTGTGATGGTAATGTATGGCACATACTGTACAAAGAGGGCCAGAATGTCGGATAGGTCGTTCTTTAATAACTGAAACACGAAAATTATATTATTTTAACATACATAATCAGGGATACACTTCTTTTTGTGACTACTGGGAGATATAGATACTTTACTGAACATCTATCTTTCATTCAAGTTTCAAAATGGAACTAAAACACTTAAATATTGATCATGTCTTTGTGTTAATTAAATAGTAACTCTTAACAAGATCTATGAATTTGTGATTCAGTTACACGACCAAGGGTTATTCCCCAGGTCACTTGACTGAATATCATAATCCCTGAGTAACATGACTGAATCTCATAATCCCTGAGTCATATGACTGAATCTCATAATCCCTGAGTCACATGACTGAATCTCATATATAATCCCCGAGTCACATGACTGAATCTCATGATCCCTGAGTCACATGACTGAATCTCAGACCAGATTAGCCTTAAGCCACTCACTGACCAGAGTTAGACCTGAAGAAGGCAACAGGTGGTTGTCATAGCTACCCTTGAGATTTTTTGCTGAGAGACACAGTTTATTCCTTTATCATAATACTAATGTCACACAAAATGTAACACACAAGAAATCTAGGAGAGAGTATTTGTTTCCCAGGAATTATAGGTGCATGGCCCCAAACAAACCTACAAGAGTGTCCTTTCCTAAAGAAACAAAAGAAGAGTAATACAGTTTTAGAGTGATATTTACATCCAACATTTTCTCTGTGGTAAAGATGATGAGGTAGCAGGCGCCCCCTAGGAGAGCAAGCACCAGGATGTTGATCACGATACGAATCATATACAGCTGGCATTTGTCCTTCATTGTCTGTTTGGACAGCTTGAGCTTGAGCCTCTGCTCCTGAAGGTCAGCCTTGAAGGACAAAACACATATATTTTATCTAACTTACAACAATACCATTAATCTGACCTTAACCTGAGGTTACATTGTCCAATGCCATTGGTACAACATTGGTATGATTTGCAGTTGTCATTAGAAACACAGAACGGATATGATACCCTGTGATCAATTTGATAGAAAATACAATCTGTCAGAGCATGCATGTCACCACAATGTACATCATTTAGCACAAAAATGTTACCTTCATATCCGTCTTAATGTAGGCCTGTTTAGTGTTTGCACCCCTTTCTTCTTTGATACAGTAATCCCAGCCAGCAAACACTTTATTACTGTACTGAGCCACTGTCTTCTCTATCCCCAGGGTCACCTTTACATTCTTAGCAGAACTGTAATAGAAACATTTGGTGATTATCCATTTGTTAGGTTTATTGCCCTGTGAACAGCCAGGGACATTCTGAGGTCGGATCTCCTTGTAGTAGACGGTGGCTACCTCACTGAAAAGCATACAGGGGGACAATGGCATGCCATATTGAGCAGTTGAGCTCAATTTTCTTGACCAAAGACATAACCATGACAGCAGATGACAGCCTGTGACCTCAATTTAATCAGAAACATAAATCATTGTCCCTATTAGGGATTGAATCGCCATCTTGGACCTCAACCTCAGATTGCTGATGCTCTACTACCTGTAACTGAGATTGTAGCCCAAATTTATGTGGTTTTTAATAATTATAAATTTATAGTGGCTTGGACAAATTGTATTTTACCAGATTTTATAAAGATTAATCAATAAACCTTAACATTTAGAAACCAGGATAAACCAGGTGAGCAATGAAGTAGTCATCCCCCAGTGTCACAGAACCTCATAATATTTGTTTCAACTTAAACATTCTTCACTATCAGTTTAAGATTTTACTCTCAATGTTTTCTGCAGTTCATCTACTGTTTGAATAAGAATAGACAATTTGAATGCAAATTCATATTTTTTCAAAAATAGGTTGAAAAAACATAAGTACATGCAGCCCTTAAAATTATATATGAATGATGAGGGATGAGATTGCTCCTAAAGATAAGAATTGAATGTGTGTTCCTTGGAAATCAACATTACAATTAATGTTTAATTTTAAGTTTGGAGATTAATCACACAACTATAATAGCAGTTCAATTCACTATACAAGAATTGTAAATTTCACTGAAGCCCTCAGATACATGTGAAAAGGTTCTAGGTTGATGTGTTAGTCACTGCTTCAACTAGCTATAGTTTGCCCAAACTCACTTTTTGACAAGTAGAAGAAAACTGATGACAAAGCTGGCTCCTACAGCCAGTAGATAGGCCAGGCTCATGTTGTAGACCTCTTTATCGTCCCCAGCATTGTAAGTCTTGTTGAAGTACACTCCATAGAAAAGAAGCCTCCTCTCCATCCAACCCTGTACATAAGAGGAACTGCTTACTGATGTATTTTTTAGCAAAAGTAGGATAAAATAGTCATATGATAGCTTATGATTCTATTGTATTTATATTAACTGTGGTTTACTTAACCATTCAATGTTTTCATGTTGCTTTCATTATCGATATGAATGCAATATGGATGAGAGATATAAAAGAATGATGTCCATTAGGATGTCAAGATTATCTATTCTGTTACACAGCACAGGGACTTCGCAGAGCATTCCAACCCACAATCCAGTTACTGTGTACTGTATTATATAGATAATACATGTATATGGCCTGTGGATCGGTAATTTGTGCCATGTCCCTGCATCACAACAGAATAAACAAGTGCGATTTCAATGATTACAAAAGCTCACCGGCGGCGACAATCACACTATGCATTCATTTTTTATGTATGTATAAGCATGTCATTTTGAAATTGTACGTCACATAATATCACTCTTTGACTTCTGATGGATGTATAAATCAAATTAGAAGGGTGTGGACTTACAAGCTTTCCAAAACTTACCCAAAAAATCTTTTAAGAGGGTTTTTGTGCCAAAAAAATTAAGTCCACAAAATGGTAAAATGCCAAAAAAAAATCAAAAATTTGTTTTGCATGATTTTGCCACAACATCACTCCTGTACATCTAATGAATGTATAAACCAAATTAGAAGGGTGTGAGAGAATAATTTTGGACTTGCCCCAAAAACCTTAAAATGGATTTTGGTAGTAAAAAAAAGTTCACAAAATGGTTAAATGTGAAAAAATCAAAAAATAGTTCTGCATGATTTTGCCATAACATTACTCCTAGACCTCTAATGAATGTATAAACCATATGAGAAGGGTGTGAGGTGTATACTTTTGGACTTAGAAGCTTTCCAAAAACTGATCCCAAAAACTTTAAAGTGGGGTAGGACGCGGACGCCGGCAGGGACGCCGGGGTGACAGCATTAGCTCACGGTTACTCGTAACTGGTGAGCTAACAAGAGCTGTTGTAGACCAGCATAGCTCGTCTCTCAAATGTTTGTCAATAAATAATCATATTATATAAATTTGTATTGCTTTGCATGTTGGATAAATAATATTTATATTGTGTACTTGACAGAATTAATTTGTGATACTCAACCCTAATTGACATAATTCATAAATAGCTGACAAATATCTGATTTCTTCAAAAATGCAAAAAATGGCAAAGTCCAAAACATGTCATAAAGCAGGTTTTTTTCTACAAAAATCCCTTACTTTGACTCCGGGAGAGGATAATATAATATAATAGTCAAATCCCACAGGGACCCTAATGTCAATTATCAGTACCCTAGTACAATTATTAAGTGAAGTGTTAATACGTTTCAACACTTTCACCAAAAACTTTAAAAGTTTTTGTCTAAGTTCCAAACACATCAAAAAGCAGGTTCCCCCCCCCCCCCCCCCCCCCCCCCCCCCAAAAGAATCCCTTAGTTCGACTCCAGGAGAGGATAGTATAAAGCCACAGGGAGCCTAAACTTACATATCATCACTTTAGTACAATTATAATAAAGTGGTATGTTAATGTCTTTCAACACTTGCACCTAAAACTTAAAGTTGGAAAAGCAACGCTGATGCCGGATCATTATTCGAAGAGACAAGCTAAAAAACAATAATTGTATGAAATAGCTAGATAACAATAATATAAAATAGATATATAAGAAACATTTGATTTCCACAGCACAATATAGACTTACCGTTCCCTGTAGAACATCGAGGACCTTCTCAAATGTGGATTCTGAATTTGTATAGTTGATGTTATAGTCAACGTAGTCCAGCGTACAGTTGACAGACTGGAGGTATCCCCCAACCTCGGGGCTAACAGATTCCTCAAACTTGTAGGGCCCCAGGGCCAAATATGGCACTGTGATCACTCCAAACATTATTATCATAATATAGAAGTTAAGAAACATCAACCACTTTATAAACCGAAAGTAGGTCATAATGGCTGTTCCATAGGAGCCTGAAATAAGAAAATATTTTTTGTTGTTTTTTTTTTACTTTTTTATTAGGTATTGTGTTAATTCAATAAACATCATAGCTTCCTATTTGTCTAATGCAGCAAGTCAAGGGAAAGCTGCACTGTTTGAAGGAAAATTGAATTAATGATGAATGACATTGCTTAGGTGAAAAGCAACAGGTTTAGAGGTCCAGTATTGTCCACTTAAAACAAAAGGCCCAGATGTCCTGTATTGCTCACTTACAACAAGAGGCCCACAGGTCCTGTATAGCCGGCTCTTGAAATTACACGATCATGGCACAACATAATTTCAAGCCTAATATTTCAAATACAGTGTAATACTAAGAGTACCAAGGCTAGTTCAATAGCAGTGTCTGACATGTACATAATGTTCAACATCTCGTATGTTTTGAATCAGAATTAGATTACTGATAAACTTCCATGAAATCTATCTTCATCAATATGAATTTTACACCTCTTCATGAAATCTATTTTCATGATAATATGAATTTTACATATTAGTAATCATCTTTGTGTGTAAATATTTCGTGAGAAATCTACACTTACCCTCAATTTCTTTGAACACACTCAGCCATATAGTGAAGTGCTGCATCACTTCCTTGCCTCCTCGTTTTACCCGGAACCAAGTCTATAATAGAGAAAAATGTACTATATAGTTAACATGATATAATTTACCACCCTAGCAGATCCTCAAAAGCTGGAAAATTACTTATTCATGAATGTTCTTGTACTGTTTTTAATTTAATCTTACCAATACCTTATCAATACCTATAAACTTCCCAATATGAATTTATGATGTTTTGATATATGTCAAGTAACAAAAATGTTAATTATACATTATGCTCCTCATCCAAATTTTAAACGAAACTTAGCAAACAAAATTTTTTTCAATCAAACAAATGCAGATCAACTTTAACTGTAAGCTATTTCAACATCAATATACCCAAACTCCAACAATAAGGAAATCAGTAAAGGGGCATAACTCTAGCTCTTGCTTGAAAAAAAGCTGAATGAAAAATTGTTTGTCTTGTTTTTAGAGGTTTAATGTTCTCACGACAGCCAGGGTAATATGAGGACAGGTGTCAAGGAGACACCTAGAGAAACAAAGCACAGAAAGACAGAGTAGCGAAGAAAGAAAGGTAAGATTTAAGATCCCAAAATTTACAATGGAGGCAGAAGATCTATTTTGGTCAATTTTGGTCATATTCAATGTGCCCTAAGCAGACAACAAAGAAGAAAATCCCTGATTCTCTATGGGGCCGACGAATTGAATATACACAACTACTTTAGGAACTGGTCATCTGTATCAAGTTTCGTAAACAACTGAAATCAATGATAGGAAATCTCATTCAGGATGACAGCCGTTGCAACATGCAGTTTTAGGAACTTATTAAGGTATAATACATAAGGGACCACCAATAACATCATCTCGTGTTACCAGCTGGTACTCACAGTTACTCATACAAGTATTACCTGGTAGCAGCTGATGGCTGGAAATTGGCTGAGAGAGTATATGCAAGAAGTATTACACTGACCAGAGCTTCTATGGATATCACACCCTGATTCTAGTATAAATGTTAACAATGTGCAGGTTTGAATAGGACTGGAACTGGAACCCGGAGAAAAACCACCGACCTACGGTCAGTACCTGGCAACTGCCCCACATAGGTTTCAAACTCGCAACCCAGAGGTGGAGGGCTAGTGATAAAGTGTCGGAACACCTTAACCACTCGGCCACCGCGGTTTGAGTCGGCTAGAGATATTTAGTGGCCTGTCAAGAGAAATACATATTACAATACCTTGGATTCCTTGCCCATGTTCAGCCTATTCATCCTGGTCAGAGTGGAGTCTCTGTGAAGACAAGGGAGATCAAATTAACTCTGTCAAATTTAAAACTCCTAAGTCATTTAACATATTCATCTACAAACCATGTTTTTTTTTATTTATCATAATGAGACTATATTGTATTCAACCATATAATGAGGTAATGTAGAACATTACAATTCTTACAAATACCTCAAATAAAAAAAAGTTGCATTAATACTGCTACTGTGCACATATATAATAAATAATAAATTGTGCATTTGTTATTGAAGTGTACTGTGGTAGCATACGTGTATAATTTCAGCAATGATTCTACTCAAAAATATCCTTCACCTGGGAAATAATAAAAAAATATCCTTCACCTGGGAAATAATCAAAAATATCCTTCACCTGGGAAATAATACAATGTTCTGGAAATGGATCTCAATTTTTCAAAATTTGAGCAAAAGTTAAAAACTGTCCAAAGCAACAATATAAACCCTCATAACTAACGAACATAGGTATGGAATCAGGGATGCATAATTTAGACTTTTAAACTAATGTAAAAGTAAAGAGTATACATGTAGGCCACCTTACTAGCTCAGCGGGAATTTAGCTTTAGCCTTTAGGTAGGATGTTTGGCTTGTGAGCGAAAGGTTGCTAGTTCAAGCCACAGCAGCACAGGGTATTCTTAATTACTCCTTTCTGTTGTGATAAAACTATTTTGATTTTGATTTATCTGTTTTATATCACATAAGGATTTTTTTTGTAGTTTTGAAATTGATCTTGTGTCTCATTTAATTTCATACAGTGACCACTTCAACACTTTACCTTGAGAAGCATGTTGCATAATATTGCATTTACCTTGAGAAGCATGTTGCATAATATTGCATAAGTACATTTATTTCAGGACATGTTCAGTCATTAAAAATTACATAGTAAATAGTTAAAAAGTTATTACATTAATTCATAATGCAATTTGAACTTCCATATGTGACCTTGAGATTTTGAGTTAAAGTTACATGAACATTTATCAATGTCAATGATATTAGTTGTCATTAGCTAAAGGTTTCAAAATTAAAAAGTTGAATAATTATCCGACTTCAAAATAAAGTTGTAATCAAATACCAAAGGTAACATAAAAGATGTAAATTTCATAGAAGATAATGCTCCAGACAAGAAAAAACATTTCAAAGTGCTACCTGGACTTCACAACTTAAAATTCCCTCGCATCAAATCACACATTTTAACTGATAATATCTAGACATTAAATATAGAAGATATATATCAAATAAACATGCAGTTCAGATAGAATAAATATATTTTTTTCTGGTAATAATGAATTTTTATCATGTGTATTTTTGTTTAAACTTCACATGATACGCAGCAAACAAAAATCATATGGACAGAACAAGTACATACTAGGCCATTATTAGAAATGTACTTAATTCATTTGATTAAGATTTACTGCTTTGTCTCAATATGATATAAGGGGAGGTAACTACAGTATTTCTATTGGCTTGCTCTATAATTGGACATTCTATGTATGGCTACTAGAAATATAAGCTCATTCATGTGCTAAAACAGCCATCCACATTTTTTTTTTTTATAAAAGTCACTGGCGAAAATATTATCAGGCAGCATACAACCTTAAATAGGAATTAGGAAGTGTCACCTAAGAACCCTCAAGAACCTGGATCATAATTCACCCAGTATCGTTTTATGGTGTGGGGTATAGATTAAATCAGGAAGATGAAAATATACACCATAATAGATCTGGTACGTGCAAGTTTACCTCAACCCTATGTCGTTACTACGTCTGGCCCTGAAGTTAAATGTAACCGAGTAAATACTTCAATACAGAACTAAAAGTCTTATTCATGATAATATAGCACAAATAAATGCTCAATGGAAATGTCTGTGATAAAAGATTATTAAATATATCAACAAGAGTGTAAATATTTGATGTAGAACTGCATGTCTTATGCAAATTTCCCTAGAGCATTTTAATACTCATCTTCGCTTGCCAAGGCTTCTGATTGCGTTACACTTCACTATTATTCATGAAGTGTAAAGCAATCAAAAGCCTTGGCTAGCGAAGGTGCTAAATGCTCATTGAGACTACATTTATAACTGGAATAAGTGAATATTAAAAGCATGAATTTCAATAATCCTGAAACAAATAAACTTTACATATTACATGCAAACAGTTTAGCTATAGGTAATGGGATAGGAAAATGCACAGTAAAATGTAATTAATGGAACTTCTGATTAAAAATAATTGTTTTCCATGTCCAAATTGTACATTGGTAAAAGTTATAAGATTTTTGATTGAAATATCATAATTTAGGTGTCAATATCCAAACCTGAAGCTTTTAGACAAATATTAATGCTGCCACCATAAAAGTCATGCCTAAATCTTTCTCTGTGGCTCCGTCCATGTAAAGTTATAAGTAAATAATTCTGTGTTGCAGAAAAGTTATTTCAATCTGTCTTATGCGTCATATAGAATACCTTCAACAATTTTTTTTCTGAAACAAACTGTGCCCTCAACCTTGCTGTGTAGGGATGTCCGATGAGAAATAACATAGTTAACTTTATTTCTGTCTTTTGTCTTACTTAGGACAATAGCAAGAGAAAAATCACTATGTTTACAGCTTTTAATGAGACTAATTTAACGTTTTTATGTTTACCACGACATATAACATCCAACTTGACATGTGCTCGACCATAGTGTAAAGTTTGAGCGATATCTTAAAACAAGAAATATGTTAGCAGCAGACATGACAGGATGACATGATTATCACAATTTTTAATCTCCATTAAATAGTAGAACATTAAAAGTGAATTATTAGTCATTAATATACACTACAAACAGTGGTTTTTTTTATTAACAAGAATGGAACAATATTAATGTAATCAAAGAAACAATTGTAAATTGAAGCCTCACAGTAGTTGATTGTATTACAAAAACAGATTTGCCAAAATGTGGAAAAGTTTTGAAAATTCAAAGTGAGTTTGTAAAAAGTTTTTGTGTTTAGAATGGTAGGCATCTAGACATATATGTATTTGAAAGTCCTACTAAGATGTTATGTGTTAGACATCTAGACATTTACTCCAGGGTTATTTTTTTCTGTATAATGTCTACATTGGAAGTTCTTCATTGGATGTCTGCTTCCTTATAACATTAGAACTACTTACTGGTTTCTGTCTCTGTGAGGAGAAAAATATAGCCGTATCATATTACTGTGTAAGTCTTAATACAGCAGGCAGCATGCACAAATCATGTTATAACTATCAACTTTATTTGTATCACAACAAGTACGAAACACATAACAATATTAATTTATATTAATCACTCATTGGAAGCAAATGAGAGGTCTTACCATGGGAGGGAAACAAGAATACCCAGAGAAAACCCACATACTTGGTTGGGCACTAACCCCATACCCTTTCATATATGATAAGGGAAGTGAACCCAGGTCGTCAAAGTGAAAGGCAAGTGCATTCTCACTTTGTCAACTGACTACCCATCTAACATGTTATGCATATCAAGGCTGGAGTTTCCTCTGGTCTCAACACCAGATGTAAGAACTGGTTACCTCAACAAGCCAGACAGATCACAACTGAGCTAACTCACTGTATACTTCAATAGTTCAGTCGCTGTATTATAAAAGGTTACCTCATCAAGCCAGCTAGATTGCCGGCTGTCACTTCCTCTCGTTCCTTCATCTCGGCATAACGTTCCCGTAGTGTCTGTGGTTTATTGTTGTGAGTTTGTACATGTTCATCTTGCAGTTCCCGATGTCGCTGTTTCAGTGATTTTGTACGAGATCGTTGTTGGAATCGTAAACTTGGCAACATCTCTGATTCGTCCTCATCCCAGTCATCATACTGACCATCTTCTCCACGAAGGCGTGATGACTTGCGTCTTTTTCGTACCAGTGTACCTCCCCCATCACTGCTGGAATTACGTGTTTTTACATGCCTCCCATCATTGTCAAAATCACCATTATCAGACCTGAAACAATACAGAATAACATTTTAAATCCTGATAGACACATCAAGACAAGTCAGATCAAACATTAGTCATGTTATACCTAAATCATAATTTGGAGTTTATCCCGGTTAAGAAATCATACAAAATTATCCCAGTCATTTTCTTTAAGAACCCTTTTGATTTCATAGATGAAAGATTTTGTTTGAACAACAAAGGGCTCAATGTATAATTGATTGACACAGTGTATATTTATGGCAATATCATAATACCTTAAAAACAATGAGTTCCCTTTATCATATGGAAGGGAATCTTTTGTCATTTTTTAACAGGTTTAACTATATAATTATATATACAGAAAATTGCAAAAAAAAAAAAAATTGAGATAAGACTCAAATTTATTGAGTTGTGCGAGTAAGCTGAAACCATGGTCTCTGTTCTGTGACCATGGAAGCACTTGTCTCCCCTGTCCAAGCCTAAGCTCCCACTAATCACTGATAAATAATACTCCCCAGTATATTTCTCATCATACATACAACACTTGTACATACCTGTGTCTACTGCCAGCTGGATTTTGTTCCACATGAAACACGGGTTCCATGGCTATTCTAGAAAAGTCTTTGTCTCTGTCCATATTTCCCTGTCTTTGCTTGGCAGATTCTAGAAAGTTAAAAAAAAAAATGATACAATTATACCAGTTAAAATTTCTGCTATAGGACTGTCATCATCAAGTACACATTACAGGTGTGGTAGGGGTGACAATCAATGGTATACATTACAGGTTTGGTTTGTTTTGTTTAACGTCCTATTAACAGCCAGGGTCATTTAAGGACGTGCCAGGTTTTAAAGGTGGAGAAAAGCCAGAGTACCCGGAGAAAAACCACTGGCCTATGGTCAGTACCTGGCAACTGCCCCACCTGTGGTAGGGTGACCATCAATGGTATACATTACAGGTGTGGTAGGGTGACCATCAATGGTATACATTACAGGTGTGGTGGGGTGTTCATCAATGGTATACATTACAGGTGGTAGATGTGACCATCAATGGTATACATTACAGGTGGTAGGGGTGACCATCAATGGTATACATTACAGGTGTGGTAGATGTGACCATCAATGGTATACATTACAGGTGTGGTAGGGGTGATCTTCCATGCTATACATTACAGGTGTGGTGGGGTGTTCATCAATGGTATACATTACAGGTGGTAGGGGTGATCTTCCATGCTATACATTACAGGTGTGGTGGGGTGTTCATCAATGGTATACATTACAGGTGTGGTAGGTTGTTCATCAATGGTATACATTACAGGTGTGGTAGATGTGACCATCAATGGTATACATAACAGGTGTGGTAGGGTGACCATCAATTGTATACATTACAGGTGTGGTAGGGGTGACAATCACTGGTATACATTACAGGTGTGGTGGGGTGACCATCAATGGTATACATTACAGGTGTGGTAGGGGTGACAATCACTGGTATACATTACAGGTGTGGTAGGGTGTTCATCAATGGTATACATTACAGGTGTGGTAGGGTGTTCATCAATGGTATACATTACAGGTGTGATAGGGTGACCATCAATGGTATACATTACAGGTTGTAGGGGTGTTCATCAATGGTATACATTACAGGTGGTAGGGGTGATCTTCCATGCTATACATGACAGGTTTAGTAGGGTGACCATCAATGGTATACATTACAGGTGTGGTAGGGTGTTCATCAATGGTATACATTACAGGTGTGGTAGGGATGACAATCACTGGTATACATTACAGGTGGTAGGGGTGATCTTCCATGCTATACATGACAGGTTTAGTAGGGTGACCATCATTCGTATACATTACAGGTGTGGTAGGGATGACAATCAATGGTATACATTACAGGTGGTAGGGGTGATCTTCCATGCTATACATGACAGGTTTAGTAGGGTGACCATCAATGGTATGCATTACAGGTGTGGTAGGGTGTTCATCAATGGTATACATTACAGGTGTGGTAGGGGTGACAATCAATGTATATATTACAGGTGTGGTAGGGTGACCATCAATGGTATACATTACAGGTGTGATGGGGTGACAATCAATGGTATACATTACAGGTGTTGCAGGGGTGACAATCAATGGTATACATTACAGGTGGTAGGGGTGATCTTCCATGCTATACATTATAGGTGTGGTAGGGTGTTCATCAATGGTATACATTACAGGTGTGGTAGGGTGTTCATCAATGGTATACATTACAGGTGTGGTAGGGTGACCATCAATGGTATACATTACAGGTGTGGTAGGGTGTTCATCAATGGTATACATTACAGGTGTGGTAGATGTGACCATCAATGGTATACATTACAGGTGTGGTAGGGTGACCATCAATGGTATACATTACAGGTGTGGTAGGGTGACCATCAATGGTATACATTACAGGTGTGGTAGGGTGACCATCAATGGTATACATTACAGGTGTGGTAGGGTGACCATCAATGGTATACATTACAGGTGGTAGGGGTGACCATCAATGGTATACATTACAGGTGTGGTAGGGTGACCATCAATGGTATACATTACAGGTGTGGTAGGGTGACCATCAATGGTTTACATTACAGGTGTGGTAGGGTGACCATCAATGGTATACATTACAGGTGTGGTAGGGTGACCATCAATGGTATACATTACAGGTGTGGTAGGGTGATCTTCCATGCTATACATGACAGGTTTAGTAGGGTGACCATCAATGGTATACATTACAGGTGTGGTAGGGTGTTCATCAATGGTATACATTACAGGTGTGGTAGGGGTGACAATCACTGGTATACATTACAGGTGTGGTAGGGTGTTCATCAATGGTATACATTACAGTTGTGGTAGGGTGTTCATCAATGGTATACATTTAATACAGGTGTGGTAGGGGTGACAATCACTGGTATACATTACAGGTGTGGTAGGGTGTTCATCAATGGTATACATTACAGGTGTGGTAGGGGTGACAATCACTGGTATACATTACAGGTGTGGTAGGGTGTTCATCAATGGTATACATTACAGGTGTGGTAGGGTGACCATCAATGGTATACATTACAGTTGTGGTAGGGTGTTCATCAATGGTATACATTACAGGTGTGGTAGGGTGTTCATCAATGCTATACATTACAGGTGTGGTGGGGTGTTCATCAATGGTATACATTACAGGTGTGGTAGGGGTGACCATCAATGGTATACATTACAGGTGTGGTAGGGTGACCATCAATGTATATATTACAGGTGTGGTAGGGGTGACCATCAATGGTATACATTACAGGTGTGGTAGGGGTGACCATCAATGGTATACATTACAGGTGGTAGGGGTGACCATCAATGGTATACATTACAGGTGTGGTAGGGTGACCATCAATGTATATATTACAGGTGTGGTAGGGGTGACCATCAATGGTATACATTACAGGTGGTAGGGGTGATCGTCCATGCTATACGTTACATATGAGGTAGGGGTGATCATCTGCAATTCATCATTCAATCAACAACACATTATTATTTGAATTCAACAAAAACGTGATACCATATATATGTAAATATCAGCTGTGATCTAAAGTTCGTGTTTACCCATATACGTTTGTTTGTCAGCCTGAGATGCTGTACATATAATAAAGTTAACTACATTCTTAACAACAGGACATAAATGTTTACAACCTTCCATGGGATCAACCATCAACGGACATTTCTCTCCTGGGTCCCACACTCCGCTGTCTGCCATTGTTTATGTTTAGACCTCAATAAGTTAATACACACAAGCTATGTCTAGTCCATCAAGTGAACTGACACACTTAAAGCTGCATAGCTATTCATGTCTATGTATATATACACCTCAGCACTTACATTAGCATTCACTGCATGAAGCATGAACTATTTATATCGTACTAACACAGCAATGATATGCTTCTCTGATACTAAACAAAAATATGAAACAATTCCTTGCAAACTAAAAGACAAATGTACAGATAGGCCCTATATATTGGCTCTATATCTAGATCTATGTCTATTACCTCTAAACATTTTTTTATTGGAAACAAGTGTGGCAGCTGTAGTTATGCGATGTACCACTTTATGTATATCATTTATATACATGTACTACAATCTATGATCAGACTTGTGGCCATCTGGAAAGAATTATAAGTCCCACAAGACATAGCTATTAATGTATAGTGGTCCCACTAATACGGTCCCTATAGACAGGTTAATCTAGTGCTGCTTGGCAGCTTGTAAGTAGTCCCTATATATATAATAGTATGTAGGCTGTGTAATGGACCTTTTAGGCAGGTTGATGGTATGTAATACAAACACAAACACACATTTTAGGGTTTTCACTTAATACAGGGTATACTAGTAATATATTATACGTCTTAAATGGCTCTTTATACAGTACATATATATAAATATTTAAAGATATGACATTACATCAGGTATGTCACTGATTATGTTGATTGAATACATATATTTTTCTAAGCAAATGATATTTATGTACCATGTACTCTGTAAAGCTCTGATGAATCTTGATAGTGAAATATTAATTGGTACTGGTTCAAATCTTATAATGATTAACCTAACTTTTTACTTTAAAAGCTCTTTCCATTGAAAACAATATGATCTATCAATCTCAAACCATCTCAGAAAATCCCCATTTTCAACCAATAAAACCAAAAAATGATTTTATTTATGTCTATGTGTATAATTATGGCAGAATAAAAGGCATATGGAAGTTCAGTACATACAGGTAGATTGTTTGGGGAGGGGTATAATTGTAAAACCTGTCGAGAGCTCCCTGTATCTTCTCAAACTGTATCCAACCAATTAGCTAAATACTAGGTGAAACTATATATCATGCAGTCTTAACATTGTAAGTTTTCTCACCCACTCTTTGATTCCATGCATATTTACTCTGCAGCTAAAGGGCTTTAAGAACTTAAAGGCTAGAGAGCAGATCAGTCCAGTAACATTACCTGTTCACAGAATCACATTCCCCTGACATCAAATGTGTTTTCAGAATCCACCCAATGAGGCAATGTTCCTCTAGACATCACATGTTTCCACAAGCCACTAACATTCCCTAGACAACCAATGCATGTTGCTTTTAAGATTTTATACACAAATATTGATTAGATTCTCCACCTGTGACACGGTTAGCCCACATTTACCATAAAACACAGAATAAATTACAATTAAGCAATGTCTATAACATATCAAGTTAGATTGTAAAGAACCATTTTTACAGGACTATCAGAGCATTTAGTTACTTTTAAACATTTGAAATAAAATTATTGTATCATGATGTAAAAGTGCATTGTGTACCAAACAATGAAAAAAATCGGCCAATGAACAGCCAGGGTCATTTTAAGGTGGAATATATCCTTATGAAATATATTATAAGAGAGCTAGGCCTGTTGTATAATATCCAGAGCAATACAGTGTAAAGTTGAATCTCCACCCTCAGATACATACAACCAGAATGGTCCAGGACCTGTGCTTGATCTGAGAACAATATATTATATTGGTCTGAGTAGGGATCAAACCATTAAAAAGCTAAGGTTCTGATCCAACCATTAAAAAGCTAAGGTTCTGATCCAACCATTAAAAAGCTAAGGTTCTGTCCTATTTTTTGATTCTGGATACAATCTGAGTTCAAAGATAAGTTGTTTTTTTATGATTGCGCAAGCCAATAACTTTTTTATGATTTAAAAAAAAAAAATACTCCCAAGATGATTATATTTTGATTGAATGGTCCTCATAACTTCTCTATCCTTCCGATTAATGTCACAACAAAAGTTATAAATATCTAATTTAAAAGCTTGTGCAAGCAAAAACTTACCTTCGGAACTGGTATGAATGCTACATTTCAGATTTTTAAACATCAGAAACATAATTAGGATTAATGTATTGTGTGAGGGATTTATGAGAACCATGTATTATCATGGTATACAGTGCAGATATTGCCGAAGTGACAGATATTGTGTAATCTCTCTATGAAACCTCATACCTTGGGTCAAAACTTAAGTCTGCCAATAATCAAAAGAATCTATAACACTTGTGTGATACTTGAGTATGGTATGATTGCTAAGACCCTTTTTTTTTTATATCTAGCCAGCTAGTGTATCATTCATAAACCTGGATATGACATTTTATACGGCGAATGTCGTCAATGAAGCAGAAGACACTTACTCTTCCAGAACACCTGGTCTGAACCTCCTGGTACATTTTCAAGGGTCACAATGTAAATCTTTATTTTGTTTATATCTTGCTCTTATTTATTGATTTTCGGTTAGAATTTACCAGTAAGATTTCATTTGCATGTTTGTATACACCTGTTTTATTAGGCAGTATATACCTTCATATCCATTTTATCCAAATTAAATTCAATAACTTATCAGTTTTTGTCAGTTATATAGACAGAGTTATGATATCTGAAAAAACCTGCATTGCATGGTTATTATATACGTGTACATGTACCTACCTAGTGCAGTGGTAACTATGGTGGCATGGATCTGCCATCACATAACAAGATAATTTTGTCAACATAGCGAGATAAATATACCATATAGCGAGATAATAACACGACATAGCGAGATAAAACAACCGACATAGCGAGATAATCTAATGCATTTACGAAGTCGCTATCTTGACATCTCGCCACATTAGATGCTACGACTGACATGGATTTTTTTCTTGTAACGTCACGTGACCCCACTTGAAAGTTCAGCGCACCAGTGCACACGAGGCTTGGACAGGGAAGCTGAACAGCCCAACACCTACAACAAACAGGTAAACTAAGCATGTTAGATACCTATGGCAAATGTTACGATACTTCCGAATGGAGGTCATGTGACGTTGACAAGAAAAAAATCCATGTCAGTAGTAGCACCTATGCGGCGAGATGTCGAGATAGCGACTTCATATTATCTCGCTATGTCTGTTGTTTTATCTCGCTATGTCGTTTTATTATCTCGCTATATGGTATATTTATCTTGCTATGTTGACAAAATTATCTCGTTATGTGATGGCAGATCCATGCCACCATAGGTAACCAAGGACAATATCAATCAATAATCTAATAAAATGCAACACAAAGATGTGTTTCACATTAAGTATGCAGCTGTTCTACAGGTGTAACGATCTGTATGTAACAGGCTCTACACTATAACATGGTAAGACAGGCCCTACACTATAACATGGTAAGACAGGCCCTAGAATATAACATGGTAAGACAGGCCCTACACTATAACATGGTAAGACAGGCCCTACACTATAACATGGTTAGACAGGCCCTACACTATAACATGGTAAGACAGGTCCTTTACTATAACATGGTAAGACAGGCCCTACACAATAACAAGGTAAGACAGGTCCTTTACTATAACATATGGTAAGACAGGTCCTTTACTATAACATGGTTAGACAGGCCCTACACTATAACATGGTAAGACAGGTCCTTTACTATAACATATAGTAAGACAGGTCCTTTACTATAACATATGGTAAGACAGGTCCTTTACCATAACATGGTTAGACAGGCCCTACACTATAACATATGGTAAGGCAGGTCCTTTACCATAACATGGTTAGACAGGCCCTACACTATAACATGGTAAGACAGGTCCTTTACCATAACATGGTTAGACAGGCCCTACACTATAACATATGGTAAGACAGGTCCTTTACTATAACATGGTTAGACAGGTCCTTTACCATAACATGGTTAGACAGGCCCTACACTATAACATATGGTAAGACAGGTCCTTTACCATAACATGGTTAGACAGGCCCTACACTATAACATGGTAAGACAGGTCCTTTACCATAACATGGTTAGACAGGCCCTACACTATAACATATGGTAAGACAGGTCCTTTACTATAACATGGTAAGACAGGTCCTTTACTATACGATGGTTTGACGGGTCCTTTCCTATATGATGGTTAGACAGGTCCTAGACTAATAGTGGTAAGACAGGTCCTAGACTATATGATGGTTAGACAGGTCTTAGACTAAACAATGGTTAGACAGGTCCTCGGCTATACAATGGTTAGACAGGTCCTAGACTATACAATGGTAAGACAGGTCCTAGACTATATAGTGGTAAGACAGGTCCTAGACTTTATAATGGTTAGACAGGTATTAGACTATACAATGGTTAGACAGGTCCTCGGCTATACAGTGGTTAGACAGTTCCTAGACTATATACTGCGGTTAGACAGGTCCTAGACTATATACTGTGGTTAGACAGCTGGTCCTAGACTATATAGTGGTTAGATAGGTCCTAGATTGTACACTGAGAGGTCCAAGGTTATCAAAATTGTTAGACAGGTTGAGTACGTCCTAGACTATATACAGTGGTTAGACAGGTCCTAGACTATATACAGTGGTTAGACAGGTCCTAGACTATATACAGTTGTTAGACAGGTCCTTGACTATAAAAATGGTTAGACAGGTCCTTTACTATATACTGAGGTTAGACAGGTCCTAGACTATATACTGTGGTTAGACAGGTCCTTGACTATAAAAACGGTAAGACAGGTCCTAGACTATATACAGTGGTTAGACAGGTCCTTGACTATACAGTGGTTAGACAGGTCCTTGACTATAAAAATGGTAAGACAGGTCCTAGACTATATACTGTGGTTAGACAGGTCCTAGACTATACAGTGGTTAGACAGGTCCTAGACTATATACAGTGGTTAGACAGGTCCTAGACTATATACTGTGGTTAGACAGGTCCTAGACTATATACTGTTGTTAGACAGGTCCTAGACTATATACTGTGGTTAGACAGGTCCTTGACTATAAAAATAGTTAGACAGGTCCTAGACTATATACTGTGGTTAGACAGGTCCTAGACTATATGCAGTGGTTAGACAGGTCCTAGACTATATACAGTTGTTAGACAGGTCCTTGACTATAAAAATGGTTAGACAGGTCCTTGACTATATACTGAGGTTAAACAGGTCCTAGACTATATACTGTGGTTAGACAGGTCCTTGACTATAAAAACGGTTAGACAGGTCCTAGACTATATACAGTGGTTAGACAGGTCCTTGACTATACAGTGGTTAGACAGGTCCTTGACTATAAAAACGGTTAGACAGGTCCTAGACTATATACAGTTGTTAGACAGGTCCTTGACTATACAGTGGTTAGACAGGTCCTTGACTATAAAAATGGTTAGACAGGTCCTAGACTATATACTGTGGTTAGACAGGTCCTAGACTATACAGTGGTTAGACAGGTCCTAGACTATATACTGTGGTTAGACAGGTCCTAGACTATATACTGTGGTTAGACAGGTCCTAGACTATATACTGTGGTTAGACAGCTGGTCCTAGACTATATAGTGGTTAGACAGGTCCTAGATTGTACACTGTTATGAGATGTCCAAGGTTATCAAAATTGTTAGACAGGTCCTAGACAATATATACAGTTGTTAGACAGGTCCTAGACTACATACAGTTGTTAGACAGGTCCTTGACTATATACTGAGGTTAGACAGGTCCTTGACTATATACTGTGGTTAGACAGGTCCTTGACAATAAAAATGGTTAGACAGGTCCTAGACTATATACAGTGGTTAGACAGGTCCTTGACTATACAGTGGTTAGACAGGTCCTTGACTATAAAAATGGTTAGACAGGTCCTAGACTATATACTGTGGTTAGACAGGTCCTTGGCTATAAAAATGGTTAGACAGGTCCTAGACTATATACTGTGGTTCGACAGGTCCTAGACTATACAGTGGTTAGACAGGTTCTAGACTATATAGTGGTTATAGAGGTCCTAGATTGTACACTGTTATGAGAGGTCCAAGGTTATCAAAATTGTTAGACAGGTCCTAGACTATATACAGTGGTTAGACAGGTCCTAGACTATATACAGTTGTTAGACAGGTCCTAGACTATATACAGTTGTTAGACAGGTCCTTGACTATAAAAATGGTTAGACAGGTCCTTGACTATATACTGAGGTTAGACAGGTCCTTGACTATATACTGTGGTTAGACAGGTCCTTGACAATAAAAATGGTTAGACAGGTCCTAGACTATATACAGTGGTAAGACAGGTTCTTGACTATACAGTGGTTAGACAGGTCCTTGACTATAAAAATGGTTAGACAGGTCCTAGACTATATACTGTGGTTAGACAGGTCCTTGGCTATAAAAATGGTTAGACAGGTCCTAGACTATATACTGTGGTTCGACAGGTCCTAGACTATACAGTGGTTAGACAGGTCCTAGACTATATAGTGGTTATAGAGGTCCTAGATTGTACACTGTTATGAGAGGTCCAAGGTTATCAAAATTGTTAGACAGGTCCTAGACTATATACAGTGGTTAGACAGGTCCTAGACTATATACAGTGGTTAGACAGGTCCTAGACTATATACAGTTGTTAGACAGGTCCTTGACTATAAAAATGGTTAGACAGGTCCTTGACTATATACTGAGGTTAGACAGGTCCTAGACTATATACTGTGGTTAGACAGGTCCTTGACTATAAAAACGGTAAGACAGGTCCTTGACTATAAAAATGGTAAGACAGGTCCTAGACTATATACTGTGGTTAGACAGGTCCTAGACTATACAGTGGTTAGACAGGTCCTAGACTATATACTGTGGTTAGACAGGTCCTAGACTACATACTATGGTTAGACAGCTGGTCCTAGACTATATAGTGGTTAGACAGGTCCTAGACTATACACTGTTATGAGAGGTCCAAGGTTATCAAAATTGTTTAGACAGGTCCTAGACTATATACTGTGGTTAGACAGGTCCTAGACTATAGACTGTGGTTAGACAGGTCCTAGACTATACAGTGGTTAGACAGGTCCTAAACTATATACTGTGGTTAGACAGGTCCTAGACTATATACTGTGGTTAGACAGGTCCTAGACTATACAGTGGTTAGACAGGTCCTAGACTATATACTGTGGTTAGACAGGTCCTAGACTATAGACTGTGGTTAGACAGGTCCTAGACTATACAGTGGTTAGACAGGTCCTAAACTATATACTGTGGTATGACAGGTCCTAGACTATATACTGTGGTTAGACAGGTCCTAGACTATACAGTGGTTAGACAGGTCCTAGACTATATACAGTGGTTAGACAGGTCCTAGACTATACTGTGTATGACAGGTCCTAGACTATACAGTGGTTAGACAGGCCCTAGACTATATACTGTGGTTAGACAGGTTCTAGACTATACAGTGGTTAGACAGGTCCTAGACTATACAGTGGTTAGACAGGTCCTTGACTATACAGTGGTTAGACAGGTCCTAGACTATATACTGTGGTTAGACAGGTCCTAGACTATACAGTGGTTAGACAGGTCCTAGACTATATACAGTGGTTAGACAGGTCCTAGACTATATACTGTGGTTAGACAGGTCCTAGACGATACAGTGGTTAGACAGGTCCTAGACTATATAGTGGTTAGACAGGTCCTAGATTATACAGTGGTTAGACAGGTCCTAGACTATATACAGTGGTGAGACAGGTCCTAGACTATACAGTGGTTAGACAGGTCCTAGACTATACAGTGGTTAGACAGGTCCTAGATTTTACACTGGTATGACAGATCCATGGCTTTAAAAATGGTTAGACAGGTCCTATATTGGGACCTTACATACAGAAATAGGTATATGTAATTTGCTATGTAGTGAGATAATTTACTGGGTACTTAAAATTAGTTTGAGCAACCATGCATGTAGAAGAACATCATTTTGTATGCACAGGTGTTTTTGTTCAGGCAAAAGACAATATGAGATACACTAAGCAATTATTGGAACAGGAGTGTAAACTTAGCTTGGCTAGTGAAAACTACAGCTACACTAGGCTGGGGCTAGTGAAAAGTGAAAACTACAGCTACACTAGGCTGGGGCTAGTGCATGGCTTGCTCATTATGTTTCAGTAGATAGAGAAACATTTAAAATTTAATTCTATTAATATTCAAATAATATTGTAGATTAAAGAAAAGTTTCATTTCTCAAATGGAAACTGATAGACCTCCTTAACATATGAAAAGTACATCATTCAGAGCCTTTCTTACATATAACCTTGTTGGGCTAGTAGATTTTTAGTTTGGGATAGTGGATTTTTGGTTTCTACCAGCCCATGGCTAGTGATAAGATTTTTGTTTACACCCCTGTGGAATCCAGCAATTTCAACAATTAAATCCTTACATGCATTTCACAGTTAATGAGATTTTTTGAAAATGACACAATTCATAAATACAGTTGTGCAAAAAATGGTTGATAAAGTACACACTCACTGTTTGTTCAATACATATAATTCACCTTCACTGTTCATATTGGCCATATATAGCTGTATGGTTTGAACCAACACAGAATTTAAATAAACAGTATGCATACACTGTATATATAGTATACCTGAAAAGGCTAATTACAGTATAATTCATGTTGGAATTGTTCTATATGTTATTTTGATAAATCTGAATCAAATGACTATGATCCGTTATTAATGTGTTGATTGCCATTGATCTCTCAGTGAAACTAAAGGACCATCTCCAGTTCTGATTGAATACTTTTTAGCTTTATACAAGTATATACTTTTATGCCAGGCTTCCATGAGTGTACCACCTGTTCATGGGTTTTATTTGTCCTTTAAAAACATTTTAAAATGTCAATCCATTATAAATCTAATTTTTTTTTTTTTCTGTCTAAATCGATCTACATCGATGTGTACAGATTTAAATACTCTTCATTTCCGTCATAAATTAGTATACTTGCTAGGTTATCAAAGTTATCACCTACATACCCCTATATATATGTATTACTGAGTAAAGGTATGAAAAATATAGGTACTACTCACCTACAGCTAGGTGTGTGTATACACCAGGTAAAAATCCTAAGGTAATTTATTCAGTACTCGCCATATATCCTGATCCACATAATTAATATCACATTATAATGAGTATACCACTGAGAGTGAAATTTCTCACAAGTAATAATGTCCCAGAAGGCCAGAGGCACATATTATACAACAGTGTGTCAATATATGTGTGGTAGATATAGAAAACTGATACAACACTGTCCTGTACATGTGTGTATCACTGTACATGTGAGCTGTTTGAAGTAATTGCACTTCCCAGTTGGCTATAGATCTAACTTGCTGGACACACCCCCAATGGGTTATTTTAAGAATCCTACCCGGTAAATAATATATACCAGATCTTTTGTACTTCAGACACGAAATGTGAACTTTTTGAAGAACCGTGTTTACATGTGCAGCAATGTATGAATTTACCTGGAGAAGTGTGGTTAAACTTCCTATATATGGTAAAGGCCTGGGTGGGTCTATTGTCCCCACTACTGAACCAGTCAAAGGAAAACTGAGTTAATGTTCTATTTTTAGACACTTGGCATGACAAACTTCACAGGTAGATTTACACAATACCAGCAGAGTTCTTGATATCAGTTTATCTTGATTTGATATTGGATACGGTTTTTTTTGTTTGAAAATCATAAAGGGATGAAATAAAGTTACCAAGGCCAAGTCAATTACACTGGGTAATCTTTTATGAAGATTCAGTATCTGATTGTATATTGATTTCATTTACAGCATTCCAAAAAAAAAAGGACAATTTTTGTGTTTATTCAAGCGAAAACAGGTAAAAATTGTACTGAATAAAAAGGCCCAAATAATATATAAGTATTCTAATAAATACATTTTTCTGAATCCTTACATTTGCAATTGGTTGAAATGTAGGAGAAATGTACATTGTATGTCCTTTGAATATGAAATTAAATATGGTTTAACTATTTAACTAGGGCCCCCATATAGTGATGGAGATGTGTTCAGTTGTAAATACGGTAGTCAGTTGTTCATAGATGCTTCAGTGATTACAATAGCCCCAATACCGTAATGGGTAGTGTTCACAGGTAAGTACGGTAATCAGTTATACAAAGCAGATTCAATGCCAACTAGAACCCCCATATATAGGTATGGAGGTGTTTACCTGGTAAATAAGGTAATCAGTTGTACATAGCAGCTTCATTGACAACTAAAACCTCCATATGTTGGTATGGAGGTGTTTACCTGGTAAATAAGCTAATCAGTTGTACAAAGAAGCTTCATTGACACCAACATGTACTGTAGAGCCCCTATATATATTGATGGGGATGTGTTCATGGGTAAATACGGTAATCTGCTTCAGTGACAACTGTAAGGCCTCCATATATTGGTGGGGTTGGTTTAAATTGTAAATACAGTAATCAGTTGTACATATAGTAGCTGCAGTGACAATTAGAGCCCTGTGTAGTGATGGGGATGTGTTGTGGACAGTTCACCACAACATGTTTAATTATACTGTTCCTGCCAGGGTTTTGTTCAAATACAAGATATGCACTGAACTGAACGCTGAACCTTCATGACTATCTGGCTCACATATTGTAAACATGATATTGTACCCAAGTTGTTGTTTTTTTATCTATGAAACAAAAAAAAAGCTTTTCATTTCAACTTGCTAGGGGCTCTATAAAATGAATAAAAATTTTACAATTTTGATATGAATTTCATATGAAATATTAATGTGACAACTGCAGAACACATCCAAGAAGCTGTAATATGGCCACTGAAAATTTTCTGTGATGACGTTACTAATCAATTAGTAAATGTAATCTTAATTTCTTCCTTTCCATTAAGTAAGGAATTGAATTGGACAGTTGTTATATTGCAATATGGCATACTCTCATCTTGTCTTCCAATTAAGATAGTTTGTCAGGGGTTGGTGAACTAAAATCATGAAAGTTATCTCCCCTTAGATCATATTTTCTGAAGTTGCAGTGTACATATATACTTCCCTCTTGAACATTATTTTTAAAAGGTTGTTCTTGCCTGAATATTCTGATTTGAGATGTGTACAGCTCAGTGAGAGGATAGTTATAAATATTTATCTCTTAATGCCGAGCTGCAACTCTCTAAGTAGGTCTTACCATTGTGTGTGATAGTTACTGTA
The DNA here is from genome assembly GCF_902652985.1 of Pecten maximus. Lineage (NCBI taxonomy): Eukaryota > Metazoa > Mollusca > Bivalvia > Pectinida > Pectinidae > Pecten > Pecten maximus. Next base: position 39,133,153 of record NC_047015.1, on the reverse strand, counting down.
AGTACATATCAACTGACTTTAATACTCAGCCTTATAGCTTAATTTAATATAACATTTTTCTATTTCGGTTGCTTCAATTGTGTAATGTTCTGTATCATACCTTTAAAATGTTTGTCAATATCTAAAGTGAAAATGTTTTAAATAAAACAAAAAAGAAAAAAAAAGTAATCATTAAAAAATGGTTCATTGCTCTTAATGTTTTATTAAAAAAATCAGCAACATAATGATAATATTATAACAACTGTCAAATTATTCCAGCAAAATTTATATCCATTTATGCCTCAATCAGAAGGGTTGAAATACGTCTGTTTACAAAATGTAACATGCCTGGAACAGCTTCATTATATTTTGTATGTGCATTATATAATACTGTATAAATTGTTGGAAACTACAGATGTACTAAGTCCAGTTGACCCTGTATACCATAATGCATCCTCATAAAATAAGAAAGATTAGCTATAATATACAAGTACACTTAATTATAATACTTTAGGTTAGTAAGTGTATTCTTTCTTGTATTTCTTATTAATCACAGTTATGGTCACATGAAACAAAAGAAAAAAAATGGATAAATTCCTATTAAGATCTGTGGTTTCATGACTTTCTATTAAGTTCTATCTGGTTATTTATAAATAAATATTAAAACAAAAAAACACAACAACACCAAACTTGTATACAATCCTATATATGTACTTACCTAAGTAAGAAGATACATTGTACTACCCACACAGGCTACACCAGGTATGGAGAGAATGTTTAAACAACTATGTAATGCAATGCATGATTAAACTTATTCAAATTTTACACAAAATAATCCTTCATATTTTTTCTGGATACCTAATTACTTCTTCACTATTCCTCAGGCAAAAGAAGTCTTTTTTAAAATAGATATAGAAAAATATTAGGGTACGTAACCTATATGTACATGTACTCTTTTTATCCAAGGATCATTTTAGAAAATTATGTATGGGATCCAGGATCCTTACTATACCGAGATATATTCTGGAGTCTACAAACTTTTAATAGAATCTCCTTCTTCGCCTAGTCATGATTTTTTCTATTGCACTACACAGCAAATAGAACATTTGATCCATTCTGATGAAATTAAATATTATATCCTGATTGATCTTTAATCACCTCCTTATTTTACAATTTGTCACAAAGCCAACTGTACAAGTCATCATAGACTGCCACTTTAAATCCCTGTGTGGTAACCCTATCTCTCAGCAGGTATACCCATATATCAGATTGTGTTTCAGATCTTCATAATTATAATGTTAATGTCCTTTATATCCAATGGTGGTGCCACTTATGTTCATTTGATGTCCCACTCATCCAATGGTGGTGCCACTTATGTCCATTTTATGTCATCTACTGGTGGTGCCAACTATGTCCATCTCATCCAATGGTAGTGCCACCTATGTCCATTTGATGTCCCACTCATTAACTGGTGGTGCCACCTATGTCCATTTGATGTCCCACTCATTAACTGGTGGTGCCAACTATGTCCATTTGATGTCCCACTCATTAACTGGTGGTGCCAACTATGTCCATCTCATCCAATGGTAGTGCCACCTATGTCCATTTGATGTCCCACTCATCTACTGGTGGTGCCAACTATGTCCATCTCATCCAATGGTAGTGCCACCTATGTCCATTCGATGTCCCACTCATCCAATGGAAGTGCCACCTATGTCCATTTGATGTCCCACTCATCTACTGGTGGTGCCAACTATGTCCATCTCATCCAATGGTAGTGCCACCTATGTCCATTTGATGTCCCACTCATTAACTGGTGGTGCCACCTATGTCCATTTGATGTCATCTACTGGTGGTGCCAGCTATGTCCATCTCATCCAATGGTAGTGCCACCTATGTCCATTTGACGTCCCACTCATTAACTGGTGGTGCCACCTATGTCCATTTGATGTCATCTACTGGTGGTGCCAGCTATGTCCAATTCATCCAATGGTAGTGCCACCTATGTCCATTTGATGTCCCACTCATCTACTGGTGGTGCCACCTATGTCCATTTGATGTCCCACTCATCTACTGGTGGTGCCACCTATGTCCATTTGATGTCCCACTCATCTACTGGTGGTGCCACCTATGTCCATTTGACGTCCCACTCATTAACTGGTGGTGCCACCTATGTCCATTTGATGTCACCTACTGGTGGTGCCAGCTATGTCCATCTCATCCAATGGTAGTGCCACCTATGTCCATTTGATGTCCCACTCATCCAATGGAAGCGCCACATATGTCCATTTGATGTCCCACTCATCTACTGGTGGTGCCACCTATGTCCATTTGATGTCCCACTCATCTATTGGTGGTGCCACCTATGTCCATTTGATGTCCCACTCATCTACTGGTGGTGCCACCTATGTCCATTTGATGTCCCACTCATCTACTGGTGGTGCCACCTATGTCCATTTGATGTCTCTCTCATTTAATTGTAGCACCACCTATATCCATTTGATGTCCCACTCATCCAATGGAAGCGCCACATATGTCCATTTGATGTCCCACTCATCTACTGGTGGTGCCACCTATGTCCATTTGATGTCCCACTCATCTACTGGTGGTGGCACCTATGTCCATTTGATGTCCCACTCATCTACTGGTGGTGCCACATATGTCCATTTGGTGTCTCTCTCATTTAATGGTAGCACCACCTATATCCATTTGATGTCCCACTCATCCAATGGAAGCGCCAACTATGTCCATTTGATGTCCCACTAATCCACTGGTGGTGCCACCTATGTCCATCTGATGTCCTATTCATCAAATGATGGCACATACCTAAGTCCATTTGATGTCCCACTCATCCAATGGTGGTGCCACCTGTATCCATGTGCTGCACTATCTCATTGACCCTTGCCAAGAGAAACTGCTTGTCACGTCCCTCCTGTTAGACATAGACATAGGTTACAATAAGTACTTAATAATACAATAGGGTATAGGAAGGTAATTTTTATAACTTATTTATAATAATTCACATTTTTTTTGACAATAATTTCCAACAATAAATACTGAAGATTTAGATAAAATAAAAATACTGGGCCCAGATTCTACATTTTATTAATGCAAATATTATGATAATTCTTCCACAAAAGATTTTTTTCCCAAAAATAAAGAATAAAGAAAATTTCTGAAGAATGGTAAATAATACTAAGTACTTACCAACTTCAACTGTTCCTGTAGCATTTTCTCCATCTTTGTCAGTCCTTCTTTTACAGCCCAGTAGTAGTACATTATCAAGCTGGAAAACATTTGACAGCTTGAAAATCATAGACAGAATATAAATCAAAGACAAAAGACTTGAAATTAACAGATTGGCTCTCTTACAAAACAAATAAATGTTTTTGATAGAGATGAAATATAGCAGAAACATCAACATTATTATAAAACGTTGAGAGTTTATATGCGACCTTGACCTATTAAATTTGACTAATGACATTCAACATATCAAGTATGATGACATATAGTTAACCACTTGAGGGCTCCCAAAGATATTCTTAGATGCAATATGGCTGAATTACTTCTTTTTGACAAAACCTATTATGTACTATATATGGTAAGGCTTGCCTGGTCCTTTTGTTAAAGTCCTTAGATGGTGTACTGATTATCTCCCCTGTATACATTCATTTTAATCTTGCCAGGATCAATTAAAGCATATATGAAAATCGTGTTCCTCATCATTAAAAATTCATTATTAATAAATACTCACCACATCACTAAAATTGCTGGTATAAAGAAATCGATCTTTCCAAGGAAGAAAAACACGTCCTGAGCCTCATTGGGCCATTCCAAGATAACATGTGCCACAGTGTCAAAGAATACAGTATCGTTGGTGGTGTAGACACGGAATGGACCACAGCTCTGGGATGGGTTAAAACTGGTCAGAAGGAAACAACACTCCATCATCAGTAAATTCCATACATGTATATTGCATATAGAACATAAAGACTGATTTAACTTCATTAACACTTACACTGTAGCATTTACCACAACAATCATCTCTCATGCATCTGAATCTTGAAATGGACAAAACAATTTAATATTCCTATTGGAATATATGTAACATTAAGAAGACACATACTTGCCAACCATGTAGGTGATGGGGATGGCGGCCATCAGGAAGGATATGAAGAGCATGCCAATGAAGAGTGAATTAGAACGTGTTGTTCTGTATGGACGAGAGGGAGCCACATGGTTGTTCAAAAGGGTGAACTGTAACAAGAATAAAAAACTAGAACTGTAATAAGTAAGAATTGTATACTCTGTATCAAGTATTTAAGAATTACTGTATATACCACCACAACTAATTAAGGAGCGACAAATATCCAATCAAAGATATCTCTTTAAGTTATCATTATTTTCTGTTTCCACACACCACTCAAGCGTAGAATTGTTTAACTTAATCCGTCAAATTTGTATTTTATTTCACATAGACACGGCTCTCTGACTGATCAGTAATATTAATGTTCTCCTTCCGGACACGTACACCACTATTTATGGAATCTTAACAATAAAAATGTATGGTTTAATTGTTTATGATTCTGTTATTACATGGTTCTATACCTTATGTTCTGATAATGTAGATGTATTACAGAAAATATTGAATGTAATTTTTGTACGGATAATAACTCTAAGTAACATTCGTCTATACATTTGACTTAACTAATTTTTGTCATATTTTGTGTTCTTGTAAGTCATATTAGTATAGTTACTGCATGCCATATTTTGTATTATCGATGTTACAAATGAATTCTGTATATACTGATAGGCTGTATGGCCTAAAGTGAATAAAAAAAATTGAAATTGAAATTGAAATGTTGATGTGTACATATTGCAAGAGAAAGAACATAAGTACCAAGGTATATTGCAGGCTGAACCCTTGAATTTGGAAGGTAACAATTGTATACAAATTCCATGTAATTTGCTATTGTTTAAACTGCAAAATATAACTAATATAGAATTGTTTCCAAATCCTATTCCTGTATATTTTGTCTACTATTGAAATCATTTGTAATATACATATTGGAATGAAAGTTTATATCGATAAAGAATTACTGAATAACTGATGTCCAACAGAGTAAACAATAATAATAATCATGCAGACTAAATACGTGTATTTTGAGTTTAAAAATGCCATGTGTCATAACTAGATCATCCAGAAGCAAATACAAATTAACAATGAATGGTATCCCTAGTAAATAGATCAAATTTATTTAAATGCCATACATTGTGCATATTACACATCTGTTTAAGTGATCTGAACTTTTCAGTTATATAGAATTTTTTTTATATTAATCTGTGAGGATCAGAGAAAGAAGAAAGTTATATATTTACCTTTTTAACATAAAACACAATAAAACACTTGAGGAAACACATGAATGGTATCAAAGGGCTGAAGAACAGACCCATCCTGAAATAAAAACAGAAAATTAATCAAAATTTTCAAGCCAATTAAAGCCAGAGATTACAGTGTGTCCATCGCTCCTGGGCAATGTATAAATATTCAGTATCAGATACAAAAAAAAAACTCCACCTTAATTTAAAATGAATTAACATTTATAAATATTTGATTCATTTAGTTTTTCTAGATTTTCAAAAAGTATTTTACAAATTCAACATTGCTTTAAATTGGATTATCACTTACAAATATTTGTTATATTTCATTATCCTACAGATTTTCAAAACATATTAACTCACCAACAAAGAGTTTGGGCATAAACAATATCTAGAACCACCTTTGGAAGATCTACTTCAGGCAAGCCCACCATGTTGATCAGTTTGAACTTCTTACCAAATGTGTTGTAGACAAGCCTAAAACCATACAATATATACATTATATAAAACTTCAATGGATGATCTGGTGGCACAGTGGTAGGACATTTGTATTTCATGTAGGCAGCCACGGTTTGATTCCCCAATTGGACGTGGACAGGTATGGGGTCACCTGCACAACCATGTGGGTTTTCCAAAGGTACTCTGGTTTTCTCCCACATTAAGACCCCTCTCATGCTTCCATCCAGGCAAACATGCATTTGATTAATATAAGTTAATATAAATAAAGTTAAAAAAAGTTAGAATTATTTTTTGATCAATTCAAAGGTATATACATGTATATATTAGTGAGGAAAGAACTGTAGTAGGTGCTTCAAATATTGAAAAATTAGATATTTCAAAAGATATTTGTGCAATTTTATCTTCAGACAACAGTCCAAGGGAAAGAACTCTTGCCATAAAAGATGATACCTGTTCTAAATTTAAAAACAATAAAAACAGATATTTGAAGTTGGAAATTAAACAACAAAACACAACTTTTCAAGTTAGTTTGGTAAAAACGATGAATAACTTAAATGTGTAAAATAGTGTCATACCTTCTGGGTAACTCGATGACAAATGTGACAATGATGAGAACAAGGAAGTCCAGTATAACCAATTTATAGATCTGCTGTCCAACGTAAGTCTCCCAACACTGATGAAAGCAAAAGAATAGAAACAAGTAAATATGCTAAATAGTTCAAAAGATTGATAATTTAACACAGAATCTAAACAATATATACCAATCAAACATATATACATGTACCACAACTGATGTATGTGTATAGCTCATTAGTTATTGTCAAGAAAGGAAAATCTTAAAATGGTAAAAAAGGGAATTACTGCTTACAATAAAGGCAAAATTATAATTTGTGGTAATCAAGGTACAAGTAATGTATGAATCAAACTGGAAAAAAAGATATAGAGATAGAAGGATATAGGCGCAGGGAAATAAATAATTGTTGAAATATACAGAAAGAAGCTGAATTAACAGCAAGAATTATAATGGAATATCTTAAACTGGAGCACTGGGGAGAACCTAACTGATTGGGCAAAATTCAATTAGCATGTACATACTATCTTGAGACAGGTACTACCTTGATGATACTGCCAGGGACATTGGTGGAGGTGTTAGAAGAGTTGGACATTACTAAGCTCGATGTCCATCTCTTGTTACCACACATGTACTCAAACTGTGGATTCTCTGTCTGTAGCAGCTGATAGATAGATATCATCAACACACCCAGGGAGGACAGCCGCAGTAGGATTGTTCTGTGGTAGTCAAAAAGCTAATTATTTGGGTATGGTTTTTCTCTGTATGTCAAACATATTGACATTATATTTCTCTGTCTGTCATAAATGTTTACAGTATTTCTCTGTATGTCAGAAATGTCCATGACTCCATGGTATTTCCCTGTATGTCAGAAATGTTCATGGTATTTCCCTGTATGTCAGAAATGTCCATGGTATTTTTCTGTATGTCAGAAATGTTGACAGTATTTCTCTATATGTCAGAAATGTCCATGGTATTTTTCTGTAAGTCAGAAATGTTGATTGTATTTTCTCTGTATGTCAGAAATGTTGATGGTATTTCTCTGTATGTCAAAAATGTTGACAGTATTTCTCTGTATGTTAAAAATGTTGACAGTATTTCTCTGTATGTTAAAAATGTTGACAGTATTTCTCTGTATGTTAAAAATGTTGACAGTATTTCTCTGTATGTCAGAAATGTTGACGGTATTTCTCTGTATGTCAAAAATGTTGACAGTATTTCTCTGTATGTCAGAAATGTTGACGGTATTTCTCTGTATGTTAGAAATGTTGACAGTATTTCGCTGTACGTCAGAAATGTTGACAGTATTTCTCTGTATGTCAGAAATGTTGACAGTATTTCTCTGCATGTCAGAATTATTGACAGTATTTCTCTGTATGTTTGAAATGTTGACAGTATTTCTCTTTATGTCAGAAATGTTGACGGTATTTCCCCGTATGTCAGAAATGTTGACAGTATTTCTTTGTATGTCAAAAATGTTGACGGTATTTATCTGTATGTTAGAAATGTTGACAGTATTTCTCTTTATGTCAGAAATGTTTACGATGTTTCTCTGTATTAACCAATCAATATCCTCCCACCTCTATAGACAAGCTTTAGTAATAAATTATGAACAAAGGGCCATTACTCTGTATATAGCAAGGTGGGTGTGATGTCCAATTTTGGTGACACTTTGCCATCTCAGGAGTTAATCTCATGTAAAGCTTGTTGATTCCTAGTGGCAAGGCTGATCAGTGACTTAATTGATTCTGTCTCATTTAATTAAAGTTGGTAAGAATTCCAGCCAGTTTAAAGAGATATCGACACCTTAAATCATATTCTGTCTTGAAAACTTAATTCCATTATGTACTTTGAATTGCCAGCTACTTATGGATGATTTTTAATTTCTTTTATCTCTATGAATCTATATGTATCTCTATGTAATTCTTTATGTTGGTATCTTATTACTGTCTGAATTCATGTTATAATATGGATTGTCTTCCATACACACACCATCAAGTCTTTGTCTAAATCAAAAGCCTTTTCTACCCTAGTTCCTACTGTAGAATCTTGTTATAAATAGAGACCAACCTGAGTAGAGTCATGATCATCTCAAATGAAGGTGTATAATCCTCTAGAACGACAACTTTCTTGAAGATGATCGGTATGATGATATTGAGGAGTGTGATTGTCACGGAGGGGATGTACTCAATAACAAACTGGACTGCTTGATTAAAGTCTGTGAACTCCTTTTGTAGCTTGAAAATAAATTCAAAATAATTAAAATATAAATGAAGGTTAAAAATATATCTAAAATCTGTAGCCAGTTTTGAAGATCCTTTCTAAAATCTGCAGTTATGTTATCTTGATTAGAGGTGAATAACCCTATCTAAAACATGTCAAACCTGTTAACATGGGAAATTAAATCTGAAACCCTTATTGTCATTAGAGGTAAAAAAAAAACATCTATTACTATTGTGAACATTTGAAGGCATGGTGATAAGACATGATAAGGAAATAATAAACTAATTGTCATGAAAATTGACATAAGTGTGCTGGTGCCATCATTTGCTTTATTGCAGAAAAAAAGGTAATGCCTTTCCATGCTAATTTTCTTGATATCTGGAATATTTCAATATTTCATAAAAGAGATTATTATTTCAAAATCAGGATGAAACAAGAGGCTAATAGACCTAAACGGTCCCCTGAGCTTTGATATGTTTTGGCAGATTTGATTCCTGTGACCTTGAATTTGAGGTCAATGTTGTTCACCCCAGCATGCTACAGGCCCAATATCAGGTCTTTGAACCTCTTACTTAATGAGAAGAGGTTGTTTGTACATTTAAGCATATTTGACCCCTATAACCTTGAACAAAGGTCAAGGTCATTAATTTGAACTGTCTTAATAGCCCTTTACCCCAGCATGATACAGGTCAAATATCAAGTTTCTTGATCTCTTGCTTAATGAGAAGTCATTTACAGACTTCAGCATATTTGACCCTATGACCTTGAATGATGGTCAAGGTCATTCATTTTAAAAATCTTGATAGCCCTTCACCCCATCATGCTGCAGGGCCAATATCAGGTCTTTTGACCAGTTGGTTATTGACAAGAAGTTGAAAATGTTAATTATTTACAAACGCACTACGCACGACAATGGACAAAATGTGATTAGAATAGGTCACTATTGGGAACTCTTACAAGCTGTATTCAAACGTAGGGTCTGACAGTCGATTAGAAATCTTTCTATCGGGAGAAAGCATTTTTTTATTGTTTCATATCCCATAAAATTAGTAACCTGGATTTCCATTGGAAAGATATAACCTTAGTTATCATTGGAGGTTAAATCTACAGAACAGTAACCTTGGTTACCAAGAAAGGTCAGAAAACAACATTTCATCACTTAATTATAATTAACCAATGTTACAAGTCCATTTTTATCTTTGTTTTCTAGAAAATGAAGTTGATGGATAATCATTAAATGTTTTATGAAGATCTAATTGTTATGTAAATTACACTTCTAACAGCTTTTGTCCCAATACAAGCTGATTCCAAGAAAAGGGAACATGTAATTTTAATTGTATAGTTGTGAAAATTTGTGAGGTAGACAAGAATCTTGCTGCCAATTAGACTAAATCTCTCTTGTTTTCTGATAACAGCCCTTGAGATGTAAGGGGAAGTCAGGGACCAAGGGATCTTACAAAACTCTACAGTCTAGTGATAATAACTTACTGTGAGAAGTTGGGAGAAGGATAAATAGATCAGATACAGTGATCCTCCGAGCAGGAAAAACATCAGAATGTTGATGACTGTTCGTAACAGATACAGCTTGATTTTGTCACCTGTTGTTCGACTCTCCATCTTCCACATAAACCGCTGAATTTCCAAGTCTTTCTGAAAAATATGATTGGCAATGGAAGGCATTTTTCTTTGCATGTGATGAAAAGTAAAAAAAAAACTAGCTCAGGTCCACCCTATCAGCAATAGGAAAATCTCATGTGTGTGTGGAATTTTGCTGTGTTCATCCTGCAATTATATGTAATTTTTTTTTTTTTTTAGCAATTACTTAACAAGATATTCAAATTGATACTACCATGGTAATCACTCATTTGCCCAGATGATAGAGGGTGAGGGGTGTTTCTGTGGGAGAATACCCATGTAGTCAGGAAGATGGCCCCAGACTTTGAAGAAGGTCTTAGATGTGAAAGGGGAGATCCAATGTGTAAGCAACTCTCCACCTGATAACTCAAGCGTACCAACACAATTAAATTCCTACTCAAAGTCAGTTGTTTGGCTTATTAAAGGTCAATGAAATAGAATTTGTATTTGATTCTACTGAACAGTAATATATATGGGTGGACTTCATATCATCATGAGGCATCACTGCAGTACTACAAGTAATTTCAGATTGAATGTGATGGATATAGCTAGCTGCAGTTTGTTCTATGGCTTGAGACATCCTGAATGACTACCAAGAAAGAGAGACCTTGAGTTCCCCACTGATGTTGCTGTGCTTGGTTTTAGCAGCCTTGGCCTGTGATATACAGAAGTCCCAGCCTGTTAACACTTTATTAGAATACATGGCCATCATAGCTCCTTGAATCCCTGCTGTGTCCTTCAGTCCCTTTGAGGAGCTGGCAAACAAACCAAATCACTTCTAAAGTAAAAATTACATTAAATATAGATATATCTTTATACAGCGAAACTCAAAATCAAAAATCAAAAGTGACACCTTTGGGAACATTTTTGTCAGATGACCTGGTATACTCTCTAATTTAGGTTGTAGCTGGAAGCTTGGATGTTGAGTTACTCAGGGTTTGAATTATATAGGTTTTGCCTGATATATATGAAATATGTGCTGTGAGTTTTTTTTCCCTTCATTCTCTCAAACCATGCCAATATGAAGGAGTTTGTTTTTAAAACTGGACCTATCTCACTCCTATACATAATTTTACAAATGTATTTCAAGATTGATTTTCAATGAGTCAGTAGAAGACTTGAATCTAAGGAAATGGAAATACTCTTAGAAAACCTCTGACAAAGTAATTGTGAAGTTAATCTGATACACAATATAAAGTTTATAATATAGAATAACATATGAAATGGAAACATTGCAGCCATTTACCCAAACATTGTTGTGCAATGTTTAATAGATTCTTCTTGCTGATTACTCAATGAATCTAGGAAAGAATCCATCTGCCTCATTACAATACTCCACATCAAATGTCTACATGTATTCAGTTTAACTGATAATTAGAATGTATTGCTTAAATTGTGGATAAAACACTGTAAAATGCTGAAGAATTCTCTGGAAACTTACTTTTTGACAATGACGAAGAAGCTGATGATGAAGGATATACCAGTGGCAAGGAGGTATGAGAGGCCCATGTGGTAGGTCTCCTTGTTACTGTTAAAGGGATTATGGTATGTCTTGTTAAAGAAGGCTCCATAAAACAGCACTGTGTCCTCCATCCAGCCCTGGCATGACCAAACACAGACATCCAGACATAATAGGCATGATACATTTGTATGTTGAAAAAATAACAGAATTGGCTCATTTTTTAGCATTTTTCATGCAATGGAGTTTTTGACACATGTCCTTTTCTTTAAAACAATGAACTCCCAAAATACTTCAAATTTGCTATGTGTACGTTTACAAGTACATGTTCATACTGAATACATATTTTTTAACCATTCATGACATATAAGCCCTCTTCTTCGTGAGAGAAAGAAAAACAAAAGAAAATTTGTCAAATACATTCCTCTACCAAATGGGTTAAAGGTCAAAATTTATGTTATAGTAACCTACTTTTTATACACACTTCTTTACCTAGATTGACTGATGCCCTAAGTATAAAGTTCCAGTTATAATGAAGGAAATGAAATCTATGATGTAGGCCAAAGGTCAAAGTGTAGGTCAAAGTGACCTACATTTGATACATGACAAATTGCTCCAAGCATGAAGTTCCAGTGAGAAATATATTACAGTAGATAGAGCCCTGACAGGATAAAGAGTATAAGGATAGAAGGATGGAAAAACAGACAGAATGGAGGGCAAATTAACAGACACAATGCAAAACTATAGTTCCAATTCCCCCTTTTGAAATATTATGCCATAATATTTCAAAAGGGGGAATTGGATCCATGTTATTAGTACCCCCATAATATGGGAAATGGGGATACTAATAACATGGATCTTTCCCAATTTAACCACAAAATGTTGCAGTAAAATGTACAAAACACTCACCGTTCCCTGTAATAAATGTAGAACGACTCCAAAACCATTAGAATCCAAGGAATTTGAGACACTGAGTTCCTCCTTGTAGTTCTCGGTACAGTTGGCAGCTTCAGCCTGAAAATGTGTCACATTCTGTCCTACCAATGAGGAGGAGAAAGTCTTCGGAGATTTATACAAGGCAAAGTAGGGCACCAGGGTCAGGCAGATGTTCACAAGACAGATGTACATGTTCAGGAACATGAGCCATCGAACGAACCGGAAATATCCCATGATGGCAGTACCAAATTGACCTGTAAATCAACAATATCAATTACCCTATGAATTATACAAGAGGCCATATGGGCTCTACAGCAACTTTGAAGTTGGTTGAGGTCATTTCTACAGATACTATGCTGATTACTTCTTTATTCAAATATCAGAGTAGGCTAGGTTTATTCATATTAATAAATTTTCTAGTCCTTTATTCCAGCATTCTATTGGCCTAATATCAGGTCTCAAAGGCTCTTGGCTATCGCAAAATTATTATTTACAGATTTAAGCCGATTTCACCCATGTGACCTTGAATGTAGGTCAAGGTCATTCATTTGAACAAACTTGGTAGCCCTTCACCTCAGCATGCTTAAAGCCCAATATCAAGTCCCTGGGCCTCTTGGTTATTGCGAAGAAGTTGTTTGAAGATTATAGCCTATTTCACCCATGTGACCTTGAATGAAGGTCAAGGTCATTTATACTGAACAAACTTGGTAGCCCTTCACCCCAGCATGCTACAGGCCCAATATCAAGTCCCTGGGCCTCTTGGTTATTGAGAAGAAGTTGTTTGAAGATTACAGCCTATTTGCCCAATGTGACCTTGAATGAAGGTCAAGGTCATTTATTTGAACAAACTTGGTAGCCCTTGATCCCAGCATGCTACAGCCTAATATCAAGTCCCTGGGCCTCTTGGTTATTGAGAAGAAGTCGTTTGAAGATTATAGCCTATTTCACCTCTGTGACCTTGAATGAAGGTCAAGGTCATTTATTTGAACAAACTTGGTAGCCTTTCACCCCAGCATGCTACAGGCCCAATATCAAGTCCCTGGGCCTCTTGGTTATTGCGAAGAAGTTGTTTGAAGATTATAGCCTATTTCACCCATGTGACCTTGAATGAAGGTCAAGGTCATTTCTTTGAACAAACTTGGTAGCCCTTCACCCCAGCATGCTACAGGCCCAATATCAAGTCCCTGGGCCTCTTGGTTATTGAGAAGAAGTTGTTTGAAGATTATAGCCTATTTCACCTCTGTGACCTTGAATGAAGGTCAAGGTCATTTATTTGAACAAACTTGGTAGCCCTTCACCACAGCATGCTACAGGCCTAATATCAAGTCCCTGGGCCTCTTGGTTATTGAGAAGAAGTTGTTTGAAGATTATAGCCTATTTCACCCATGTGACCTTGAATGAAGGTCAAGGTCATTTATTTGAACAAACTTGGTAGCCCTTCACCCAAGCATGCTACAGGCCCAATATCAAGTCCCTGGGCCTCTTGGTTATTGCGAAGAAGTTGTTTGAAGATTATAGCCTATTTCACCCATGTGACCTTGAATGAAGGTCAAGGTCATTTATTTGAACAAACTTGGTAGCCCTTCACCCCAGCATGCTACAGGCCTAATATCAAGTCCCTGGGCCTCTTGGTTATTGCGAAGAAGTTGTTTGAAGATTATAGCCTATTTCACCCATGTGACCTTGAATGAAGGTCAAGGTCATTTCTTTGAACAAACTTGGTAGCCCTTTACCCCAGCATGCTACAGGCCTAATATCAAGTCCCTGGGCCTCTTGGTTATTGAGAAGAAGTCGTTTGAAGATTATAGCCTATTTCACCTCTGTGACCTTGAATGAAGGTCAAGGTCATTTATTTGAACAAACTTGGTAGCCCTTCACCCCAGCATGCTACAGGCCTAATATCAAGTCCCTGGGCCTCTTGGTTATTGCGAAGAAGTTGTTTGAAGATTATAGCCTATTTCATTCACCCATGTGACCTTGAATGAAGGTCAAGGTCATTTATTTGAACAAACTTGGTAGCCCTTCACCCCAGCATGCTACAGGCCTAATATCAAGTCCCTGGGCCTCTTGGTTATTGAGAAGAAGTTGTTTGAAGATTATAGCCTATTTCATTCACCCATGTGACCTTGAATGAAGGTCAAGGTCATTTCTTTGAACAAACTTGGTAGCCCTTCACCCCAGCATGCAATAGGCCCAATATCAAGTCCCTGGGCCTCTTGATTATTGAGAAGAAGTTGTTTGAAGATTATAGCCTATTTCACCTCTGTGACCTTGAATGAAGGTTAAGGTCATTTATTTGAACAAACTTGGTAGCCCTTCACCCCAGCATGCTACAGGCCTAATATCAAGTCCCTGGGCCTCTTGGTTATTGAGACGAAGTTGTTTGAAGATTATAGCCTATTTCACCCATGTGACCTTGAATGAAGGTCAAGGTCATTTATTTGAACAAACTTGGTAGCCCTTCACCCAAGCATGCTACAGGCCCAATATCAAGTCCCTGGGCCTCTTGGTTATTGAGAAGAAGTTGTTTGAAGATTACAGCCTATTTCACCCATGTGACCTTGAATGAAGGTCAAGGTCATTTCTTTGAACAAACTTGGTAGCCCTTGATCCCAGCATGCTACAGGTCTAATATCAAGTCCCTGGGCCTCTTGGTTATTGAGAAGAAGTCGTTTGAAGATTATAGCCTATTTCACCCATGTGACCTTGAATGAAGGTCAAGGTCATTTCTTTGAACAAACTTGGTAGCCCTTCACCCAAGCAAGCTACAGGCCCAATATCAAGTCCCTGGGCCTCTTGGTTATTGAGAAGAAGTTGTTTGAAGACTACAGCCTATTTGCCCCATGTGACCTTGAATGAAGGTCAAGGTCATTTCTTTGAACAAACTTGGTAGCCCTTGATCCCAGCATGCTACAGGCCTAATATCAAGTCCCTGGGCCTCTTGGTTATTGAGAAGAAGTCGTTTGAAGATTATAGCCTATTTCACCTCTGTGACCTTGAATGAAGGTCAAGGTCATTTCTTTGAACAAACTTGGTAGCCCTTCACCCCAGCATGTTACAGGCCCAATATGAAGTTCCTGAGCCTCTTGGTTATTGAGAAGAAGTTGTTTAAATGAAAAAGTTGACGCCGGACGGACGGCCGGATGGACGGACGACGGACGCCGCACCATGGCATAAGCTCACTTGCCCTTCAGGCAGGTGAGCTAATAAACAATGATATTACTTAATCCTTAGGTCCAGTGGCATAAGGTGGGCTTATTTACATGCCATATTTTTTGGAGACCAATAAGGGAGGTTGATGATTATTTTAAGGGCTTTTGGCCTAAAATAAGGAAGATTTGTTCACAACATGCTTTTTATATGAATTTCAACATTTTTATTCAATTTTAAAGCAATGAATTGATTATATATAAAGTTAAAAAGAGTAGTTGTATTTTTTGGAGATATGATATGAAAACAACAAAAAGATTTATCAGATTCCGTTAAATACTAAGCGGTTTTTTTGTTTTTGTTTTTATTTAAAGTTAACTCTGATGAAAAGCAATATGTAGGGGTGAGCTCATTACCGGATAGATATGGTATAGAGTTTTATTAGATAAAGGAAATGTCCCAACACTCTATCTCTAATGAAGAAAGGTTCTAGATTGTTAATTTTGTTTCTTTTCCAGCTTGGAGTTGATTTTCCATTTACTACTGTAACAATAGATAGATATACAAAAGAAAGTTATATGACATATTCACTAAGTTAAGGTTTTCCATTTCACAAAAAGAAATTTGTTTATGAAGCAAGGATCTTGTCCATCAAGCTGCTGGCGTGTTAGTGGCTAAACCAGCTACAAATGTAGGTATATCATATACCTTCCACTTCCTTTAATGATCCAGCCCAAGGCTCCAATTGGTAGATCCAACTCTTTGCCTGTAGTTTGAATCTTTGCCATGACTGAACATAAAGAAAAATTTCAACTAGAAAACATTACATGTGAGAAGGATATTGGTGTCATGATCGACAAAGATCTGAACTTTAAAAAACACATACAATTAAGTGTCAACAAAGCAAATAGCATAGTTGGATTGATACGGAGATCATTTGTGTATTTAGATGAATCAATGTTTACATTACTATTTAAAGCACTAGTAAGGCCCCATCTTGAATATGCTGCAAGCGTCTGGAACCCTTTCAGAATTAACGATATTGATCTGATTGAAATTGTGCAGAGGAGGGCAACTAAACTCATCCCAGGACTTAAAACGCTATCGTATTTGGAACGTTTGGAAAGATTAAATCTTCCAACACTTTCACATCGGAGAACTAGAGGAGATGTCATCAATGTTTTTAAAATAATGAACAATATATATGATAGTCGAGTAACGAAAAACTTTTTCCAAATGGACAATAACAACAGAACTAGAGGTCACTCCCAGAAAATTTTCAAAAAACGATGTCGACGGGATGCAAGGAAACACTTCTTTAGCTATCGAATTGTTGATCTCTGGAACAGTCTTCCCCAACATGGCATAAATGCAGAAACTGTTTATCAGTTTGAAATCCTGTTGGACAATTATTGGAAAAATAACCGGTTTATATATAAAGAAAAATAATCTCCAAATGCTACATGTACATTGCACCGGACTGATATTATTTAATTATTATTTCTTTGTAATTTACTGGATATGGATATAGAGGCTTTCAGCCTGCGTCCATAATGTTTCCTAATAAATCCTAATAAATAAATAAAAACAGCCATTAACACATTGCTTTGTAAATTCTATCTGACCATTTGTACATCTTTCTGACCATTTGTTAATCAATTTGACCATTTGTACATCTATCTGACCATTGGTACATCTTTCTGACCATTTGTTAATCTATCTGACCATTTGTTAATCTATCTGACCATTTGTACATCTATCTGACCATTTGTACATCTATCTGACCATTTGTACATCTTTCTGACCATTCGTTAATCTATCTGACCATTTGTACATCTTTCTGACCATTCGTTAATCTATCTGACCATTTGTTAATCTATCTGACCATTTGTACACCAATCTGACCATTTGTTAATCTATCTGACCATTTGTACATCTATCTGACCATTTGTTAATCTATCTGATCTATCCGACAATTTGTACATCTATCTGACCATTTGTTAATCTGTCTGACCATTATTGCACACCTTTCTGACCATTTGTACATCTTTCTGACCATTTGTACATCTTTCTGACCATTTGTAAATTATTCTGACTATCATTGTACATCTATCTGACCATTTGTACATCTTTCTGACCATTTGTACATCTATATGACCATTTGTACATCTTTCTGACCATTTGTACATCTATCTGACCATTTGTACATTTTTCTGACCATTGGTACATCTACCTGACCATTGAAAACTTATGAGAAACATTTATTTTAGTGCCATTAGAGGAAGTGAATCATTGTGTATCGTACCTTGATCAAGACATTGGGATATCTTTTTTCCAAATATAGTGTGTTGTGAGGCATCATATGATTCTCAAAATCAAGCATTAGTGGAATTAGGTTTCAATGTCACACAACTTGTAATACCCGGGTAAGTAATTAATAAAAAAGAGAGAGAGATTAAATCAACAATATAATTCATATATTTAAAAAAAAAAAATGTTTTTATTTATATATATAGTTATCTTGGGGTTTTTTTCTCAACAAAAAAAATAAAAACTATCATATAAAAAAATTACCTGTTTTTGTCTGTGATTCCAGGATTTAAATCCTGTTGCTTTAACCACCGGTTCTCCAACAATCTTATCTCTGAATCAAAAAGGAACAATAGTTACAATTAATGTAATTGACAAAATATGGAAACCTGGTCTGTGTCGCTCATCTACATGTACAAAATGTAGCAAGCAAAACGTAGTCATGGTGAAATATTTTCATCGAAAATTCCATTTTAAATATCTCTAATCAGATGATCAGGGACTTAAAAATACTACATCTCTAACTGAAGAATAGGCTTTTCTATATTTTTATACAATGTTTTGCTCTATTACCACCCTCAAAAGCTTTGAGCATCGTCCTTTATCTTTTGAATTTGAAGTGGGAAAAAAAATCAATTCTTATCCTGAAAAAAGTTGATCTTGCAACACCTCTTTCAGCACATTAGCTTTTAGTCTTATTCTGATGATTTTATAGGATGTTGTTATTAATGTTTTTTGCAAATATAGTTTGTGTTAATTAGTTATATATATTTTTGTATTTCTATACCTTGGATACCATTTTATACACATTTTCTATGGATATTTCCTCCAACAGCCTAAATTAGGACTGAGCACTTATGTCTCTTTTTTTCCCCTTACTATGCACTGAATTTTTTGCATTCTATTGACCTTTAACCTTAAAGTCAAGGTCACAATGATCCAAAGACAGCACTGTATTTTTCAGTTGGGTGATACACATACAAGAACTTTCATTGAAGATTCCTTAAACTGTTTAAAAGTTATTGCTGGATAAGAACTTTTAGAAAAAAAATGCACTTTAATCTTTGACCTTGAAGGTCAAATGTCCTTACAGTAGTGTATTACATATTTGCTATAGGTAATGCAAGTATATACTGCAAGATTCATCAAGAAGTTATGGTCCCCATAACAGGGTTGCCAACTCACGCACGTGAGACAAAAAACTCACGTAAAAACGTCCCTAAAATGTCCCTTCTCATGTTTATGGAATAAAATGTGCACATATTTGACCTTTGACCTTGAGGTTAAGGTTGTATTGAATCAATGACAAAGCAATGCACTTTGTCAGTTGGTGATAAAGATATACGGCAACTTTAATTACAATATATTGAATGGTTTAAAAGATATTGCCAAGACAAACATTGGAAAAATTCCCAGTTATTTGACCTTTGACCTTGAAGTAAAGGTCACTTGTTAACAACAATGCACTGTATATTGTCTTTATGTGATATAACTATGCTGCAAGTTTCATCAACATATGTTCAACAGTTTAGAAGTTAATTATGGCCCAGACAATAATTAAAATCATTGTACAATTTGCACATACTGTATTTGACCTTTGACCTTGAGGTCATCAGCTTTACATGATGCAAGTATCCTGAAGTTTCATCAACATATCTTTAACAGTTCAGAAGTGGCCCAGACAAAAAAACATAGAACCAGAAGAACATATCTCCCTTCATTGAAGGGGAGACAATCAAATATTTTTCTCTTTACATCCAGCAATTTTTGTAGATTTCAAAGTAGATCTAGCCATTTTTTAATATTCTGGTATCCTGTATAATATATAATATTTTTGACCAACCACTAGCCATATATCAGGTAATATCACATTTGCCTGTAATAAAGCTATGGACAGTAAAAAGCATGTGACCTAGCTATAATGATAATGTCATCAATACTGTGTTTCATGATTAAGTGCATTTTAGTTCAGGACATTTCAGATAAGGAATATTGATTTTTCATAAATCTTTAGTTGGAAGAAGGAAGTAACATATTTTCTAAAGCATGTGTTAGTATTGATTATTACAAATCGCATGTTATAAATACCTCTGTATCCAAACGATTCCATCTCTGATATACATTTAACATGGTAAGACACATGTACAAAATCATCAGTTATACCTGTATAGTCAAACATGTACAAAAACCATCAGTTCTATAGTCAAACATGTACAAAAGCCATCAGTTCTATAGTCAAATATGTACAAAAACAATCAGTTATATTGTCAAACATGTACAAAAGCCGTCATTTATATAGTCAAACATGTACAAAAACTGTTATTTATATAGTTAAAAATGTACAAAAATCACCATCATCAGTTATAAACACCCGTAAAGTCAAACATGTACAAAAATCACCAGAGATCTGAGTCACATATGTATGTACAAAATCATCAGTTATAGATACCTGTAAAGTCAAACACGTACAAGAAATATCAGTTATAAAGCCTTACATATACAAAAATCACTAGATATCTAAGTTATACATGAAATGTACATCAGTTGGACAATGGTATTGTTACACCTGTAAAAATGTAATTTATTTGAGGTGTAAAATATTATATTGGCATTTTAGTGATTTTTACTGGTCAATGCAAACATTTTGACCATTCATACTTGGTAGCATATAGTCAGGTAATTAGAAGCAGTATATATAGATATGTAAATGGCAGAAGTATATATCTAAATGCATGAAAATTATTTATACAAATTTTGGAGAAAATACTCACTTGTACACTGATACAACATCATGCAATGTCTTTTGTTCACGTAGTAATGTTAATTTGTTGCGGAGTGCTTGTTTCTCTAACTGCTGGTTGCTTGGTAAGTCAAATACAGTTGCTTCCTCCTGAGTGCTTATATCATCATTGCCATGTACTGATGCAAGAAATCTTTTACTTTTCCTTCGAAAAATCCTTGTCTTTGTACCATCTGAGAAGTCCAAATTACATGCACTCCTTCTGTATCTTACACCAGGAACTTCCTGCTCAATTTGAAGGTCAGAATCATCAGTCCTTAGAAACCCAATATTGTCAATTCCTTCATAGTAATCTACCTGATTGTCTTGAAATCTATTATCTGATGATCTTTCCATAAGGATTCTATTTCCTGACAACCTTCTCCTTGAAACCCTATCTTCTGGTGACCTTGCCCTTGGGTTTCTGTCCTTTGGTGACCTTTTCCTCAGATCTCTGCTCTCTGGTGACCTTGGCCCTTGGGAATCTGTCCTCAGGTGACCTTCCCTTTGGAAATCTATTCTCATATGACATATCTCTTGACAAACTGTCATCACCTGAGTATGAGTCATTATGCTGACCATACTTTCTATGACTGATGTAGACACTGTTTTCTTGCTCATAGTCTGGAACAAGCATTGTGTCCATGGGAATTTCCTCATGAAATCTATCATCTTGTGGCCTTTTCCAATATTCTCCATGATAACCTCCTGAATAGGAACCCTCAGATTGTTGTTCAAAACTACTTGAGTGAAAGTCATGTCTTCGTTTCATGTCAGCATTATCCCATTTGTTGTCAGAGCCATAATCCAGATGGTTTTCAAGATACTCATTTCTAGCATAGAATGCCATTTTTAAGAATATCAATGTTGAATTGAATTTGTACAGCTTTTATATAAATCCATAATTTGTTGTTTCTTGTGAAATATCCAACCATTTCATTAAAATATATTTAACTGTCAACTGTTTATAGAGTCTGCAAAATGTTTTTTTCGAAGGTGCACAATCATATCCGTCCACGTAAAGCAGTAAACTAGCCCTAGCTCAACTATAGATATTACCTCACAATATCGACCAGCTGGAGATTTTTGAACAAGGTGATAACAATATATAATCAGCCAATCAGGTGACTGCTATACAACAACCTTATCTAGTCTAAATACTGCACAGTAATAAATTAAATCCAATGATATACTTTTTTATCCATTTTTTTTATTTTCAAATAAGACACAACAATCTCACATTTCCTAATGATAATGCTAAATGTGCATCAGAAAGACCTCAAATCTCACAGATATCATATTTCAGTTGATTTTTTTAAAAAATTGTTTACATTATTTCCTGAATTGCTTGTCCTATAAAATGAACTAGCATGCTTGCTTCAAGGTTTCTATGTTTATTGACGTTACAATACACTTTTAAAAATGATGGGGCTATAGTACTTCCTGGATAAAGCTTTTCTATCGAGGACAGAGTTGTACCTAGTGACATTCACATGAACGTTGATAAGGTGACATTATCTCAACTTGACACAATGTGGCTATCATTATTTATACAAGGAGACCAGTATCACAACATTGATTTTATGTACACAGCCATATTGATACCGACTGTCAAATGATATAAATCAGCACACATTGAAAAACCATCAACTTTTTAAAACAGCTAATTTTTAAAATATTAAGACAGATCTAGATATAAGGTCTAAGGTGTTGAAATGTGTTTAATATATATACATGTTATTCAGCCATAAATATAAAATGCATATATTCAATATCATGAGACTTTTTTTCTAACATGTGTTACTGTTAAAAATTGTCATAATACACTATAGTTCTAAATCAAAATTGACAATAAAAACCCCACATATATATGAAAAAGAGACCAATGAAAAGAGCTATAGATTTTTAATGGTTAGAGTATACTGCCTCACTGACATCTGCCAGGTTAATATAGGAAAAAATCAAGTTATATATGTAGTATGCTCTCAAAAAGATAACTGTGGCAGTGACAAACCAGGGCATTTTTCACTGATTCCGGACAGGGCCTTTTTGCCTCATTTTGGGAAAAAAACAGGAATCAGGAAGTAAACTGCAAATTTTTGGGGATTTTGCTTAAATATGAAATAAATTTGATTGATAATGGGGCTCATTACTAGCCAAAACAAACTCTCGGAAAAAGCCTTTTCAACCTTCATATCAACCCTCTTAATGCAAAAGGAAATAGACTTTTTCTGGCTGTAAACACCCTTGTATGGACACTAAGAATACAAGATTTGATTGTTTCGAAATTATAGTACTCGTTCCATTCAATTATCAGACAGATAGCACACCTCATAGATAAATTTCATATCTGAAAGTACATGTACCTGACAAATTTCTTTACTTGTATCGAAGCTGTCATGGACTTAATACTCTGCCTCCGATTCCATTGCTCTTCTTCATTTGCTATGTCCTCTGTCATACTCATTGAACGTGATTGTTTACGGGCAAGACTCAACTTTTCTTCTTCTACCTTGAAAATATTCAGAGGGTAAATAGAAGATCGCCTTCGTTGCATCAAAGAGCTTTTGCGGCGTGGGAGGTCAGCTATCTGTCTACCAAGTACAAGACCTGTCATGGATCCGTATGCCTGGGCACTTGGCAACTGTGCCATGATAGCTGCCCGACTCTCTCTCCTCCTCTGTAGGCTGATATTGGCATCACTTGCAGGAAGGCCAGACAACTCTGTACCTACAGCCACAAGGTAAATCATGTTGGTTTGAGGCTTAAAGGCACTCAATTTGATTAGTATAAAAACAAACTCAACTCATAGAAAGTTGGGGAACAAGTGATGGTGACTCGCTTCATTTTCATGGACATACTGATTAATTTTGTATGTAAAATTATCAAATGAATAGAACTTTTAATCATATTTTTATTCATCAGAAAATGAACTTATACCCTGTCAATAAACGTAATTAAAACCTTTCTAGCCAGTGATTAGGTCATTAGTATGAAAGCAACAAATTTCCCTTGAGCATTGGATCAGAAAAAAATGCATTATGATAATACCATATACTGTAAGAAAACAGATTTTGGAGTAGCAAATAACCCCTTAATTTCAAAATGAAAACAAACTTAACAAGTAAGTTTCCAGGTTTCAGTCTAATGACACTAACACTCAGTGACCTTGGTGTTAAACTACCTCAATTATACATAAGTAACCTTGGTCATCAATTATCAATGACATTGGTCGTCAGTAACATTTGTCATCAATGATCATTTACCTTGAATACCAATGACCTTGACCATTAATGACTTGTTTTTGTAATGCTGTTGAATATTAAATAAATGCTGTTTAAACTAAATGACTTTGAACACCAGTGACCTTTATCATTATTGACCTTTATCATCAATGACCTTGATCATCAGTAATTTTAGCCATCAATCATCTTAGATTACCTGGGAACTTGGTTATCTAGTTATAAATCATATTTGAGTGACAGGTTAACTAAAATGAGGTTTGTCCATATATCAAAGAAGAATCATATATATACTATCGACTCTGTAATGCACATCTATGATTAATAACAATACATGTGGTGTGAGCATCACGTGTATCAATGACGTCAGACTTATGGACGTTGATGATCCAGACATTCATTTGTGAAGTTCTCAAAAGAATCGTCAGAAAATATGCCTACAGAATTATTTATATTGCAAAAGCTACAAATTCTGTGTTACAAAGAATGACAAACGCTGATCTAGAAAGGAACGCTAATCGGAAGGCGCGATGCTCGGGAGGAGAAATCGGGAAACGAGGGAGCAATGTGCAAACCGTTCTTTCGAAAACTAGGCCTATGGGCATTTTTTTCATTAAAAAATAACCGAAAGCGAAGGTGGATAAAATATAAAGTTTGACTTCAGACATGGAACGGATCTAAAGGATGTTTCTTGTGATGAAGGCTACAGACAAGGACTGTTAAGGCTTTTTTCCGTTCATTAAAAAGTTGAACAATTTTGCGAAGAAAGAAGATTCACCCAAACCTGCTGAAGATATGTGACGATGTATCGGTAAGGTTGAGAAACTGTAACTCCATCGTCTGTTACTTGGTAATGGATTGTCCATGTTTGACTGTCAGCAAGCTGTCGAAGACTGGAATTATACAGGCTGCCGTTACATTACGCTAATTAGTTTACTAAAACTGGTTGTGGGTCTAAATAAATCATGAAGACACCAAAACAGCATATTCCGTGACGTCATCACTTCATGCATATTCATCTGGCGCCAACACTTCGAACCTTTTCACTTGCAATACATAGATCTAGGCCTGTCTCGATAGCTTCTGAATACAAATAGGCCTAGTCCAGTTCAGCTATTTTTGTAGTGAAATGAGTTTCTGCCAGTCATATCCGTTATTACTGTAGCGGGACTGGACTGGGTCGATCATCGGTGACCAGGTAGCTCAAATGGTAGAGCATCCGGCTAGTGTTCGGAGGTCCCGGATTCGAACTCCGGTCTGGCCGCTACATTTTCTCCTCTCCTGTTACATTACTATAAGACCCATGTCTAACGTTTGAACAATGCATAGATACAACTCAGTATTGCTTTATGCCTACTAGGCCCTAGAGGCTTCATTTTTAAAATGATTTTATCAAATTTCCTATAGACTCTATATCTGTCAGGTTTGAGAATTCCCCATTTTGTTCATGTTGCGAAGGTAAAGGTCAGTCAGTCAATCCTACTTAGAACAGTAAGCCGCCGAAAGGTAAGATATTTTACAATGTACATACTTTTGTTTTCCTATTTTATCTCACAATCTGCATGTAGAATAGTTCATAGATGAGCGAAAATTACTCTTAATTAGATCGAGTTTATATATCAGCGTGTTCCATTTAACGGAACGTTCCGGTTGTGCCAACTAGGAACGGGTTCGCTAAATGGTACATGACGTTCCAATCACGTTCTGCGCACGCGAAATCCAACATGGCGGACATAATAATGATTGCGTCAGCGTCCTATACGTTTTTGTCGTTTTTCAACGAGGACGATGACGATACTGTAGAAACAGCAGCGGCGGTTTGTAATATAAGAAACGAACGTACCCGAATTTCTTTTTATGTACTGACCATTGTCAAATATTATGATGAACAGGAGTTTCATTATCATTTCCGAATGACCAGGAGTTGTTTGAATTTCATTTTTTTTTTATTTCATTTTTTTTTTTAAATTTCATTTTTTTTTATTTATAAATCTGCTGGCATGATAAATGCTGCAATCAAGCATATTCAAAGTTTCAAAATTTCAACAAAGATGTACAGCCAGAATGATATGCGATTAACTAACAAATAGATTATTATCACTACTGTAGGCTATAGACTTCCGACCCTATCAGACACTATCCAGCATATCTGATTGTCCCTGGATGTTTTGAAATCTTAATAGATCTTATTCATGGCACTGGTAAAGTGCCGGTCTATCATGAGCAGGGCCGCAGACCGTTTCGATGTCACTGGCAGTAGTATCGCCAGGACTAAGGCGCGAGTCATCATCGCCATAATGGAATATGATGAAGGAGTTTATCGTCTGGCCAACTGGTAAATAACACACAATCTACCTTTTACGATGCCATCTACTTTCACTTTTGAACTTGATAGAATATAATACAGTCAAACTTCGTTAACTCGTACTCGGATAACTCGAAAACCCCGTTCAACTCGAAGTATTACTCCGGTTCCGGCAAAAATCCTTTTTCTTAGTAATAAAAACTGTGATAATTCGAAAAACTCGGTTATTCCGAAGTAAAATATTGGTCGCGATATTATAAAACCTATGTAAAATGTACCGGTTATCCCGAAGTTGAAAACATCATTTTCAATTTTAAACAAAATGTGTCAACAAAATACTCATCGTACATTTGTACGTCTTGGTTAAATTGTTTACAATTTCGTGCCCGGGAAATATCCAGTTTTTGTTTCGTTTTGTTATTAAATTACCTTTAACATATCTGTTTTTACTGTAAAACCCGTCTTTTTTAAGATCCAACAGTATTGATGTTGACAAACAGAACTTACATAATCCCTTTGATGATTAAAGCAGTGCGATAATTATACCCAAGTTACACCCAAGCTGGCGCCTCTGTACAGCTGTCTAGGTTACCATGTGCGTTCAGGCGGAACTATCCGACCTGAAATCACAACTATGGCCGGGTAACGTGTGAATTAATTCCAGGACTTCGTTTCTGATCGAACTATGATAAACTGTGCATTTCCTGCTGCTACTGCACTTGTCAACACGTGATCTGTGCCGATACATTTGTGTATGTATTATTTGCCGCAGACTTCGTATATTGTTTTTTTTATGATTTTTAACGATAATATAATTTTTGTACCACGACAGAAATTATTTAAATAGATTTTAAAGTGATGAAATTTTGTGTTAATCTTCTCGTCTTTCACTCACTTAGAAATGGCATGTCGGACACGCCTCCCAATCACAAATATACTGGCTTACTGGATTTCAAAACGATATGATAGTATTGTATCATATATAATTTACTTTTTAGAAATGTCGTGTCTAGCATAAATAATAAATACGATTTTTTATAATTAGTATTTGGAATCAAATAGGCGTGTTTCTGTTAAGGATGCGTTTTTATGCAGAGATGTAAATGATTTTTATAGATATAATATACCAACACGTCTACCTTGAAACTCGGTTAACTGGAAGACTCGGATAACTCGAAGTTTTTCACGATCCCGACGACTTCGAGTTAACGAGGTTTGACTGTAGTTTAAAATGGTCATTTAAATCTACTTACGCGGCACAACGCCGCAAAATAGGCCACAGTACATAGTCCTCGTCCTCCTATGCCGTTTCAGTCAATTCAAAACAATGCGGGTTGAAAGTTCACAAGAGCGATAACTCCTGCAGGTGCATTCGATCGACACAATATTACTAGGTAAACCTGGTCACATTCAAATTCGATGTAGCTATTAACAATTCCAGTTTAATTACCGGCAAGTGTTTCGACAGACTTTTTTTTAATGAATCATCTGGATATCAGCAAAATCGTTAAGGAAGAAAATGATAGTAAATACAATAATAGAACATTCTGTTGTAAACGGTCTAATATTGTTTTTTAAGACTGGCCAAATCCAAAGACTCGCCCCCTTTCTTCAAATATCTGGTTTCATATTTCAATATACAATATCATTATTTAATTTACTTAATGTTAGTTTGATCAGAAATAAAACTATCAACAAGTCATTCCTAAATGCCTCAGAGTAAAAAGAAATGGTTTTGGCTAATGACATTCCAACGGTGGTTACAAAAACGTTATACATAAACGTTTATTTAGGTGTTGAACATCACTGCTCCAACATTGTGATTGGAAGTTTCTGATAGATACAGTAGCATCGCCAAACATGTCGAGAAGTAAAAAGTATTAATAAGCCATGATATTTAGAGATCTGAGGTATGTTTGTCTTCTCCCCTTAAAAATACCTTTCATTATATTTCACATTTAAATTAAATTTCAAGGAACTCGACGACAGATGGTCCAGGAAAAGTTCAAGAGGAAACATGTTTTATTTTAGAAATGCTTAATTTAAATAGACAGAAATATTGGTCCATTAGTACAATGTACACGTGTATATGTATAGTCAGACTACCTTTGGAGGCAGAGGAGTAAGATCTATTCTCTGACCCGTGCTTTAGCCCTGGACAGGACTGACCAGTACAGCATGTATGCATGTGCAGATGCATGTATGTATGTATGCATGCATGTATGATATATACACTTTAATGAAGTATCCACCAAAGAAGAGAAAAAGATTAATTTTATTACCCCTATTATCAATGAAGCCAGATTATTTCTAATCTGCCATCAATCTGTACAAAGGGACGAAATGTACCGAAACATGTTTTATTTTAGAAATGCTTAATCTAAATAGACAGAAATATTGATCCATTAGTACACGTGTATATGTATAGTCAGACTACCTTGGAGTCAGAGTAACAACATCTATGCTCTGTCTCCGAATAAAACTGCATTCATTTATACGTGTGTCCAGACCTTTCATTTTCAACACCACATCATTCATCTATAAGGTGAATGCTTTTCCCGGAGATGTTGGTGCCATTGACGAGACGCACATTTCCATAGCTGAGCCAAGCATTCATAAAACCTCTTACTTCAACAGCAAAAAAAAATCTATAGTGCTACAGGTACAAAAACATTTTTTTTAAATAATGCTTTATTCATACCAGATTAAAAGAACTTTCTTTCAGTTCGGCGTTTACGTATCTTTTTTTCTAATCAAAAGTTGCTTGGGTATTCATTTTCAACGAGGTTCAATGATACGAACATGTTTTTAACCCAAATACATAAAAGAAATGAAACATGAACACCTGCTTTTAATGTACATTTTATATCTGTACAGACAGTGGTTGACCATATAGGATGGCCAGGCTCTGTACATGACGCCAGGGTTTACAAGACAGGCGCGGTTGGACCCAATGAGGATTCAATGTAACTTGGAAATTACCGTTAACATTGCATCTTTGACCCATATATATATACATATAAGTATATCTACTGTTCTGTGTGGCAAGTGCGTATGCGTGTTTTGGGTAGCCACACGCATGCATGTCGCACGCACGGCGGGCCGTCCTAAAATTGTACCTTTGCTGTTAATAGGACGTTAAACAAAATAAACCAAACCAAACTGTTCGGTGTACTTGTGTCGGCTTGTGTCAAGATGAAGATATGGACTGCTTCGAAAATGACAACTTTAATTTATACATGAATAGGGCACAAGTAATATAAAATAAGATAAATTTTCTTTGATAATTTTACTTTTATGCCAAAATTATATGTGATGTTTTACAATAAACAGGATATGAATGAATTTAAAATGTTATACCAATATCAATATGTCTACAGCAATTATTCATCAGCACAAAACAGGTGTAGATAAATATATGTGTTGGCTGATGCACATACATGGTACCAAGTTTACAAATGCAATTGTATTGTGACAAGACTCGCTAAACTGGTAATTTAAGACACAATATGTTAATACCAAATATGTGTATGTTTTTTCGTATAAAAAAATGCCACAATTTCCATTTTTTGGCACCAACCAATGTAAGTGGTTTGAAATTCTCCATTTCTTACAGGTATAACTTACATTAAAACCAAGCAAAAGACCAGTTGGTTGCTATCTACAACGTTAGCCTAGTTAACGTTAACGTCATTGTGTTGAACGAAACCGTCTGCGCAGGAACGTCGTCTAGGCTACTCGATATCAAATCAATAACTTATGGATACTTTTAGGCATTTGTGATTCATTTGACACACAGTGCACTGAAAGTATTATAAATTTTGATCATTATTTTCACACGCTTTCATTTCTCCCGTGTTTGTTGACAAAAAACGCACTTCGCCCGGATATAGCCTAAAGAATAGAGGCGTAAAATCCGGCAAAATAATAACGATTTACGTCGTTGAGTTCGCCATGAAAGCTGAGAATACCTTAAATATTATGCAACATGTACTAATGCAAATTCATCGTTTTCTGTTGAAATTCGACTCTGAAAAGAATCTTTAAGTTTTCATTTTATACGAGATTATATGAAATTCGTCTCGAAGGTTTTAATACTTGTTGACGAACAAATATTAAAACCTTCGAGACGAATTTCATATAAATTATATAATAATTATATAATTCATATAATTTCATATATGCGCGGAAAAAACACAAATACCCTATTCATAAATTCTCGTGAATACAAGTTCATACCCCTTCCTCATCCACACCACATTTAGAGTGTAAATAGCGATGAGTGTATCCTTGATAAATAGTACCCAGACTGGTTAGTAAATTTCAAAAGATCGACACTGAGCAAACTTTTCAACTTTCATGGCAGAATATTTACATTTGCTCCGCATTTCCCCATTGACACAATGCCAAGAGGCAGTTGCCACCACACGCCTATAACACCCAGTGCCTCAGGCTACAACACCTAATGGGTCATGTGACATTAAAAAAGGCGGGATTTCTTTATGTTGGTTTAGTTTTTTTTCAAAGTTGATGAAAATGGTAAGACAATGTAAATAGAAGTATTGAACAGTAGCATGGGAACCCTAACGGTTCACATGTCATTTGCCCACCATACATATTTCTGCCATATCGACTATAACAACATTAAAACTACTGTTCATTGCTTAAATGAATGCATATCGGTTATGAAAGAAAATCAAATATTTTTTACACAACTCCAGTTAAATTAGTAATTTGACAGCAATGCATACAAACACATATATGACGGTTTAAAAATATAAGTAGAGTATTAGATGAATAATACTGCATGTAAGCCCTCTCCTCAGTTGATAAGGGCACAATGTTCATCTTGCGGAACAGTTGTTGACTGTAAATTTCTGTTGTTTTAAGCATATGCAATGACATCGTCAAAAGCAATTATGATGATATGTCGTCAATTTTTGTGCTCAAGTGGAAACAAATTATATCTGTACTCTCATTGCAATTAACAGTTTCCAATTACCTTGTCTATGGAAAAAGACCTGCATGTAAATTTGGGACCGTTGGAACACCATGTATGACGTCATACTGTCAATTGTGTCGCAAAGTTGTTTCGTTGTAATAAAAAGGACCAGTCACTTTTAATATGCTACATCGCCAACATTTATTATTATACCTTTCCTTATTTTACATTATTATACCTTTCCTTATTTTACACTATAGAAAAAGTAGACAATAGAAATGCTATTTGAAACACATCCTCCAAAAATGCTATTTACCAGGTAAATAGTCGAAAGTGTTATTTACCCGGAATGAGCGCATTCATATTTTCGCGGATTTTTTTGCTTTTTGTCATATCACTTCGGATGATTTCTACCGCCACCCTTGAATTAGGATAAAGTCCGAAAACTCTTTCGAAATCGTAAGCGTTTACTAAAATCGTTGGAGTGAATGCTACAGGAACATTTCGGAAAATGGCTTCATCTACAAGATTATATAATATGGATGAAGAAGCGTTGGAGAGGATTGTTTCTGAAAGACAACGACAACGCTAACACACAAGTAATGCTCTTTTTTGTTTTTGTTTTTGTTTTGTTTATTTTGAATTTACATTAAAATTTGATCATTGAAACAGACTTTGCTTTTATTACTAGTCTTGAACAAAATGGAATAATTTAAATGTGGGTATAATAAAACAGTTATTGTATGAGTATTTCAGGAAATAGCACTTTTATTGTCCCTGGATAATCAAATGAGTCCCGAAGAAATTCAATCTTGTACCGTCTTTATATTTAATTTGGTAAATCACTTTAGGTGTTGTTTAAGCGATCAGTTTTATTTTTCGGCTATTATTTCCCAATTGCTGGTGTTAAATTAGATATATTTCTATGCAGCGGGGCCCTTTTTTACGGTGTCGGCGTCGTAGCATCTCTTCAAGAAAATTCCAGAAAAAAAAAAGTATTCATGAAAAGTCACGAGGAAAGAGATCGAGTGTAGTTTTAGATACTCTAATTTCCAGGTTTGATGGGACAGAGAGGTGCTGTTTCACGGAGATATGGCTCCGTATACGTAGTGTGACGGGGATAGCTACAATTGAGAGAAGCCGATGGCTCAGTGGGCGTAGCTCTGACGAGGAAAGACAAGGGGAATTGACGGGAATAGACAGGTGCCGTTTCGCGGAGTTACTGTTCTGTAGACATGGTAAGACGGGGGATATTGCTCTGTATGCGTGGTTTGACGGGGCCGTGTCACCGATATATCTCTTTGTGGAGTATCGGAGTTGGATTGAAATGTTTGGCTTATTCATATTGAAACTCCGGTGTCAGCACGTGGCCAGGGAGTTTGAGAGGAGCTTGACTGAAAAAAAAATGTTCAAGCAGTGAACGTCCATTCATATTGCAAAAGAAGCAGGGTGGAAAGATGAGGTAAGTGGCAAAAGATGAACGAAGAAGTAAAAAGAAAACTTTACCAGGATTTAGGGGCGATATCAGAAGCAAGCAGCATTGCAAAGGTAAATGGAAAGAACGGTTGAATCTGTGACGTACAGTGGTAGTATGGTAGAAAAAGTAGGACATACACAATAATACAACCAACTGCGTAAACTCGTGGGGGCCAAAGAAAACAGCAGACATCATAATGCCAAAGTAGTCCACTAGCGGATCCAGGGGTTGGTGGGGGGGTCCTGGGGGTCAGGAGGACCCCCCCGTCCCTTTTTCGGAGGAGGAATTTTTTTTATAACCTTAAAAATCCCCCCCCCCCCCCCCCCCCCCTCCCCTCCCGCCCCTTTCGAAAATCCTGGATCCGCGCCTGTAGTGAGACACATTAAGGAACGCAGAATGAAGAAGGAACTGACGGAAGAATTAAAGGGAACAGACGTTGTCAAAGGCCCAATGCAGTAACATTGACCCTGTTGGAAAGATGATACTCGGACCGACCCGGAAGATCCGCAGAAGAAGTTGAACAGAAGTCGACGCTCTGAATCTTATATATTTTTGTACAAGATATCTTAAATATTATACAAGATATCTCATAAACGATATAAGTTTAAAGAAAAATAAATGAGATATCTTATATATTATATAAGATATCTTAATATCTTATATAAGATATCTTATTAAATACATTTGATATCTTAAAAAGAAAAATTTATGAGATATCTTATATCTTTTATGAGATATCGTATATATTATATACGATACTCATAAGCTTTAATTCTACCATGTTTGCTATGCAACGCCAGTTTTGATTGGTTTAAAACCATGTATTATTTTCCAATAACCCACGCTCGTGCCAATAATACACACTCGTGCCAATAATACACGCTCGTGCGTCACGGCTGTAACAATTTTATATATCTAATATTCACCCGCTTTGATGAAAGGTTACCATAGCCGAGTGGGCTAATGGGTTAGTCTTTCAATAAATTTTTATCAAGACGCGAGTTCGAATCCTACGGAGGCTCCCTTTTTTTTCTTTTTTTTTTAATTTTCAAAATCAATGCCATATGATAGATACTCTTGATCGTAGTACTGTATTGCCTGTATATTTCATCAACAAATAATGCAATACTCAAGAAATAAATTACAAGGTTTTCTCGGGGTTTCTTTGCTGTTTTTCTATTAGAAAGAGGTCGGTCTCAGAACTAAACAGTACATGGTAGAATAGAAATAATCAACTTTGAATCGTGTATTGTTGCAGGATATACAACTCTGACTGCGGCCTTCGTTATTAATTCAATTGCAAAATATCCTCGTCCTCGTTGTATATCCTGCAATAATACACGAATCATCGTTAATTATTTCTTAAATAAGATATCTTATATACCGGTAATTTGGTAAATACTAGATCAACATTGCTCCACGAATAAATGACAACTTGACTTGCCATAGGACGAACCTAAGTTTGGTTTGGTTAAAGCTAAGGTCATTTAAGGACGGCCTCCCGTGCATGCGACATGCATGCGTGTGGTGAGTGTGCATGTGTCCCGGCTGGCTGCGGTATGTTCGTGTTAAGTCTCCCTGTGATAGGCCGGAACTTTTGCCGATTTATAGTGCTACCTCACTGAAGCATACTGCCCAAGACACCCAGCAGCACACCCCACCTGGTCACATTATACTGACAACGGGCAAACCAGTCGTCCTGGGGCACTCCAAATATGCTGAGCGCTAAGCAGGAGTAGCAACTACCATTTTTTAAGACTCTGGTATGTCTCGGCCAGGGGACAGAACCCAAAGCCTTCCACACAGGGGCGTACGCTCAACTAAAGGCCAAAAGTGAGGCATTGTCAAGGGAGACACTATTAAAGAAGAAAGTTGTTAAGAAGAGAAAAGATAAGATCACAAATTTAGTCACCTCCTACGATCATGCAATGGGGGC
The DNA here is from genome assembly GCF_902652985.1 of Pecten maximus. Lineage (NCBI taxonomy): Eukaryota > Metazoa > Mollusca > Bivalvia > Pectinida > Pectinidae > Pecten > Pecten maximus. Next base: position 39,098,371 of record NC_047015.1, on the reverse strand, counting down.
AGCAGGTACAATTCTTATGCCCTACCTACAGGGCAGGATCAATTTAAGACTAACTAATAACTGAGTGATGAAGAAAAAATTGCCGCAAAACAAATAACATCCGATATGATGAAAAACGGCAATGTTGAAATTGCGAATAAGATGTCTAGATCTGGATAACGTATGCTGACATCCAGAGAGCTTAAAGAGACACGGTAATTTGTAGTGAAGTCCAAGACAACAGAATAAAATAATATGTAAGTAATAATAGTTATCTGGTTACTTTTATTTTTATACTGACAAATATAATGGGTCTAAATACACTTCCTGGGATATGCTCAGCAGTTTACATAATTAAGAATGGTCATGTTTTTAATTCAACAATACATTGTTTTTACCTTCAGGGATTTTTCTCACAAATTTGGGATGTGGCTTTTTTGTCTCATTATGGTAGAAAAATTTGTGAATTGGGAAATATTTTATCAGAATTAACTTGCAAATTTTGGGAATTTGGCTTGAATATAAAATAATGGGCCCATTAATGGGCCAAAAAATCCCTTTGAAAAAGCCCAAACCATTGTCAAGTATTTCTGCGAAGTTTTATTGAATTACCCAGTAAACCTGATAGCCTGCAGTTTATTTAGTAGGTGCTGATTCAGCATTTTGCCAAAGAATTTTTAATAATAAAGTCCATGTAGACTGTCCTCCATTGTCCCCAAGTTTAGTTACAGCGGAACAGAATAATAAGGCCAACAATTTAAAAAAAATCTTTACAAAATCTGTTTAACTGTATGGGAATGGTTATCCTGGTCACTTTTCTCGAAATAAACCAGTTTCAAGTGTGTTATCTTTTGCAGCATATATCATTTTAATTCTGATATGTGTAAACAAGCCTTACAATGAATAAGACAGATCTTAAATCAGACACAATTATGTCTTACTCTCAAATAGGATTACAGTATTTATTCACAAATAAGCTCCTTCTTTATTTTGGTTGAATCATCAATTTTAAAATAGAAGCTATAAGTGATTCACAATATGTCCACCCCAAACCTAATACTGAACCTGAACACTAATCGAAGGGGCTTATTGTTGGATAAATACAGTACATACAGTATATCTTATTACATTAAAATGAAAATTGGGCAAAAGATGAAAAAAAAAACAAAAAACCCATACAAAAATATCTTTTCATAAAACATATCCAAATCTTACACTCTGTCACTTGTGAATATGTGATAGGACAAAATCTAACAATTCTTACAATCAGACTCAAAATTATGTGAATATCAGACACAAACAACTTGCTTACAGAAATATGGTACAAAAACAAGTTGTGTACACAGACACACAAGCCTCATTAGAATTTTGCTGGTTGAGGAGCCAACATAAGAAGGCGATTTGCAAGTACCTAGATGAAATAACACTCCATTTGCATTTTAATCAAGGCACCAGTGTGTCTATACCTGGATTACATCATAACTGTGTGAGGTCAAGTATCAAATAGAAAATGGATATCTTTGTAACACCCAACAGCTGGAAAAGGTGTAGTCAGTTTCAATTATTTACAGAAAAAAAGTTGTATGATTGGTTTTAGACAGCTAAGGACTTCGTAACTAGATCTGTAGCTATATGAATAAACAAGAGGCACAGAGAGCCTGTATCGCTCACCTGGTTTCATAAGTATGTGTCGCTGGTCAAGTCCCACGTTTGTAAAATTTTGAATCCCTTTCCCATTGGGGTGCTACCAGTCAAATATGAGGGATATCCATGGCATTGCTTAATTTCAGAGAAAAGGTAATTTATATCAATCTGCCAAATTAACCCCTTTTGGCCCCATCTGTCTGATATCCACTACTTAGTTTCAGAGAAGTTGTTCATATCAATTTAGCCATTTTGGCCATGCCCCTCAGGCACCCAGGGGTTCAGTCCCACAATTTGTACAATTTTGAATGTCAACTACCTAGAGATGCTTTCAGTAAAATTTTATTTAATTCCAATCAGTGGTTATGAAGAAGTCAATGGTTGATGACTGGATGGCCAGACTTGGTCCAGTAAATCTGGGTCCTCAATTACAACTAAAGGGAAATAACTCCAATTCTGTTGTAACAGGTTTTATCATTTTTTAGCTCCTATATAGCTTCAATGACAACAAAATAAAGGCAACACTTCCACAACTGAGTGAAAATCAAATTAATAACTTTCCATATAATATTGGACTACCCTATCTGACACAGAAAAATCATATATTTTATTAACAACAGCAGCTGCTTACTCATTCAGGAGTCGAGAGGTATATTTACATGTTAAATGTCATGTCAATTGATGTCTTATTTGGTCCAAACTGACATTTTATCACCGATGTTTGGATCTTTTCAAATTATCTAAAAAGAACACTTCCTGAATATTTTTAAGAAGGCCTCTATTGTAAGGTCTGTGCTCGGTATGTACAGGTACCTGATTAGCATTCGGTTTGCTATTGTTTTTTCTATTCAGCTTTTGTTTAGAGATTTTATCACTTCGATAAGAAAAGCTTTCCCTGTCCTGTAAACATTCCACTGCTGGTGTTTTGTATCGTTCATTTGTTGTTTGATTGGTTAATATAAGGTACGTATGATAAAATGCGAAGGATGCCATCATAGGGATAAGTACAATCAAGGCCACAACCAGGAATACCAATCGAGGATACTGCAGGAAAAGGTGCTGAAACAAACACAAATATAGAATTAAAGATATATCTCTTTGCTTGCTGGGTTTTTTTTTCTTTTCTTTTTTGCATACTGTATTTATCAACAAATTTTGTTCTTCGTGTTTGAAGAACCATCAATTCTAAAATAGTAAGAGAAAGATGGTGAAAAAAACAAGCCCTTTCCAAAATGTATACACTATTTTTTTTCACTAGAAGAGGGGGCTTTTAACCCACAAGGGAGGCAATTCAATAAAATTTAAGAATTTGGAAACAATAATATGTAGCTCATATTATGGTTATCCAATGTTGATACAATAATGTACAAGAAAAGAATCACCTGACAATACATGTTCCAGATCAGATCAATTCATTCGAGTAGACGCTCTGGAAATAAATCACTCTCAACATACAAAAAGTTTCCATTAATCTGGAATTTTGACAGTGAAATGCAAATAAATATATCCCTTAGGATAATTAGCCACACACATTTCTGAGACATTTGTTCTTACCTGAATAACAACAGATACATTCACAGGCATGGTCTCTCCGTCATCCATCAGGACGCGGGCCTCCAGGAGTCTTGAGTTACGCGTGTACAGCCAGAGGCTCCAACTCCCCACAGCCACACCTTCCATTGCCATGCCAATCAAGGTCAGTAGGAAAATCAAGAAATAGCGGTGATTAAGGCCTCCCACGTCGTTATTGGTCCACACACAATGGTGATCAAAACGGTGTACACAGCGATTACAGATACCTGGTAAAATAAAAGTTAAACATGACGATGGAGACTAATGCAAGCTTCAATATTCTGAAAGTTTTTTCTTTCAAAAACATGATAGGACCATTATTCTCTATATATGAGGCTTATATTTCAGAAGCCTACACTCCACCACCCTAAGGGGTACCTGCATGCAAAATCTGACAATTGCATATGATATATAAGTCCAAGAAAAAAAAAGATGCAATGGTGGATGGCTGGAATGCAGACATTTAACTTCCTGTTGATTCTGTCAGGATTTTCTGAATCCTTGGACAAAGACAAATTACAACACTTACTTTGAGATGGTAATACCAACAGGGATACTGATTACAGAGATCGATTTAACAAGAGTCTGGTTGGTTAAATCAAACATGACATGAACAAGTCAATGAGAACAGCAGGACAATAAAATCATGAAGATATTGTAAAAAAAAGGTCTTGGCATAAAAATCAAGTTATATTGACTAAATCACTCCAATGTCGGCCCAGATGGAAGCGCTCATGTGGTGGTACTGTGGGGTCTACTGGAAATGGGAGTACCAAGAGAAAGATAATTCTATTCCAACCAAATAAATCTGTAACACACTATATAACACTTACTGCAGTGTTTGGACCTAGCTGGCTTTGGACGATCACATGTTGAACAGATCCTGTTGGGTAAATATAGTCTCATGTCAAATTTGTACACCTGGGAATATAGGTCCTGTTTTCCTTGGGTTATCTCCCCTGGGTCAGACGAACAACTCTTATGGAAGAAGAATAAGTTTGTAAAAACCACTACCATTGGCATAAGAGTGTGGTTGGCATGTGGGTCAGACAGATAAAGGATGGGCAGCATGTCCTTCACCCACACAGCATGGCCTAACAACACAATGGCAGCAAAAACAAACTGCAAGACCTGGTTCCTGAAACGGATAAAGCATTTTCTGTGAATCAGTTAGGAACATAACTGTCATATTACCGGGTTTTTCCCTGATGAGGTTTACCTGAGTCTCTGACGGTTCTAAATTCTACAAGTTATATTATATAATTACTCTTGTTGACAGGAATGGTAGTGTTCAAGGAGTCTTACAGTGGAAGGAAACCAGCTAAGTACATGTAGAGTCAGGTCATGGTCTGGCAGATATCCCCAGAAGTTTTCTCATTTGTTAAGGGAAACAAATTCCAGTTACCTAGGTTATCACTACACCACCCATTAACTTGATGAGGTCAGTATAAATATTTAAAAGCTACATACTAGATTAATCATTATTATTCTTTATTTATAGAATAGAAAAATTTTAGAATATCTTAACTAAATCATTGATTATTTTGTTTAGACTCTGTTGGATTTTGAAAGTATGCAAGCAATACTTGTATGTGATGAAGAATGGAGTAAGTGCATTTTACCCAAATACATGTACATTCATTTACAATATTTCAAAATATTTCAATTTCAGGACATACAGTGTATTATAATCAGGATACATGCAATTGGCATAGCTGAAGAAGAAATAGACATGTTTCTATCAAATAAAAACCAACCTAACACCCGTTCAGGATATCTCGGATTCCACACTTTTACCCTATCAAGATATATCAATATCCACACTTTTACCCTACCAAGAGATCTCAGATTTCACACTTTTACCCTACCAGGATATCTCAGATTCCACACTTTTACCCTATCAGGATATCTCTGACAGATTCCACACTTTTACCCTATCAGGATATCTCTGACAGATTCCACACTTTTACCCTATCAGGATATCTCTGACAGATTCCACACTTTTACCCTACCAGGATATCTCTGACAGATTCCACACTTTTACCCTATCAGGATATCACACATTCCATAATCAATATTTCATCAACAAACTATTATACCTGGTATGTAGAACATTGTAGAGCTTTTCATGGACAGCATCTGTAAATCGCTGGGGTACCACAAATGTCACAACCTGAAAGTACAAAGGCATTATGCATAATTAGTATACCAGTGGAATGAAATAACATATGCAGTGAGGATCGGTTTTGGTTTTGCATTGTTTATTGTCCTAACAGCTGTGGTCATTTAAGGCTGACCTCCCATTTGTGGAAGTAGTATCGACTTTATAGTGCTACCTCACTGAAAGATATTGTCAAAGACACCAAGCAGGACACCCATGTAATAGCATGTGAAATGCATTGTTGATATTGTTGATCTAAAGCAATAGAATATGTAATTAATTGATTCATTATACTGATGAGTGTTAAAATAATCATGGATCTTTGTTTTGTCAACAAAATTTCTGTTATATATGTAACATGTTAAATGTTCAATTATTAGATGTAGCTAAAACAGTTAAAATATCTATGTACCTCCACTAAAATACGGCGTAGAAATCCGACTGGACCATTGGCTAATGCTGGAGAATCTCCATAGACATACAAGAGAGCACATAAACCAAACACTGTCACATAGATAGCTGTCAGAACCAAGAAATCCATCGCAACAACCCAAATACGGCAAGGATAATATTTCTTCAAAATTTCTGAAAGAAAACAACATTTCAACATGCATAAAAAAGAGTATATCTGAACATTAAACTGAGGGGTTTTAACCAGGGAGTAAGGTGAATTTAATACATATTCTCTGAAATCCCTGCTCATTCCGTATACAAAATTGTAGCATAAGCCTAATATAGCGGATATCAATATAAAAGTTATTGCATAGGAACATGTCTCTGGTTATTAAAATACAGAGTTCAGATCCACTATCCTAGAACTCTGGATGTTAATTATCAGATCCAAGTGCCTATGGTAACTTAAATGTCGCATATGGCGACTCAGGGATTATTTTTTATCAATACATGCATATATATAGCCCGAGTTTTCTCTGGCCCTGTTACCATGTCTGGTGTAGGGCCAGAGCGCACTACTATATGAAAACGTGGAATTATCCGACACCGTTTGGTGTCGCTAAGAATTTGGTGGATATACAATAAAATCGGGTGTGACATAACACCTACCTTACATATATGGATAAATGAGATATTTATTTACCCTGGAACACCCATTTAGTCCAATCTAGGTGGTTTATTCCGCCCGTATAGACCCTCGCTTTACGCAAGTCAAAATTTCGTACTGCTGACCCGCCATTTTGTAAGTGACAGTACGACTAACCACCCGAATCGGAACGCAATGGACCGAAAAGACCACGTATCATTTATTGTGTTTTTCGTCTTACATTGTTTAAAATAAGAAAACTAAGCTTATTATTTCCCAAAACCTGTTATATCCAATTTAAAAATTCATTATTTATGAATTATAAGCGGTAAAATATATAAAAATAAATGTTGTATTTTTTTTCTTTTCGCTCCATCGCGCACTGATTAGGGTAATTAGGCCGACCGCGACCTACATGGTTAGCAATATGGCGCCGAGTCAAGTATGAAATTTTGGCTAGTGTACAACGAGGGTCTATACAGACGAAATAAAACACCTAAGTGGGACTAAAGGGGTGTTTTGGGGTAAATAGATATCTCATTTATCCATATATGTAAGGTAGGTGTTATGTCACACCCGATTTTATTGTATTTCACCAAATTCTTAGCGACACCAAACGGTGTCGGATAATTCCATGTTTTCATATAGTAGTGCGCTCTGGCCCTACACCAGACATGGTAACGGGGCCAGAGAAAACTCGGGCTAGCATATATATAGATTAACAAAAAGTTATACATTACTCAGTCATTAAAACAGCGGTAAATGAATTAGTTATGCATTTCATTAACTTACTGGAATACAAAGAGAGCCAAAAGCATCAGTATGCAAAGTAGGCATAAAAGTAAAAAGTGACTGCAATACGTACTGTACTGTGTACAGTACAGATATTTTTTTTGTATCCTAAAATGCATTATGTATGCCTTAGTTATTATCCTGGCACCCAGCTACAGTCAGTTGCACCAGACAGATTAAATGAAACTTTCAATGCCTTAATATGAAGTATTTTCTTTGAGTTTATATCTAACTATTTACCTGTTTACCGCACACACAGCGTCAGGTGGACACTCTACTTTCTGTTTACCGATGTTTACTTCCGGTTCAAACATTTGCGTGATCATGAATAAGTTGAAGTTGCGCGGGAAAATAAATGTAAAAATAACAGTGAACATTTCCATAAGATCAATGATCCGTCGCCGAAGATATACATCTGTATGGTCACCTGACCCATAGATTGGTTGAACAGACTTCCATATGCATAACATGGAATGGACAAGTATGAAGTGGAAACACCCATTTGTAAAGTGTAAATAAACATAATTTTGCTCACTGTACCAGAGACATGTCTCTGACTAACTGATATACAAGTCTCTGACTGTATATATATAACCCTCTTCACGGGATGTCCATATCGCCAACACTGCAACAGATGGCCAATGTAATCGTCATTTTTGACGGAATTGGCCAATTATTAGTATAGCAATATTTTAAATGCTATATAGGCCCTATTTATAATGAATCGCTGTTATTTCGGAATGCACGATTCTGCATAAACATACAATTTCATTAAACTGAAGGCCGGGTCTGTAATATCGATTTCTAAGATGCATAGCAAGATCTAGTCCGAATGTTTTCTGACAATCTTGCCTAATCCGAAGTTGCCTTGCAGCAGAGACATATATACAGTATATATGTCTCTGCTTGCAGCGATTTAACGACATAGCAAGATCGTCAGAAAATTCAGACAAAATTTCATATGATGTTTTAGAAAGAACTTCCAGCTTATTGCAATAGCAAAAATTATAACTAATTTTAATATATATACACATAATATAGCAGATTTTGGTGAATATTATATTTCCATTCAAGGTTTCCAGCAGGATTTAACAGACAATGCAAGAGTATTTTTGCATATACAGAGGAGATCAAGTGTGAAGTGATGCAGTTGAAACGGTGTTTTTAGTACACAGTGTAGCCATCATGTGCCAATCTGCATGTGCAAAAGTGAGCTGTGCCTTACAAGTCCTTACCTTTTCCTGTCACTCTTTTTATGCACCTGGCTGACAGACACATTGTGACAATACACATCACTGTTCCTCGGGTAAGAAATTTCATAATTAGGCCTATGATCCTACTTTGAATTGAAGTCCATCTTGATATTCTAATTTATAGTATCTATCAAAATACAGTGTAATAAGCAATACTTTGTATTACAACACTGAGACAATTAAAAGTGTAGAAAACGAATCATGCCTTTTGGTTATCATTAATGAACTGCTGATTACTGAAGTTTTCATTTGTAAAAAGTACTATATGAGTGAAGAAAGGTGATTTCAAATTCAGTTGACAAATATTCACTAATTATACCTAGTGATGGGAATCGGTTTCACTTTCAGAATGAATTATCAGAAATTTGAAAATTGATCAATTATTGATTATACCGGGTAATCGGTTTTCTAAATTTAGCATAAAATTGCCCTTTTGTAGAAATTTTTTGTACATCTCAAGTACATAACCAGCATTATTGTTAAATCTGTATACAAACAAAGCATTTTAATGCTTGTTAGTATATAAATCTCCTTATAATATATTGGTAAAATATAAAATCAATTGCTTCTTGGTTTGGTAACATTACAAAAATACACAAAGCCTAAATATTTACTAACACTTTCAGATATTTCTGATTGTCTTTTCAAAATTGTCATTGGTGATTGTTTTTTTTTTATATATACTAATTTCCGATTGTTTTCGATCATCAGCCCACCACTTAGCACTAATTATACCTATATAGATATCAAAATTCATGAATGGAAAACTTGAATCTGTAACCATCTGTAGAGGCTATCAAACATGGATTTCTTATGTAATTTTGATTTATAGTGCTTTAACCAGAATTCTCACCTGTTAATAATTATAACAGTTTGGGCAGTGTAAGCCTCCTCTATATACTATTGATTACCTGATAGGGTGTAGCCAGTGATACTGGACAGGTGGTTCTCTGTTTAAGATGATACAGGTATACACAATCCATTGATTATTTGCTAGTGTGTCTGAATTATTGATGAGGTGGTGGAAAGTCTTGGCTGAGAACTGGACTGCAGCCTCCACCATGGTATGATACTGCGAAGTTTGTCTTGAGTCATTTGTTCTTTATGTGGAATTTTTCTTGATTCATTTAAGCTTACTTGAGCGATGTTAATGAAGGATATATAGGTCAAGTTCTATAAAATGCTACATGAGGTAAGTGTTTTTTGTACTATTGCACCATTTACAGATTGTGATTGATCCAATGATAAGTAAGTAAAACAATGCTGTTTGTATTGATTCAGTACATTGTATAGTTGGTGTAATAAATTTTTAACTTACATATCCAAAAGTAAAATGTTCAAATGTCGTTTGATTATCTTAACCCATTGTGAACTCAGTAAATCTTTAAAATTATTAATGAAAAAAGAAGGTTGAACATGTTGACTGCATCCTGATATAAAGTGACAATAATTCAGCTGGTTCATGCAGTTAAGCTTATGTTGTGATGTAACATCCCCTTTCATCCATTGTCAAATATTTTCAAAAATGACTTGCTGTTAAGAACTGAAAGGCTCAGAAAATTGATATTTAGCAATTAGGTACCTCAGATAGTGTGTTATAAATATATACAGTACATGAAATGTCCTTGAACTTTGTATTGCAGCCTCAAAAAGTCTTGAATTTACATTCAGACATAAAAAAAGCCTTGACCTTGAAAATTCCCTTAATTTGTGTTTCAGTGGTTCTGTTATTACACAGCTACATGAGTATGATGAGTAAATGACCTTTTAATTCATATTTGAAAAGAGATCTTCGTTTAAATCTCAGCTTGGGTTCTATGAATTCAAAGGTGTCATTGCAAAAGCAAATTTGATTTTGTGTCTCAGACTGGTAGACGTAAAGAAAATAGACAAAAAAGTACTGAAATAATGTATGTGGGAATTAAGCACAGGTCATTTCAAATTTTTAAACATGAAATGTTTTATTCTGTATGAAAATTTCCTCGCAAAAAATGATATAGCCTTGAAAAGGCCTTGAGAAGGCCTTGAATATAATAAGAAATGACCTTGACATACTTTCATGGTTACATATATATATGAGTCCATCCTCACTCAATTATTATCTTAGTCACAAAATAATTAACACCTCCACCCTTATATAACCAAATAATGTGTATATATATACAGTATGGATCTCAAATGCACCGTAATCAACACCCCAACTCTGGCCAAACAAGCATACTTATGTACTGTATATCTAATTGATCTCATTAATTACAATCAACAAATACTGATGGTAGTTCCTCAATCTCATACTCGGATGCCAATGAGGTTGATGCTCTAAACGATTTTTTTTGTATCAATATCAACAAAAGAAGAACCTAATACTGTACTGATTTCATTACCACAACCAACTTTCTCTCTAGCAGATATTCATATGATATAGATCAGAATGAGGTTGAAGATGTTCTAAAAGCTCTTGATATAAATAAAGCTGTTGGTCCAGACTTAATTAGTTACAGGATGCTAAAATATACAGCTTCCTCTGTATGTAAACCTTTGTGTATCCTCTTTAACAGATCTCTACCTGAAAACAGCTTCCCTAGTACATGGAAAATAACAAATGTATCAGTAAAGCTGTTAACAATGAAAGCTCAGTTTTTAAAAATATTTATAACTTAATTCCTTCATAGCAACAACTTATTTTACAAATTGAGATATCAGCCAGGCCACTAAACCTTATTCCAACTTTTGGAAATTTACCATAGCATTGTTTCTGCTCTGGACAACCAACAAGACTTGTATAGTTTTTTGTGATCTATTCAAAGCTTTTGATAGGGTTTGGTTTAGGGGATTATTGTATAAATTAGAAAAATGTGGTATAACGGGTAATATTTTGGATTGGTTAAAAAGTTACTTATTAGATAGAAAACAAAGAGGTAAGCTAGTTGCTTTCGGTCTTAATAGCAGCTAGGTGCTGACTTCTATATTGTAACTGCATGTTGCATGGTCACATAGAGGTCTGTCTCACACGATGAATCATATGTATGGGTTCTGCAGTTCTATACAAAGGTTATTGACATCCTATTACCATAGTCTTTCTTTGACCTCACAGGTTGATGTCCCATGTACATGCTCGGTTGTTTTTACTGCACCTCTCACTTTTAGCAGTAAAGCTCTATGTTGTCCTCTTAGCGCTGAAATTTAAGTTCGAACAAGAACATTTTTATTTGATTTCTTGGTGAGTGATACAGACTCCATGTAAATCTTGTTTAAGCTAGGAAAAAATTGTGGTGTGGTCATATAAAGTGTATTTCTGATAAAAGTGAACATTGGAGTATTCAGAAATATCTTGAAGTTGTTGATGTAACAGCATTATGAACTACATGTATTTATTTATCAGAGTTGGAAACACTGCAAATATCTTGATTAATGTTAATTTTTTTAAACCTACAGTATCCTGAATAATCTTGATCATCTCTTGTTCATGGAAGAATGAAAATTCTCAACATGCCACTGAGAACAACACCAAAGTGGCCAAAACATTATGGATTTGATATAGTTGGAGATGGACCTTGTTATGTTGTTAATGTGGAGAAACGCAAGGTTGCCTATGGGGCTGGGCTGATGGCTGGAGATCAGATATTGGAGCTTGATGAACAAGATGTCACCAATTTGTCCTCAGAAGATCTGAAGTCTTTAGCCAAGAACAGCAGGTCACAGCCTCCAACTCTTGGTGTTGTTGCTCGTCGCCAGCAGGTGGAGCTGGTGTGTAGTCGTACAGGAGGCTGCGGATTTGAGGTCTTCGGTGAGAAGCCTGTGAAAATCCAACATGTAGATCAGGCCTCACCGGCTTTTGTGGCAGGGCTAAGAGAAGGTAACAATATTAATAGTGACTATAATGTTAACTGTTTGCCATTGCATTGTATGGTTACACTATATTTATTTAATAAGTGTTTAGAAAATACTTGCTGACACCACTGTTATAGAGAGACACCACTTTTCAGATCACAACATCTGTTATCTGTAATGAAAAATTATTCTTGATTTCAAAAATTTTAATTCGTTCACCAGCTGAAATATGTTGTTTTAAGAGTCAAAAGGGCTAGTTAAAGTAAGGTAATTCACAAGTCCTTGTGAAAGTTATCTTGTCTCTAAATAGAAAAGCTTTCATGTTATGAGCCCAGGGGACAACACGTACATGTAAGACTTTGACTCGGGGTTTCCCCTGTAATTTTGTTACACAGGGTCCCAGAGACTCAGATGGGAAAGTTTGGAGTCCCTTTTTGAAATCCAGTAGTCCCATGAAATTTTAAAATTGACAAAATCATGGTAAAGCAGTTCAGTCATCCAAGTTGGTCATCAGGTATTACAATGTTGCCTTAAGTAATAAAATACAGACGCAATAAAATACCAGTGCCAATTGAAATCATCTGTTATTTCTTCATTGTATGACAGATTTTGGTATTAAGGATGCACAGACATTAAGTTTTGGAGTCCTTGTTTGTACTATGCTGTATGGCTAAGTATTGTCACTGTTGCCTGAGTATTACCACAAATTAGGATCTGTAACCTTTGTGCCCTGTGAAAATGTTCTTCAGTTAAAATTTAGTTCACCATGACCCCGCTCAACGCTGCATGCTTTCAGTAGATTTTGTAAGAAAGCGTGCTGGTAAATCATTACAAATTAAACATTAGAACAGTACAGATCAATAACAAAACATTTTGTTTTGAAGCAATTGTATAGCGAAATGCCGGGATTGAGTGAAGTTCATAGGGGTAGGGCCATTGCTCTCATAATGCAGGGGCATTCGCAACTTCATGTAGCCCAGCAATATGGTGTACATGAGACAATAATATCCTGTTTAGTTGGGCATCTCAGAGTCACAGGGAGATTTAGTGACGATCTCGGGAGCAAACAGCTGTCATAACATCGCGACGTCATGATAGAGGCATACATTTCTCACACCTCCATAACAGATTTCAGACGGAGACGGCACATCAAGTTATTGGCAATCATTGTGGGCCAGTGTGTCCAACAATGGTTAGTAATCGGTTGCGAGAGATTCATTTAAGGCCATGATGTCCCTATGTTGGTCTGCCACTTACACAGGGGTAACGCCAACGTTGAATGCTGTGACTGCTTGCACATGCACCTAATCAGTTTCGTTTGGCCCATTGGAGAGGCGTATTGTTCACTGATGAGTCTCGCTTTACGCTTTACAGGTAATTAGATGGACGACAAAATGTCTATCCACACCGTGGACAATATTCTGACGCTTGCGTAACGGAAAGCAACAGATTTGGAGGAGGGTTTGTTATAGTATCATAAGTATGGACAGGGATATCTCGAGGTGTCTTAGGTAATCTTACAGCATATCAGTATCAGGTCTTGAAACCACATGTTCTTCCTCTTATCCATGAACGTAACATTACGTTGCATTAGGACAACCCGAGGCCCTATGTTGCTAGGGTTTGTTGTGACTTTCTGACTCAAAATAACATTCCAGTTCTTGATTGACCACCATACAGTCCAGATATGTCTTGCTAGACAGGAGGGTTAGGAAGCGTTTCAACGTCCCATATAACATCGCTGAACCCACACAGACCCTTATTCAGGAGTGGAATAATATCCCTCAAAGGGCAACAAACACTTTGATGGGGTCAATTGACATTAGTCATCATCAATACTCCAGGGGTTACAGTCACTTTCTTTCTTTGCACCCGTCGATTTTGTCATGGCAAAATTGATGGTCATCACCATCTTGTAGATAAAAAAAAAGAGACTACCGGATAGTTTGATCATTCATCGGGCATCAAACAAATATCAAGATCCACATACTATTAATCTTTTTTTTCCTGACACCATTCTTATAACTAGTCATGTGCTTTTGATTTTGCCATGACATATATCAGGGATGTACCAGGGATGCAGAGAATAAAAGTGAACAGATCCCTGGAATATTGAAGATGATTGATAATTGAGTTAAACTATCAGGACAACAGTAGATGCTATCTTGTTTGTGTACCAGGTGACATTGTCCTGGAGGTGAATGGACAGTGTGTGATGAGGACTGAGGACATGACAGATGTCCTTCAGGGAAATCTCCGCAGACTGACCATTGGTATTATTCCTGTCGGGAAACAGAAGGAGACTGGGGGTCAGATGCGTAAAGTCAAACACAGATCACCGATAGGAGGAAGCAGAATTCAACGAGCTCGTAACCTCCACAATAAGGTAATTTCTTAGTTTGTTTTTATCTTTCAAAAATTTCAGTTATTAAAGTGGCTTATTTCATTTTGCGAACCCCTTTTAGCTTACTATTTTAAAATCAATGACTCTGCACAAATGAAGAAGGGGACTTTTTTGTGAAAACATTCAAATGTTTTTCCAGTTAAAAAGGTGCAGATCATAGGATCTACAATAAAATGTCATCAGTCATCTCTTAAAAACACTAGTCCAAATTATTCTGATTTTTTTTTTACCTTTTGAGAGATTGTAAAAATAATATAGAACAGCAAATGCTTATAGAATCTTTCTCTCCTACAGATATAGCCCTGAAACTTCTCATTATTTTGTCAGTTTGATATTTCATGTATTTAATATTTAGTCTAGGCAGAAACTGCCTCTACCAGGATAAAAGAATTTTTCAGACATGGACTTAATTTTGAATTACAATAATAGAATATTTTACTCCAGCAACATTGCAGGTTAAGTTTCGACATAGCATATTTAGTTTGGTATATATTTATTATTTGACATACCTATGTATATATGCATTAATTATGAATCACATAAGGGTTATCTCCGGTGACTTATTGACAGCAGTGTAATTTGCTGAGGTGAGATTATAGTGAACAGATCTGTGGTAGTGTTGTGTAACAAGAGGTACACCTCCAGATGTATGGACCTATCAGGTGTGGTATCTATTATTGATGGCCAATCAGACGAGGTGGATGTACCTGGTTATTGATTGGACAGGTATGCAAGACTACATTTACTGCAATAGGGACAGCACCTTATTGTATATACACATACTGCTTAAACTTCTTAAGATCATCACAAGGTATATACTAGTATACACTATACAATACACAGTGTTAACATTGCATGATTGTGAGGTATTGAGTTGTCGGACTCCCATGCAAATTTCATCAAGCTCATAAAAACTTTTATTTTCTATTTCAAAGACCTGAAGATTAATTATCTGCACAAGAAAATAGTTGATTATATATATTTGAAAATCTTTCAAGTTTTACCTGATTCCCATTGGATAATCTGTTTGTGTCTCTTTAATTTGATATTGGTGTTAGAAATTGTTATCTATTTTTAACCTATTGTCTTAATGTCTGTGTCTGCATGCACCAGGGTTTGTTTGCTGGGTTTATTGCCCCATAAACAACAAGGGTCATTTTGAGGTTGAATCTTGTTTGCTGAACACTCACCTCATATATACCTGGTTACATACCTTGTGTGATACTCTACCAACTCCTGAGCTATTGGAAACCCCATGTATCTCAACCTAAGGTCATGATCTGAAATGTGTGTGTGACCTTGATTCCTAGGGGGGTTATGGGGGTAGTTTGCATTTCTTGGAATCTGAATCAACAGACCCTCCTGTTTCTGGCACGGTTGCTTCCATGGTCAAGACTTATTTTACACTTATTGCTTCGACCATAGGTGTTCAGTGGGCTAGGGGATCCCATCTTAAATGAATCTCGACAACCGAAACACATACATGACATAACTAGCTACTATGGGTAGAACATTCTGATCGAATTTTACAATGGCCACCTGATGTTGTCTCTTTATCACACCAGTCAGATCTTGGTACGTGTGGTAATTGCTGTTGTAACCCAATTATCCATCCTTTATGGTGATGTCTCAATAATTCAGACAAGGTAAACTGTTTGTAGAGAACATCTCTCATCACACAGCAGCCGAGTCTATAAATCCTAATATAATTTTAAATGTTGCCATGGCATCATAATTCCACCTAGACACTTGATAGGGCAGTCTACACATATAATTTTCTCAAATCAAACATGCTGAGGAATCACATGAGATGACGTAGAGGGTCACGTGACTTCAGGACTAGAGGATCTCTTTGTTTATGTGTACGCTTCGTTTTTCTCTGTGCTTTTAATTACTAATTACTCATGATTTGTGGCTTAGCTCAACTTTGAACTCAGCAATAGTGACAGTGAAGTGTCATTGCTTCTTTTCGTGTTGCCATTTCGGCAAACGGAGCGTATAGCCCATCACAGACATAGGCTGAATGCAATAACTTGGTTAAGGCCAGAAAAAGGGTCT
The DNA here is from genome assembly GCF_902652985.1 of Pecten maximus. Lineage (NCBI taxonomy): Eukaryota > Metazoa > Mollusca > Bivalvia > Pectinida > Pectinidae > Pecten > Pecten maximus. Next base: position 39,081,638 of record NC_047015.1, on the reverse strand, counting down.
GGTTTAGGGTTTCCTAGATGACATATTATGCATAGTAATTAAGGTCGTTTAAAAAATATCTACCTACACCTACCTAGATATTTTGCTGATGTAACTCTTGTATATGTTTTTGCCTTACTAGGGAATAAATATGGTCCAAATGGTCCTGAAAACTATGTTTTGGGGGTTGGAGAGGGGGGGGGGGGGGTATAAAATAAGCAATATCCTGGTCTTTAATGCTAGTGACTGTTAACTTGCAGATGAATGAGATTCTTGGTGATGATTATGAGAAAAAAATGGCAGTTGTTGGTGTAATGAAACAGTTTGCAGAGGACAGAGATATTGACATACTGGCTAGAGCATTGGCTGTCATCCTTAAAACTCCACATCAACAGAGAATTGTCAGACAGATCAGGTTTGTACCATTAAATCACCAAGTACTGTACTTCTCTTGGCACTAAGTACATGTCGCTCCTAAATCACCAAATACCAGTGTCCTCTGGTCGCAAAGTAAATGTCCTTAGATAACCGAGTACCTGTCTTTCACACCTCACCATGCTCATATCACTCAAAGGTCATGAAGTACACCTGTTCTTCACTGTTCACCAAATACTTGGCCCTAACACGTTTTGCCTAATGTACACCACCTGTGAATTAGCAGTCTGTCATAGATATAGTCAAATACAAAATATATTGATAACCATGCAGTTAGTCTGTTACACCCCTTCTCTACTGTTTGTCTTTAATAGTCCAATGTAAGGGTTATTATAAAAAGTTTATGCTTTCTTGATTATTGCAGAAAAACAGTTATTTCAGAATTGCATGTACAGGAGAAAGAAAGTTGTTTTGGGTAATAACAGTCAGTTATTCCTTTCAGACAATTCATTCCTCCCCGAAAACGTTCCCGATTCGATGAGACACTGCGACAGCAACAAAGCCTATCTGCTAATGACAGGCCTGATCACTCTGGTAAAGGTGATTCAAGAGGCCCAACCAATCATAAGCATGGTGTGGTCAAGTAAGTATAAATATTAGAGCTGTGTATCGCAAAGTGGTTAGCGATACGATTCGTATTGCGATACATGGGTCAGGATACGATACAAATCACGATATATCAGAAGCTGATGACCTATCAGATATCTGATACTCCATCGTACAGTTAGTCATGTTTTGTTTGTGGTATTTCCGGAATATTAGAGTCCCACAAAGTGTTCTTGAATTTAGATAATTTGGATTTGAAAGAACTCCAACAGGCTGCTTTAAAAGCTGCTAGAACAGCCTTGTCAGCCATGTTGTTTGCTACAAAACTTAAGCTAACATTGGTCAAGGGAGATAACTACACATTTTCAAGTATCGCGATAAAAATCAAGGATAGACAATGCATCGATGCACCACTCTGCGATCCAATACATCGATGCATCGTTACACCACTAATAAATAAATATGTCTCACTCAGGTGATTTGGTAAAAACTGTAGCTTAATGTCCAATTCAACTGTGTGAAACTGTCGCAGAATTGTATATAAATATAAATTATATGTTTGTAGTAATAATATTTTAGTGGATGCCTTCCTCTGAATGATGGCTGCGTAAATTGAACTTTCTCTACATATCTATGTTTTCTAAGGCAGGTATTTTGTGTGCACCAATCCATCATAGAGCAAACTGGATTAAATTCAATTATGCAGTAAAATTTCAGTGTGCCAAAATAGATATGTTTTTCAGAAATTATACATGGTTACTTTCACACAGATCCAGCCAATCACCTCACTATAGATAATTCCTTATTTTCCAGGGCTGTACAGGTGGTTAGAAATGGTGGAAACTTCGGTTTTGTAATCAAGGGCAATAATCCAGTGTTCATTGAGACAGTAGATCCAGGTGGTGCTGCAGAGCGGGCTGGACTCCAGCCAGGGGATCTCATCATGAAGCTCAATGGTATTGATGTAAGGTAGGCTATGTCACCAAAGGTTATAGCTTCAGTTTTGTATTTCAGGTTTTACCATAGAGAAAGTATTTTGCAAACTAGCACCATCATATTAATTAGTCAATGTTGAATTGGTGGAATTATGGAATTAAACAAAGATGAGAAAAGACCTAACATATGCATATCGTTGTAAATCAGTTAAGATAAAATACCATGGTGGTATTACAATCCCCTCTCAATTGGGACTCAAGCTTTGTATTTTTCCTGCAGAAGCTTTTTGTGAAATTATGCCAACTCACTCTGTTAAATTCGGTAGTTTAAGAGGAGAGAATAGAAATGAAGAGACCAAACTTACTAAAGGAACAAATGAGATCATAGAATAGTGACACCAACACCCCTCTTGGATCTCTTGTATTAGAAAAACAACTAATGTATTCCAATCTCGCCCCACCCTACGGAATCTTAGAGTTTTAAGAATCTGTGTCTTCTAATAAAGAGACATGAAGAGACCGAAATAATTTTTAATTAAGAATTTCTCTGACTTCTAGAACTTAATATGCAGTACTTTTGCTGTTAGAGAAAAGAAAAGCAAGAAGAAAGTTTTGTAAGTCATGCACTTCCTTTCAGACGGTGCGGACATTCTCATCTGGTGCAGCTGTTCCAAGATAGTGGCAGTGCCCCCCTCATAGAGGTGGTCCGACTAATGGAGGACACTAATGGTAAGGTTTTGTATGGGTAATAAAGACATAGTTTTAGATTAACATTTACTTGATTGCATATAGAGCAGACCTCCAATATTAATGAACAGGGCGCATTAAAACTATATGAGACGGGTACAGTTGATACATGGGTGTATGTTATTGTATACATGTATAAATGAGAAGTGCTTGTAGTCTGATCTAGGGTTGTTAATTGACATTGGGGCCATTATAAAACTACATATCATTATATGTATACCCATCTCTCTAGATCATGAAATCTAAATCAATGTAAATTAAATTTCCTCTTCTTGATTAAAATTTGTGGTTAAGTAGCACTGCAAAAGTAACAGTGTATACAGGGTAATTTGATAGGTTTGATATTATGAATGTATTGGCAGACTAATCAGTTTTACTTCTTTTATTTTATTGTATCTGACAGCTGCAGATGTTTTCCATGGAGGTGGGACAGGTTCGGTGATTTCTATGTCAACCGTATCTAGCCATGCCTCCTCAGCCTGGATGACTGCAGACGAGACACATAACACAGACAGGGATGGCAACACATTCAAACAGAAGGTTGGTATGGCAACACGTTCAGACAGAAGGTTGGTATGGCAACACGTTCAAACAGAAGGTTGGTATGGTAACACGTTCAGACAGAAGGTTGGTATGGTAACACATTTAGACAGAAGGTTGGTATGGCAACATGTTCAGACAGAAGGTTGGTATGGTAACACGTTCAAACAGAAGGTTGGTATGGTAACACATTTAGGCAGAAGGTTGGTATGGAAACACGTTCAAACAGAAGGTTGGTATGGTAACACATTTAGACAGAAGGTTGGTATGGCAACATGTTCAGACAGAAGGTTGGTATGGTAACACGTTCAGACAGAAGGTTGGTATGGTAACATGTTCAAACAGAAGGTTGGTATGGTAACACATTTAGGCAGAAGGTTGGTATGGAAACACGTTCAAACAGAAGGTTGGTATGGTAACACATTTAGACAGAAGGTTGGTATGGCAACACATTCAAACAGAAGGTTGGTATGGTAACACATTTAGACAGAAGGTTGGTATGGTAACACATTTAGGCAGAAGGTTGGTATGGAAACACGTTCAAACAGAAGGTTGGTATGGTAACACATTTAGACAGAAGGTTGGTATGGCAACACATTCAAACAGAAGGTTGGTATGGTAACACATTTAGACAGAAGGTTGGTATGGCAACACATTTAGACAGAAGGTTGGTATGGTAACACATTTAGACAGAAGGTTGGTATGTCAACACGTTCAAACAGAAGGTTGGTATGTCAACACGTTCAAACAGAAGGTTGGTTTGGCAACACATTTAGACAGAAGGTTGGTATGGTAACACATTTAGACAGAAGGTTGGTATGGTAACACATTTAGACAGAAGGTTGGTATGGCAACACATTTAGACAGAAGGTTAGTATGGCAGCATATTAAAACAGATGGCTGTGATGGAGGGTAACAATTTTTAAAAAAAAAAGGTTGGGATAGTAAGATGTTCAACAAAACTTTCAAGTTAACACATTCAAATAAATCTTTTGCTGTTGAATTCTTGTAAATCACTTACATTGTAACTATTTTGGAAACAAACTAGTGACACAATACATCATTTACTTTATTTATGGATTTCACCAATATCTCTTATCAATTTTAAGGCACATTACCTGCTGACCTCCAAGGAAAGGTCAAGGATGAAGAAAGCAATGCTAGACTATGACATGTCAAGGTCAGTTGAAGTTATTTTCAGAATAAGTGGTATAACATTTTTTACAATACTTTTAATCTTGATTAGTAATTTTAATCCATATTTTAATGAAATAGCATATAGATTATGAACAAACATGTTAAAAGAGAAACAGGTGTCACAAAATGATATACATTGTATAAAGATGAGAGATATTTGTTTCAGAAATATCGTGGAGCTGTTTAATGCCCTGTCCCAGGTGATGGACACACCATCTAAGAAGGTCCTGTGGAAATTCATCTTGGCCAAGCTACCCTCTGCTCACCAGGAGTTTTGTATAACAAGAATCAACCACCCTCAGCACATCCTAATGGGTGGGATATTTAATTATTCTTATAACCCTCAGCACATCCTAATGGGTGGGATATTTGTTTGTATAACCCTCAGCTAATATGTTGCGACCTATCAAATTCTCAACACATCCTCAGTGATATGACCATTACTTACCTTATATGCATGCATTATTAAAGAAATGTTAAAATTTCAGTAAAATTCATTATAACATTTTGACTTTCAGAAATAGCCGATTCCTCCAACCAGACCAATCATCTGTATGACAAAAACCTTGGCAAGGAAGTGCCCCCTCCCTGGGCTTTAAAAAGTAGGTCATTTTCTACATAAACTGAAGTTTGTGGAAATCGTGAGTTGAGAAGGGCTGATCCAAAAGTGCTTGATATATAATGATGTATAGATGGGAGATTGTAGAATTCGAACACTGGAAGCATGTACAGTCAAACCTGTCATATGTGACCTTCCAAGGGAGGCAATGAAAAAGGTCACATATGACAGGTGGTCTCTTAATCCAGGTTCAAAGAAAATGACCCGAAAAGGAAAGTTCATAATTATTCTGCCACATGTGTAAAATTTATCAGCTACAAGTATTAGTACATATATGGAAAGGAATTACCTCAGTCATATAATAAAATCTGTAAGAGACCTCTTGAGAAAAAACAAAAGAAAAAAAAGAAGAAAAAAAAATCACTATTCACTTAATGAAATAAAATGCTGATAGTAATGGACAATATATAAAAATATCCCCATTTCTACATATGTAGTACAATATTTATTTTTTTTAAATTTAATTCAGTTTCTTTTATTTTCATTAATATATAAATTGAAATTCTTTTAGCATGTTACAATAATTTTTTTCAAATTTTAGAATACAAAAAATAATCAAAGAGTTTGAATGGAGTTTTTTTTTTTTTTTTTGCATTCCTGAATTCCTGGTCCGGACTTCCGTCCGGATTATTAGTCACGTAACTGCATTTCCTTCATAACGATGGAGACGTTTTTAACTGGCAAATATCTGTCCTAATGTCTCAAAAAGAACATAAATTTCAGTTAAACAGTAAGTTGACTGTTTATTCACTCTTTTTCATACTTCCCAAGCAAATGTTTGTATTTTTATCTATCAAAATTTCGTGAAAATCGTCTGAATGGCGGGGACGTTTTTTCGCCATATCCCATCTCCTTCTTTCATTCTTTAGAAGTAAAGTACAGTTTCGTTCGTTTTTGGGTGTTATCAGGGCAAAGATAATAAATTCAATACATTTTTTGAGACAGAATAAGACATTTCATGCATTTCTGAAGTATTGTTTAATCTTTAAAAGCAGACAAAGTTCGTCCAGTTTCTTCTTGATTATGACTTCTGCTTCCGTTTTAAAACTTGGAAAGTCGCTGAAAAAAGTCGCTTTTCAGCATTTGGGACACGGAAATTATGGTCGTTAGTCGCGTCTGACAGGTAGTCGCTTAATTCAGGTCACTAGTATAGTAAATAACGTTGGGAGGAAAAAATACGGTCGCATATGAAAGGAAGTCGTTTAATTCAGGTGGTCGCTAAGGCAGGTTTGACTGTATATCCTTTACTAACCGTAATTATGAGTGTCAAATTATACCTAACTGCAGGCACTATGAAAAATGTTTATTGAATAATGAAAAATTACAACTTTTCTTTCTTGAAAGACAACTCGCAACTCCATTTGTGGAATTGGCATTGGTTGCTCTGATATTGTCAATAACGTAGTCAGCAACCGTTACATACTTCTTGGGTAGCATTACACCATCACATTTATGACATGTAGAGCCCTATATTTTCTGACTCATCGACCTAAAAAGAGAATTTTACTTGTTGTTACCCAGATGGTACAGAGGCCTGGGGTCAGACAGGCCCACACTTAGCATCCTTCCAACAACAAGTGGAATACCTTCTCACCTCCAGGGAACGTTCACAGCTGAAGAAGGCCCTTCAGATCTATGCTGAGAACAGGTAACAATAATATGGAAGAGGAAAAGAAACTTTCTGTCAGCACTTTATGTCTTTCAACTGGAATACTGTAAATGATTTATTGCCAACCTTTGCCATTTTTAATAGCAATTTTTCTGTTATCTTGTCATGAATAGATAACATGACAATACTTTACATGGTAGCAGTAGCCATTATCTAAAATTTGCTATATCAGCCAAAAAATAAAAAATGCCTGTCTTAGTCCAGTTTGTTCCTCTGTCCGTTACATGCCTTGTCATCACTCTAGACGCCAAATTTTGAGTTATTAGGACATAAGCTTTGACAGATTTGGATATTGACATGGTAAAGGTTACCGTTACTATTGATCAGTCCTGGCTCAAAAGAAATTTATAGTATCCATGCTGCATTTCTACAAAACCAGCAGGAGAAGAATAAAATCTAGTAGCTTTTCTTCTCCATTATAGGAAAGTAGAGAACTTAATTCAGGACTTAGAAGTCATTCTGGATACTCCCTCTAAGCAGACTCTCTGGGTCTACATCATACCCCTACTGGTAGCTGAACACCAGGAGTATGCTCGCCACCGTCTCAACATACACCACGATGTGAAAGGTAGGTATACATTGTACAGAGAATCTATTGAAATATGTTGTTAATGGTGCATATACATTGCTGTAAAATGTATATTGTACTACAGAATCAACATCCTTGTTGTACATAAGGCCTTCAAAGGTTTGTATACTTGACCACAACATCAAAGATATGTATACTCATCACTTGTTTTATACTCATCACAGACTCTATATATTACCTTATACTGGTGTCAGAGGTTTGTGTAGAAACTTAAAATATACAAATATTTACCATTATAAACTGCATGTATGCTAGAACATTTTAATGATCATTTTATGCACCTCCAAAACTGCAAAAAAAAAAGAAAAAAAACCATTAAAAAACCTCATAATTGTTGTCTGGAAAAGTTTAAACAAGACATCCTTGAAAACTGAAGTCAGTACAGTATACCTGTGTATGAGAATGCTTTACAATTCTAATATATTTCAGTAAAGGTTATTTAAGTCTGAATGTTTGTGTTTAACATGTTTTGTTCGGTTTGTTCCAGGCCTGCCTCCTGGTAAGTGTGAATCTCTAATCCCCACACAGGATGACCAAGTGGAGCCCCAGTATAGCACTGAGGATGAGTTTAGAATAGGTATCCCCTATACACACCCTTTCCATTCACTTGTCTGCATGTTTATAGGTCTTCCTCCTCCCCAGAATTCTGTAACTCAATACATCAGTCTAGTTCTCCAAAAACGTCTGTATCTCCGCTCTTCCTTACCTTTCTATCAGCTTGTGTTTCTTCCACCTTCTTCTAATATTACTTAGCATTCCCATCTCTACAAAAATTTCCTATTGCAAAATGATGAGGACTTTCCTCTCTCTAACCTTTATGTCGACCATCCTTAAAAAATGTTCTGTTCCCTTTTAAACTCTGTTCAGATTGCCTGTCACACAATAAAACTTTCTCATCCCAAACCTTCCTGTCAACTTTCTCATCCCAAGCCTCCCTGTCAACTTTCTCATCACAAACCTTCCTGTCAACTTTCTCATCCAAAACTTTACTGTCAACTTTCTCATCCCAAACCTTCCTGTCAACTTTCTTATCCCAAACCTTCATGTCAACTTTCTCATCCCATAACTTTCTGTTAACTTTCTCATTCCAAACCTTACTGTCAACTTTCTCGTCCCAAACCTTCCTGTCAACTTTCTCATCCCAAACCTTCCTGTCAACTTTCTCATCCCAAACCTTCCTGTCAACTTTCTCATCCCAAACCTTCCTGTCAACTTTCTCATCCAAAACCTTCATGTCAACTTTCTCATCCAAAACTTTACTGTCAACTTTCTCGACACAAACTTTACTGTCAGCTTTCTCATCCCAAACCTTCCTGTCAACTTTCTTGTTCCAAACCTTCCTGTCAACTTTCTCATCCAAAACCTTCCTGTCAACTTTCTTATCCAAAACCTTCATGCCAACTTTCTCATCCCATAACTTTCTGTCAAATTTCTCATCCAAAACCTTCCTGTCAACTTTCTCCTTCCAACCTTCCTGTCAACTTGTGAGTCTTTCCTTACCTTTTCTGTTCCCTGGTAAGACTTGCAGCTGTTCAGATTACCCATCACTCACCAAAACTTTCTCATCCCAAACCTTCCTGTCAACTTTCTCATTCCAAACCTTCCTGTCAATTTTCTCATCCCAAACCTTCCTGTCAACTTTCTCATCCCAAACCTTCTTGTCAACATTCTCGTCCCAAACCTTTCTGTCAACTTTCTCGTCCCAAACCTTACTGTCAAATTTCTCGTCCCAAACCTTCCTGTCAACTTTCTCATCCCAAACCTTCCTGTCAACTTTCTCATCCCAAACCTTACTATTAACTTGATCATCTCAAACCTTTCTGTCCACTTCCTCCTCCCAAACCTTCCCGTCACCTTATGTGTCCTTTCTGATACCCTGTATCTGTATTCTCCACCTTCCTAACCTTTTCTGTCCTCTGGTAAGACTTGCCTCTGTCACTCAATAAGATTTCCTTCCCCATAATCTTCGTCTGCTGTCCTTGTGGTATTTGCTCTACTCAGGTCTCCCCTTTTATTCATGAACCCCTCTGACAATGTTCTGCCATTCTTAAACTCCTGGTATCTTAGGAGAACATTGCATTTACAACTTTTGATGATGTTTGCCATCATCATAGTCAATCCGACTTTCTTCCTGTTACGATTATGGCTAGTTTAGATACAATTTCACTGCCTTAAAGGTGCCATGGACACGCTACCTGCTATTTTGTTTTAAATTTTTGTTTAACAGTAGAATTTTACACAAAATGCCACAGGCGGTAATATAGCAGAATCAATGTAGTCCCAAGTTGTTCCTTGTTATTCTGAATAACAAACGATTCTGTATGTGATATCTTGATACATTTATTATAAAGAATTGCTTGATCATTTTTATGAAAGGTAATTCTTATAAATATGCCTGCAATAATGATATTTATAACAATTTCACATAGAACATTATTCATTCTATAAAAGTAAAAGCTGACCCGGTATACTTTGCTGAAGTAACAATTGGGAAAAATTTCAAAATATTAGTCCCCATTCGTGAAATATATTTGGTATGACTGAAGACACTGTTAGATATCCTCTTTGTCTTACTGATCAAATCAATATCAGTATCACATACCACACCTGTACTATTATTACTTACACCTGTGATTTCATCTACCTGTTTGTCCTACAGTTGGTGTTGCAGCAGCTGCCCTCCGGAGAGGAAGAGAATACTTGGTATGTTGTTGCTGAATTAAAATCAGATAAACACCAGCAGTGAAGCGATAATTCCCCTCAAAAAACCAATAAGTGCAATTAGTGAATATTGTAGTTCATATATGTACCAGGTTTTAGGAGGATACCTGTTTGTATATACAAATCATCTTTGTGATTTGGCGTGTGTAACAAAAACACCTTTGGTACAGTTGTATTAGTAGAGTTATTTGATGAAACAAGAAATGCAATTTATCCATGAACATGATTATGTTACATGTATAGTCAAAACCTCAGTGGTAGAATATAAGCTGATCCTTTGTAATAAGCTTATGCTTATACATGTAATATTTTATGAGCTGTAAATTTAAAGCTGACAGTTCAAAAGTTTAGTAACATAAATTTGTAGTCATGTTCAGCAGGTGAACAATATGTTAATGTGTGTTGGAAAAAATTTATTTGGAGAAGAAACAATATTTAGCTGTGAGTACAATACTACGGATCCATGTTGATGACTAATTATTAATAAACCCAGTTGCCATCCCTACAGAGTTCCTACTCCTCTGATGATGACATGCCGGACCGAACACAAAAACCGGGAGTGAAGCGTGCCAGGGGGCGTCTCTGGAAAAAGATGCATCCGGGTTATGACCTAGGTGGAAGAGAAGGTAGTTATTTCAAAGTCTTTACAAAATATTATAATTGGTAGATATAAATAACTTTATGCAAAACAATGACTGTTGTAGAAAATTTTGAGGACCCTTTTTTTCATTTTTCAAATGGTGGGCTATTCAAATGATGTGACTATTTAAGAAATATCTTTTTAGTAGGTCACCTGAGACGAAGTCTCGGATGACTTATTGCAATCGCCTTTGGTCCAGCGTTGTGTGTCTTAAACAATTTACATTTTCGACTTCTTCTCCAAAAACGCTCAACTAAATTCAATGAAATTTGGCAGGAAGCTTCCATGGTTGAATGTCAACTAAAATTTTGAATTATATGGTCCCCACCCCCCAGGGGCCTGAGGGGCAGGGCCAAAAAGGGTCAAATTGACTAAAATTTCAAAAATCTTCTTCTCAACTTCCAAATATGGTAGAATCATATACTCTTCACAGATAGAAAGGTCCTGGGGAGGGGGTAAACTTTACTATAGTTTATATAGGAAAATCACATTTTAGACTGTCATTTGTTTCATTTCTATTGGAATTCATTATAACTTGATTAACAATTATCAGCATGGGATGACAGTTTGATGGTATGTACATGTTGGCCCTGACTGTCCCCCAGGGGCTGATGTGTGGGGCCAAAAAGGGTCTGAAAATACAGAAATCTTCTTATGACCCAAATAAGATCGAATCAAATACTTTTCATAGATTGAAGGGTCTTAAGGTGCTTTACCGAAATTGTGCCATTTCATGACCCTGGGGTCTCATGTTTGGCCCAGGGGAGGGAGTAAACTTTACTATTTTTTATATAGGAAAATCACAATTTTTGACTATCATTTGTTTCATTTCTATTGGAATACATTATAACTTGGTTAACATTATCAGCATGGAATGACAGTTTGATAGTATGTACATGTTGGCCCTGACCTACCCCCAGGGGCTGATGGGCTGCGGGCCAAAAACAGTCAATTTAACTGAAATTTCAAAAAATATCTTCTCAAGACCAAATAAGGCAGAATCAAATATATTTTCATAGGTGGAAGGGTTTTAAGGTGCTTTACCAATATTGTGAATTTCATGACCCTGGGGTCTCATGTTTGACCCTTTGGAGGAGGTACCTTTTACTGTTGTTTTATATAAGGAAATCACATTTTTGACTATCATTTGTGTCATTTCTATTGGAATTTGCAGTTTTGGAAGGCAGTGTGCTGGTATGCAATTATTGGCCCCCAGGGGCTGGTGGGCAGGGTCAAAAAGGGTCAAATTTACAGAAATATTTCAAAACTCAGGTGACCGTTAAGGCCCATGGGCCTCTTGTTGAGTAATGAAGCCATTATCTGATTTAGACCTAGAGTAATCATCAATAAAGTGAAATTGTTTTTGGATACTTCATATTATTGTATAGGTTTGATAAGTAGATGAAAATGTATATAACCTCTAACAGGTACAAAGAATATAGATGTGGCTCTCATGAAAGAACTCGAAGAGACTCGACGAGCTGTAGAGGAGGCAAAGAAAATATTCCAGGCAGGACACAAGATGGATGCAGATTTAACAGGTTTTTACAGATAAAGTGATCCAATTATTAATATGGTCATATCATTTTATCCAACAATTATCTTTTGATGGATAATCCACTCTTCTTTATCAAGCTAAAAATCAGATTTGTCCCCTTTTCTGACCTTGTTGATATCCAGCAACAATCAATTAATTTCATTATCTTAATTACCCAATCGGGTAATTCCTGAAAATAAAGCCACAAATTATACTCTTATTCAACCTTGTCAATCTTGACACAAATGATATATTCTCCCACCAGACATAAGCTTGTAGAGGTTACAGATTTCCATTTGAGACTATACATGTATCCCAATAGCAGATCCAATTCTTTCATGATCTAGTTACAAGCTTGTGAGGTTACAAATTTCTTTTTTTCAGATTATCCCAATAGAAGATCTAATTTTTTCATGATCTAGCTATATCAGCAGGATTATGCAGCCTTGAATTTACAATGCACAATTAATATTGCATATATTCAAACCTGCCTCAGTGACTACCTGAATTAAGCTACTCACTCGCATAAGTCACCATATTTTCCCCTCCCAATGCTATTTACTATACTGAACCTGGATTAAGAGACCACCTGTCATATGTGACCTTTTTTTTGCCTCCCTTTGAAGGTCATATATGACAGGTTTGACTATTTTGAAGTAGTTTGCTCTTACCTCAGGTTCCAAGTTTAAATTCATTGTCATGATATTTAACTATAATTCTGGCATCCTTTTCAGACTCTGATGATGAAACGGGACTGAAATCAAAGAAGTATGTTACTGTCATTCCTATAAGTTACGCTGAATATGCTGGAAAAGTTCTGTCAGAAGAAAAATCCAAACAGGGAAAGTCCTACCATAGGAAACGAAATGGATTATCCCCAGTTCCTAGTGAAAACAGGAACGGAGTATCATACCCACCTGAAATTGTGTTCAGCTCCACATGCTCAGATAGTGACAATGATGTTGATGCAGATGTTGAGATAGAAAAGTCAAGATTTTCCATCAAATCTGGAGATTCGTTTAACCGCCGTGCCATGACAGCTTTGAAGGAGCTTGATGCTGCTATGGCTGCAGAAGTGTCTGATCTGGATGCCACCAGTACCATTGGCCTGGATTTCCTGAAGGTCAAAGCTGGTGGTGGCAGTGCATCCTCTTTGGTTTCACAGTCTGGAAAATCAGCTTCCCCTGGCCCTCCTCCCCCACCTCCTCCAGGTAAAGTGAAATGTACAGTAGATTGATTCATGCTCTGTCACACATCTAACTTTGACGACTGGTAGACTGTCCCTGTCACAATCTGGAAAGACAGCTGGCCCTCTAGATCCCTTCACATCTAACTTTGACCACTGAAAGACGGTCTATGTCACAATCTGGAAAGACAGCTGGCGGCCTCCAGTTCCCTCTACATCTAACTTTGACGACTGGTAGACTGTCTCTGTCACAATCTGGAAAGACAGCTGGCCCTCTAGATCCCTCCACATCTAACTTTGACCACTGGTAGACTATCTCTGTTACAATCTGGAAAGACAGCTGGCCCTCTAGATCCCTCCACATCTAACTTTGACCACTGGTAGACTATCTCTGTTACAATCTGGAAAGACAGCTGGCCCTCTAGATCCCTCCACATCTAACTTTGACGACTGGTAGACTATCTCTGTTACAATCTGGAAAGACAGCTGGACCTCTAGATCCCTCCACATCTAACTTTGACCACTGGTAGACTGTCTCTCTCACAATTTGGAAAGACAGTTGGCCCTCTAGATCCCTCCACATCTAACTTTGACCACTGGTAGACTGTCTCTGTCACAGTCTGGAAAGACAGCCGGCCCTCTAGATCCCTCCACATCTAACTTTGACCACTGGTAGACTGTCTCTGTTACAACATCAGATGATAGTTAGCCCTACTCTCCCCTCCCACGTCTAACCACTGGAAGACTGTCTCTGTCTCTGGGCCTAGAGTTCCTTCCCACATCTAATCTTCAGAGCATGGTTAACCAAACTTTGCTGTAATATAAATTTGTATAGCTGATTCATTTCCTCCCATATCTAATCAATGTCAAAATTCAGTGTAATTCTCAAATGAAAAACTTTAGGAACATCACTAAGTAAATATCCTTTTGGTTAAATGTATTGTAACTAAAATTGATTTCAGTGGCACCCCCACCTCCGCCTTTACCTCCACCTCCACCACCACCTCCTCCTCCAGGGGTACAGAATGGCACACCAAATCACCAATCAGTTGGTGGGAAAATGAACGTCAAGAGGATCAATTGGGACAAGCTGGACCAGACCAAAGTAGAGAACACAATATGGGAACAGGTGGGTGTCTAGTGGGTAACGCTGCTGGTGATAAGGGAACAAAAGCTTGGTATCCCAGCATCCATTGCTGTCTTTGATAGGGAGACAGGAGATATATCTTGTGTCCCAGAATACACAAATATAGGTGATCCAGTAAATACACATCTGTAGTCATCCCAGCTTCATATAGTGTCAGAAGAAGCTACAGTACTTTTACTTAGATTCATGTAGCAATTGTGATAGAGATTGTGGATGTAGAAGCCTGATTCATGTAGCGATTGTGATAGAGATTGTGGATGTAGAAGCCTGATTCATGTAGCAATTTTGATAGAGATTGTGGATGTAGAAGCCTGCATGCAATCAGAATGTTTCTTTGCTCTATTTATTGACTCTTTCCGTACTCACGATGACTATACATGTCACAAAAACATGCTCTTGTATCCTTCATGACGACTACACACGTCGCAATTAACATGCCTTCCATCCTTTGTGATGACTCAAATCGTCAGAAAACATCGTGAAAGATGTTGATATTACTTGCTGGTTCAGCATAGTCATACGAAGGAATTGACATGGAAATGATGTTTTTAAGAAATAACAAGCAATGTAAATATTGTATTGATGAATTATTTTACTTACCAGAAGTATATCCATTCGTTAAGATTGTCTATTTCAAGGAATTCTGATGGTTCATACGGGTTGTTTACATAGCTACGAAATGACGGCCTCAAATTTGCTTTCATTTTCTGCAAGATTAGCCATATACATTGTACTCCAATACACAAAGGACTACCCAGCATTCACTTCCAGTAGCAACCGCGAAATTTGAATGAGTACGTAAAGAGTTGAATTAACATTTTCATTGAATAACCCCAGTACATGCATTTTGCATCACATCTGTTTCAGCTGGGAGAAAATGATTTGGAAGATGTTGTCAAATACCTAGAATTGGAGCAGCATTTCAGCACTGGAGCCACCAGGCAAAGTTAGTAACTTTTACTATGTGAATTGTAAAAAAAATTGCTGAAAAGTAAAATATACATGTTCATGTTGAAAAAAAAGTTTTCCTTTTTGACATATTTATGAACAGAGTATAGATAGTACATGATTCAGATTGATGCAATCATTTGACATTTTTTCTTTTGTTTTGACAGAAATATCTGAAAAACGACAAGAAGTGTTCATCCTTAATGCCAAGAAAGCCTATAATATTTGTAAGTTATACGTTATATTTATTTGTTTATTGTGTACGTTAAAATTACGAACAATTTTGTGTGTGTATATATAATTAAGTTGTTAAATAAGGGGATTGGATAATATGAAATAAACAGAAGTACCTTTTACAAGTTTACAGTGCACTTCAATAAAAAAGAGTCCTAATTCACTTGTTGTTACTTATAATATTATATACACGTATCGCCTGTTAATAGCCATACTCCTCGGTCATGTGACATTATATACACATATCGCCTGTTAATAGCCATACTCCTCGGTCATGTGACATTATATACACATATCGCCTGTTAATAGCCATACTCCTCGGTCATGTGACATTATATACACATAATGCCTGTTAATAGCCATACTCCCCAGTCATGTGACATTATATACACATATCGCCTGTTAATAGCTATACTCCTCGGTCATGTGACATTATATACACATATCGCCTGTTAATAGCCATACTCCTCGGTCATGTGACATTATATACACATATCGCCTGTTAATAGCCATACTCCTCGGTCATGTGAAGATGAATGTCAATCAGATGAAGCAGGCACTATTCCAGATGGATGAGGAAATTCTGACCTATGAACTCCTTCGTCAACTCCTTGCCTTTGCACCGAATCACCAGGAGGTCTGTATTTGTCTCCTTGGTGACGTAACTATCACTACATAATATCAATAACTCAGACAACTTCTTTACTAAATACTATGATTTCTGTTACAACAGATTAATTGAAATAAATTGTTTTCTGTTAATTTTTGTATTGGAATTTATTTTAAAATGCTAGAGTAATTAATGGGATATGAAACGCTCACATAGTGTTACTTCACAAGAGAAAATTTTCCAGTCGAACATTGGACCTACATTTAAGAACTGTTTGTAAGAATTATCTCTACCTGTGAGCACTGATACATATGCTAAAGTCTGTGACACCTGAAAAACAACTGAACGTGATGAAATTTAAAGGGGAGATAACTCCTCTTATGTGAAATAAAGAAAAATTACAATAATGTGTTTTCATGGTAAGGTAATACTTTTATTCTTCCATAATCTGATATTTATCATAATTTATCACTGCAAGAAAGGTAATATGATTTCATAAAAAACAATTTCTCCAAAAAGTCTAGATATTGAGAAAATTAGTATGGAAAGACATAGTAACATTTGATGTAAGAAAGCAAATGGTGGCACCAAGATAATCATTCATGTTAATTTTCATGACAATTGGTTCATTATTTCCTGAATGTGTTGTATCCCCTTAAGCGATGAACAGTACATGTATATGGTTACAGGGTACCTGAAACTTTTCTAGTCCGGCTGATGGTGATGTTATATTAAATAGTTGATTTTAGATGTATTGTGTACTAGCTTTATTAAACTGTTTCCAATATTTCAGATGGAGAAATATGACTGTTTTGATGGAGACCTTGATGACTTGAGCAAGCCAGATAGATTTGCATATGAAGTAAGATCCAGAGAAATATTTGTGTAAATTAGAGGATCTTGGGACTCATCTTACATGCATTGAGGGAATAAAGCATAAGAGAGAAAATTCCTTTTGTCTCATTTTCTATAATGCCTTCTCTGTTGTGTTATTACTCTAGGTTCATCAAATAGAGACCACTCACTGAAGTGATTTAGATCAAACCGTGCCATTTAATAAGTAACATAATCTCCAGCACTCCTCATACTCAGACATTTTCGTCTGGAGTCTTCCTGTAGGATACATATTTTACTAGAATAGTCTTTTACTGTATTTCGGCTTTGAAACATTTTAAAATCACTCGAATGATTTATTTATGACTTTTTAAGTGGTCTCCATGGCAATGAAAGTACATGCAATATAATATAAGAGGTATATGCTGCCATGAAGATATCACAAATAATTTGTGCTTATGGTTTGTGTGGCTGTTTGTAGATGAGCCGTGTGCCTGGGTATGAACAAAGACTTAAAGCCTTAATATTCAAAGGGAATTTCAACGAGAAGATTGCTGAAATGAAGGAGGTATGTACATTCTTAAGATGCCAAACTTTATGTAGCTTTACTGAAACATCTCAATAGAATGCAATAAAACTGATGTACAGTAGAACTTTGTTAACTCGAACTCGACGAGATCACGAGAAAACTTCCAAGTTACTCGAGTGTTCGAATCAAGCGAGCTGTCATTTTTGGTGCAAAGTTTTGTCAACATTTGTCAACATTATATGATCATTATAGCTTGGCTCTATCACTCATCAGTTTAGTGCATTTAAAGGTATTGACAAGTTGAGGAAAGGTCCCAGTCAAAACAAAAACTGAAATGAGTCATTTTTAGAATATTTCTATTTTTGTGATTCAAGTATAGAACTCGCAATTTTACTTCACAAATACTTATAATCAATGATGATGCTGTAAATTGCGTGATTAAGGTCAGTTGCTGTTTCAATTAGCTTTTGAAAATAATTAATAATCAGAAAAACACCATTGTATATGCTAATGTAAGAAAAAAAATGAAATTTACATGACTTCTAAAAATACTAATATATATTAGTGGTGTAAATATTATGAAATCAAATAAATGCAATACCTATAGAATTTTTCTGACAATTTTGTTTTTATTCAACAAATGACCACCTTCAATTTTAATCAAATGGTGAAAAAAAATAGCTTTAGTGTATGTAAGACAAATCGGTATACAACCAAACAATGTATTGTTATATTTCCAGAATTTACAGAACATTAGAAAGGCATCTGCAGAATTACGCCACAGTAAGAAGCTGGCAAAGATATTGGAAGTATGTATGAACCCTACCATTAATAATCAGACTCACAAAAAATACATATCTGTATTCTTACATTCTGATTTTGTTTTCTTCGCGTGACAATTTATTCTACTGTATGCAAATGATTTAGAATTTAGCTGTGACTAACTTAAAATAATACCTTCTTTCCTCCATACAGTTGATTTTGGCCATGGGTAACTACATGAACAAAGGAAACAACAGGGTGGGCGGGGCAGCAGGCTTCAGGATATCCTTCTTAGCACAGGTAAGTTAGGATATCCTTCCTAGAGGAGGTAAGTTACGATACCCTTCCTAGCACAGGTAAGTTAGGATACCCTTCCTAGCACAGGTAAGTTAGGATATCCTTCCTAGCACAGGTAAGTGAGGATATCCTTCCTAGCACAGGTAAGTTGGGATATCCTTCCTAGCACAGGTAAGTGAGGATATCCTTCCTAGCACAGGTAAGTTAGGATATCCTTCATAGCACAGGTAAGTGAAGATACCCTTCCTAGCACAGGTAAGTGAGGATATCCTTCCTAGCTCAGGTAAGTTAGGATATCCTTCCTAGCACAGGTAAGTGAGGATATCCTTCTTAGCACAGGTAAGTGAGAATACCCTTCCTAGCACAGGTAAGTTAGGATATCCTTCCTAGCACAGGTAATTGAGGATATCCTTCCTAGCTCAGGTAAGTTAGGATATCCTTCCTAGCACAGGTAAGTTAGAATACCCTTCCTAGCACAGGTGAGTTAGGATATCCTTCCTAGCTCAGGTAAGTTAGGATATCCTTCATAGCACAGGTAAGTTAGGATATCCTTCTTAGCACAGGTAAGTTAGGATATCCTTCATAGCACAGGTAAGTGAGGATATCCTTCCTAGCACAGGTAAGTTAGGATACCCTTCCTAGCACAGGTAAGTTAGGATATCCTTCTTAGCACAGGTAAGTTAGGATATCCTTCTTAGCACAGGTAAGTTAGGATATCCTTCATAGCACAGGTAAGTTAGGATACCCTTCCTAGCACAGGTAAGTGAGGATATCCTTCCTAGCACAGGTAAGTTAGGATATCCTTCATAGCACAGGTAAGTGAAGATACCTTTCCTAGCACAGGTAAGTGAGGATATCCTTCCTAGCACAGGTAAGTGAGGATATCCTTCATAGCACAGGTAAGTGAGGAAATCCTTCCTAGCACAGGTAAGTGAGGATATCCTTCCTAGCACAGGTAAGTGAGGATATCCTTCATAGCACAGGTAAGTGAGGATATCCTTCCTAGCACAGGTAAGTGAGGATATCCTTCATAGCACAGGTAAGTGAAGATACCCTTCCTAGCACAGGTAAGTGAGGATATCCTTCATAGCACAGGTAAGTGAGGATATTCTTCCCAGGCTAAGTAAGTTACGATACCCTCCCACCACACAGATAAGTTAGAATAAGTTAGGACATCAATCCTATCTCGGGTAAGTCGGGATATCAATCCTAGCACAGTAAGTTTGGTCAACTTTAGTAGCAAAGATTACCTGACGTTTGAAATGGAGAATATTTTTCATATGGTATTAAGAATTAAGCAGTAAAACCACTTCATATGGTCATAATCAAATCTTCAATGTAAATTTCCATTGTCAGTTGGATGTTACCAAGACAAAGGACAATAAGATGACATTCATACATATATTGGCTGAAGCTGTGTACTCCCAATTTCCCGATGCCCTATCAGTAGGGGAGGACCTTACAACAGTCCCACTGGCAAGCAAAGGTAAAAAATTGATACAATGTATACATTACCGTAATCAAAGTAGCGAAAGAGGTAAATTAATATAATTCCACTGGTCAGCAAAGATTCCATTAACAGCATTGTTTGGGCAGTATCGTGTATAGGGAACAACCAACCAATTGAAAAAATATATTTTTGAAACAGCCCCTGTGTATAGAACGTTGAGCCAAGGATAAAATGTCTGGCAGCCACTGATTGGCCAGTATGTTATGAAGTGAGAAAATAGATATGTAGCCTGATAGGTAACTATCAATAAGAAATGTTGATATAAATTTCTTAAGTCCGATTGGTTTTTTTCCCAAAAGTTCACGTAATAATAGTAAACAGGTAAACATTTAAGATTTTTGAGAATTTTTACTGCGAAATTCACCTATTTTCAAAATGGCTGCCCTGGAGAAAATTTGAGCTGAAGGACCCAACTTTTTTTTTTGATTAGGTGTTATATCAGACCCTAAACTTTTGTTATAAACCATAATCGTCATATTCAATTCAAGAATTTGAATGAAATAATCCAAAACGTTAACACTAAGGTCTATGGGAAAACAATTGGTTGGTTGATCTCTACATATAGCTACCGCATATGACATTTTGTGCCATCTAGCGTCCCTGGAAACCAGATGATGGGACCGACTAGCACATTTTCGGACAGGATTCTCATCTTGGAGGTATTGTAGCAGAATTTAGAGAGAAATTGAGATTCAGGGGGGATTGATGATGAAAATATGACACATGTAGTGTTACAAGGAGGACCATAGACCGGACAGATACGGACATGCATTCTATATTTCAATTGTAGCGGTATATATCGTGGCTCGGGGTATGGTGGTATGCTGGTTGTACTGCTGTCACTACCCCGGTTCAATGTGTGGGTGTGTGTCTGGTTGTTCTGTTGTCACTACCCCGATTCGGTATTCAATGATATGTTTGGTTGTTCTGTTGTCACTACCCCAGTTCAGTGTTTGGTGATATATCTGGTTATTTTTTGTTGTCACTTGCCCGGTTCCGTGTTCTGTGTCTGTGTTTCGACTCTTTTATCTAAATAATGACTCCACTCCTAATTTTTTTTCTCGTTCGGCCTTTTTTTCTTCATTTTTTACAAAAAGACCAGAAATTAGGGGGTGGAGGAGATAACATTGAGTTATCTCCCCCTGATCTTTATTCTATATCTTATTTGTTTATATTTCTGAGTAGCACGATTTCTATACTTGGCTATTAACCAAAAGCCATCACTTTGAATTCAAAGCTTATCAAGATATTAAAATTTACATTTCAAAATTAACTCAATTTTAATGTGGTTTTCTCTTAAGAATTTCATATCCGGTACAATAGAAGAATCAACCTACCAGCCTAAGACTTGCAGTCAGGCACTGCATATTTTGATAGCATATCCTATGGTTCTATCCTGTTCCAGAAAAGTTATCTTTGAAAAATGTGAAAGATGCTATAGGGAACAACCAACCAATTGAAAAAATATATTTTTGAAACAGCCCCTGTGTATAGAACGTTGAGCCAAGGATAAAATGTCTGGCAGCCACTGATTGGCCAGTATGTTATGAAGTGAGAAAATAGATATGTAGCCTGATAGGTAACTATCAATAAGAAATGTTGATATAAATTTCTTAAGTCCGATTGGTTTTTTTCCCAAAAGTTCACGTAATAATAGTAAACAGGTAAACATTTAAGATTTTTGAGAATTTTTACTGCGAAATTCACCTATTTTCAAAATGGCTGCCCTGGAGAAAATTTGAGCTGAAGGACCCAACTTTTTTTTTTGATTAGGTGTTATATCAGACCCTAAACTTTTGTTATAAACCATAATCGTCATATTCAATTCAAGAATTTG
This sequence comes from Pecten maximus, assembly GCF_902652985.1. Classification (NCBI taxonomy): domain Eukaryota; kingdom Metazoa; phylum Mollusca; class Bivalvia; order Pectinida; family Pectinidae; genus Pecten; species Pecten maximus. Next base: position 39,059,590 of record NC_047015.1, on the reverse strand, counting down.
AATGAAATAATCCAAAACGTTAACACTAAGGTCTATGGGAAAACAATTGGTTGGTTGATCTCTATAGGGGCCGCAGTGGCCGAGTGGTTAAGGTGTACCGACACTTTATCACTAGCCCTCCACCTCTGGGTTGCGAGTTCGAAACCTATGTGGGGCAGTTGCCAGGTACTGACCGTAGGTCGGTGGTTTTTCCCCTGGTACTCCGGCTTTCCTCCACCTCCAAAACCTGGCACGTCCTTAAATGACCCTGGCTGTTGATAGGACGTTAAACAAAAACAAACCAAACAAACCAAAATCGTGTATTAAAAGTACACTTCCACTGGCCAACTCAACCCCTACCAAAAAGAGTAGGATACTTTTTATGCCTCTGCATTACTACTAAATACATAAACATCCCATTGGTAAAAGATATGATTTGCCATATATCCATTTTGCCAATAATATTATGTAGGCATGCTACAGGTACAACTTTAATAAGTGATTAACTTGTGTTTATATATCTACATGTATTGATTTGTCATTTCAGTGTCAAACATTATGTTGAATCAAGAATTACAAGACTTGAGAAAAGTCTTACAGGTAATTACAGTTTTACAGACAATATATATCATTGTATACATGTGATTGATAAATGTGTGATAGGAAGGAGTAATGAAAAATATCCTACCTATGTGGCCACGCTGGGGCTTGAACTAGCAAACTCTCGCTTTCTGAGCAGACAGCCTGCCACTTCCGCTAAATGAAAATTCTTTCATGCTGAACTGAACAATTTCGAATTGATGGTGTAAAGATATAATTTATATAATATTACCAGAACATCACTATTATAACAACAATATTTAAATATATTCCCAGTAATGTTAACGGTACATGTAATTTATGCTGTCTTCTCTCCTGTCTATACAGGATGTCTCCAACACATTAGAAAAGTTTGGATCACAGAAGACTAGCTTAGGGATCAACGATCGCTTCCAGGACGTCATGGGAGTATCCTTTTAAATCAAGTATAGGACACAAGTGTTAATGTGGATATACAGGGTTAGGGCCACTTAGACAATTAATGTGGATATACAGAGTTAGGGCCACTTAGACAATTAATGTGGATATACAGGGTTAGGACCACTTAGACAATTAATTTGTATACAGGGTTAGGACCACTTAGACAATTAATGAGGATGTACAAAGTTATAAGGCCCACCCACTCTTGACAATTAATTTGATATACATGGTTATATAGGACCACTTAGACAATTAATTTGATAAACATGTAAGACCACTTGGACAATTATTGTGGATATACAGGGTTAAGACCACTTAGACAAGTAATGTGGATATACAGGGTAAGTATATAAGGGTCATTATGGCAATTAATGAAGATATACAGTGTAAGGGCCATCTAGACAATTAATGGTGGTATACAGGATTAATACCATGGAGTTGGAAAATTAGTTCTAGGAGAAAAATAAATAAATAGTTAATAAATAAAAAAAGTAGAATAAAGGATAAAACAGAATAAAGAGTAAGATTATACACTAGTACCTTCGACAAAAGCATGCTTTATGTAATTGCTAATAAAGACACAACTAACAAAACATAGTTGTCCTTGACAAGGCAGCACTTTATATCACAAGCCTCAGACGAAATCCAAGGTCTGTTCCGTCTTCAGGCTAACACTATGGAGGAATTCCAGGCTATGGTTCAGTTTTTTGGGGAAGACTCTAAGAAATCAACCACGGAAATATTTGGAATCTTCTCCGAGTTTGTCACAAAGTTTGAAGTAGGTTTCAACTCAAAAAACTTTTATCTTGTAACATAGAATACATAACATAAGCTACATACATAATTTCAGTTTCTATTACTTACTAATGTTTCCAAGTCATTAAAATGCATTATTTTCCCTTGTACCTTTCTGTAGTCGTCCAATAGAAGCCAAATTGTGTTTTGATACCAGTAAATAATGCTTATTGAGTATTAGAGTCAATTCCAGACTAACATATTGAAAAATCAAGCTTGTTGAATTTTTTTTCAGGCCTGATTCATGAGTTTGTTTTGTTTTACTATTTCAGAGAGGACATCGTCATAATATGGTGTACAAACGGCGCTAGCATCAAGTGACTGATAATACTACAAAGGCAGCTTCATATTTAAATTATCCCCCCTTTTACTTGCTATAAGTGTAAATTACGTCCCTATTTACAATTGTGTGAATTATTTTTTGCTGACTAAATTCACCATACTTCAGTTGTTTTGATATCTGAATCTGTAATATTCACTATATAATCATGTATTTATTTGTGTAGCATATCAATCCATAAATCTTCCTGTGTTAATTATGGAATCTGTACAGTGCCTTCAGGATAATGAGTGTGTCTGACAATTATGAACGAAACTATCAACATTGTACAAAAACAATAATATAACTGTCATTGTACAGCTGTTTTTTGGCATAGCCGTATAATGTTCTTTTGGCCCGGATATGACGCGACAGGTGGCGTTACTGGTCAAGATGAAGTATGTGATTGGTCAATGTAGCGGTAAATGCAAAATGCAGATATGCAGTTAAAAACAAAACAAAGTTAAGATTAATTGCGAGCTGAATAAGTGGATGTATCTTTTCAAATGACACATTAATAAAATTTCATTCCTGATTCAAATTCAGTCTGTATCACCAAAAATGATTCAAACTGATATAATTTTGTTATCTGTGCTGAAACGCATTAGTTCATTAATTTATTTCACCAGTAGTTTTACATTATAACCACCAGCATTAAAACTATGCTGCTTATCTTTTTTAAAGATGATTTCTTGTTGTAATATTAATACCTAATTACCACTCAAATTATAATATTTGTGTTTAAAATTTCTCACTGAAAACATAATTATAAACATGGAAAATCTTGTTTTACAAAAAATTACAGCAAACATTTTAATTTTGATAATTACTAGCTAATGATTTAGTATCGGTTAAAGTTAGAACACAGAAAGAATATTGTAGTATATCTACATATAGCAGATACAATAAAGATACATTGTAGCATTGTTTTATTCTGAAATTGTATATCATTTAAAAGAAATGATTCCTGCCTTGTTCAATCACAGGGACTCACTCCATGATTGATATCACAATACAGTCCCATGAATCTCATACTTGCCAACTTTCCCGATTTAGTCGGGAATTTCCCGATTCCAGACTCCCTGCCCCGTCTCCCGATCGTATAGATAAAACATAGTGTATTCTCCCGATTTTGGAGAATATGTCTTGATAACCCCGTATGGAGCCCCTATTCATCTTGTTAGATTCACTTAGGCCTATGACAGGTAACGCTTGCTGGCTGGTGAAAGACATATGTGTGGGGCATTGGTCAGTTAACTGACCTGCTCACAGACCGTAACAAAATTCTGACACTTCACTGACTGCAAGGGTGACAATACCCCGATAAATAAACAATTAATTAAAACCAATTAAGCTGAGGACGCGTGGTGATGGTTTTGTAGCAGGTCAGTCATGGTTGATTAAACGCTTGTAAATGGCTTCGTATACTGCCTTTGATGTCAAGCGCATAAACGACCTCTACTTGACAGTATATCTCGGACAGAAAAAGTGAAAACAACACTGGCAATGTTATCAACAGAGTATCAAATTTGACAGATTACTTACTGAAATGTTAACTACATTTAAACATTGGCTGATCTTTAGATAATTAGCACAAGGAAATAAATTCACAATAACGACCATATAGACCGAAGGCCTGGTTGCCGGTAGGTAACGTTGTTTCAATCACCGTAGCATCAGCATACTTGGTGTTATTTTGGCAGAAACTTTCCCAATTCACATTTTGAAAGACAAAAACATGTCCACAAATACTCACTTTCTTAAACTAAATACTGTCATGTTAAAACTTTGAATTTAAATATCAGTCCCCACCTACAAAGTACTGAGTTGTAAGCCTATAGTGATTACAACTGCTGGTGCAGCCCTTTTTATTTTTATTTTTGTATTATTGTCTTTGTTGTAGTCTAATCCAAAGGAAACATTTGAAATTTCATTCAGAAATTATTATTTTGTACTCTAGATATTTATTGTGACATTTTAGGTATTTTCTTTTGAAGTTTACTGCTGGAGAGAAAGCTTCATAGAAAGTGATATCATTGTGATAATTTGCATTTAATTGACTGACATCTATCTTACAACATAATTTTCATAACATATCTAAGTAAATACTTTTATTTAGAGTGAACAGTGAGTTAAATCATTTCCATAAATAATTAAAAATGATGTAATTTTGCAGCTATTTTTTTGTACCTTGTTGCTTATATAATTATCTTTCCAAACTTGAATAAAAAAGATCATTGGCCAAGCTTGAAATAAGTTTTTTCCCCCTTTTTTTTAAGTGAGGGAAGGAAGCTTGAGTGTTCATGCAAGGAATTTATTTTCCAATAGCAAATTATCTCCCCTTAGTTTTTGTTTGCTAAATGTGTCGTGCGTGAAATGTGTTTTCCGGTCAAAAATGTCGCTCACACACTTTCTCCCCCATGAGAATTTTAAAAAGTTGGCAAGTATGCCCATGGACATTTTGCTCTGTCTTTTTTTATTGTATTGAATTTTCATACTCAAATCTTTTGTAAGTGTTGTGCTATGTATCCTAATGTAAAAAATGGACCTTATAATTACATGTATGAATTTTTGTATTTATGTAAAGTGAATTAATTGTTTTTGTATCAGTAAAATTGTTTTCGGGTTCCCACAATTGATTGCACTATGCTACGATACACTTTTCAGTGCAGCATAGCGTAGTGCAATCAACCGTGGGTATCCGACATTGATGCTGTAAAATGTAATGCATGTTATATAATATTTGACTATTGTAAGTGAAATTACAGTGGTATGTACATTGGATGTGAATGTAATGTATTAAATGCATGTAAATATGTACCTATTGTGGCGTATATCACGGGGACCTCCTGACACAACTTTCCAACATGGTAAATATTACATTATATACATATAATACACATACATGTATACGGATCCTGGGTTGGGTTTTTGTGTCTGTGATATATTGTACTATCTTTCAGATCAATCTGCATGTATCACTTTCAAGACTTTACAGTCATTACATTTCAAAGACCAATAAATATTTGAAATATTGGTTGTTGGTACTGTTGTATTTTCATTGCTTTCCAAGTATTAGTCATTTATAGACAATTACAAAGAAGAAAAGTTTCCCAGCTCAATCAACATTACACTCTTATCATTTATGATGCGGTGTCTCTTATTTGGTGATGCAAAATACTCCTTAACTTTAAATTCTGTAATTGTGTATCATTCCTCTGTCAAAGAGGGTGATGATGATCATGAGAACCAGCCAGAAAAGCATGACCGATCGCGAGATACTACCAGTTTTCTTCACGGCTCAAAAGGATTATGAACTGAAACGTTTTTATTAGCTCACCTGCCCTTATGCCATGGCACGGCGTCCCTTGTCAGTTCGTCTGTCAACATAATTTGCTTCAAATTGCTACTAGTCAAAAAGTCTTGAATAGATTTGAACCAAATTTGGTCATAAACATCCTTGGGGGGGGGGGGGAAGGGGAACAAATTTTACATAATGGTGAATGTGATCCCTTGGGGCCTGAGGGGCAGAGCCAAATAAGGGAAATAGAAGCAAAATCCTGTAAATTACTACTTCGGTTAAAAGCATAGTTTGAAGATTCATAAAAAAAGGTAGCAAAATGATTGCAATGTACATGTAACTTAAGATATTTTTGCCATGATCACTGAAATATCCAGGTGAGCGATGAAGGCCTTCTTGGCCTCTTGTTTGATCTGTAACGTTAAACAATGGACTAAATTTCATACCAAATTTTATGTCTGATTTGGCAGGGGCATCTCTGCTAGACGTATGGACGATGAGAAATCATAAAGCCACTCTGTTTTCACCGATAGAGGAATGATTAGCATAACACTAGAATGTGGTTTTCTCTTTTGCACTCGCAAGTCCTGGTTAGCATTTGTTGATTTCTGGAAAACTCGAAGGTTTCCCTCTCAAATTGATTGTTCTTTGATAGTATCCTGGGCAGTAGTTTGCATGGTCATTCCGAGAAACTGCTCCATTACTCCCAGAGGATTGACGAGTTTCATTACCCACTCGGTAGTTAGGATTTGGTGATTGTTGTTTGTGAAACATGTCCCCAGAGGAGAGTCGATGAGTTCCATTGCCCAATCGGTAACTAGGTTTTGGTGATTGTTGTTTATTCAGTAAAAACCTGTCCGTAGATATCCCTCAGACGAAAAATGACGAGTTCCATTGCCTACTAATGAGTTATTTGGTGAAACCTGTCCATTACCTCCAGATGATGATTGGCGAGTTCCATTACCCACTCGGTAACTTGGCTTTGGTAGCTTTGGTGATTTGTCGCCCTCTTTGATTTGCTTGGTTGCTTCCACAATAGAATTTGTGAATATATTGTCATTTATTTGAATAGAGGACAAAAAGTAACGCCACAAAGAACTAAATAAGCACTGATGAACGAACCAAAAAATCCAGATCCAACTTTTTCGTGTTTCAGATTTTCTTCCCTGAATTACAAACGCAGTAAGTTGGTGAATTGTAAGTTATTGGTAGAATGACCGGACGGTCATTCACAAGGAGACAGGTGCTTAAACCTGTAAATTTCAAACCTGACCACGTTCACCCTCTAAGCCTAGCTGACGAGATTAAACTTTAATGTTGTCGTTTTCAGTGTCGTGCGAAATCAGACGAATTTCGTGATTATTTTTAACTAGTGACCAACAGTAATCATTTAATTCCAGTGTCATTGTGAGACAACCAAAGTAAGTGTTATTGACCTTGTTATATCGCGCAGCTATCTATAATGGCATAGCTTAACACAAAGATATCGACTTGAAAAATTATTACAGTCCGGGAAAAGATGTTTTGGTACATGAGCATTTGATGCAGGTGTCGGACTAGCTCTGTCGAAAAGGAAGGGGCATATTTGAAGTAGGGTCATGCGCTACAAAATTAAGGGCTTTTTGATGTAGGGGTCACTCTACAATAGAGGAGTTTATTATGTATAGGATTTTTTGGTTTGTTTTTGTTTAACGTCCTATTAACAGCCAGGGTCATTTAAGGACGTACCAGGTTTTGGAGGTGGAGGAAAGCCGGAGTACCCGGAGAAAACCCACTGGCCTACGGCCAGTACCTGGCAACTGCCCCACGTAGATTTCGAACTCGCAACCCAGAGGTGGAGGGCTAGTGATAAAGTGTCGGTACACCTTAACCACTCGGCCACCGCGGCCCCCTTATGTATAGGAGGTAGCCTTCATAACTGCCAGACAATCCAGTGAGACGGTCATACTCTGCGACATATTTGATACTTTGTGACCCTATAGCAAGGAGAGACAGTCTGGGGGCTCTGTGTATTATGTGTTATCTTGACTTCGTGACCATACTTTAGTGTATGGTCTCACGCTAAAGTATGGTCTCACGACCCACAGAGCTAATTTGGGAGAACAAGATATTCAAGTTATTCTCCCAAATAATTTCAATTCTCTTGAATCTATCATTACTCCGCGCGCTAGGCGCGATCAAATCTTGATTGTTTGGCACCAGCCAGTCCACGTGTTCTATTAATGCCCTCGGTCATCTTTTTAGGTCACACATGAAAACTGAATGCCAAGCAGGACCTTGTGATAAGTAGCAAGGCGACAGTGGCGTTATAACAAGGTTTACTTATATAGGTCTCGACCATGATCCCGCGCGTAATCCTTGTGGTAGCGTTATGCTACGGTTGCTTTGCAGCACCATTGGAACCAGGAAGGTCCAATAGAGGAATGGTTAACGCATTCCAAGACATGGTTGGAGGCTGGATGGGTATGATGACCGGTTTAGCTAGTGGAATGGGTCAAACAATGGAAACAGGTGTCGGAACCATGATGAATATGTTTGGTAACGCGTCATGTTTTCCTTTCTTTTGTGTACCGTTTAAAGGTATAAATGACGAGTCGTAGAATTAGTACGAAACAGCTGTATGGTGTCCGTATCCATTCGGCATATAATGTAACTGTTGTTCGCTTGTGTGTCTTTTTTGGTCCTTTGAGATTGCTTGGTGTATGGTTATATCAATTATCCCTTTTCACATTTTTCAAATATGAAACATACTTTCAGAAAAAACCCAGATGAATTAATAACACCTATATCATTACCATAATTAATGCGGCAAATCGGTTGAGAATGATTTTTAATTTGGTTTTCCAGGTGATTTTTCGCCCTCCCATTGGAAGCCTCCGGATAGCAGTAAGTACGCAATTATTTTCGGGAGAGAAAATAACACAATATTGATATAAGATCTACGTTAGCTTGCTTTCCAATCATATTGAGTACATATTTACCATAATAAACTATTATATAAGACGGTGAACATTGAATTATACGTTTATACTATTTGAAGAATAGTGAAAATGAGTTATGAATTAATCATTCATATAATTATTCTCCATCGACCGAGGTTTATGTACGCGTACGATTTACTATTTTAGTCAGTAGGTTGAATGGTCCTCTAAACAGGCAACATTAGATTCTGTGTGGGGGTGGGGGGGACTACCACTTCACTCTTTTACGATGATTTTCAACCATCACAGATGATTAAAGGGAAAGAGTAGAACATATTTAATTTACAACTAGACTCTAGTCAAAGATCGGTAATTATAAGTGTGGGCATCAAGAGTCACTCCTCGATTTGTTGTTAATTGGCCCTTATTCACACACATGCTTTACTTTGTGAGTCCAGACACGAACTTGGCCAGTATTGTTGCCCTGAACACGGCCGTGAAGCCTTCTGCGACTGTGACAACCGTAGCCCCAACTACCACCACATTGAAGAGCAGTCACTGGATAGTCTTCGGCAAGAAGTAATCATTCCCGACATCGAAAAAATTATAATTCATGTTTCTTCATTGACTTCAATTAAACTGTTTTAATTGTTTTGAATTTTTTGTTGATTCTATTCTAATGTAGAACTACAGATTCGCCACAGATTCTGTCCTCAATAAATAAGATAAATAATATTGTCACAATAATTTTTTTTATTAAATGCACACATACATAAAATACAATTTGTATATATATCTAAAGGAAAATAAATCTGAATGTGACAAATAGTTTGATTAAAATCCATATATATAAGTACTGTACAACCTTACAAAACGTGAGTATGGAACAGGTATTTCAAGAGTTCGAGTAAAGTTGTGTCTTCTATTATTATTTCAGTTTGTTTAAGATCGAAATTAAGTTATCACATTTAAAACTGGGTATTGATGTAATAAACTTAACATATTAGTCTTCAGATTCAGCCTTTTAATCAATTGTAAAAGCTAATCATCGTGAATGTCAAATTTTCATTCCGTTCCGTTTTCCATCTAGAGTTCAATCTTCATTTGACATTTGCGGTCATTGCATTTCTTGTCCTTTCTCGCCCTCTCTTTAGCATTGACCTTCACCTTGGCTCTGACCTTGGCCTCTAACCTGAGGCGTTCCTGTCGTTCCTCTCCTTGTTGTATGGCCAGCACCACCTCCAGCTTCCGTCCAGCGACTTTCATGTTTTCCAGTGTGATAAATTTGATGTTCCCAATGGTGGCGTTTGCCTCGTTGCCCTTGACAGGGGTCAAGGTTGGGACAGCCTTCGCCTTTTTTTGCGTTAATTGGTAAACCATCCTCGTAATTGACGTCAACAAATGTTTTGTCATCAAGTTTGACTCGCCATAGTTTAGGTGTAATCTTTGAACTTTCAGTACATGGAGGAGATCGGTCTGTCTTCTTCACCACACGAAATTGACTATAGAGGGCGCGCTTATCAACTGTATGTGTGACTGCTTTGATGGCCTTGTTTGATTTTGCCTCGGCTTCACAAGATAATTTACGTTTACGTGAAGCGCCATCGAGTGTCTCTTTTGCTTGTGATACAGTGTAGCTCTTTTGTAAAGTGAAAATATTAAGTATTCATTTAAATATCAAGTAGTGTTACCAAATTAGAAAGTAGAATAATCACTTATAGTCGGCATGTTACACTATTCTTAGCCATGCATTTATTCAAAAGGCCAATAGACACTGAGCAGGCCATTCTATCGAAAAGAAGACGTTGCTTGAAGATGTTAGCAATGTCTTTACCTGTGATTGAGAACTTTTGTGCTGGTGGCGCGCGCCATTAAGATGCATGTTTGTCCATGTTTCCAGTCCATTGGGAGTGACATTGACATGATCGTTGTCGGAAGATAAAGTTCCGTGTCCCTGTGTTATGTTCCTGTCGTTCCGTCCGTCCGTATTATCTGTCCATGCTGTATTGCCGTAGTACCCTGCAGTTTCATCTCTCCAACTATCGGTGCCGTTTGTCCATCTAACGTTGACGTGGCAGATGGTACCCTTTACTGGTGTCGGGTACGATCTATTATAGCGTCCATTGACGCTGTTGACGTCATAAATAGTCGACGGACCAGTCTGGTTCCAGTAGTAATGATTGGTGTCAGCTGACGTTTGATTGTACATGTACCATCCTGACTCGCTGTTCTGGCAGTCGGCGACATTGGTCTTTCCTACACCGAAGTACCACGGATATGCCGTCCCTACTCCGGCAGCTAGGTCATGGTTCGGTGATTTCTGGTACCTTTGGCATATTTTGGTACTAACCCATCCGTGGGTGTTAGGGACGTGGTCATATCCATTATTCTCGTTGTACGTGGTTCCGATTGTCCGGATTTCGTTTCCTCCCTCAAAGGTTGTCCCTATGATATGCTGTATCATAATGTTGTCCGTCTATGTTAAAACGTCGCGTGACTGAGGAATCTGCTGGTCATAAGGGAAAACAACATCATGAAATGTCTTTACCAACCAAAACTGTCGTTGTAAAAAAATCGTGATAAGAACAAATCTTCTATTGGTGTCATTTTTGCAACTATAAATACTCAAAATAGTTCAATACAATAAAGAAAAAATCTTATTCTAGCTACCTCAAGAGAGTTAAATGATTTCTGGAATAAGTTAAAATTTGAAATCTCATAAACCATATTTGTTTTATTTCACTTCGGAATGGGATAATGCAAGGCGTTCCGATTTTAATAGAACTAATGTAAAGGGCTGTCTTACTTCGCCTTTCTTACAAATTTCACTGTACCGAACATATTTTGGTATACGTAATGGATTGCCATCCAAAGTTCACATGCAGGTGAATACATAGATATTGATTAAAGCTCAGAATTTTCATGAAACCATATACCTAGGAATAAAAATATGAAATTAAACACGGACGGTATATATTCAAATCATATGGTATTTTAAAAATGCGAGCGGTATACATTGTACAGCATTGCGAGATTTAAAGAGAGTATAAAGATATATGACACATATATATAAGTAATTGATATCAAATGCATGTTTGTCGTTATATATTTAAAAGTTGGAATACATACTCAACAAGTGAAACGAATTTCGTAGCTATTTCTAAAAAAAATCATGACTTGATATAATTAACATCTAAGTTCTAAAAAATCAATCATAATAAGACTAATATATACATTTGTTCCTTGTCCATTCTCCAAAGTATTCTTCTCAAGAATTCCTGTCCAATTCTTTCAAATATGAGAGTTTTCTGTGATTTCTTGCTGCTCCGAAAAAGCGCGCTACAGTAAGTTACAGTAATTAAAATGTAACTACGCATGACGTCACAATTACCAAGTCACGATGTTGCGTTATGACGTCATGTATTTGTTTCTCGTGCCTCTCTATGGGCAGACCTCGTTTCCATAGGAGGAGGGTTAGTTTACGTGTAAAGTTGGGAAATAATTGAAACTCTGTCCCAAGAACTGTGAATCTGATATTCAGTAAACACACCCTTTCTCGTCAAAAGTAAAATGTTTTTGTCTCTGTTGGGAAAACGTTTGTAAGCGTAAGCCTTCTCACCATGGTTAAAGCTTCTTAATTAAAATTAACGTGTTATAGTCTAGTCACATTTTCGCTTGATGTCTCTAAGAACCACCCGAAATGTGCATGTATAGGGCTATGAACACATTGAGGTCAGTGTCGTTTTCAGATTAACAGGAGTAAGAAATTGTGAGTGGGCGAGTTAAAGCTTTGTTGTTTTTTAAGGGACTGCACTCATTTCTTAATCCAACATGATCCGACACAATTCTGTTACCACCAACAAATAATTTTGAATTTTATCAGCGGGTTTGCATGGGTGAGTTAAACAGTCTTACAGAGTGCTCCAGTGACCAGATGACCGCGGATAGGATTTACAATGTACTATGATAAAGGCTCAAGTAACAAACGGATGAGTTAAACTTATTACTACTGCGAATATGTGATTATGACAAGTACGGTGGTGTTGAGGTAGAAGTAGGGTATGAAGATACCAAGGAACAACACGATTGGCCATTCCGTCATTAATTGTTGTATTTTGTTTCCTCAGAGGAAGCCAGCCTATTTCTACATGGAGTTTAAACCTGCTTGTAAGTCTAGTGCCAGCTGTGACTATATGAGCGCGTCTAATTGACGACCTGACAATAACAAAGATATCGGGCTTAAGTAATTCGTCATAGTCTAATACAGGGCGAATAAAGTGTAATGCATAGTTCGGAGAATCAATGTAATGTTGTGTATGTAGGTTGTATGGGTGTTACGAGGTCACATAATTGTACAGTCTAGGGGAGATAATCGAACTCCAAATGTACACGAGTTATTCCCCTTAACGATAGTGATAATATCGTTCCGAAGGGGAGGACGGAAACCTTTAGGTAGTAATAGCTTTTCTGCTAATATTAAATAAGCATGATTTAGGTTTTAGCTGGCTTTATTTACTAGCCATTTCTTTGATAAATCATTGATGTTTCAGCAATGTTCTAAGAATATCAAGTAACATAGACAGATATCATTTGTGTCCGTTAAATTTTACCATTTATGTTAGCAATGAATAAGAGAGGTCTAGGAATGCACCCCTGGGGAATTCCGTAAGTAATATTTGAACCCCATTTGATTTCTTTTTATTCTATTTATTTTCATTGCTTAACTTGATAGCTTTATACCATAAACGTCAAAAACTTACGTATATCCCTAGCATTAATATAGAAAGCTAAAACATGCATAATGGATGAATCGTTATGTCTTAATCCAAGATAAGAGCAAAGAACGAAGACGAATTTTACAGCAACATACAGTTACTGTAGTTTTATACTAACTTTGAATGCTGATATTTGTGCAAAATCCCTGTGGACATGCAGCAATTTCGTGAATAATGCTTTAAGTACATCAATAGTAACTGTATGATTGTTTCAGGATGCATAGAGAATACTTTCTAACTTCAGATAAAACATATTGTAATTGTGGTGGTTATTTTGATAGAATATGTACGAAGTTCCAACTTCAGATGTATTTTATAAACTAATCCAAAATAGTTTTTGCTATGTATTGTTTTATCAATGGGTGAACTGTCATGATCATTTTGAGGCCAAGTCTCTTTGTAGGCAATTCTTACATATTTGTAACGCATTTGACTCCTATGTGTGGCCCTGAAAAACGGTCAAGGTCGTTTATAAAAGGAAGGATTCTAGCACTCCCCCAATGGGTCTACAAGGCAAAATATGTCAAGGTCAGTTTTATGAGGACTCCATCTCGGGTGTCTATTGGTCATATATCAGTTTGTTTTGTTTTGTTTTTAGCCAGGGTCATTTAAGGACGTGCCAGGTTTTGGAGATGAAGGAAAGCCGGAGTACCCTGAGAAAAACCACCGGCCTACGGTCAGTACCTGGCACCTGCCCCACGTAGGTTGCGAACTCGCAACCCAGAGGTGGAGGGCTAGTGTTAAAGAGTCGGGACACCTTAACCACTCGGCCACCGCAGCCCCTTCATATATCAGTAGTCTGGTTCTTAAGAAATTTGAGAAAATCACCATACTTAAGATGGGTTTTTTTTCTTATACACTTATGACCTTGACCAAAGGAAAATTTTTAACACTTCTCATGTAGGTAGCTGCTGGCATGATTTCAGGGCTCTGTTTTAAAAAAAAAAACATATTTGACCATGTGACCTTGAAAACTGGTCATGGTAATTTCATAAGGAAACATTATTAATCAGTACCCTGGGTCTTATGAAACTTAAGATTTTCAAAGTTTTTTTTCTAAATATCTGATACTTCCAAGGTCACGTCGGAAATAGGTCAAGGTCATTCATATGAGGATTTTTTTTCCTATGTGGGCTAAACATATGTAGATCAAAACAGTAAGTATAGGTGCATAACTTCAGTGTACATGTGTTAAGACTACACAAATTTTGGATGAAATTGTCCATATAAAAAATGTATTCAGTATTCTATAAGATGGAAAATTTGTTATGTATAAAGCTTCATTGTTAACGTTGCTATACATAGGACCACAAGTATAAATACATGTACACATACAATGTACATGATCCAAAAATATTGTTATATTATTGATGCTAACCACGAAATTTTGTACCAACATAACTAGGGTAATTATTTGAAAGCTCCATGCCACAAAAAAAAAGTACACACAAACATTTCATTTTATACAATATGTGTGTTTTGGGAGGCTGCATTATATTTGTATTAGTCTCCCTGTGAGGGAGCGGAACTAATGTCAACTTTATAGTGCTACCTCACTGAAGCACACTGCCTACGACATCAGGATCAGTAACGGTACAATTTCCTCAGAAACTTACAAAAATTTGAAAACGCAAATGGACAAGTCTAGAATCAAATCAATTATCAGTAGGAAAAACAATCACAAAATAAACCATGGTGTTCAACACTTTAATGCAATTTGAAGACCAATCATATTTAATTTAAATTATTTCAGATTGAACAAAATATTGTGTGAAAAATTTTGCTCAGAAAACCAAGAAGCCTGAAATTTTCATGAAATGATTGATAATTCGTCTACAAAAAGTCATTAAAGAAAATTGTATGGAAATTGCTTTTTAATATCTAGTTGCTTTCAATTGAAATCAAATTCTTCCCTTTTAACTTTCACGAACTTCCAGGAATGTTCACTTCAATATGAAAATATAGCAAATCCCAACTTTTGAGCTCAGTGTCACTGGACAGACAACCAAAGTGACCAGAAGTTGCTCTTTTTAAAAAGCACTGTATATGTAAATCCTGTAAGTCAAGATGACGAATTGATCAATCACTAATGTAGCACTATGTGACGAGAAAATGTCGATTAATGGAGTTTGTGCACCATCTCCTCTTTAGTGATGAGGTGGTTTGTCTTGTTGACAAGCTGCATCAGTGTGGTGATGTTATGAGACCAGTCATTAAGAATGTCACTAGGGTCCTTTTGGTGGGTAAAATTCACTATTCCTTCCAGACGATCCATCTTGGCTTGTACAGTCTTGTTCACAACAAGGGTTGACAAAAATTCTTCAGATTCCTAAAAGTAGATACAAAAATTGTGGTTTAGGTAGTGCAGTGGTAATGTACTTGCCTTTCACCTAGGCAACCTGAGTTTGACTCTTCGTTTAGATGTGAAAAGATACGAGGGTGACCTGCTCTACCACAGGGTGATCAGTTTCCTTCCACAGTAAAACCCACAGGAGCTTATATCTTCTAAAAGTAAATCCATACAACTTGCTTTAAATTGTTACAATATAAAATTTATAGTTTTAGATACAAATTCTTCACAGACAGTCATGATGAACATCGTGAACTCTAAGTCCATAATGCCTGTTTTGTTCCGTTTACCTTCTCCAGCCCTGAATTACCATTTAACATAGATACAGCAGTGCCACAACATGACAGTTTAACATTTATCTATTGCTTGTGAATTTCTTCATGCTTGATATATCTATGAGCAAATATTTCAGTTCAAACACCTCTTCTACACTTCTTCAGATAACAGTGTGCTACAATTGTATAATGATAGTCAATACAAGTTACAAAGTGGGGATTTTCATCAAGTTTAAAAAATTTTCAATTTATTTTTTTATATCATATGATTAAGGTTCGAGGATACATTATATATACATGTACATGTAATATTATTAAATACTGAACTGCATTAAACGTTAGAATAGATGACTTGAATTTTGTTTGAAAATTATAACCTCAATCATAACTTTACAACACTAAGACCCTATACACAATTACTGCTAGGGAACAACTGATAAGCAAAAGATAATATATATATTGATATCTTACAGCCTCAGTCTGGTCGAGAAGCTCAGCAATTCTCTTGGTCCTCACACGAGTGTAGTATTTGGCCATCACACGGATATTCTGAAAATAAAACAACATAAACCATAACCAAAGCCCTCGGATCATTTGGAAATTTTCTGATGGTTAAACGTAATATCATCTTAAGCATCAAACAGATGTACATCAGTAAGTATTGATCAGCATCAAACAGACAAAAGTAGCATCACAATAACTTGGAAGTAAGACTCATTAGAGAAAAACAGTTTGTAACTGAAAAATCTACATCACAGCTCACTTCACAAACCCTGTGTTCAGAGAGCTTGAGATTACGACATGTTTTGAAATTGATGTGCCCTTGATAATGTTCATAACTCACATGTTCTACAACTCTATTCTTTAAGTCAGCCCAACGTTTCGCTCCACCTTCCAGTTTTGTGTTGAAGACATGGGTGGCTGGACTGCTTGTGGAGCCAAACTTCAGCTCACTTTCATACGTCAGACATAATTGTTTCCATGTGATCAACTCTGATGTTGTGAAACAGTTCAGTAGGTCTCTGCAGAATGAAATAATGTTCACTGAAGCTGGACATTTGACATATATAATATATAAAATTCATCTGCAAAAGCATTATCCTTACAATACAAACGATCAAAATGACATGTACACTTGCTTGAGTGAAAGGTTTTAGTACTAATACTGTCAAACACTAAATTTGGTATAATATTTATGGAAATGTTTTCCCTGAACGTTTTGTATCAGTTAATATAATTATTATATTTTGACGAAACAACTATTTCAGTATTTCAAGAATTGGACACTTTCATCCTTGAGCCAAGACAGAGAGCATATCACATCAGACTTACTGGTATTTAGATATCTCCTCTAGATTTCTGTCTTCCTTGACTCTGTGTATGAAGTCTGACTGCTCATTATCGTAGGGTGCCAGTATTACATACAGTACTACATACCGCAAAGCCTGCAGGTCAAATGTCAAAGGCGTTTACTTATTGTGATACATAAGAAAACAGTTAACACTGTAGTGGAAATGGTTATATTTCAAACACAGTCTAGTACACTAATTATGTACATTACTCAAGAAAAGCGTTTAAGTCTCAGTATTAAAGCTGAAATATTGATATTTCTTTATAAAAGTTATTGCCACTAAATATTCCTAGTATGGAATTTTTCATGATTTCAAGAACTTTTTGATTTTAGTGTGAATCCAGCTATTAAAATCTTCACAACTAATGCTGTGACTTCCTGGTTTAATCTAAAGAAACAGACAGCGTCCTAACCTCCCTCATTTTGTCTCTGTTTAATCTATAGAAACAGAGAGCATACTACCTTCCCTCATTTTGTCTCTGTTTAATCTATAGATACAGAGAGTGTACTAACCTCCCTCATTTTGTCTTTGTTTTCTTTGATCTCTGGTGTGTCGTAAACAGCTTTATAATGTTTACAGATAGCAAGATAAGACCCCTCGTGCTCGTCCAGCTCAATCATCAACTGGTAATACTTCAACTTTAGCTCCTGAAAAGTACACACATTCCAATATCAATACATGTTGTATAGCATTCATGTCAGCAGTCTGCCTCACAAACCGTAATTTGTTACATAATGGCATCAAGAGCTAAATGTGTGTTTATAATACAGTCTGGGTCTGAATATCACATGTAGATAACACGGTCTAGATGTAAGTATAACATACTGTTGTTCCTGCTTCTTCAAAGAATTTAGAGCTGATTTTTTTGCTGATAATCTGTGTTCTGATGTAGTCCTTCTTTGCTAGACAGAGTCGCATCTGCTCCAGGATAAACTCTACTTTCTCCTTCTTCTCCATCGATCCAAATGTCTCCACCTATGTGAGTATGATATATTAAGTCAAAACGATTCTACTGCAATACATTACAAAAACTCTATTTCTTGATATTGTTTATCTCATGTCAATTTTTATTTAAGTTCTTAAAATCACGTAATTTTTGTAGCCTTTTTCCCAATGTGTTAAGTACACCATATCAAAACGAGTCCAAATACTAAGAAATGTTGTAGGCATTCAAATGTGGTTGATGACTCAATATGAGAAGAACACAAATTGTCTGATTGTTCCTACCTGAAGCTCCTGAAGTATGTCAGCTGCCTCAGTAACCTTGCCATTGTCCTCCTTTATCTTTGCCAAAGTTCTGGTGAGTCTTGCCCGCTCTATTTCTACATAGATCTGTACAGAAGGCCAAATGTATAAAAATCACTAATAGCATATAAAGGGTTTGATGGAAAATCTTTGAACACTGTAAGTGATATCAATGATATTTTACAACAACTAGACATAATATTTGAATCCTAAGAATTGTTTACAAAACCAGAAATTTTATCTTTATGAAATAAGATTTTCACCAAAACATGTCAAAACCAGTATGTGAATTTCCACAGCAGGACATTATTTGAAAATTTATCACATCTTGCATTTTCCTCTAATAGAATGATCAGGGGACTAATGAAGAAAATACATACAGTCCTTAAAATGATAAATGAGCATAACAGTTGATACCCATCAAGTTGCAGGCTATGGGGGCTGGGTTAATTAAAAGGTTCGGGGAATTTGATTTTAGGTAAAACATTGGTGGTAGTAGGTAGAATCTATAAATAAATTTTGATATTTGTATAGCAGAAACTTTCCTCTCCAATGTCATTCGCAGCTTACCTTTCCAGCTGTGACTGTTCTCAGTGTATCGATCAACTTAAGTTTGACATCTAAGTTACCAGGGGGAGTCTTTTCTACATAGGTATAGGCTTCCTGGATCATCTTTGTCACAGACTGAAAACAGGTTCAAAGCAACAATTGGTTAAATTTATAAAAAAAAAAGGTAAACCTTATTTATTTTACAACAATTGGGAAACAAGTTTTATTACATTTTTACCAGTGAAATATCAAAAATTATTCATTCTATAAAAGTGATATTTGTCACTAGTGAAAAATATCATATTTATCACTAGTGAAAAATATCATATTTATCACTAGTGAAAAATATCATATTTATCACTAGTGAAAAATATCACTTTTGCTGATTTGACCAATCAACTTAATGATTAGAAAATACCAAAAATAATTGACCAATCAGAAAGCCCGACATATATCTCAGCACCTGGACAGGGGAAACTACAAGGTACATATTTTGTTTACAAATTATCGCTGTAGGCCTAGTTAGCATACGGGGTAGGTTTTTCGTTGATAAAAAATGTAATAAACAGAATATCTAACAGTGTCTTCAGTAATACCAAATATATTTGACTCGTGTGGTTAATATTTAGATATTTTTCACTCGTGCTGCGCACTCGTGAAAAATATCAAAATATTAGCCCCACTCGTGAAATATATTTGGTATTACTGAAAACACTGTTAGATATCCTCTATATATCAACTTATATTAATCAAACTTGTTGGCCAAGATGGAAGCGCACGAGGGGTCTTACTGAGGGAGGAAACAGAATACCCAGAGAAAACCTGGGGCAGGTGATCCAATACCTTTTCATATCCAATCAGGGAATTGAATCCCAGCCAGCAAGGTGAAGCAGGGCATCCAGTTGACCCTTGATATTTAGCAATTTCAGAAGTAAAATCACCATTTCTCAGACATGTGAAGGGTCAAAACAAATGTCAAATAAACATGTCCCTTCAAACGCAAGAGTCAATTCTGATTTCAGGGAGTCAAAAACATACTCTCAAGGGTCTACTGGATGCCGTGTGAAGGCAAGTGTGCTACCACTTTGTAACCCAACAACCCCAATTACCAATAATAATAAAAGAGTTGAAGTTCATAACATGTCAAAAATTGAAAGAAAACAGGTTCTTTACAACTTTCACTGAATAGCATTAATGCTAGATCAATGCAAAGTATCAAATTCCCAAAACCATTATTAAGTGAATGGTGAGCTATTACAAAACATCTACCAAAACCTTGAATTCCTAGATCCAAAGCATGTCAATACTTCACACTTACCTGTTTTATTTGTCCTCGTTTCTTTGTGAGCGAGACAATATTTTCATTCAATGCATCCCAATTTTTTTGTTCGAAACAAAGGCGCACTACTGTTACCAGGACTCGACTTGTAGAATGAGTATCGGCTCCCTACAAAACGCAAATTAGCTCATGTTGGTGTTCAATTCATTTATATGGCATGCATATTATGTATCCTTAGAAATCAGTCATAGTAAAATATCAATGCATTGATGGTCAATCATGAAAAATAATCAATTAAAGGATAATCTGATATCAAAATAATCTAATGGATTACATGTATATCTGAGCATTGTATTATCACTATATCATAGACAATAATCCGAGATTAAGATTAGAGATATTGTACTTAATAATCAACAAGAGGCTTGATTTTAGCACTTCATATGAATATGAAATTAAGATGGGAAATAATAATGAAGAAAAGTAATTGTAGAGAAAACTTGTCCTCGCCACTTTCCTTGTTATCTTAAACATATATATTTTTGGAAATAACTTCATAAACAACTTACTAGCTATGTTCAGAAGAAAACTACTGGTAAATTATTTCAAAGATGTTTTTTATGATGATTTTCTATTGGTCTGCCATTAAATTCCACTATTACTTCACCATGAAAAAATCCTGAAAGGTTGGCAAGTATGCTAGGCACTAGCTATCTAAAGAGCATGTTATACCGGTTATGATATCATGAGCTGTGTTACGTACTGTTCTTGTTTGCTTTTCTAAAGACATCAGAATATCCAGTGCTTCTGTCAATTTCCCTTGCTGAAATAAAAAGTAGAATATATTATGGATATGAAGTATTTTAAGTTTTCTACTGAAACCTTCTATGACAGACCCACGGTTTACAATATTGTTGTTCTTTTGCCCAAGAATGCTTCATTCCTACATTAGAAGGATCTTAAAAATTGGCTATATTTTCTCTAATAGCCTGAAGAGCCAACCTCTCGCGGCCATATGGAGCCAGATCCACAATTTATACATGATTGGTTCCCCAAAAAATATGATGGACGACGGACATCGTGGCAAGAACTGAAAGGCACGTGCACTCTTTGTCTCTTACAAATATCCTACCTGCTTAATTTGTAATTTTTACCCAAAAATCACTTTCTGAAAAGTGAGAAGAAACTACATACAACATATATATCATAAAATTCCAATTTTGCAGTTAACTTTATTTGTAAATGAATTGGAAAAGCAATAAATTAAAGAATCTATAACTATTTCTCTTAGAATCTATATTATTTTTTCACAAAATATTGCCGGCTTAATGTAATTATATATATAACTACCTGTACGTATATGTATTGTGTAATGAGAAAAATGTATGAAACTTTCTGTTACCTTATATATTACACAAGAAATGTTCTTTTTGTTTGTTTTTGAAAATCGGTAAATTATTATCAGTAACAATATTTTTTAATTAGTAGGCAGTAAGCAGTTGTCAATATCTCCTTACTTACAATTATGACAGTAAAAACAAACAATGTTGTATGAATAGTTTTGTCCTGATACTGTATATTGAGGGTCTAATAATGTTTGCAGCATATAGATATATAACAAAAAGCAGACAGAAATCCGTACATTTTCCCCCAATTTCAGCATTTTTGCTGTAAATTCTTTTCTTTTAGATTCTAATATAATTATTTTTGATATTATAAATATTTGAATATACGGTCAGAATTTCATAACTGTACCGAAAGAGGGTTGAATTTGCGGCTTGAATTTGTGTCTGAAAGAATTGCAGCACCTATCAAATGGGCATGATGGCTAGCCAGAGTCATTCGCAAATTATAAATAACGTCTTCGGTACTTCAGAAATATGTTATAATAAGTTCTGAATAATCCGTTTTCAAAGTACCAAAAACGAATCCGATTATAATCCATCCCAGCCTTCCTACGTAATAAAAAGACAACAGTAGGACCCCCCCCCCCCCCCCCCCCCCCCCTTTCCCCGGCGTGTGACATAGCAGATTTGAACTCATTTAGCAGAGGTAGTACGATCTTAAGGAATCCTTCCAAAGCGGGTCCAATTGAAGTTTATAACATATTTATACCTTTGCTAATTTTTCACATTTCGGGAGTTTTTCATCTACAGTTGAACTGTAGTCAACTTCCATTTTCTGAGGAGTCGTTTCTGTGTCCGCCATGATTGCTTCTTGTTTGTGTGGGTGCGTTCGTATTGAAAGACGGACTGAGTGCATGCACGAAGTTCAAAAAATGCTGATTTACTAAAATATACACAAACAATTTTCGTATTTTTGATTCTTATGAAAAGATAACATACAATAATTGTATTTTAGTTTTTTAATGGATGGGATAATATATTTACATGATAAATTAATTCCGGAAAATGCTATACCGATATTGACTTTGATTTATCATGTACAATAATATTCGGAACACTGGTGCTATGAGAAAATCGAGAGCTATTCCGAGTGTATTAAGGGAGGATGACAGGGTGCAGGTGAAGGGAACGATGTGTGAATAGTTATATGATTTTGACAGCTGTTTGACTCGACAAATTGTTCAGGATAATGCTATAGATAGGGAGTACTCTCATCTGCAACCATGTACTTGAAGGAATACCGTGTGTGCATGCCTTTAAGCGTGAAGGAGGTGAGTAGTCATTCAAAACATGAATACATATTGATTTGTTGACAGTGCCTGTTACAATAGAGATTGATGGGCATGGCATGTACAGGTATACCATAACCGGACCTGCTGTGTCAACGTGTGTGTTAAGCGATCCGGGGTATGACAAACTGTGGTCATCTATTATACTGGGATTGTATGATTTTGTAGTACAATTGAAAGTCTGCTAATCCCTATACAGTAGTATTATAAATCTGTACTGCACCTGTATTATCTTGCATCATAAGTTAACGCATATATTTTTGTTATTATTTAATGATTAGGTTAGATCGTCATAAGATGTGAAATAGATATACCTTTTCATGATCTTTTTGTTCACTTTTTAGAATACTTTATTCTCTTCATTTTACCATCTGCACTCAATGAATTTCAAGTTTATTATTTAAAATTTGAAGGGTTTATATAGATGCACCATAAATTAAAAAAAAATTCAAGTGATCAAAAAATTTGGTCTGCCTGACATATTTTACAATTCTTAATATTGAAGATATCTTGTAAATCAGGAAGATGGCTTTTAAAAAATGATGGTTACCTGATCAGGTGTCATGATGATTGATCAGGCTTAATATACCACAGAATAAATGTCCTCCAGTGATAAGTAATTAGAAAAGAGATTATGTACATCCTGTTCTGAGGCTTAGCTTATCTTTTCATGGGAATAATAATTTGACAGAGCCCTGTTAGAATATTTGTGTTCCAATGACTTTTTTTAAAGGTTATTGATTCACCACTCAGACTGTCTGACATTAGGAATATTTAAATCATAAATGTGTATAAAATATCTAATTGTATTCACCCACTACTTTCAATTTCTAAACGTAAGCATTAATTGCAATTTTTACGTTTATTTTTTTTAAATTTAAAAGATAACTTGTAGGGTGTACATGCACAGTATACAATTTCTAAAATTCATAACTCTGTTGGTGTTGAATTTGTATGTGGTGGCTGTCATGCATATTGGCTTTGCAAACATTTTCAAACTGAAACAAGAAGTCAGTTAGGATTGCATTGGTTTACACAGTGTTTCATCTTCTTCATCAGAATGACAATTCCAGCATGGCACCATCGGGAAGGGTATTTTTAATTACTCCTCGAGCTCCCTATTACAGATTTGGTGCCGTTAGCATTGATCATGATCACTCCAAGTCAAAAGCTATAGGAGATTGAGAGGCTTCCTTGGAATATAAAGAACCTGGGTTGTGGTTATCTTCGGGGGCAAAGACTTTGTGAAGGGGGGAGTAGTGTAAAAGTAGAGAGTATAGGGTTGCCTTTAATTACTAGCTCAGACTAGCAGGAATTTCCCTTTAGCCTATTGTGGTAGGATTATTGCCTTGAGAGCGAAAGGTCACTTGTTCGAAGCCCTTCACGGGCAGGTAATTTTTCATTACTAGCTTACTATCATACAGCGATGATACAGACTGAGAGATGAAATGTGAAATTTTTTAATTTGATCGATTTATGTTCTTTTCTCTCAATAAACAGGAAGTTAATCAGGGTGATGTCATTTGGCGAGTAACATGCTGGGATGAAGGCCTACAAAAGTTTATTCAAATAAATGATCAAGATCTGCACAGGGGGGCAAATATTATTTTCACATTGATATTTGAACAGCTTCTCAATAATAAGGGGGCCAAGGGTAATAATGATTTCCCAGTACATGTAACATGCTTGGATGAATGTTGTTTTTTTATAGATAAGAACTTGAAGTTCAGAGGGGTCAAATTAAATATATGTTTAAACATTTAAACAACTTGTTCTGAAAACTGAAAAAGCTTAAAATGATGACACTTTAGCCAGTGATGTGCTGGGATGATGAACTACCATGCTTGATACATTGACTAGTGTCCTCTGCATTTATTCAAGGTTACATGGGTAAAATATGTTAAACTCTTTAAACCTCTTCTTTTGAATATTCAAAAGGCCTAGGGACTGTTTATATTCGGCCAGTAACATCGATATCTGGATCTTGGATGAGAGCTTGAGCTAACAAGTTTGTTCAAACAAATGTCATTATCCACTTCCAAGACCACAGGAGTAAAATATGTTTAAATCTGTTAATAACTTTGGAATAACCCAACGGCCTAGGGTGATATATATCACAGGGGCTTGGCACGATTTTCCAAATGATAGTCTATATATATATGTATATATATAGACTATCATTTGGAAAATCGTGCCAAGCCCCTGTGATATATATGGCCAGTAAGTACTAGAAACTTATATTTGATAACAACTCAAAAAAACAAAACAAACTTCAATGTATTTAAAGTAGTGGTATACACATTCTGACCTGTCCCTGATTCAACCTCTTCAGAGTATGTTTTTGACTTTATGTATATATACCCAGATATTGTGTTTGCAAGGATGTATCTTTTAAACTTTCAGATTTGTGCTTTGATTTCTGAAAGTTAACTAAGTGGGCACGCCCTGACAATTTTTTTGTAATACATGTACATGTACATACACATTTCACATTCATGATCATTTAGAGTACATTTTTCCCACAATAAGATTTGACTCTTGTGTTTGATCAGGCATGTATATGTTTTGACCTTTCAGATTTCTGAGAAATAGTGGTAATAAATGATAAAAACTCATTACGATTTAGTCAACTGGAAATCCTTGTACAGGCCATATAGTGAATTATACAAACCTAGACAAGTTTTTTATAATAACGACTTCAACATTTTATAAGTACATGTGTACTGGACACACTATATATACATGTATATGCCAAACTATGACTATACATTTTAACTAATCGTACAGTTTTTTCAGTGTTTCATCCCTCAGACTGGGTTACATAATGATGATGGAAAAATATCACCGTTGAATTATTTCAACATATTTTATTAGGAAACAATTGGAATAAACATCAGACTTAAGCTTAAGCCTATCTCAAAGTTCTGTCCATAACATAGCTACATTTATTAGGTCATCTGAGGAAAGCTCAGTGACCTTTTAATTTCCAATCCAGCTTAATTAAGCTTCGTTCCTCGTGCGTTGGCCATCATCTGTCATTAGTAAACATTTCCACATTTTTAACTTCTTCGCAAAAACTCCTGAACTTTTTCTGATGAAATTTTGCAGAAACCTTCCTTGGCTGAAGGTCTACCAAAATTGTAAATTATATGGTCCCTACCCCTCATCAGGGGCCTGAGGGGCAGGGCCAAAAGGGGTCAAATTGACTGATCTTTCAAAAATCTTCTTCTCAAGACCCAGATTTGGCAGAATCAAATACTCTAAATGGATGGAAAAGTCCTAAGTTGATTTAACAAAATTGTAAATTTCATAGCCCATAGGTTTCATGTTTCTCCCTGGAGGCACTAAACTTGACTTGACTATATATATACTGTATGTAGGGAAATTTCACTTTAATGGAAATGATTCAAATTGCTTAGAATTATGAGGAGTTACGAAACTATACTACTATCTATGCATGAACTGTTTAGAAATACATAGAAAGATAGCTACTTTTTGAAGACTCGGGTGACCATTAAGGCCCATATGGGCCTCTTGTTGCAAATAAGGAATATTGGTGAATTATAAATTATAAAGTAAAAAATGAAGAAGAATACAGAATATATATATGTATAGAGAGAGAGAATATTTGTAAATAATATATAATGATAATTTTATGTGTTTTCTTTTTCTATGATATCTAATTTTGAATGAATTAGATTTCCCCAAAATGATGTTTGACCCTAGATCTAGGGATTGAAAGGAAAAAAAGTCTGCTTGATTATATGTTATGACACTTCAGCTTTCTGAGAGATTGGTTGTTTAAATTGACTTCTGAAATCGCTAAAAATCAAGGGTCAAGTATATATAGATGCTCTGTGCTATACAATTTTTATTTTTCTTAAATGCTTTTGAGAAACATTGAACCTGCGACATAGGCCTATATCATACTTTTTACGTCATATTTTTGGCTGTAGAATAGCAAAAAATCACTGATATTTGAAAGTAATACTGCAATAAAATATACATATTAATATTTACATTTCCAGTGTGTGTTCGTTAATGTTCAAACCTTACTAACAAAAACATAGCTTACAAGTGTACGTGTAAACATCAAATTTGACGCATAGGACAACATTGTTCAGAGTCGGACTGGTGCACACATGTGCAATCAGTGTGAATGCCCTATATAACATTTTTCATTTCTGGTTTGACATTTTTTTTGATAAAATATGAATGGAATATGGTAGAATCAACTAAAATATAACAATGAAAAAATTAAATGTTTGAAATATCTTACAGGAGTTGAATAAAAAATGATGTTACAGCGAAAAATATATTTTGTTTATTTGTGTAGTTGACCTTTCCCGCAAAATTGGAATCAGCTGTTTTAGAGATTCTATTAATTGTTTGGCTGTCTATTCGTATAACGCTGAAAAAAGAATGCAGATTTAAATTTTAGTAACATTAAATAAAAACACAGGTTAAAATGTAGATATAAGGAATGATTCTTGTTTTTTATCATTTACTGCATGGTCAATAAGGGCTTTTTCTGGGGGCTTTTTTGGGCCGTTACAATGGGCCCCATTCCCAATTGGAACTTTTTATTTTAAAAGCCAAATTCCCAAAATTTGCAGTTTACTCCTGAAAAAAATTTCCCCAGTTCACCAATTTTCTTCCCAAAATGAGACAAAAAGGCCCCATCCCAAACCAGTGAGAAATAGCCCTGCTAGTGTGTAAACTGCTTTTTTTACAGGTATTTATTTCAACATAATGCACCAACATATGCATGCATCATTTAAAATACATGAATCTGAAAAAAATGCTGTTTACACACCAATAAACATTGAAAAACAAGAATGTTTCCTTAAATAAATTTGAAGAAATAAACAAATGAAATCGACTGAGTGTATTTCGCAAATAGCCAACAACTTGCTAGGGAATTTTAAGTCAAAACCCATGATTTAAAAATAAATTTCACACTTTTGTACAGCGACCGATGTGTTTGTGTATTCAAATCAGAAAAATCTGGGGTCAAATCTGGGACAGAACAAAATATTTTTATTTTTCTTTCTGCAGGGCATAGAACTGAAGAAACATACCAGTGCAGATTGAAATCTAACTTGTCCTGATCATCAACATGTATATATACAAACCAAGGGTGTCATCCTGTTTCTCCCAAAACTGAAAAATATATATCTCCCAAAAACTTATGTAAACAATATAGGGAGAGTGTTGTTTTAACAGTTAAGTTAGGTAACTGCTACCTGTACAGGTAAATCAACGTTCCTGTTACCTGTACAGGTAAATTAAGGTGTCTATTACTGTATGTATCAGTTGACAAATAAATGAAATAATAGATTTATCCATATATTCACAGATGGTTTGAATTTAAAAATAAAACGTGTAATTTAATAAGAAATAGATAGATAAAAATAAAAAGTTATGTATGTATATAGAAGCGATTATAATTGACTTCTTTTAGATTTGTCCATATATTCATAAATGGTTTGAATTTAGAATTAAAACGCGCAATTTAATAAGATGATTTTATAAAAGTTATTTATATTTTAACATTTTTCATATAATTGACTTATTTTTATATGTATCCCCCATATTATAAATTATTAACTTCAGGGCAGGTGTCACTAAAAAGGCTATATGTTCATCTTCAGGAGATATGTTATCTGTACCAATTAAGTTATTTGTTCAACCTCAAAAGAGTTGTAAACCAAACCAATGTAGGGGCTGTATGGTGGTAGGACTCTAGTCCAGGTTGCATACGGTACATGATGAAGAACAACTACAGAGACACTATATACTACTGGAGATGCTCTGATAAAGACTTCCCTGCCAGGCTGCAACCATCAACACTACCAACGGTATTCCTGTAAAATTCGGTCATCAACACAACCACCCACCCAACCATTTCCAGGGGGAAGTTCAGAAGATAATGAACAGCACCATGAAGAGGTGTAGGAAGAAACTCGAACCAATATACCCGCCAACTACGACGAAGAAGTATCCAAACTACAGACACAGGACTGGGCAGCTGACAGACCACTACAACGGCGACATCGACTACAACAACTATGGCGACCGAGCAACATATTTATTACATACGGAGTGAAAAACAACATACTACATATGTGTAATTACAAGTTCTGTTAACAATGTATCATCCTTGCTATAAAATTCAACTTTTGTTATACAGTACAAATATTATACAGAGAAAGTAAACTATTGGTTTATTTATGATATAAATAGTGTTCATTTGTAATGTATGTATGAATGTATATGTGGTGGTTATTATATTGTATTTTGAAGATAATATAGTGCTTATTAGGTATCAATTGTATAAGTATTATATCACCAGTAAAAAGTACATGTATGTGTGTAAAGTTTAAAATATGTTTGACATATATATTCACATATACATGTATATGATTTTGTCAATGAAATAATATGTAATTTCATATCTCAAAGTATAACATCAAATTGACATTTTTGTAGTTCTATCACCTATCTACATGTATTTACCTGTATTTACCTGGATTTTGCAATAAATGAATGAGAGAGATAATTACTTTCTGTGTTTACTTAATAATTAGACCCCTGTGTAAACAAATCCTGTTTCTCCCAAAAAATGTTTAACTAGATTTTCAGTTTTGGGAGAAACAGGAACCAAACCAAGTAGTACAGATCATCAACATGTATATACAAACCAAGTAGTACAGATCATCAACATGTATATACAAACCAAGTACTCCTTTTAATTCATTCTAACAGAAATGCAGAACATTAATTATTTTTTCATATGTGTATGAATCAATATTAATGTGGTAGATGTTGGATATATATTTCAATTCTTCTGCTAGGGATCAAACCCGTACCAGAGTTTACATTGTAAAATGGCTAGAATCAAATAATATAACAGAGTTACATTAATTTATATTGATAAAGAATTATTTGTTTACCTGCAGTACCAAATCGGTCAGCTGTACATGATAGCCAAGCACAGCCATGAACAAAGTGAGAATGGTGAAGGAGTAGAGGTTGTCACCAACGAACCATGCGAAGACGAAAAACATGGAAAAGGACAATTTACTGAAAAAAGAATCCATTTATCAAGGTGTGTGTTTTAAATCTCCTTCAAAGCTATTGTATGAAAGATGATTTTAGCTCACATGCCTGAAGTGAGTTTATGCTATGGTTAAGCCTCTGTTTTTCTCAATAGTCAAGGTCATGATATTGGGCCAGAAGCATATTGTGATGGAGTGCAACCATGTGTGTTCAAATGAATTGATTCATATACAAGGTCACAGAGTTGATATTGTAAATTTTTAAACCATTTAAGCTTCATCTAAATAACCAAGAAGCATGTTTCTAGTTTCTATAATATATATATGTACGGTGACAAATAGCATGTTGGAGGAAGGGCTTCCAGGTTTGTTAAAAGCAAACGAACTTGACCTGTATATTAACACTTTTGAAGTAGTTCTTCTCATAAATATAAGCAGGATGCCAAGGGTCATGATAATTAGCCAGTTCCAAGTTTGTTCAAATAAGTGACAATGACAAACGATCAAGGTCATGTCTCAAACGTGTTTCAATCATTAAAGGACTTCTGATTATCCCAAAATTCCACCAGTAGCATGCTTAAATCAAGGCCTGTTATGCTTGATGTGCTTTTGTGGTCACGGTGTCAAATTAACTGGGAAAAAATCCAGAAATGAGTTTGAAATATTATATTATGTCTTTATAATCATTGATAGCTTTTAGTTCACTGCCTGAAGTGAGAATACATTGTGGTGAGGTATATATATACCGTCCTGTATATGGTACATATGTCTGTTGTCTGGCCACCGTCAATTTTTCTTCTTAAAAAAACGTCTTCTCAATAATGACTCGATATAAATATGCATGGTCATGATAGTCATAAGTGGGCCATGGACAACTTCCTGAATAAAAAGAAGCCCAGAGACTTTGAGAGGTATACTATTAGATGTTTAACAGTTACTCAAAAGAATCAGTATTAGTGGAGGTCCAAATCTATTACCTAAATGATACAACTCTTAAGTACGTTGTATATTAACAGATATGGTAATATTTTGACATAGACAAGTGAGATTCAATTTGGACACTGGACAGGTATGTCTGCCTAGTCATTTCCCCTGCTGAAATTCAAGATATTTTATATTTACATTTGTATTGTGATTTTTTGTGTTGCCTTGAAAAGGTTACATATAGGTATTACTATGTCAGTGTCGTCTGCGTCGTCGTCCGCCGCACAATGGTTTCCGTCCAATAACTTGAGTTCCCTTTGGCCAATCAAACTCAAACTTCATACAGTGCTTCCTTACCAAAAGTGCTTGCTTGGGATTGCTTTTCAGATTCAAAGGTCAAAGGTCAATGTCACTGTTTCTATTAATAGAAAATTGGTTTCCATGCAATAACTTGAGTTACCTTTGGCCAATCAAACTCAAACTACAAACGGTGCTTCCTTACCAAAAGTGCTTGCTTGGGATTGCTTTTCAGGTTCAAAGGTCAAAGGTCAATGTCACTGTTTCTATTAATAGAAAATTGGTTTCCATGCAATAACTTGAGTTACCTTTGGCCAATCAAACTCAAACTTCACACAGTGCTTCCTTACCAAAAGTACTTGCTTGGGATTGCTTTTCAGGTTCAAAGGTCGTTGCTACTATAAATAGAAAATAGGTTTGCTTGCGATAACTTGAGATCCCTTGGGCCAATCAAACTCAAACTTGATGCATTGCTTTCTTATAGGAAGTGCTTGCTTGGGATTGCTTTAAGTTTCGATGTTCAAAGATCAAAGGTCAAGGTCACTGATGCTATTAATAGAAACTTGGTTTCCATTTGATAACTCAAGTTTCCTTGGACCAATTAAACTCAAACTTTGTATAGTACTTCCTTATCAAAAGTGCTTGCTTGGGATTGCTTTTCAGATTCGAAAGTCATTGTCACTGTAAATAAATAGAAAATCTGTCCAGTTCCCTTTGGGTCAATCAACCTAAAACTTCATATAGTGCTTTCTGGTTTCTGTATGAAAACCACTTAAATTTTGCATGAAACTTGTTTTGATTTGCAAAGCAGATCAGTTTGATTTTTAAAATTCAATCCTAGCTTGCTGTGCAGGTGACACATCCACTTCCGTGGAATTCTTGTATTATTCTAAAAATTTGTTACACACAATGAGCTCTGTAGATTATCTTTGATTATAAGATTGTTTGCTCATAGACAAATCCATAGGAAGAGTTCAATGGAGAATTCATGTTTTATATTATACACAACAAACAAAATCACAACTGTAGGAGTTTGGGACTAATAGAGAATAACCTTTTACAAGGCTCCATTAGGCCATAATCACCATATTCAAGGTCACAGAGGTTAAATTTGTTAAGATATCAAAACAACTTCTTCTCTCAAACAGAGTGGCCTAGAATCTTAATTTTTTGGCTGATACATACTGTAGGTTCCTAGGATGAAGCCCCACAAAGTTTTCAATATGAAATGATCTTGACCCATATTCAAGGTCATTTTGGTCAAATTTGTTAAAACATTCAAACAACTTCTTCTCAAAAACCAAAAAGCCTAGAATCATGATATTTGGCTGGTAGGTTCCTGAGATGGAGCCCAAGTTTGAATAAGAGAATGACTTTGAACCATATTCAAGATCACATATAGGTCAAATTTGTTATGACATTCAAAGGACTTCCACTGATTAACTGAAAGGCCTAGAATCAAGTTTTTTTTATTAACATAATTCAAGGCAGAAAACCATCAAAGCAGTGAATACTAGGTGAGTAATGCAGGCCTATTGTTTAACAACTCAACAGCAGACAAAATTACAACTGTCGGAAGGTTAACTAGTTGTAAAATGGTCTGCTGTGGGTAAACAATAGGCCCAATGGGCCTGCACCACTCACCTAGTACATTTGTATTCACTTCTTTGATGATTCTTTGAAAATTACCTGGTACAAGAGTAGGAAGCTAAGAGACAGTTGCTATCACTGGGGTCAGAGACTAATAGACTGTTATTGTTTTACCTAACAAAGACAAAATTACAGGAGTAGGATCAAGCTTAAGGCTATTAGACAGCTCCTATTTGACCCACAACAGACATACTTACAATAGTAGAAGGCTTATACACAGTTACAATTTTACCTACTGAAGGCAAAAATCACTAAAGTAGATGGACATTAGAGTTCTTTATCATCTTACTCACAATGACAAAATAAGAATAAATTGTAGTAGGGGCCAATTAGATAATTTATCAAAGATGACCCAACGAAAGTTGTTTATGGTACATATATATCCGGTCATAAATCATTTTAAATAAAACTTGTCAGATGTTTGATCTGGTCAAGGATATACGTGATGACCAGGTAGACATACATACACCTACTAGTTTAATCCTCTACTTCTAATGGATTCAATAATACGTACAGCATTAATCCCCGGGAGGTTATAATTAATGTCAACACAGACAGAATTATAGAGCTGGATAAAGCTTTTCCTGTTAACATCCTGCCTACTTCCACAACACAAGTGGTTCATCATGTTGATCTCCTATGAATAACTGTACATCACATGATGTTTATTGCAGATAGTATATAAGTTTTTGAATTATTGTTTCAACTACATTGTATTTGGTTTATTTTGCCTGTTGTTCAAATACCAATTGTTCAGTAAGAAATTTCTAAAGTTATATTGAAACAAAGAAATGAAAACTCAAAATTGTGTGTAATAATGGGTTGAAGAAAATACATGATTTACAAAAGGAATGACAAAAAATTATCTGGAAAGCAGTACCCCCAATATGGATAGAACCCCCACTGGACAAAAATGTGTGACAAATAGACAGAAAAGAGACAATGGAGACGACTATGTACAGCCCCTCTACCCCGACTGTCTCCAGCTTCACTAGATAGAGAGCTTAACATTAATTATTTTAAGATGTTTATATAAAGCTGATATACATGACACGTGAGGAATTTGTTATCAATGTATAAAGTGTACAGAGTAGTATATATGCATAAATTTCCATTATTTGATATACAGTTGGAGATACTAATTATAATCTCTACTGTCATGTATGAAAACATGTATCCTGTAATCCTATAGGTAGATCTCTAGTTTCTCACATAAAAATAATTAATATGGATCATGAACAGAATACAAAATGAAGCTTCAATAGTATAAATATGCAGTATCAGATAGTGTGTCCACATGTGTTTACCAGTTAAAGTATGGTACGATGGGATTTGTTATATGTATAATATATATGCATGTTTGTAGTAATTAAGAGTTGCCATTGTACATGTTAATAATACATGTGAATATACAAAGTACTAGTACATACATTAAAATGTGTACATTGCCGTATTTGACCTAATAAGGGCACAGAGCGCGGGTAATTGACAGTGGGGGCGCCCTTATTAAGATTAGTTATTCTGAAGTTTTATGAAACAGACTATACCTTATAGCAGAATACCCAAGGCTGTGGAAACGGTAAAATATGCAGTCATAAAAATATTCCAAATGAAGATATCTATTCATTATCATATATTAAGCTTTTCATTATTATATATTAAGCTTAAACATCACTTGAATATTCCTGTAAACTTGTAAACCATGCCAGCTGATCTTTAGACCAGAGAACGTGTGTTCCACCATTTATGTTCAAATGGAACTCTTTTGTGTTCTATTTATAGACACAGGTGATTTCCCAGATCATATCAGACATCGTTTTCTTTGACCTTATAATTGATTTACAATGTCTTTTACTAGCTTTCTGTTCTGAACAAAAGTTATTTATCAACAAGAATGAAGTCTTTTACTTTATCTTCAAATAAAGATGGTAAGTTATTATTTGTATGTGTGTTAAGTTTTGGGTGCTCTTTGCACTGGCATGTCATCTGTAGGAATAGACAAAAATCCAGTTACTGAATTTGCTGAAGAAAATTGAACACATAAAGTAGCAAAACATTTCACATGAATTATTACTTTTGAACACCATTTTGACACTCAGTCAAAGATTTATTTCCTTGAAAAAAGGTAGGGGCACCCTTATTAGGGCAGGCACCTTATTAGGGCAGGCGCCCTTAGGTCAAATACGGTAGTTGAAATTTAACAATCATTTTACCTTTTTTATTTTTTATTTCATTGAAACACAGACTAAATTCACATTGAGTATATTTAATTTAGTAACTCAAAATGTATATTAAGAGTTTAAGTGATATGATAAAAACACCTCTTTGTAGCTACCTAGTACATATATTGAATTGTATTACATATATATTGTAATACATGTTATAAATTATATTACATGTTATATATTGTAATACATGTTATACAGTCAAACTTCAATGTTTCGAAGTTCAAGGGACTAACAGAAAAACTTCGAAACAGCGGGACTTCGAATTATTCATGGTTGACAATAGATCGATGTTTTCTTGATTTTGACCATATCTGTTAACGTTACATGTCCTCGGTGTCTTCGTGTTGATCGTCGCCTGTCATGATCACATCAAAAAGTTTAGTTAATTTACCCCAAACCCATAAAAATACTTTTCATCAATTATACCTAAAACTTTTTTAATCAAACTATGTATCTGTTACAAAACACTTATATCCCGTGTAATAGATAAAGCAAAGGTACAATGCACACTTACGTTAACGTTTTTCTGCTAAAGTATGAAAGGCCGTTCATGTCAAAAACGAGATACATTTAACGCGTTAAACATAACATTTAACTTAATGCGTTAAATTTTTACATTTAACGCGTTAAAGACAGTTTTATCACGTTCATAATTATTTTAACGTGTTAAATCTTAACGCGTTAAACTTTATCAGATTAACCAATCAGTTGCACCCTTGCATATCAGAATTCGGATGAAAGTTCTTCATGGAAGATGGAAAATATGGAGGCTTTGAGGAGAGAGGTTCGGGCAGTGGTTCAAGAACGCCTTGGGGCTGTGCCAAGACAATCCCTCAGTCCCGTCGGCGATATTGTCAGTGGGCATGTATAAACTATTTGACTGGTTATTTGTCCAAAAAATGAAGAGTCAACGTATGACTACTACGTGTGAATCCCGATGTTGGCGTTTGGTTTGTTTGGTCTGCAGATGTTTTTTTTAATATTATTTCAAACAGTTTAATGACAGAACATTTCAGTACGCGTTGACAGAACATCAACACATTAAAGAAGACGTTGATATTTCTGAAAACCGATTTAAACAGAGACCATATCAAAATAATCAATTTGTGCAATGAACCAACAAATTTTTCCTCTTTCACTGTGCTTCATTCTTTTGGTCATTTGTGTAGGTCTGTAAGATACATTGTTGTACACTAATGTAACTGGTACATTCTAATGACGTCACATTGATTACAGACGTTCCGAGTTGTGTCATTTTGTTCAACGATCTGGTAGTTTTGTCATCTTTGATCATTGATGAGATTATACAGAACATCACACATTATACCGTGTTATAAATGTGACGAGATTATACAGAACATCACACAGTATACCGTGTTATAAATGTGACGAGATTATACAGAACATCACACATTATACCGTGTTATAAATGTGACGAGATTATACAGAACATCACACATTATACCGTGTTATAACTGTAGTTTACAGATAACGAGATGTTCGTCTATGGTGGTCGGCTGCCATATGATCCATCATGTATGTAAATAATCATGGATTATGGGGCTAAGAACTGGGACCAATACACCAAACCAGATGGCACCGTCGTATATTGAAAAATCGTATAAAGTTAGTAAAATTTATCAATATAAACTCTATAATAAAATGGAGAGAAAAAAGTGTCACCTTTGTACAATGGTGTCTCTTGTAAAATACGGAATGCCGATCAGTTGGAGAATGTGTGATTAAATCACAAATAACCGATTTACATACTTATATTTATGTATAAGTTTGAAACGTGACACTTTGAATATGAGTGAAGACATCGCTGATTGTTTGTGTTTAAAATTGATCTGCTTGTTTTACTGTTCCGTAAAATTTACTCACCAACCGCTGATTTCAATGGCGGCGGAGATCATCAAAGACGACTACCGGTATGGTTTACCGGAGTGATTAAATGCCATGGCTTCTAAAAACACCATTTATCTATCAATTTGGTTTGATTATTAATTAACCCCATGATTGGGAGTGACAACACATGCTATCGTTATCCATATTGTCAGTCAGGGCATTTGTGGGAGAGGTGTGAAATCTTGCCGCGGGGGTCACGACAAACACCTGTCCAGTGGTCAGTACAGGTAAACTTTTTTTTGTTCGAATCATGAGATGTCAATTACCTATAATATCATAGCTAACAGGCCATGAAAAAAGTTTGATACATCGAAAACTTTGATTTATAAAAATTCGAATCATACATAGGTTCGTTAGTAGCGTTATATAATGAGGAAATTCGGGACCAAGCAAAAAGTTTGATACAGCGAGAAATTTGAATCAACGAAGCTCGAATCATCGAGGTTTGACTGTATGTTGTATCACATGTTATACATTGTAATACATATTATATAACATGTTATTTAGTGTAATACATGTTATATAGTGTGATACATGTTATATATTGTAATACATATATATGTATCACATGTTATATAGTGTAATACATGTTATATATTATATGTTATATATATTGTATTACATGTTATATATTGTAATACATGTTATATAGTGTAATACATGTTATATATTGTAATACATGTTATATATTGTAATACATGTTATATTATATCACATGTTATATATATTGTATTACATGTTATATAGTGTAATACGTGTTATATAGTGTAATACATGTTATATATTGTAATACATGCTATATATTGTAATACATGTTATATAGTGTAATACATGTTATATATTGTAATACATGCTATATATTGTAATTCATGTATACAATTTTCTAGCTTTAACTTTATTGCAGTGTTTCCTATATATGTATAGATAATTATCATAGTACATGATAGTAATATGATGTGGTAAGAATTAATAGCAAGATGTTGGATTCAGTCAAACCTGCCTTATAATTAGTGATCACCTGAATTACATGATTATATTTCATATCAGACCATATCCCCACCTGGATTAAAGAGACCACCTGTTATATATTTGACCTTACTTACATTGTCATATAAGGTCACATAGAACAGGTTTATTTGTATTTTTGAACTATTTCCCCAATATTTCTATTTAATTTTTGGCAAAACCAGTCATTTCAAGAGTTTTACACAAATTTCACCTATCAAGTCAAGAAGCAGGAATAAGGAAGTTAATAAATAAACGTGTGGCCATCAAATGACTTCATTTAACTAATATGAAATTAAATGTTAGCATGGAGTTATGAGTACATGTACTTAGGCTTTACAAAAACCCTTCCCACTTGTGCTATATGGTTGCATATATTTAATTATTTGTGTTGAAATTAGCTTAGTGTTTTACATAAAAATGGATTTGAGAGCTTTTGATTATCAGTCCTATACTGGTGAAACCAGAGGGACTACCATAGGTATACCATAGGCTTCCTCTCCTGTATGTAACACCAAAGTTGGTCAGCGCACTATAGCTAGAGGCTTCATTCTTCTTGAGGGATTTTGATCAAACTTCATACAACACAACGATA
Source organism: Pecten maximus (assembly GCF_902652985.1). Lineage (NCBI taxonomy): Eukaryota > Metazoa > Mollusca > Bivalvia > Pectinida > Pectinidae > Pecten > Pecten maximus. The sequence goes on along the minus strand of NC_047015.1, from coordinate 39,021,067 downwards.
AAGGATCATAATGTCTTGAATATCTTAGTTTAAACAATATTTTATTCAATATTTACATGTCATATATATGATACATAATAATAAAAGGATTCAGAAAAAAGTATGAAAATACTTATTTAAATCTGTCTCCTTAAATAACAGATTGGTGGGTGACAACACTGTATAGACATTCATTAGTCAAATAGTATAACTTAAAAACAAAACTATTTATGAGAGAGAGAGAGAGAGAGAGAGAGGGGGGGGGGGGGGGGGGGGGGAGAGAGAAGGGGGGGAGAGAGAGAGAATATTTTGAATATCTTGAACAAGTTCAAGTTAAAGGGTTTTTGGGTCAAGGTCACTGTTACTAACTTACTATTTGTAACATGGGCTGGTAGGGGACATGTATTTCTTAAGCAAAACCTAGTATGCTTGTTTTCTCTTAAGTATGACTTATATGATGAATAGAAATTTACAGTGGTGCCAGTGTAATATGTAATATGGTTGGGTGCCAGACTGTGGTAAGACACTTGCCTTTCACCTAGGCGGCTGGGTGGGGGTTCCCCTGATCGGACAAGGAACAGGGTTACCTGCTTCACCAGGTGGGTTTCCTCCAGATACTCCTATTTCCTCCCACTTTAACACTCTAAGTTGCTTTAATTTGTTTTGCAATTCATTGTTGTAAAACAAATAAAGTTTACATTTGATATGGAATAGACTTTTAAAATGTTAAATTATTGAACATGACACTTGCCTAAAATGTGTGACATATATATATCAAATCATATAATTTGTTTAATACATTAATCCGTATTACATTAAAACTCCTGTAAGATCCTCTAGATAATGCCAACATTTCTGTTCCATTCAAATAACTATTTGCTCATTTTGTGGGTTGAATATTTTGAAGATCTTCACATTAATTCTTAAAAGTCAGAATTTTACACCGGTATAAATTTGTGATGTTTTTTTTCAGTCGATTACCAACCTGGATCCGATCCCTAATTCCAAGGATATTCTACATTACAGAGAAGGCTTGGAACTATTATCCATACACTATAACAGGTTAGTAAATATAGACCATTCAATATGCTATGAAAAGGGTGTTAGTCCAACCCTGAGACTTGCATACCAGTCGTTTGTTGCCTTGAGCAGGTGGTCGTTATACAGTGTCATTATATAGTAAAATTGTTTTTGACCATAACAAAATGGTCGTTATAGACAGGAGGTCGTTTATATACAGGTGGTCATCATACAGTGTCATTATATGGTAAAAATGCTCGGGACCATTACAAAATGGTCATTATAGACAGGAGGTCGTTTATGTACAGGTGGTCATTATAAACAGTGTCATTATAAAGTAAAAAGTTTAGGACTGTTACAAAACAGTCGTATACAGGTGGTTGTTAGAGCAGGTTTGACTGTGTACTGGAATTTGCTTGTACATTTTGTATGTTGAAAAATGGCTCTTGTCTACATTGTTTCACATCACTTGCAATTCTTAGAATTCTAAGATTGAGTATATTATCAGTGTATTTGTGCTGTAAGGATGAGTTTGTTTAGTTTCTTAAGGTTAAACTTTAGTATACTATGAGGTAAATTTTGAGAAATTACTATGAAATCTTTAGGGTTTGTTGATTTTACTTTAGTCATAATTGTCAAATTTATTGGAGCAATTGCCATATAATAAAAAAATATATAATGAACAAATTGGATTTATTTTTCAACTTGTGTCCAAGGGAGAGATGTTTTGGATTTGAATGAAAAACATCATATCTATTGAAATAAGTTTTGAAAATGAATAAATTTTCTGTTATTTTGTAGGTTTTTTTGTTGTTTTTTTAGGAATTTTTTTTTCTTTCTTTTTTTTTTTTGAGAAAAAATTTCAAAATATTATTGTCTATGGAGTATGGAATTGCTTTAAAATAATTGTATTGACAATTTTGGTCAGATAGATCAGCTATAAGTGCATGAAGTTGTTTTGTATATTATATATTGAAGGTTTTTGTCCATTTTATTTTCGGTCTATTATGATGAATTCGCTGTGTCTACAGTTCCATTTAATCTATGGAGAAGTTGGCAGCATCTATTTCTATTTTCGTCCATTGTGTCAGATTACTGAGGTTTAACTGTCACATTCCAGAAGTAGCTAAAGGTTGTTACAGGACTGAACAAATCTAGGTTAACACCAATGTTTCCTGAATCTTCCTGACGAGAGAGAAGATGCTTCATTAGAAAAATGTCCCACTTAACTGAGGTGATGAAAACCTCTTGTATTTTACTTCCAGCATGTGTGGAATGCACTTATAACATTAATTAAGACAACACAAACCCTTGTAAACCATAACAACAACAAAAACAGACAAAAATATGGAAGCAATTATCCAACTCAAATGCTGTATCTTTTTTGTGAGGAAATATGTCTGTTATGTGAGCAGTTTTTCACCTGGGTTTTGTCATCAAAACAAGCCTATTCATATGAAAGCATTTCGTACCATTTGTATACTTCAGTTACGCAGCACCGTTTGCTGGTGATAGCCTCTCTCTAGCTAACGATAGGTTAAGCATATTTTAAAGAGGAATAATTATACATAAGCCAAAGGACCTGGGTTTGATCCCTATTGCAGCCTGGCCTTGAAATAGATATCTCCCCCCCCCCCCCCCCCCCCCCCACCAGTAATAAATAGATGATGGCCTCTCATAACTTGTACATTAGCACTCGTGTATCCTCAAAATTCTATGTAAAGTTGTCTCCTGGAAGGCCTGGGGGTGTGATGGATTGAGTGACACTTTGAGGTAAACACTAGCACATACCAATCAGCTTCCGGGAACGTCTATTTGGTGTCATCCTGTTTCTCCCAAAACTGAAAAATATATATCCTGTTTCTCCCAAAAACTTTTGTAAACAATATAGGGAGAGTGATGTTTTAACAGTTAAGTTAACTGCTACCTGTACAGGTAAATCAACGTTCCTGTTACCTGTACAGGTAGCAGTTAACAAATAAATGAAATAATAGATTTATCCATATATTCACAGATGGTTTGAATTTAAAATAAAACGTGTAATTTAATAAGAAATAGATAGATAAAAATAAAGAGTTATGTATGTATACATGTATATTTATGATAAATTTATAGAAGTGATTATAATTGACAACTTTTAGATTTATCCATATATTCATAGATGGTCCGAATTTAAAAATAAATGTGGAATTTACCTGAGGGGCAGTACCAAAAGGGGTCAATTTGGTTAAATTGATATAAACAACTTCTTCTCTGAAACTAAGCAATGGGTATCACTCACATTTGTATGGTAGCATGGTCATGGGGTGAAGAGATTCAAAATTGTACAAATCTTAGGGTTGACCCCACCAGGGGGCTGAGGGGTGGGGCTAAAAGGGGTCAATTTGGCTAAATTGATATGATCAACTTCTTCTCTGAAACAGCTCATATTTGACTGCTAGCATCCTTTTGGGTAAGGATTCAAAATTTTATAAAGGAAGGAACTGACCCCCCAGGGTGCAGAGGGCAGGGTCAAAAGGGGTCAATTGGTTTAAACAACTTCTTTTCTGAAACTAAGCAATGGATAAAACTCACATTTGTGAGGTTGTCCCTATGAGGTTGCGCCAAAAGTCAGTTTCTTTTCATGAACTAATGTATTTTTTGGCATAAAACCTCACATACCCATATAAAATTCCTATGAGATATCGACATAGCAATAACAGTGACAAATAAAATCATCATTCTTGTTTCATATCACGTGAAATCCAGGTGAGCGATACAGGCCCTCTGTGCCTCTTGTATATGATATAAATAATGTTAATTTGTAATGTATGTATGAATGTATATATGGTGCTTATTACATTGTATTTTGAAGATAATATAGTGCTTATTAGGTATCCATTATATAAGTATCATATCACCAGTAAAAAGTACATATATGTGTGCAATACATTATTTTTTAACTTTTTAAAGTTTAGAATATGTTTGACATATGTATTCACATATTTGATTTTGTCAATGAAATAATACGTAATTTCATATCTCAAAGTATAATATCAAATTGACATTTTTGTAGTTCTATCACCTATCTACCTGTATTTACCTGGATTTTGCAATAAATGAATGAGAGAGCTAGTTAATTACTTTCTGTGTTTACTTAATAATTAGACCCCTGTGTAAACAAATCCTGTTTCTCCCAAAATTTTTTTACCTAGATTTTCAGTTTTGGGAGAAACAGGATTAAATCGTCTATTTAGCTTGATCTATTTAGTGTAAGATTATAATATCTGAAAGTTCCGGGGTCCAGTCCCTAGCAGAGGTATTGTAATGAATATAATATCTGAAGATTCCAGGGTTTAATGCCTATAGCAGAGGTATTGTAATAAATATAATATTGAGAGAGTAAAATTGGTTGTGATGGGTAAAATTAATGTGTTCTGTGGATGTGACATTGTTAAGTGAAGGTTGTGATGGTAAACTGTACGTGTTCTGTGGACGTGACATTGATAAGTGAGGGTTGTGATGGTAAACTGTACGTGTTCTGTGGACGTGACATTGATAAGTAAAGGTTGTGATGGTAAACTGTACGTGTTCTGTGGACGTGACATTGATAAGTGAAGGTTGTGATGGTAAACTGTACGTGTTCTGTGGACGTGACATTGATAAGTGAAGGTTGTGATGGTAAACTGTACGTGTTCTGTGGACGTGACATTGATAAGTGAAGGTTGTGATGGTAAACTGTACGTGTTCTGTGGACGTGACATTGATAAGTGAAGGTTGTGATGGTAAACTGTACGTGTTCTGTGGACGTGACATTGATAAGTGAAGGTTGTGATGGTAAACTGTACGTGTTCTGTGGACGTGACATTGATAAGTGAAGGTTGTGATGGTAAACTGTACGTGTTCTGTGGACGTGACATTGATAAGTGAGGGTTGTGATGGTAAACTGTACGTGTTCTGTGGACGTGACATTGATAAGTGAGGGTTGTGATGGTAAACTGTACGTGTTCTGTGGACGTGACATTGATAAGTGAAGGTTGTGATGGTAAACTGTACGTGTTCTGTGGACGTGACATTGTTAAGTGAAGGTTGCGATGGTAAACTGTACGTGTTCTGTGGACGTGACATTGTTAAGTGAAGGTTGTGATGGTAAACTGTACGTGTTCTGTGGACGTGACATTGATAAGTGAAGGTTGTGATGGTAAACTGTACGTGTTCTGTGGACGTGACATTGATAAGTGAAGGTTGTGATGGTAAACTGTACGTGTTCTGTGGACGTGACATTGATAAGTGAAGGTTGTGATGGTAAACTGTACGTGTTCTGTGGACGTGACATTGATAAGTGAAGGTTGTGATGGTAAACTGTACGTGTTCTGTGGACGTGACATTGTTAAGTGAAGGTTGTGATGGTAAACTGTACGTGTTCTGTGGACGTGACATTGATAAGTGAAGGTTGTGATGGTAAACTGTACGTGTTCTGTGGACGTGACATTGTTAAGTGAAGGTTGTGATGGTAAACTGTACGTGTTCTGTGGACGTGACATTGTTAAGTGAAGGTTGTGATGGTAAACTGTACGTGTTCTGTGGACGTGACATTGTTAAGTGAAGGTTGTGATGGTAAACTGTACGTGTTCTGTGGACGTGACATTGATAAGTGAAGGTTGTGATGGTAAACTGTACGTGTTCTGTGGACGTGACATTGTTAAGTGAAGGTTGTGATGGTAAACTGTACGTGTTCTGTGGACGTGACATTGATAAGTGAAGGTTGTGATGGTAAACTGTACGTGTTCTGTGGACGTGACATTGATAAGTGAAGGTTGTGATGGTAAACTGTACGTGTTCTGTGGACGTGACATTGTTAAGTGAAGGTTGTGATGGTAAACTGTACGTGTTCTGTGGACGTGACATTGATAAGTGAAGGTTGTGATGGTAAACTGTACGTGTTCTGTGGATGTGACATTGTTAAGTGAAGGTTGTGATGGTAAACTGTACGTGTTCTGTGGACGTGACATTGATAAGTGAAGGTTGTGATGGTAAACTGTACGTGTTCTGTGGACGTGACATTGTTAAGTGAAGGTTGTGATGGTAAACTGTACGTGTTCTGTGGACGTGACATTGATAAGTGAAGGTTGTGATGGTAAACTGTACGTGTTCTGTGGACGTGACATTGATAAGTGAAGGTTGTGATGGTAAACTGTACGTGTTCTGTGGACGTGACATTGATAAGTGAAGGTTGTGATGGTAAACTGTACGTGTTCTGTGGACGTGACATTGATAAGTGAAGGTTGTGATGGTAAACTGTACGTGTTCTGTGGACGTGACATTGTTAAGTGAAGGTTGTGATGGTAAACTGTACGTGTTCTGTGGACGTGACATTGTTAAGTGAAGGTTGTGATGGTAAACTGTACGTGTTCTGTGGACGTGACATTGTTAAGTGAAGGTTGTGATGGTAAACTGTACGTGTTCTGTGGACGTGACATTGATAAGTGAAGGTTGTGATGGTAAACTGTACGTGTTCTGTGGACGTGACATTGTTAAGTGAAGGTTGTGATGGTAAACTGTACGTGTTCTGTGGACGTGACATTGATAAGTGAAGGTTGTGATGGTAAACTGTACGTGTTCTGTGGACGTGACATTGTTAAGTGAGGGTTGTGATGGTAAACTGTACGTGTTCTGTGGACGTGACATTGATAAGTGAAGGTTGTGATGGTAAACTGTACGTGTTCTGTGGACGTGACATTGATAAGTGAAGGTTGTGATGGTAAACTGTACGTGTTCTGTGGACGTGACATTGTTAAGTGAAGGTTGTGATGGTAAACTGTACGTGTTCTGTGGACGTGACATTGATAAGTGAAGGTTGTGATGGTAAACTGTACGTGTTCTGTGGACGTGACATTGTTAAGTGAAGGTTGTGGAAGGATTTTATCACTAGTGCTTCATGCTCTAGGGCATTTATGTTTTATTTTCATGTAAAAATCTGACTATCTCTCGTTGAATCTATTCAGCATACAACTGTCATGTGTATGTACATCTACCTATATAAATAAGTTCTCTGTGTATATCCATCAAATGAATGACATTGCAAAAATCTATTAAATTTTTCACCAATCAAGATTTTATAAATATAATGACATACCTGGTACACGCATGTACACCTAAAACACAGTCTTAGTAAAGGGCGTTAACTTATATTGTAACCACTTTGTTTTAACATGGCATTACTCTCAGTTGGGGATGCATTATCTTGTGGGCTAACTTTTTAAGATTTCATTGACTGTGTTTTTATTAGTACATGTACATTGTCACTCTGATAGGAAGATCAGCTATATTGCTTCTTAAGTCTATGAGACCTGTATAATTCCAGTCTATGACTGATTCCTTCTCAGATTTTATAAATTTCACTTTTTCAAGTTTGAGGACCATTTAAACTTGAGTTTGTGAATCATCTCCCACTAGATTCATTACCATCATCACTCAGGTTTGTAAATACCCTGTAATCCCTCACTAAATCCATAATGATCAGCTCTCAGGTTTGTAATTACCCTGTAATCCCTCACTAAATCCATAATGATCAGCTCTCATGTTTGTAATTACCCTGTAATCCCTCACTAGATCCATAATGATCAGCTCTCAGGTTTGTAAATACCCTGTAATCCCTCACTTGATCCATAATGATCAGCTCTCAGGTTTGTAAATACCCTGTAATCCCTCACTAGATCCATAATGATCAACTCTCAGGTTTGTAAATACCCTGTAATCCCTCACTAAATCCATAATGATCAGCTCTCAGGTTTGTAAATACCCTGTAATCCCTCACTAGATCCATAATGATCAACTCTCAGGTTTGTAAATACCCTGTAATCTCTCATTCCATAATGATCAGCTCTCTGGTTTGTAAATACCCTGTAATCCCTCACTTGATCCATAATGATCAGCTCTCAGGTTTGTAAATACCCTGTAATCTCTCATTCCATAATGATCAGCTATCAGGTTTGTAATTACCCTGTAATCCCTCACTTGATCCATAATGATCAGCTCTCAGGTTTGTAAATACCCTGTAATCCCTCACTTGATCCATAATGATCAGCTATCAGGTTTGTAAATACCCTGTAATCCCTCACTTGATCCATAATGATCAGCTCTCAGGTTTGTAATTACCCTGTAATCCCTCACTTGATCCATAATGATCAGCTATCAGGTTTGTAAATACCCTGTAATCCCTCACTTGATCCATAATGATCAACTCTCAGGTTTGTAATTACCCTGTAATCCCTCACTTGATCCATAATGATCAGCTCTCAGGTTTGGAAATACCCTGTAATCCCTCACTAGATCCATAATGATCAGCTCTCAGGTTTGTAAATACCCTGTAATCCCTCACGCCACTTCAGTCTGAACCATCTCAAGACTTAGAATTGAGTCTGTGAGCTATCTCTCACTCAAATCTGTGAACTATATCTTCCGCTTAAGTGTGTGGATCATCTCCCAATCAAATCTATGAATCATCTCTGACTCAAGTCTGTGCATCATCTCAAACTTGAATTTGTGCATATATTCCACTCAATTCTGTAGATATCATGTCCCTATATTAATCTGTGGATATAATCTCCAACTTAAATCTATAAATACCATCTGCTGCTAAAATCTGTGGATCATCTCCCACTCAAGTCTTTGGATCATCTCCCATTCAAATCTGTTGATATCATCTCTTACTAAAAATCTGTTGATCAAATCTTACTAAAATCTGGATATCATCTCTCTCAAATCTGTAGATATCTCTCTCATGCATCTCACACTCAAGTCTCTGGATCATATCCCACTCAAATCTTTAGATATCATATCTCCCATTCAAATCTGTGGATGTCATCTTTCAACTCAAATCTTTAGATATAATATCTCTCACTCAGATCTGTAGATATTATCTCCCACTCAAATTTGTGGATATCATCTCTCACTCAGTTATGTGGATATCATCTCCCACTCAAATCTGTGGATATCATCTCCCACTCAAATCTGTGGATATCATCTCCCACTCAAATCTGTGGATATCATCTCCCACTCAAACCTGTGGATATCATCTCCCACTCAAATCTGTGGATATCATCTCCCACTCAAATCTGGATATCATCTCCCACTCAAATCTGTGGATAATATCCCACTCAAACCTGTGGATATCATCACCCACTCAAACCTGTGGATATCATCTCCCACTCAAATCTGTGGATATCATCTCCCACTCAAATCTGTGGATAGTCATCTCCCACTCGCACCTGTGGATATGACACCACATTCTTCTAAAACCAATGGATCATATATCACTCAACTTTGTGGACATCATCTCTCACTCAAGTACATGAATGTGGATAGTCTTCCACTTGAATTTGTGGATATCATCTCTCTTAAGTTTGTGAACCATTACCATTAAAATTTACCAATCAGTAAACCATCTCATGCTCAAGTCTTTGAAAACTTTGAGTCATCTCCTTTCACTCAAACAATTTTTTCGCATTGTTTTTGTTGGGGTTAGAGGTGGTGGTTCAAAATAGCATCCATTTCCCCATCTAATCATGCATCCACTCAATTGCCTTAAATCTAATTTGAACGAACATGGGTTTTTTTTCTGAAAATTGTTAGCAGATATAAATTTTCTGTGTATAATATACATTATGTTGTTGACCTCCAAACTGAGCCTTAAGGGAACATCAGGGTAATGTATATGTTATGGTGGTGATATAGAAATGTCAAACACATTGATGGGGAAAGTAGTGGATCAATGATTACTGTGGACATGTTTTAGTGGTCACATGATACGCCACTAGGTGTTGTATAGTCCCATGGTACTAATTTGGCCGAGGCTATAAAAGGCTGTTAGAATTAGGTTCTGGTACCAGATATTATATACTGATGTCCATGTGTACCAGGTATATAATACATATATATAAACCAACTGATACGCCATCTTTTTTGTTCAGTATGAATGGTTTGACGTCATTATAAAATTGTCACATGGTATTATTTCCAAATAGATATATCTGTCTTGTACATGTAATATGCTGTGTACTTTATGCTCTGTATCTCTTCTTAATTAAAGTTGGTATTAAAATTACCAGATTGTTACATGTAATGAGAATAAATAGTATTTTTGTCCAGTTTTAATTTACTATAGAATAGTAGGTCAAATTACCGTAGAGATATTACAATCTATGTTTTTTTTATATTGTACATATACGAGTATAAAATAAATAATACATAACTTTAAAATCAATCTGTAGATCTCCTGAGCGCTTTCACAGCACTTCAAATGGTGTGCTCCTTGGGAGATCTACAAATTTGTTTTAAAGGTATTTTTTATTTTTTAAACTCCATCACAAGGACTATTCCACCACTTGATTATTATATATATATATATCCATTGAAAAGCCTAAGGGGTTAATAGTTAATAAAAAACTTTAACTAAAAGTAGGGAAGCATGACAATGAAATAAAATTTGTTATCGTTTATAGACATTGACATGGGTTTATTCTGCTGAATACAAGATTATGTATTATTTATACATGTATCGTCAATTTTTTTGTGCATATCTGAAAGAATTAACATATGATGGAAAAAAATATCCTGTTTTTGAGAATTGTACATTTGTACCATGCAAATAAAACTATTTCATGAGGTCATAAAGCATTTCTGTTGGCACATTTATAAGCTTTATGCATCCATGGCCATAACAAATTAAGTTCCCTTTATCCCCAACAGCTGTTAGACAATCATGATATCAACTTATGTTATACATTAAGGCTCTTTGTTTAGATCAATATCAGATCAAACATGGAGTGAAGGTAACCAATATTGACCGAGGCCTCTCCATAAATCATCTTATTATACCTCATGTTTATAACAGTGCCTGTGATTATAGCCGAAACGCATCACGTGGAAGGGGGACAAAACATCATATCTCCCTGAGGCGCGTGAGCCAGGGAGACAAATATCATGTCTTCCTGGACCGTGTGCCCCCATGGCGACCCCCACATTCTGTTGCGAGGAGTTGTCTCCCTCCAGTTATTTACAAATGGCAGACGAACAGAAACGCAAACGTTTTCTTGCAGTCGAAGAATCAGAAATAGATAAAATTCTGCAAAACAAGATTGCTGAGAACACGAAAATATCAACAAATGTACACGCCAACTGTTACCTTCACTTGGAATCGTATCAATTGAGCGACCGGGATCACAGGGGTTTGTGAAAAAAATGGTATTTCTTATCTTCAGTTTATTTTTGAGTATCATCATTCTTTAGTATAATAAACAATTTATGGCTCTGGATGCATAATATCAATCAAAAGTGCCATAACTCTCTCATTACATTTCGGTGTCAGAACCCTGTACAGAATGCTTAAAGTATGTTTCCATGACATTCCATTGACATCTTATTTTATAATATTCACCAAAGCATCATCAAAAGTGCATCTTTGATAAAACATCATATTACACTCTCATGCAACTTGGCAGTACATGTATCCGACAAATCTGATTGGCTGAAATTTCACAATGTCCAAAACACTCACACGGGTGTGCAGAACCATTTATCACTGTGGCATAGTGCAATTAAATGTTTGATGGAATAGCATGTGATCGGATGTCCACCAATCAGCATTAGATACAAAACTGAAAATATAATAATGTTAATGCTTATTATTCTATTTTCATGTTGTGCTGAAATACCTGGCTACCAGAATATACTGTAAGTATATTTTTATATATATGTTATGTATTTTTGATTACCTATAATATGCATGCCCTTTCAGTAATAAATCACTTGCCATGATAATAGCACTTGTATTTGTAAACCTTAAGTTTAAGGTGAGCGGGTCAGATCACTCACATGCTTGACAGTGATTTTGTTTTCATTATATCCATTTGGGTGACAGCTAAATCAAATTGTATTGAATGAATGAGAATTCTCCTCCAGAACTTGGAATACAAGTTATTATTACAGTTCATATTCACTGTACGAAATCATAATATACTGTATTTATCCTCAAATAAGCCTCAGGCCCTCCCCTGGTGTACAAGTTTAGTCACAATGGTACATGTACGATTGAAGTTTGCGGAGGGATTATATATGAACCACTTTAAGCTTACTATTCTAAAATGTATGATTGTTCGTGGGCATGGGCTTGTTTGAGATAAATATGGTATTTACCATGCAAGCGTATTGAAATCATTGATTTTAATTTTGAAATTGTGCATACCACAATCGTTGAACAGTCATTGAGATATTTAATAATTACACAGGCTCAGTAAACACCTTAATTATAAGAAATCAAATGAGCTTTCAGTACATTCACATATTACGAGTCATGTCTAGTTTAAACATTGAGGTGTATACACAGTATTTAACAATGATGGAGCACCAATTATTCTCAGTTTTGAGTTGACGTAAAGCATGTACGCTGGCGTTGTTAAATCAGACATCAGAATACCTTCTAAGGCTTTAAAGTTGAACTGTACCAGCGTAATTACAAAACATGTTCAAAGAAGGCTGGTGTCCATGTTTTCTCCCTACCATATGTCAAGGTCTTTTTATTGTGACAACATATTTTGCTGTGTTCTTGCGTCATAGCAGTTATCATGAAAACTGATCTTTCACAACGCCTATATCTATGTTCACTTGTAAGAATATAGAATGTGAATTTTAACATCAGAGGCTATTGTGGTTCACTGATTCATGCTACATCATCCTTAGGCAGTATATATTGTGTTGTTGTGGTTTGATTACATCAACCACTGTGTAGATAATGTTGTAAAGGGTACAGAGTTATGGGGATGAAATATTTAAATCAAAGGTAAAAAACGCCTGTCAACGTGACAAATGATTTATTTATGTCTTACATGTGGGATACACTTTTTTCTCAGATAATTATTTTATTTATATCTGATACACATAGTCTGTGAATAATTAAAGGCAACTTCATCATAGTTAATGCATTCTGTGTTGGCGATTTACATAAACAATTCTCTGTTTATTTAGCTGTGATCCTAAGTAAGGTCCTGTGTTTGGTTAAATTATAGAAATTATAGGAAAAAGCTTGTTGTTATTATAGTAAAATTATCATAGTTGTCGTTCCTTGGTCGTTTGTCATCATGATACACTATACAGAAGTTTTCACATTTTCAAACAAACTTAACTGAAACAATCCTTAGAAGGGGAAGGATGAATAATTACTTTATAATCAATTAAGATTAGGGCCCTGCTCTCTATTGGGATGGGGTTAGGGGGCCAAAAAAGGGCACATTTTAAAATTATTTAAGTATCTTCTATATGTAGTTCTGTAGAAATGCAATACTTGATTAAAATAATCCATACAAAGTAGGGATCATGATCTTTTTTATTTTCATTGGGTAAAATCTGAGGTGATAGAAGGTGGGGCCAAAAGGAGTCAGAGCAGGTCAACTAACTTCTAAATTTGGCTAAATAATTATACCCCCGTAACGAAGTTAGGGGGGATACTGGAATCAGGTCCGTCCGTCTGTAGACACAACGATGTACCGGCTACTCCTCCTAAACTACTGAGGGAATTTCAACGAAACTTAATGGCAATAACCCTTATACATTGTAAATGTGCATAATCTATATCATGTTGCAACTTTGTGGTTACCATGGTAACCAGGTCACTATACTTTGTTTTTTGGGTGAGTCTGTTGACAAAACGATGTACTGGCTACTATTCCTAAATTACTGAGGGAATTTCAACGAAACTCTATGTCAATAACCCTTATACATTGTCCGGTCAACTCCTCATAAACCTGTGAACTGCTTCAAGTCAAACTACACAGGAGTGAAAGGGACCATGTGTAAATGTGCATGCATGATATATCTCTACAGAATTTTTGGTTTCCATGGTTACCAGGTTTCAATACCCATATTCTTGTGGAAAACTTTGTCAAGACAACTCGGACAACTCCTATATAGCTATCAACCGATTTCATTTGAAATACACAGGAATGTTAGGGACTCGTAATGTGTATATATGCATGCAGGTTTTTTCCCACAAATTTGGGTTCCCGCCGTGGTAACCCATTCACTAGAAAACAGGTCTTTGTTGGAAAATCTTCACCAGAGGGGCCCAAAAAGATTTCATTAAACGTCATGTATATATATATTTTAAGATTTAGTCATGTGACCAATAAGACCCGCCAACTCTTATTCTACCTGTACTTTTTGTTGCAGTGCTCATTTATTCCACACTTTTCAATCTACATTGAGACAAAGTACAAAGATGATAACGGTTGTACAGAAAATGTAAGTACACAAATAGTAGTGTAAAAGGTTTGATTACCTGTTTACATACCTATGTTTGTCTGTGGTAAATATGATTACCTGTGTTTACCTGTGATTGTCAGTGATTACCTTTATGATTACCAGTTATTACAAGTACTAGTGATTACAAATGATTAGCTGTAATTACCTGTGAAAACTATATGTTAACCTGTGATTACCAGTGATTACCTGTGTTTACCTGTGATTATGTATGATTACCAGTGAGTACCTGTGTTTACCTGTGATTATGTATGATTACCTGTGATAACCTGTGATTATGTATGATTACCAGTGAGTACCTGTGTTTACCTGTGATTATGTATGATTACCAGTGAGTACCTGTGTTTACCTGAGATTATGTATGATTACCAGTGAGTACCTGTGTTTACCTGAGATTATGTATGATTACCAGTGAGTACCTGTGTTTACCTGTGATTATGTATGATTACCAGTGAGTACCTGTGTTTACCTGTGATTATGTATGATTACCAGTGAGTACCTGTGTTAACTTGAGATTATGTATGATTACCAGTGAGTACCTGTGTTTACCTGAGATTATGTATGATTACCAGTGAGTACCTGTGTTTACCTGTGATTATGTATGATAACCAGTGAGTACCTGTGTTTACCTGAGATTATGTATGATTACCAGTGAGTACCTGTGTTTACCTGTGATTACTGACTCTCAGTTGTAGTAAAGGTAATTACATATTATACATGGGTAATCCAGTTGTTGTTAACCAGTTTTTTGTATAATACACAATAATCAATGTTTGACAGGTGCTTGGTCTCAGTGACGAGGACATGGAAGTACGTGAGATCGAACATATAGACATTGCCTATGACAACATGGCTGACAAGCATTACAAAGAAGCAGAGGTTTGCCTCTTTTACACATGAATGTTGTATAATATATCTAATTCAGAACTGGTGAGAACAGGGATAAACAACTTGATAGTATTTTCTGTCTTTAAGACGTTCTGACTTCAAGGATTGTACAAGAGACACATGTAAATACAGCTGGAGATGTAAAGAACACATTAAATCATAAATTAGTCAAAAGATACAGCCTGTTTTGAATAATAAATGTGAAACTTATTGATCATACAACTGTATCGTCCATCTAGTGCTTGTGAATGATACTAGGGACCAAAAAAGTATGGAAGTCCAGAAGGGAAGTTAGGAAATTAAAACACCTGTTGAAAGTAGGAGAGGTGCACCAAAACCTCAAAATTAAAACACAAATTATGTGTGTCAGAATTGGTGGCTCAATCCATAAGTATTAAAATGTGAAATACAGGGTGATGGCAAAGTGATTGATCACGCGGGAAGATCAGTCAGAAAAAGAAAAAAGCGTACAGTTTCAATTTTTGTGCTAATATGTACTATGAAAATAGCTTTTGCTCAAAGCATTGTCGATGGTATTGTCTCTCCGGCATTAAACATTTGCTATCAGTAATGGTAATTAAATCACTTGCTTGTAATGCGATTACAACATTGATTTTTTACACTGCCAGCTTCATATATGGATCCGGATGATTCTCGGTCATACATGCACAGAAGAGAAAATCTTCTATGGTGCATCCTTCTATCTCGGAGGTTTATCATACTTTGTTGACTTTTTTGTATTTCTTTCTTAGGATCCAACACTATTTCTATCAAAAAAGACAGGAAGAGGAAAGCTGAAGAAGGAATGGAAGGTAGGCTGGTGTTTATTGGGAGAAATACTTTACATTATATTGTTGTTAAGTAGATAAGAATTATTTCTTTGTATGATTCTCTGGACAGGATTGTGTGTGATTTCATTGTATAGTAACTCCCTGTTTTATATACCTGTAGGTTAGTGTGTGGTTACCTTGTATAGTAACTCCCTGTTATTTATACCTGTAGGATTGTGTGTGGTTACCTTGTATAGTAACTCCCTGTTATATATACCTGTAGGATTGTGTGTGGTTACCTTGTATAGTAACTCCCTGTTATATATACCTGTAGGATTGTGTGTGGTTACCTTGTATAGTAACTCCCTGTTATATATACCTGTAGGATTGTGTGTGGTTACCTTGTATATTAACTCCCTGTTTATACCTGTAGGATTGTGTGTGGTTACCTTGTATAGTAACTCACTGTTATATATACCTGTAAGATTGTGTGTGGTTACCTTGTATATTAACTCCCTGTTATATATACCTGTAGAATTGTGTGTTGTTACCTTGTATAGTAACTCCCTGTTATATACCTGTAGGATTGTGTGTGGTTACCTTGTATATTAACTCTCTGTTTATACCTGTAGGATTGTGTGTGGTTACCTTGTATAGTAACTCCCTGTTATATATACCTGTAGGATTGTGTGTGGTTACCTTGTATAGTAACTCCCTGTTATATATACCTGTAGGTTAGTGTGTTGTTACCTTGTATAGTAACTCCCTGTTTATATACCTGTAGGATTGTGTGGTTACCTTGTATAGTAACTCCCTGTTATATATACCTGTAGGATTGTGTGTGGTTACCTTGTATAGTAACTCCCTGTTATATATACCTGTAGGATTGTGTGTGGTTACCTTGTATAGTATCTCCCTGTTATATACCTGTAGGATTGTGTGTGGTTACCTTGTATAGTAACTCCCTGTTATATATACCTGTAGGATTGTGTGTGGTTACCTTGTATAGTAACTCCCTGTTATATATACCTGTAGGATTGTGTGTGGTTACCTTGTATAGTAACTCCCTGTTATATATACCTGTAGGTTAGTGTGTTGTTACCTTGTATAGTAACTCCCTGTTTATATACCTGTAGGATTGTGTGGTTACCTTGTATAGTAACTCCCTGTTATATATACCTGTAGGATTGTGTGTGGTTACCTTGTATAGTAACTCCCTGTTATATATACCTGTAGGATTGTGTGTGGTTACCTTGTATAGAACCTCCCTGTTATATACCTGTAGGATTGTGTGATTACCTTGTATAGTAACTCCCTGTTATATATACCTGTAGGATTGTGTGTGGTTACCTTGTATAGTAACTCCCTGTTATATATACCTGTAGGATTGTGTGTGGTTACCTTGTATTGTAACTCCCTGTTTTATATAACTGTAGGTATCTGAGGAACCAATGATGTGCTCCTACAAGGCTGTCAAGGTTAAGTTTGAGGTTTGGGGCCTACAAACAAAAGTGGAATCTTTTACACACAGGGTGAGTTATCTTCATAATCCAACCTGTATACATGTTTTTTTCTCATTACCATCAGTGTACAGGTATATGTTATACATTGGTTACTGGGCAAGTCAGATATATTAGAGATACCTCAGTGGATCAAGGGTTCTTTTGTATAAAGTATAATACATCACTGAGGTAGGTATACTTAGTGAGGTAGGTATACTAAGTGAGGTAGGGATATTAAGTGAGGTAGGGATATTAAGTGAGGTAGGGATAATAAGTGAGGTAGGTATACTAAGTGAGGTAGGGATATTAAGTGAGGTAGGGATATTAAGTGAGGTAGGTATACTAAGTGAGGTAGGGATATTAAGTGAGGTAGGGATAATAAGTGAGGTAGGGATACTAAGTGAGGTAGGGATACTTAGTGAGGTAGGGATACTAAGTGAGGTAGGGATATTAAGTGAGGTAGGGATACTTAGTGAGGTAGGGATATTAAGTGAAGTAGGTATACTTAGTGAGGTAGGTATACTAAGTGAGGTAGGGATACTTAGTTAGGTAGGTATACTAAGTGAGGTAGGGATACTTAGTGAGGTAGGGATACTAAGTGAGGTAGGGATACTTAGTGAGGTAGGGATACTTAGTGAGGTAGGGATACTAAGAGAGGTAGGGATACTAAGTGAGGTAGGGATACTTAGTGAGGTAGGGATACTAAGTGAGGTAGGGATACTAAGTGAGGTAAGGATACTAAGTGAGGTAGGGATATTAAGTAAGGTAGGTATACTAAGTGAGGTAGGGATACTAAGTGAGGTAGGGATATTAAGTGAGGTAGGGATATTAAGTGAGGTAGGTATACTAAGTGAGGTAGGGATATTAAGTGAGGTAGGAATATTAAATGAGGTAGGGATACTAAGTGAGGTAGGGATACTAAGTGAGGTAGGGATACTAAGTGAGTTAGTTATACTAAGTGAGGTAGGGATACTTAGTAAGGTAGGTATACTAAGTGAGGTAGGGATACTTAGTGAGGTAGGGATATTAAGTGAAGTAGGGATACTTAGTGAGGTAGGGATACTAAGTGAGGTAGGGATATTAAGTAAGGTAGGTATACTAAGTGAGGTAGGGATATTAAGTGAGGTAGGGATATTAAGTGAGGTAGGGATACTTAGTGAGGTAGGGATACTAAGTGAGGTAGGGATACTTAGTGAGGTAGGGATACTAAGTGAGGTAGGGATACTAAGTGAGGTAGGGATACTTAGTGAGGTAGGGATACTTAGTGAGGTAGGGATACTAAGTGAGGTAGGGATATTAAGTAAGGTAGGGATACTAAGTGAGGTAGGGATACTTAGTGAGGTAGGGATACCTAGTGAGGTAGGGATACTTAGTGAGGTAGGGAGACCTAGTGAGGTAGGGATACCAAGTGAGGTAGGGATACTAAGTGAGGTAGGGATAATAAGTGAGGTAGGGATACTTAGTGAGGTAGGGATACTTATTGAGGTAGGGATACTAAGTGAGGTAGGGATACTTAGTGAGGTATGGATACTTAGTGAGGTAGGATACTAAGTGAGGTAGGGATACCAAGTGAGGTAGGGATACTAAGTGAGGTAGGGATATTAAGTGAGGTAGGGATACTAAGTGAGGTAGGGATACTTAGTGATGTAGGGATACTTAGTGAGGTAGGGATACTAAGTGAGGTAGGGATATTAAGTGAGGTAGGCGCACTTCAGTGAACTAGGAATACCTAATAAGGTACAGATACTAATAAGTAAAGTTGTGATATTTAATGAGGAAGGGATATTTAAGTGAACTTGGGATACTTAATGAGGAAGGGATACTTCAGTGAACTTTAAATACTTAATGAGGTAGGAGTACTTCAGTGAACTTGGGATATTTAATGAGGTAGTGATACTTCAGTGAACTGGGGATACTAAATGAGGTAGGGATACTTTAGTGAACTGGGGATACTAAATGAGGTAGTGATACTTCAGTGAACTTGAGATATTTAATGAGGTAGGGGTACTTCAGTGAACTTGGGGTACTTAGGTAGGTAGCCATACTTCATTAAACTTGGAATACTTAATTATGAGGTAAGGAAACTTCAGTGAACTTGGATACCTAATGAGGTAGGGATACTTCAGTGAACTAGGAATACTTAATGAGGTACAGATACTTAAGTGAACTTATGATACTTAATGAGGAAGGGATATTTAAGTGAACTTGGATACCTAAGGAGGTAGGGATATTATAAGTGAACTTGGGATACTTAATGAGGAAGGGATACTTCAGTGAACTTTGAATACTTAATGAGGTAGGAGTACTTCAGTGAACTTGGGATATTTAATGAGGTAGTGATACTTCAGTGAACTGGGGATACTAAATGAGGTAGGGATACTTTAGTGAACTGGGGATACTAAATGAGGTAGTGATACTTCAGTGAACTTGAGATATTTAATGAGGTAGGGGTACTTCAGTGAACTTGGGGTACTTAGGTAGGTAGCCATACTTCATTAAACTTGGAATACTTAATTATGAGGTAAGGAAACTTCAGTGAACTTGGATACCTAATGAGGTAGGGATACTTAATGAGGTACAGATACTTAAGTGAACTTATAATACTTAATGAGGAAGGGATATTTAAGTGAACTTGGAATACCTAATGTGGTAGGGATACTTCAGTGAACTGGGGACAGTGTGTTATGATAATTGTGCCTAGCTAATATTTGTTTCCAATATGTCCAAATGATTTTAACCATTTTACAAATATATATTATAATACATATACAATATACATATTTTCAGCATGGTAAAGAGAAAATAAAAACAAAAAATGTAAAATGAAGCAATTGTCTTTAAATACTGTAGTATCTTCTTATAACTTCTATTTGCAGTATTCTTAATAATGAGTATAAAGTATTTCATATCATATAAAATTGTATTGTTCCTGTTTCAGTCTGTACGGGACATTCTGTTACTAGGCCACAGACAAGCCTTTTGTTGGATTGATGAATGGATAGGTATGTTATGTAATGTTGATACCATAAAAAAAGCTTGTCATTCACATACAGTGTAAATTACGCACCCTAAAAATCACCTTAAAATGCTGAAAAAAGATCCATACAAATGCAAAAAGAAAAAAAATGAGCAAAATCTGCTCAGACTGATCAAAAATCCTGTACATGTTTGAGTGAGAAAAAAAATTGACTCATATATTTGTATCCACTTCATGATTGTATGAGGCAACTAATGTAGAAGTCCATATGGACTTTCTGTATCAGCTAGTGGTGGGGGAACATCACAGAAATCAGGATTGATCTGCTGGCCCTATTTACACACGTTTGCTTCTCAACACAGACAGAATACTGGCTTTGGCCAGTGAGACAAAACTTAGTAATAAGTGGAGTCATGTAGGTGGTAAACCAGTAACTCTTTTCTCTCAGCTATATCTCTCTAGTTACCTATCAAGATTACACATTGCCATCATGTACAAAGTCAATGTATAAGTAACTATGGTGCTTAGTCCTAATGGGACAGGCGGATTCAACATTTTATGGCTATTATTATATGCCTCCAACTTCCCCACCCCCCTTCCTTACTCTATTGCACTTCATATACATGTATATATATTTAGACTGATGGTTATATGTTTGTTGCAGATATGACTGTTGAGGACATTCGAGAGTATGAAAAGTCAATCAACAGAGAGACAAACAAAAAAGTACTAGAAAACAGCTGAGGCGAGAGACTCTACACCTACATTGGACAAGGCAGTTCAGGCCAGTCTTTTACTTCAAGGTCATGGGATGTTAATCCTGGACCATGTTGTGGCTGTCAAAATCAAGATTTAGGATTCCGACTGTCATTACACGTCTTAAGGGAAAATTTTCCTCTACATACTTCAGTTTTGAGATGATTGCCAAGCACAACAACCATGGCGCCGTACAGTTATCAGATTGGCAACCTTATGTAATATTACAATATGTGAGGCCCTCAGTCCTGGACAGATTTTGTTGTTTTATGTTGTGATATAGTTGATCCTATACCCACCTATATATTTGTTACCTGGTAGTTAAGATAGAAAGATTTGGAGAAGAAAAATTCTCGGGAAGTGTGGCAGGTGATACAGCTACTTACTCAGCATTGTGACTTTGTATACAATATACTAGTTCTGGAATAAAGATAATGGTAGCTACAGGCAGCGTTAAGGGTAGATATTTTTGGTGTAAGCTGTAGTTTTACTGTACATGTTAGTGGTGTGAGAAACAGTTACTTTACATCATTCTGTTTCTCTAACCACTAATATGTTACTCCATCTGCTACTGTAACACCAACCACGAATCTTACTCCCACTCACTTAAGTTACTCTAACCGCTATATGGTAATGGCAATGTTCTTTGAAATGTTAGTTATCCATCTTGGAGTTTGAAATAGTTGGCCTTGGGAGATTTTTGTAGAGTGTAGATCTTGGGGATGTTAATGGCAGATCATGGAGGTGTTCATGGTAGATCATGGAGGTGTTAATGGTAGATCATGGGGGTGTTAATGGTAGATCATGGAGGTATGAATGGTAGATCATGGAGGTGTTAATGGTAAATCATGGAGGTGTTAATGGTAGATCATGGGGGTGTTAATGGTAGATCATGGGGGTGTTAATGGTAGATCATGGAGGTGTTAATGGTAGATCATGGGGGTGTTAATGGTAGATCATGGAGGTGTTAATGGTAGATCATGGGGGTGTTAATGGCAGATCTTAGAGGTGTTAATGGTAGATCATGGAGGTGTTAATGGTAAATCATGGAGGTGTTAATGGTAGATCATGGGGGTGTTAATGGTAGATCATGGGGGTGTTAATGGTAGATCATGGAGGTGTTAATGGTAAATCATGGGGGTGTTAATGGTAGATCATGGAGGTGTTAATGGTAGATCATGGGGGTGTTAATGGTAGATCATGGAGGCATTAATGGTAGATCATGGGGGTGTTAATGGTAGATCATGGAGGTGTTAATGGTAGATCATGGAGGTGTTAATGGTAGATCATGGGGGTGTTAATGGTAGATCTTGGGGGTGTTAATGGTAGATCTTGGGGGTGTTAATGGTAGATCATGGAGGTGTTAATGGTAGATCATGGAGGTGTTGATGGTAGATCATGGGGGTGTTAATGGCAGATCATGGAGGCGTTAATGGTAGATCATGGAGGTGTTCATGGTAGATCATGGAGGTGTTAATGGTAGATCATGGAGGTGTTAATGGTAGATCATGGAGGCGTTAATGGTAGATCACGGAGGCGTTAATGGTAGATCATGGAGGTGTTAATGGTAGATCATGGGGGTGTTAATGGTAAATCATGGAGGTGTTAATGGTAGATCATGAGGGTGTCAATGGTAGATCATGGAGGTGTTAATGGCAGATCTTGGGGGTGTTAATGGCAGATCATGGGGGTGTTAATGGTAGATCATGGGGGTGTTAATGGTAAATCATGGAGGTGTTAATGGTAGATCATGGGGGTGTTAATGGTAGATCATGGGGGTGTTAATGGTAGATCATGGGGGTGTTAATGGCAGATCTTAGAGGTGTTAATGGCAGATCATGGAGGCGTTAATGGTAAATCATGGAGGTGTTAATGGTAGATCATGGGGGTGTTAATGGTAGATCATGGAGGCGTTAATGGCACATCTTGGGGGTGTTAATGGTAAATCATGGAGGCGTTAATGGTAGATCATGGAGGCGTTAATGGCACATCTTGGGGGTGTTAATGGTAAATCATGGAGGCGTTAATGGTAGATCATGGAGGCGTTAATGGCACATCTTGGGGGTGTTAATGGTAGATCTTAGAGGTGTTAATGGTAGATCATGGAGGCGTTAATGGTAGATCATGGAGGCGTTAATGGTAGATCTTGGGGGTGTTAATGGCAGATCTTGGGGGTGTTAATGGCAATTCTTTAGGTGTTAATAGTAGGTCTTGGTGGTGTTAATTTTAGGACTTGGCTTTGTTGATGGTAGGTCTTGGAGGTGTTAATGGTAGATCTTGGAGGTATGAATGGCAGATCCTGAAGGTTTTAATGGTAGATCTTAGAGGTGTTAATGGTAGATCGTGGAGGTGTTAATTTTAGGACTTGGCTTTGTTGATGGTAGGTCTTGGAGGTGTTAATGGTAGATCTTGGAGGTATGAATGGCAGATCCTGAAGGTTTTAATGGTAGATCTTAGAGGTGTTAATGGTAGATCGTGGAGGTATTAATGGCAAGTCTTGAGGTGTTAATGGTAGATCATGGAGGTGTTAATTTTAGGACTTGGCTTTGTTGATGGTAGGTCTTGGAGGTGTTAATGGTAGATCTTGGAGGTATGAATGGCAGATCCTGAAGGTTTTAATGGTAGATCTTAGAGGTGTTAATGGTAGATCGTGGAGGTATTAATGGCAAGTCTTGAGGTGTTAATGGTAGATCATGGAGGTGTTAATTTTAGGACTTGGCTTTGTTGATGGTAGGTCTTGGAGGTGTTAATGGTAGATCTTGGAGGTATGAATGGCAGATCCTGAAGGTTTTAATGGTAGATCTTAGAGGTGTTAATGGTAGATCGTGGAGGTATTAATGGCAAGTCTTGAGGTGTTAATGGTAGATCTTGGAGGTATGAATGGCAGATCTTGGAGGTATGAATGGCAGATCCTGAAGGTGTTAATGGTAGATCTTAGAGGTGCTTATAATAGATATTGGAGATTTTAATGGAAGGTCTTGGAGGTGCTTATAACAGATCTTAGAGATGTTGTTGGTAGACCCAACAGTGTTGTTTGTAGTTTAACTGGACCAGGCATGCACTTATTACCTCTTGTTGTTACATTACTATATAGCCATGATAATTTAACACAAAAAGAAAATCCTGTACATACATATTAAATATATTATTCAAGTACAAAATAAAATTTTACAGATTGTTATCACTTTTTCACTTTTATCAAAATTTCATTTGATCCATATTCTTATTTTATGTGACACAAACATTTGTTTATTAATTTGTTTCTATTTGTGACATTTTAATTTTGTTATATACAATGTAATGCCTTTGCATTTTGTTTCCAGTGCTCAAGGTGTTTTTTAATGTAATGATGACTTAACTTATCTCAGCACTACTTAAACAGGTGTGAATGAACCAGCTTAATGCAGTATATATTAGTTAAAGGTGTAACTCATGATCTTAACACTGACTATACAGCTGTTCATGATCGATCTGCTACATATGTACACAGCAGCTTTTATTGTTCATTACACGGAAAAGACAATAAGTATGAGGTTTTTAAATATCAAGTTATATCAGATAAAATGAGGTTTTTTGTTTCCTAATGACTGTACCATCTAACATTTATTCATGTTTTATTTCTCTTATCATGGACCATTTTGAAACCAACGGAAAGGCTGAAAGTTGTAAGTGAAAAATTTATATCAGATAAAAGGTCGGAGGTTTTTTGTGTCGCTTACGATGAATGTTGGAAAGGCGGCACGCAGGTGTTGCCTTTCTGATGGTGGCTTCACAATGTTAAGGTTTTCTGTAAAGCTCTGTTTCTGACAAAGCTAAACCAATAAAAAACCTCAATCATAGATGAAGCATGGGTAGTAGAACCTACTACACTATTAAAATATTTCATGGATTTCTGCATTTTTGGGGTAAAAATCTCAAATTTCTGGACTTTGGAAAAATATCAATGTTAAGGTTTTGTATTTAGCTCTTGCATATTAGACTGTTTCTGACAAAATATAAAAGCTAGAGCAACCAAATGTATAGCTGAATGCATTACACCCTTTACTAGCATTTCTACAACTTTTTTTTGTTGGTAAAAACCTCAAATTTCTGGACTTGGGAGAAAATCTCTTCAAATGTATCCATGAGTATCCAAAATCTCTTCAAATGTATCCATGAGTATCCATATAAAATACTTATATCGACAAAGCAGGACAGGCAACACATATGATTATATGTAATTCTAGATTTTTAACTATCAAGTTATATTAGAAAACAAGTCCAATGTTTTTAACTATCAAGTTAGTTGTACAGATGTGTTTGATTTGTACAGTTACTAGACCATCTTTTATGGAGAAGCCTTGATAATCCAGCCACATTTATTTCAAGCAAATGTCAGATTTGTGAGACAACTTATTTACTGGTATACAGAGAACGGACAAAGTTTGTCCCTTATTAAATCACTGTCTGGATAGTAGTTCAATTGGATAAATGATGGCTGTATTGACAAGGGGTGCATATATCATCATCATGTATAAAAATATCTTGATTCCTCATTCCATATTCCTTTTAAAGTTAAATTTGTATTTCATTTATTTTTATTTTATGTATTCATTGCAAAATAATTTATGTTTTGATTGTGTAAATATTAAGTTGATTAACTGACAAAATTGATGTATGAAAGTGTGGTTGGTGTTTGGCAATGACATTGTGTTACCATGAACTTTGACTTCATGACTGTGTGGTTGATGATGTTGACTGTTTGACCGTGTGGTTCATGATTTTGGTTGACCTGGATATATTTGTTTGTCCACTCGTCCTTGTAGATGTCCCAGTCCTTGGATATATTTGTTCGTCCACTCGTCCTTGTAGATGTCCCAATCCTTGGATATCTTTGTTCGTCCACTCGTCCTTGTAGATGTCCCAATCCTTGGATATATTTGTTCGTCCACTCGTCCTTGTAGATGTCACAATCCTTGGATATATTTGTTCGTCCACTCGTCCTTGTAGATGTCCCAATCCTTGGATATATTTGTTCGTCCACTCGTCCTTGTAGATGTCCCAATCCTTGGATATGTTTGTTCGTCCACTCGTCCTTGTAGATGTCCCAGTCCTTGGATATATTTGTTCGTCCACTCGTCCTTGTAGATGTCCCAATCCTTGGATATGTTTGTTCGTCCACTCGTCCTTGTAGATGTCCCAATCCTTGGATATATTTGTTCGTCCACTTGTCCTTGTAGATGTCCCAATCCTTGGATATATTTGTTCGTCCACTCGTCCTTGTAGATGTCCCAATCCTTGGATATGTTTGTTCGTCCACTCGTCCTTGTAGATGTCCCAATCCTTGGATATCTTTGTTCGTCCACTCATCCTTGTAGATGTCCAAATCCTTGGATATATTTGTTCGTTCACTCGTCCTTGTAGATGTCCCAATCTTTGGATATATTTGTTCGTCCACTCGTCCTTGTAGATGTCCCAGTCCTTGGATATATTTGTTCGTCCACTCATCCTTGAGATGTCCCAGTCTTTGGATATATTTGCTGTATCCACAATTAAACTCCTAATTAACAACATAATATACCCTCACAAGGTATTCATTTTTTTTCATATAAATGTAAGTAAAGGAACATTGACCAATCCAAAATCTGTCTTTTTGTTATGGTCACCATTGAAAATGGAACAATTTGATCTTTGATAGTCAAGTTTCATTCTTAGGATGTTGTGTTCAAAATTTCTACTTTCTTCTCTGAAGATTTCAATACGTCTCTTTGGTTTGATTGAATTTCAGTATGGGTTGATGACTTTGAATCTTGTTTGATTTTGTAGTTGTTACAATTTAGATTTTATTGAGTTAAAATGTTCCATTTTTTGCTTACGTTGAGTTTGATTTCTCTCTTTTTTTTTTTTTTTTTTGTTAAATACATATTGCTTTTTCAGGATGTTTGAGTGTCACAATAAATGCTCAAATAATTTATGGTAAAAAGAACTACCTTCTCATGCAATTGCACTATTTTTCCTTTGTGGTTGTTTGTTACCAGTTGTTAGCCTTTATTGGTTATGATATGGGTGATCCTTTGTTTTCAAGTTTGGTATGTTAACCTGTTATGTTAAGATAACTATGTCTGCTTATTTAGGTATTAAGTTTTTCATCTGGATTTTCCTGGACATTTTATGTACTATTTTAAAATATGATATCAAAATTGTTCATGTATTGTTTTTTTTTTTTTTTTTCAATATTAAATTTACATGTAGTACACTTTTTCATGTGGTGCTCAATGCATAATTTTCATGTCATTTTAAGAATTTCATTCAATTTATACCTAGAACAAGGAAATAGAACTTTTTGAATGTGAACAATATGCAGCAAATCGATGTAGTCATTTTAAAATGTGAATGTTGTTTTGTCAGGTAATCTAATAGGCAGTTGAACAACTGTTTGTCTCATACTCTTGACATTTTGATGTTTTTGTCGTGGATCTTACATTTAAATAGTAATTGTAGATTGTCATGTCAGCTATTTCTACAAAGAATATGATATGCTTAGAACATTAGAGATATTGTATACTCGGAGTCTAATGTTTTATCTGAACAAAAATGTCCTCCATACTTATTGTTAATGTTTTATTGTCAAAGGTTTTTGAAATCAGCAGTTTTATGACTGTAAATTATTGCTCATGAGCTATTTACAAATTATGATCATCAATGATAGCACTGACATATTTATCAGTATATAACCAGTTAGATTATTTGATGAATTCATGACCCCGTGAACAGCTAGGGTTATTTTGAAACTGAGTCTCCATGTAGTAGCTGGTGGCTACCTCACTGAGAACAAGATACTGTAGACCTGTTTGCTTGGTACTATATCACCCTATGAACACCCAGGGTCATTTCGAGGTGGAGACTCCTTGTAGTCGATGGTGGCAACCTCTATCAATGAATAACATATCAGAGAATCACCACATACTATCCAAGGCTAATTTGTGTCTTGCCCAAGGACAGTAATGGTAAACTGCATGTAGGTAATGGTGGTATTTCATTGCTGTTTTAATGACATTGCTACCAGCAAATTTGGTTTGATATGAACATCACAATATGGTAAAACCTTGTTAGTAAACAATAAAGGAAATAATGAAAACTTATAATTATACACTCTTATTATACAATGTACATAACAATGAGATATTTCAAATTCAAATTTTAACTCAATAGCACAAGAATGTTTTAGAAATGTTGGAAATTGAATGTATTCAGCATCAAATCTACAAGGTATATGTTTGTTTTATTGTCTTTTGTTAGCCACTTAATACTTATACAGTCAATTGATTTAGGATGAAATATACATATTTATTCAATACACAATTTATTTTCATTAAAGAAACTAGCAGATTTTTAAAATCATGTTTTTAATGGACACTTTTCAGTCTCGTGTTATGAAAGTATTTGAATTTCAAATCTTGCCATTAAAGCTCTATGTACACAATCTTTCATATTGTCCAAATTTTACACCAGGTTTTACACATTGTCAATTACTCCAGAAATGTAAGATGGATCTATACTTGTTTACAGGAATTGATTTACTCCTTTTTTCACATGATTATATTACAAGATATCCTTTTTAAATTCTAAACATTTATTTCCATCCAAAAAATACATAGCGAGATTAAAATATTTATACAGGTCAGTTTATTTTGATAATATTACTGGACTTAAAAAATTCTGTTTCTTTATGAATAAATTTTGATATATACAGTATTGTATTTCATTTTGTTAAGATGCTCATTTTGTAAATACAAATGATGAATGAAGGTGGTCAAAGAAAACAAATAAACAATCAGAGAAGAAATTAAAGATAATGTCCGATATTATCACACTTGATACAGAAAGTCTCTGTTATTTTGTTTCTGCAATTGTTGTGTTATATGCTTTATAAAGAATTGAAGTCAATGGAAGGATTTGTTTAATGTTGTTAATCCAACTAATAGAAATTGTTACATTAAATAAGACAAAAATGACATGATGTGTTTGTTTTATTTAAACACTAATAAAAAAAAGATGAATTTCCTACTTGATGAAAAATTTCACAAAGAAAACTTCATGAACATGTATTTCATCAGCTTAACTAACGAGCTACTTTGTAGTGGAACCAAGGTCCACTTTCCAATCAGCTTTATATGTTTTAGTTCTTAACAAACTCATTAAATGTTTCAACTTAATATTACTCAAAAATTCAAGGTCGCAAACTTTTTCCATCGCATTTTCGGTCACCTGAGACAAAGTGTCAAGTGACCTATTCTAAACTCCTTTTGTTCTTTGTCGTGCAACAATTAACCTTTTTCAGATTGTCTAATGAATGACCATGACCTTCCTTCAAGGTCACTGGGGTCAAATATGCTAAAATCTTTAAATGACTTTGTTCACTAAGAAAGAGGCTAATTAAGAGACATGATATTGGGCCTTTAGCATACTGGAGTATGAATGGCATTGACTTTCATTCAAAGTCAAAGGGGTCAATTATACTAAAATCTTTTAAAACTTTTTCTCACTTAATACAAGAGGCCCAGAGACTTGATATCAGGCCTTTTGCATGCTAGTGAGAAGGGCTACAAAGTTTGTTCACATGAATGATCTTGACCTACTTTCAAGGCCAACAGGCTCAAAATATACTAAATCTTTTAAATGTCTTCTTCTTGTGAACCAATGCACTTAGAAACCTGGTATTTGGCCTGCAGCATGCTGGGGTTAATGACATTTACCCCAAATTCAAGGTCATGGTAATCAAATCTGCCAAAATACATCAGAACTTGATTGACCGTTTAGGCCCATAGGTCTCTTGTTTGTGTTGAAGATTTAAATCTTTCCAAATAACAATTACAAATGTACATTGAATGACATTGATTATGATCCAAACATTACAGATGTGCGTCTCGAACACTACATACAGGTTCTACTAGCTCATGTTGTCTGGTGGTGATGAGGTTGAGAGATAAAAAAAGTCCTGGACAACAAAATATATTTTTAGATGAGACAAGATGAACTGGTAAAATGCCTGCTAATAAATAATAAACAAACATTTTGTGAATTTTAAAAAACAATATTTATTACATACAATACATAAAGTGGTAAAATGATATCACCTACAATAATGCTTAATTTCATAAACTCTTCTCTGTGTGAATTTTGTGTCCTCAATTGCTAGTACCTTATTTGTCGTAATTAGTGCCCAGGGCGCTTACAAAATGGTTACAGAGGGGGCACTTATTCAGGTTACGAATTTCATGACCAAAAAGTTGGTAAGAAAAAAAGTTTGATACATTAATTGTGACCACCTATTCAATGTTTAGCAGGAGTCTAGCTTTGATCACCGAACTTAAGTCTCGACATATAAAATGTAAGTAAAAGAATTTATTTTGGAATTGTTTCATGATTAAGAGGGGCGTTTGTATAATTTCAATTTCTCCGGTTGAAAGGAGAGGGGCGCTAATTGTGGCAAATATGGTAGGTGAATCATTTATTACCCCTGATATATATCGACAGTTGTGTAAGATTTCAACAATTCAACTAAAATCAACAAAAATCACAATAAGTGTACATAATGCTCTATAAAGCATTAAAGGTAGGTAAAAATATACAATTTTGGCCCTCTATGGTTCATTCTTGGAAAAATAGCCCTGTCCAGGGAGACAATTCTGGCCCGCGAAGGGTTGTTGCCCTCGTACTGAAGTTTGAGGTAATGTATCAGTTAAAGCATGTCATAGTCCAATAATATTGGTGTGAGTGAAGGTGAGGTATAATAATAATAAATACAATGTAGATTACTACACAGATATAACATAAGATTCTATATCAAGTAGTAGACCAGAAATTGAATAAGTAGGTAATTTGACAAATACAGTACTGTCACAATTATAGGAAGTCATTACTTAAACATAGTATTTTATATTTTATACAGATATTTGGATTTCCAAGACTATAAATAGATATTAAAATCATATCACTATTGTGATGTGTGCCAAAAGTACACATCCTTGAAAATACCTGGTATACAAAATAGTATTCCATGTTAAAAATGATTTTTTTCAAATCCAAAGAAATGTTAAAACAAAATATTTTCCAGGCTAAAAACTAATTCTTTTCTATATGTCATTTCTATATGTCAATCAATCTTTAAAAAATACTGATTTCTTGATTATCATTAATTTTTTTTTATCATAATTCAATACTTATGTAAAAAGTTGAAACTAAAAGTGGTAAAAACAAAGCAATATAGTTATATTGTCACTTTTATTTTAATGGTGATTTTCGATTAGTCATACTATACACATGACGTGGTATTCCTTTAGTCACATTTCCCAGTATAGGAAATTTAAGAAAATTTTTTTTTTTTTAAGATAAAGGTAGAAATATAAATTCTGTAAATATACTTGGGGCTCCCCAACAATGTACAATACATTTTAATGTAAAAGAATATTAACTATAAATTCTCTATGAAGTAATACACAAATATAGAAACAGCACTTGGGTGTAAATCTCTTGAAGCCCTATATGTACATATATATAACAGTGAACAATAGTACTGAGCATAGGGCTTAGCAGGTAAGCACAAACTATGCCAACATGGCATATATTACATTACTGCATGAAATATGGAAATGTATCAAGGATTTCATATTAATATATCACTTGAGAAAACAAAATTTCATGTCATGATAAATAAAGCTTTAGGTGAAAGAGATATAAAGTAAATCAAACTTGTCCAAAAAATTCATGGTAATTATTAAGCTTGACATTATTCAGCAGTTTACAGCCAAATTCATAAAGGGCCTTAACTCCAAAAAGTATTGTTCCTAAAATTTTGTATATCAAACATGTCTGAACTGTCATGGCAGTTAAGCTTCTTATGACAGTTAGTCTGTCAATAGCCCTTATTGTTATTCAAAATATTGAATTAATGTACAACTAGATGAATAAAGGGCGACGTCATAAAATGTTTAAATAATAATGGTTGATGCATCTTCTAAAGCATAATACAAAACGATTATAATGGAAGATATTATCCAACTTGTCCAAGCTTTCACTGTAATTAGGCTATACAAAATGTTAAGTAATTCCTCACATTCATTCCCAATTGCCCACTCATGTGATCTGTCTGAAAGCATATGTCCATCTATAATAACCATAACAATCCCTTCAACTGGGTTGGTATGAGGCAGATCACCATAAAGTAGGACAGGCTTTGTGATATTCTTAACTTCATATCTGCTCATAGCCAAAATGATTATATACACTACTGCATTATTTTTTTTCATTTGTAAATGAAACCTCACTAATAAAGCAGGGTTTCATCAACATGTGTACACTATCATGTACAATGACTCAGCAGTTTATTTGTATGATTTCAGATAAACAAAACTTTGATTATAGTTGCTTTACACTATGAACTGTAGATAAATATGCTATTCTAGAATTATAATGCATGATTTTTTTTGATTTTTTTTGTGGAAATGAAATCTAAGGTGTATTCTACATATATGTGTATGTCTTTGTTCCAAAAAGCTTACACCATATCTACAGGTATACTTAAAACAATTCAATATTGGTATATAATGTTATTTACAGTTCTTGCAAAAATGTTCCCAAAATTGAGAGAATTCTTTCTTTCTTTCTTTCTTTACTGATGTGTATTATGGATGTTCAATATTGAGATGAAAAATTGAGGGTAGTATGACTCACAGATTTAGGACAAAAATATTTACACCAAGACATGGGTTAAAAACAACGTAATTGTGAAAATACTTTGTCCTGGTTCTGTATGTCACTACAAACCAAATCACCATATGCAATACTAAACTTCCCTTGAACACATTTGTGTATTTCATAAATCCAAGCACCTGTTGTTCATTCCTCAGGTCCTATCACAACTCATGAATGCTGTCTTTCCATGGCAGTCTCAAGAGTTCTGATA
Organism: Pecten maximus; assembly: GCF_902652985.1. Taxonomy (NCBI): domain Eukaryota; kingdom Metazoa; phylum Mollusca; class Bivalvia; order Pectinida; family Pectinidae; genus Pecten; species Pecten maximus. Next base: position 38,987,938 of record NC_047015.1, on the reverse strand, counting down.
CTAACACCGCTTTCTAAACACTTATGCTCGTAAGAGTTGTCTGTCAAGTTACAGTTGACGTCCAGAGTCACTATGTACTGGAGTCTGATATGTCCCTCTGGTTATCACTATAAAAAAACAGACATAAGTAAGACAAAATGTTCACAATTTTCCAATATATTGCAGGTTGTTACTAGTTATAAGTCAGTAGACCATGTTATCATTAGTTATAAGTCAGTAGACCATGTTATCACTAGTTATAAGTCAGTAAACCATGTTATCATTAGTTATAAGTCAGTAAACCATGTTATCATTAGTTATAAGTCAGTAGACCATGTTATCATTAGTTATAAGTCAGTAAACCATGTTATCATTAGTTATAAGTCAGTAAACCATGTTATCATTAGTTATAAGTCAGTAGACCATGTTATCATTAGTTATAAGTCAGTAGACCATGTTATCATTAGTTATAAGTCAGTAGACCATGTTATCATTAGTTATAAGTCAGTAGACCATGTTATCACTAGTTATAAGTCAGTAAACCATGTTATCATTAGTTATAAGTCAGTAAACCATGTTATCATTAGTTATAAGTCAGTAGACCATGTTATCACTAGTTATAAGTCAGTAAACCATGTTATCATTAGTTATAAGTCAGTAGACCATGTTATCACTAGTTATAAGTCAGTAGACCATGTTATCATTAGTTATAAGTCAGTAGACCATGTTATCACTAGTTATAAGTCAGTAGACCATGTTATCATTAGTTATAAGTCAGTAGACCATGTTATCATTAGTTATAAGTCAGTAAACCATGTTATCATTAGTTATAAGTCAGTAGACCATGTTATCACTGGCTATAAGTCAGTAGACCATGTAATCACTGGTTATAAGTCAGTAGACCATGTTATCATTAGTTATAAGTCAGTAGACCATGTTATCACTAGTTATAAGTCAGTAGACCATGTTATCATTAGTTATAAGTCAGTAGACCATGTTATCATTAGTTATAAGTCAGTAGACCATGTTATCATTAGTTATAAGTCAGTAAACCATGTTATCATTAGTTATAAGTCAGTAGACCATGTTATCACTGGCTATAAGTCAGTAAACCATGTTATCACTGGTTATAAGTCAGTAAACCATGTTATCATTAGTTATAAGTCAGTAGACCATGTCATCATTAGTTATAAGTCAGTAAACCATGTTATCATTAGTTATAAGTCAGTAGACCATGTTATCATTAGTTATAAGTCAGCAGACCAAGTTATCACTGGTTATAAGTCAGTAGACCATGTTATCACTGGTTATAAGTCAGTAAACCATGTTATCATTAGTTAAGTCAGTAGACCATGTTATCATTAATTATTAGTCAATAGACAACATCATGACTGGTTTCATGTCAGAGCCACTTTGTTGAATTCATTTTTAAAACCATTAAAATATCGAATTTTCAGGCTATTCACATAGATATTGATTACAAAAACATGATATTTTATTTTGCACATACATCTTGTATATAAATAAGCCTTTCTGATACATATAAAACAGAATCTCTTTGTCTTTATTTATTAGTTGTTATATTACACACACAGACATTACTGTTACTATTCAGTGACAACAAAAACATTTTAAAATAAAGACATGAATTAAACCATTCTTTTTTTAGACAAATGAAAAAAGGATATTCTGCAAAGGTTAGACCATTTCTAGCTGTTAACAGGGTTCATACGGATTTTGTCAAACCAAATTCAAGGCTTTTTCAAGGCTTTTTCAATGTCTTAATTAAATATTCAAGGCCCATTTTACCCGTCATCTAAGTCATCTTGAGAGGAAACAAGAGAACAAAAAGGAAATTTATAACTATCCACTTGATAAAAATACAACTTGACATGGTAATTATTAACGTCTGTAGGGGAGGCGACATTGACAAAGTTGAATCCAAATGATCAGTGGCCAGGGTTTCACTTATCCTAATGAAACCTTAATATTCAAGGCTTTTTCAAGGCTGTAAATCAATTTTCAAGGCTTTTCAAGGCCCAAGGTGAAATTCAAGACTTTCTCAAGGCCCGTGCTAACCCTGTTACAGTTATCTGTACCTTTTATTAGAACTTTTTCTGATGAATTTTATAAAACTATTGTCAGCTTCAAAATATAATTTGTATGGTCAGTTTGGACAAGATAAATCGAACTGACAATTTCATAAGAGCATATTTAATAGATGCTTTTGTAAAATTTATATAAAAAGCTTCATTTGAAATCTTATCTGTGCAGAATACCTCTTTAATCTTAAAATTTCTATTGGGACTATCAACTTATACACAAGAGTATACACTTGTATATATTTTACTAATTATTCTATTTGTTCATTTGCATCAAGAAAGTAAAAAGTATCAAATTCATACAGAAAATGACGCTCAAAACATCAAACATAAAATACTCTACACCAGCACATTTTTTTGGTCCTCGACAAATTTTAAAATTTTGGCTTATTAAAATTGTCCAGAGCATATGTGAGATGTTTACAATGAAAGTATTGAACACTTCAATACATTGGTGAAAAACAGGGAAAGCAAAATGCTGATGATAGCTTCCAAGTAAATGATATGCATGCATGTGAAGACTGTTAATATTGTAAAGGAAGCAGACTGCCTTACACAATTTACATAAAAAAAAGCTACATTGGTACATTATGTCTGTGATGATTGGATCGAATACTCTGCTTTTGAATACATTAGAGCTATCGCCATGACGCACTTAGCAGGAATGTGCCACAGGAACAAGTTATAGTATGATTTTTTATACTGTATAACTGGTCATTTTTTGTGACTTACATGTACTTAAAAACTTTCATTTTTTTAATTTTAATTTCTGTGGTTAGGTACCAGTCGTAGTCTTTATCAATTAAAACAAAAACAAAAACAATGATAATTTTGCTATTTTGCAGTCGTATATTCACCAGCCAAAAATGCAAAAAATTCCAATCTATACACATAGCCAGTTACACAGTATATCTCTCAAATTAATATCATGTGCAAGTATTAAGGCCACAAAAATATAGCAACAGTGCAGAATCCAGAACTCTCTCTGTGACTGAGGTTGTGAATAATGAAATTTAAACTAAGTATACGTTTTCATAACATAAAACACCTTATTTGTGTCTAGGGATACCATTCCTGATTATTATTTCCTTTAAAAGCATTAATCTTAATCATGTAAAACTATTCATCTAATTAAAAACAAAAAAGATTTCTAATTTTCTGATAACATTTATATTTGGAGGAAAAAGTAACACCTATAATATATCATAATCCTGCAACAAGCACTAAAATGTGTAGGTTATATTATTACATTCTATTCTTCAATACATACGAGTATGGCAGAAATCAACTTACTTCAAACACATAACCAGCAAATCAGCTAATATCTACATATATTGGCATGCAGTGTTTGATACAGACTGTACTTGTAAGCAGAGAATTCTTTGGGACAGGGGGTGGGGGTGTGGGGGGAGGGGGGGGGGGGGGGGGGGGGGAGAGGTTGTGCCATGGTAATGAAGAGAATACACTGTACAACCACAGATATATTACAGAGCATGTAATAAATGGCTAAAACAGAGGAACTAGGCCATTTCTCAGTATTCTGCAAGGGGCCAAAAAACCTAAACTTATAGCTTCATACACACATCATATACTGGTTCTAAGACCCTCCTCACATTGGTAAATGTTCTAGAAATAGGGTGATTGAGACAAGATAAACCCCACTCTTTAATTTAACAATTCAAATTCAAAATTTTACTCAATGTCCTGGCATAATGTCACCTATAGAGGGATTAGGTAGGTATCTAGTAACATTATATACTACCCAGCTAGTATATGCCTAAAGGGACATTATAATAATACAGGAATAAGCTAGCATATCATTCCACTAATATGACTAGAGTGTGCACATGTAACATCATTATAGAGTTAGCTAAGACACCATTCTCTATCATGGAAAATGGAAAGATATTTATTAAAACACCAGTTAGTGGGGTACACCGATGTACAAGCCCAAAGTTATCTGTATGTGACAGTGACCTTTGAACTTAAATAACCACTAATAGTATTCATGTGACAATATGTACAATAATAAATGTAAATATTTTTTGTAGAATTCAAAAGACAAACATTTCCATTTTTAAAAGACGTCTATTCTGACTTTTAATCCATAAACCATGATTAATGACCACTTAATTATCTCACTATATCAATTATCTCACGAGGGTTGGAAATCAATTTGTTGACATACTTAAAGCGCTGCCAGTATCAGTCTATCACTATGGACAGGCACACAAACACATGCATGCACTGATAAATATTTAATTACATAACTTTAAGCCACCCTCCCTCAGCCAAATGAGTGGGAATGAAAAGCTTAGTAGCATCTAGCAAGTGAACACAAAACACTGCTTAAGGAGAGGCAAATATTAGTTCATAGCACAACTGGCAAGCGTAATTGAATTTACAGGTATGTCATGTGGGAATTATTCCTGTCCTGTATACTAGAAGTCCCCACCGATACTTCAGGAACGAATCCATTGGAATCTGGCTCCTCCGACGCATTTTCATCCAACTGTTGTTTTGCAAATTGCAGGAACACCTAGTTGAAAGAAAACAAAAATTTATGTGCATCAAGGATAAAATATTGTATAAAATTAACTTCACAATATTTTGAATATATCATTTGGTTTCAATTGTCTTTTTTTATCATTAAAATATTGGAAATTATCAATTTGATGAAAGTTTATAACATCACTGCTTGTATCATCATTGTTTATACAATCACTAGACAGTGATGAAAAAACATTTGGTATTAACTAACAATCAAATAGCTAACCAATCAGAATGGTGCTTTTTATTCACTGCATTGAAATCTGCCAAATTTTTAGGATCAAATAAAGCAATAGGAGATTAAGTGACTGTTTTGAAAATATTTGCTGCATTCATTGAAGTTTTTTATTAAATGACGATAGATGAATTGATCAAAATAATGAAACCTTGTATCATCTGGCCACAGCAAAATTTGGGCTATACACTCTACTACTTTGTTTGCTAGTCTTGAGAATATAGTATAATTTGTTGTTACAATACTAGTACGACAACATTAGATGATATTACATCAGAAAGTTGTCCTTTTATAACCTAAAGAGCCATGTGAAGGGTAAAAGCTGCTAATTTCAAAGTTGGTCATTTATTAAATCATGTATTTTTTTCTATAATATTTACCTCCTCTATATGGAGATATATTATTTACTAGATAACCTACATGTGGAAGCAATGACACCAATTAAAATAACCTATTTATCAAATACAACCTCTATTTGATCAATTTGGAGTTCAGTACAATAACTACCAAGATATGATGTAGTAATATGCACGATACAAATTAAAGTATGTCTGACATAATAATTATATTTTTATTTAATGAAGAAATGAATATTTATAAACATACAATTTGTTTATACCTCCAATATATTAAGAGTGTGAAAATACATATTTATTATTATAATTATTATTGAACTCTGAAATATATTAGTAGGGGTGTTAAATTCAAGGTCAAGTGTGTAGTATATATAATGTATTAAATGTTCACAGCTAGTGTTTATGGAAAATATATACATGAATCTACATAAATTAGTATGTCTGACACAATGACACAATTATTGATGTAGAAATTAATTAATGTATACGTGTCTATAAATTAAAGTATATTAATAAGGGAAAACATGATTCTAATGTACTGTAAAATAAACTATAAATGATAAGATATATAGAGGTTACACAATGAGTGGTTGTTGGATATGGAATTTATTTCACACGAGTAAGTTATTTTTTAAAAGTTACAAAAGACACGAGCTTTAGCGAGTGTTTTTTGCAACTTTTAAAATATAACTTACGAGTGTGAAATAAATTCCATATCCAACAATTTCGAGTCGTGTGACCTGTTTCTACCACAATAATATTGGCTTGAATCAAAGGGAAACATGGCCAAGTATAATTTCGCGTATGCAAATAAAGTGTACCGGTGACGTCCGGGACCCGTTGATGTGACGTCATTAGATAATTGATGACGTCAATAACAATTGCAGCTTGGGTCAAAGTTCACCGTGTTAGCCAATCAAAATGCGTACAGAATTTATACCACATGTGGTATAAACAGATTGTTAATCAACCGCTGTAATGATTAACTGATGGTCTGAGAGTTGAATAACACAGGGTATTGTGGTAGAAACATACTTATGCTATGCGTGTGTGTAAGGAGCAGTGTGTGTGTGTGTGTGTGTGTGAGGGTGTGTGTGTGTGTGTGAGAGAGAAAGAGAGAGAGAGAGATGACATTAAATTTGTTAGAAGAAAGAAAGAAGAAAGACGTATGGCGAATGATAGCCCTCTTACACGAGGACATTTATATGTATCTGCAGCTTTGAAAAAATAAATTTATTTGAACCTGAAAAAAAAAAAAAAAAAAAAGATATGATGTAGTGTGTTACCTGTTCTAATGTAGACTGGCTAAAGCTGTATTCCTCAAGGCTGTGCTTGGCTTTGGCTGTAATCAGAAATTAATTAATTTGAAGCATGTATGTCTGATGTCTACACATGTATTGATCACCATGTTACAATGGAATTCATACATCAATTCTTTGGTTTCAATGGTTTGCATTACTAAATGCTGGGATTTCCCAAAGTGTTATATAACTTCGGATTTAATGCTAATGGAAATTTGTTCAAGCAAAGATTTCAAATTAGACAAATATTTCTGTTATTTCAATAACTCTAAATGCAATAAGCACATAAATGTTACAAAATCACTTCAGAATGATTCCCTTACACCAAGAATGATGTACTATGAGTGCTGACCTTGTTCTAATGCAGTGAATGATGAGGCTAAAGATTTGATGCTGTTCCTGGGTATACTGTAGTGGACCCTCTCAGCAAACTTTTCTTGACAAGTGGCCTCAGGGAACAAGTCTTTCATATCACTGTCAAGGGCCTCCATCCTGTCATCCAGATCCCCGCCACCCCCCAACAGGCGAAGTTTGACCTCCAACATGTAACCACTTCCATATTTGTTCTTTAGACGCTGTGTTTCTCCTAGACACCTACAACATGGTTTATGTGATAAAAGTTTGCTTTTTTCAGATCACTACACAAAACTTTACAGTAATGTTAGACATCATTTGTACACAATAACATACAAATGATATTTAACATTACTGTAAAGTTTTACCTTTTTAACACATTACTTAAATAGTCTACTTTTGCTGTTAAGCTTTAATTCTATAACTCATTGTCAAGGAGTTTTACATTTTTTAAGGAAGGAATATAAATGTGACCCTTTTATAATTTCCACAAAATCAATATACACCCAGGCACTGAGCTTCAAACCACAAAAATCAAAACCAGTTGGAACACAGCCATTGCAGTACTTCTGATACTGTTCTTTAAAATGTTTGACAGAAAGTTCTATTTATTCTTAGTCATCATATTAATAGACTGTGTGGACAGTGTCTCTAATACATCAGTTTTTGCCTTGTTTGCAGCAGATGTTTATTCCATCGAAATATTTCCCAAATAACAAAGCAATAATTTACTAATTTTATAATAAGACTCCCATTTTAAATTTAGACTTTATATAATGATTTATGCTCTTAACAAATCTTTAACTTACTGTAGTTTTCCATTCACCATGATTGCTACTCTAGAACACAAAGCATCTGCCTCTTCCATGTAATGAGTTGTGAGGATAGCACCTCGTTCTGTACCCTCAAAACAGCTGCTGATGGTGTCCCTGTAATCAACAAGTCACATCATGTAAACAAGATACAGTAGCCAATCATAAGTCACATCATTTAATCACTGTCACTGTAACCAATCACAAGTCACATTATGTAAACACTGTCACGGTAAACAAGTCACATTATGTAAACACTGTCACGGTAAACAAGTCACATTATGTAAACACTGTCACAGTAACCAATCAAAAGTCACATCATTTAAACGATGCCACAGTAACCAATCTCTTGTCACATCACGTAAACACTGCCACAGTAAACAAGTCACATCATGTAAACACTGTCAGGGTAACCAATCTCTTGCCACATCATGTAAACACTGTCAGGGTAACCAATCTCTTGCCACATCATGTAAACACTGCACGGTGAACAAGTCACATCATGTAAACACCGCCACGGTAACCAATCTCTTGTCACATCATTTAAACACTGTCACGGTAACTGATCACAAGTCATATCATGTAAACACTGCCACGGTAGACAAGTCACATCATTTAAACACTGCCACAGTTACCAATATCTTGTCACATCATTTAAACACTGTCACGGTAACTGATCACAGGTCATATCATGTAAACACTGCCACGGTAGACAAGTCACATCATTTAAACACTGCCACGGTAACCAATATCTTGTCACATCATTTAAACACTGCACGGTGAACAAGTCACATCATGTAAACACTGCCACGGTAGACAAGTCACATCATTTAAACACTGCCACGGTAACCAATATCTTGTCATATCATTTAAACACTGCACGGTGAACAAGTCTCATCATGTAAACACTGCCACGGTAGACAAGTCACATCATTTAAACACTGCCACAGTAACCAATATCTTGTCACATCATTTAAACACTGTCACGGTAACTGATCACAGGTCATATCATGTAAACACTGCCACGGTAGACAAGTCACATCATTTAAACACTGCCACAGTAACCAATCTCTTGTCAAATTATGTAAACACTGCACGGTGAACAAGTCACATCATGTTAACACTGCCACGGTAACCAATATCTTGTCACATCATTTAAACACTGCACGGTGAACAAGTCACATCATGTTAACACTGCCACGGTAACCAATCTCTTGTCACATTATGTAAACACTGTCACGGTAACTGATCACAAGTCATATCATGTAAACACTGCATGGTAGACAAGTCACATCATTTAAACACTGCCACAGTAACCAATCTCTTGTCACATCATGTTAACACTGCCAAGGTAACCAATCACTTGTCACACATAAACACTGCCACAGTTAACAAGTCACATCATGCAAATACTGTCAGGATAAAAGGAAAGTGATCCGGGCTGAAATAGATATACCCTATTTCCTTTACCAATGATAACCAAAGTTAGGTGTTATACTTGAATGTGTTATTTATAGTGTTACATCTTGTACACAATTTTGCATAGCAGGAAGGATGTCCAGACATAAGCAGGTATAATGCTATATACCCCCTACTAATTTGGAAAGCCGTGTTAATGTTGTCACAGTATCCAATCACTACACTCAGTAATATCCTGTTAGTTAGGTAGGTATCTATGAGGAGAGTGTATATACAAGGAAATCAAATACTGACCAGAGGAAGCGTTTGGATTGTGGATCCAATCCAGTAGAGGGTTCATCTAGGAGAACTATCTTTGGCCTGCCCAGGATACTCAGAATGTAGCTCAGCTAATCAAGAAGAAACAAACAATACAGTTTACATGGATTTTACTGTAACATTTCAAAACAAACATGTGCTCATTAATGTGCCAACCAGAGAAATATGAAATAAATTCAATGATTCTATTTGCAAATTTCTGGTGTTCATACACAATATGAAGCATACAATTCAAGAGCTTGTACACCTGTATGTATACATGTCACCAAACCTTGTACCTAACTTTAAATGATCCTCCATGTTTTCTCAAATTCTGTAGAGGTAATTCCTGCATTTCTGTCCCTTGGAGGCATTAAGTATAAATCACTTCAGTATGAAAAATTAATTTTGACTTTTAACCACGATTAAAACCCACCAAAGCTAATCATGGGTAGAATTTGGTGCTATGGCCTTTTAACCATGACTAATAACCACCATTGCCAATCATGGGTAGAATTTGGTGCTATGGCCTTTTAACCATGACTAATAACCACCATTGCCAATCATGGGTAGAATTTGGTGCTATGGCCTTTTAACCATGACTAATAACCACCATTGCCAATCATGGGTAGAACTTGGTGCTATGGCCTTTTAACCATGACTAATAACCACCATTGCCAATCATGGGTAGAATTTGGTGCTATGGCCTTTTAACCATGACTAATAACCACCATTGCCAATCATGGGTAGAACTTGATGCTATGAAGCTATCTTGTACAATAACTAAGTCTGCTACTGTGATCTTTCACAGGACTCTTACCTTCCTCTTGGTTCCACCAGACAACTTCTTGGATTGCTTGTTCTTGTGTTCATCTAATTTCAGGTTCTGTATAAAACTGTCAAATCACAGCAAACATTTAATATGGTATCAATAGTGTATATGGGTCATATCCGCAATAAACAATATCCACAAATATTACAGTAAGCAAACTTTTGTTTACATTTTCAATCACTGTACATTGTATATGGAATTCATATTCACTGTGCTACCATTATGAATTATGAATTATTATTATGGCCAAAATCATATTGCAATATATTGTGGGAACTGTAAGCAGTGATTTTACACTGATTTATTACTGTTTGAAAGTTGATTTTGGAGTTGGTTTTCTTCATAAACTTTCTATTATTAATATAGAGTAAACCTGAATATGAGTTTGTTTTCTTTTATTCAAAATTAACAGAAATCGTGATGATGTAAAAAATGAATTATTATGAATAATAAAAATTCAGCTATTTGATAGTTTTGTAGCTATTATCCTTTGCCAAGCATTTTTCTGTAAGTGTTGCTCTGTTGCTATTATTAATTGTCCAGCATTTCTCAGTAAATGTTTGCCACTTAAGATCATGACTAGAATCTTGTAACTGTCGAGGCCAATTTTATAACATTATGCCATTCAGATTCAGCTGAATGTGATGGCGACGAATGTTGAATACGAGATAAATAGCTAAAATATGTTTCACGTTCGTTTTACAAAACATACAACGGTATCATCTTAAATCTTCCCATCAACTTCTTTCAGTCTGAAGTCTCCATTGTTTTATTTAGCACATTTTTTTATAAGCAGCTTCAATGTTTCGTCGTTCTGTATATTAGTTGACAAAGGCTATTTCCGGTTTAAAACCCTGTCATGGAGACTAAGGTGAATCATCAGTGACAAGCAAACATTCGGATGACAGAGATGAAAGCGGTCGTCTAACTTTGATTTTGAGAACGAATATCAACAATTCTCACTGTTTTTACCATGTAAACAGACAACAAAATGGTAGTCAGGGTATATTGATATATCTAGGTATCAATATATTGTATTGACCTTGCCGTTTAGCAATATACCGATTTTTCAATAATACCACCCACTCCTTAGATGTTTACTGAATAATACTTATATTTCCTGTTTTACAGCATATAATTTGAATTACTTACTTTGTTGAATACAAATGGAATTTACAAAGAAGTTTAAATTTGTTAACTTAAAGAAGTTTAAGCTATAATATTTCAAAATAACTTTTTCAGTACATGAAAAAAATAGGAAACATTAAATTTGTCATAAAATAATTAATTTTTAGGCATAAATTTTCAGCAGAGAGAGAGGAGAAACAATTAATACCCTAAATAAAATTAAGCTGAATTGACAAATATTTGTTCTTACTAATTAGAGAGGACAGGGATCTTTTCCTTCGGTACTCCTCGGATATTAGCATAACACTCAATGTGTTCCTTCAGTGTTATAACATCCCACAAGGCATCATGTTGAGGACAGAATCCTAGACCCTTAAATGCTTCCGACATACATGAATGGATATCATATCCTCCGATCACAACCTACAACAGTGTAAACATGACTACCTGTACAGAAACTCTGTAAATGTCTTCTACACAAAGGTTTGTCACAAAATTTTCACAATATGATGCTATCTGAACTTGGGTAAAAAAGGCACTTTGGAGGGAAGACACACATTCAACATCTGAATAGTTTGAGTAATGTGCCTCTTACTACATAATCCGCTGAATGCAATTTCTCCGTTTAATTGTTACACATTTATATTTAATCAAGGTAAGTCCATACATTTGAAAATCACACCACTGCATACAAAGATTCACATGTCAGCCAAATTCAAGTGCTGTTTACAGTAACCTGACAACATCACCCTTGGATCACAGGGCCTTGGATTATGAAATTGTTGCAACCTTCCACTACCTCAACCTTACTCTGGATTGTATTCAGAGTGTTATAAAATGACGTCATTTTGGTGCCATGATGTCCCATCAACACTTGCATGTCACCTCAGATGGATCAGTGCCTTTTTTGAAAACAAAATGTCTAAAGGGCATGTATTGGCAGCATTGCTGAACTGGATATCTGCACAACCATAGCAAAATACATTCATTTAAAGTAATACAGCTAGGGGTCTCCAGATGCAAAACCATTCCCAAGATTAATCCAGGTAGCACATGTGCATTTGTTTGTTTATGTCTAACAATGGTATATATGATTATAGGTCAGTGATCTGAACCATATCCATGTACATAGACTTATTTTGAATCATCAACACCACCTGGGAATTGTTACTACCAAATATGATTAATATCCATCTCATAATGACATTAAAGAAGTTATTAAATCAGTATGTTTATTTACAATTGCCTCTGTTTGACCCAACCCTAACCTATATACAATCAATAATTTTCATCACGTGAGTATACATCGTTCCAATCAAAACATCTATCCACCTCATAGTTGCTAAGGAGATCGTTAAAACAATATTTGTCAAATTACCTCCATCTGTGCTATCCTTACTACCTGAGGATGGTTCGAACCACAAATAGTTGATATCCATCTCATGGTTGCCTGCTAAATAGCTAGTGTTTGATCCAGTCTTTTTCCCTGAGAAATCAACTTTTAAGAAATTTTGCTCTCTGGTTTTGAAAAAGAAGATGCTTAAAGAAATTATTGATGGACCAACACACAGATAAATTCGAGATGTCATGGTATCACTATCTAATAGGCTCAGATTGGCCCTATAAACCCAGTGAGCTAAAAGTGATGTTAATGATTGGGTCTGACTATAACAGAAATACATACCTGTCCTTTAGTAGGAGCGATCTCTGCAATCATCATGTTCAATGTGGTAGATTTGCCTGCACCATTGGGGCCTAGAAGTCCCAGTATCTCTCCTGTATTAACAGCATATGTTGTGTTGCGTACCACCACCTTGGTTTTTTCCTTTTTGGTTGTTTTTCTACAACCTTTGCAGCTACCAGCTCCATCTTTTGTAAACTCCTTCCTCAAATTCTCTACATAAGCTGCCACATTTTCCTATGTAAGAACATGAAATCCTTGTTTATAATCAGAAAAATTATGATGATGAACATAATAATGATCTATGCAACAGATGAATTTCTGTAGCTGTAAATCTGACTCAATATCATCACCATTTATTTCACAATAATCAACAAACAAGCTATATTATAAAATCACTCTTGTTGGCCCAGATCGAAGCGTGCAAGGGGTCTTACTCAAGGAGGAAACTGATCCAGGAGTACTTAGAGGAACCCATATTGTTGCGAAGGTGACCCCATAATTTTCACGCTTGATCAAGGAATAAACTCAACTGTCTTGCCCATAATTTTCACGCTTGATCAAGGAATAAACTCAACTGTCTTGCCACTGTGACCTGACCATCTTAGCCTGTCTACCTGTGTAAACAGAGCTGGATTTCTTCAGCTGGTCATTGACTTACCCTGTCTGATTTAATGCATTGTACCCTCTGTCTCTCACTTGTCACATCCTCGTCCTCATCTTCGATGTCATCATCATTCTTGTGAGGAATCACCTGACTATTTCGCTTCTTTTTCAGACAGGGAAAGGTTTCACGAATATCTCCGCCAGTGGTTTTGATGTCTAGCATCCGAAGTATGAAGAAACCCAAGACAAAGTGGATTATAGGCTAATAAAGAAACAAATTACAGTCTGTAAAGACACATGTAATCACAATTTATTCTACCTTCAAAAACATCTTGAAGCTGTGCACAATTTCTTTTTTCATTCAGAGAATATAACTTGTGATATTGTCAGGAACTTTTTATATAACAAGCAGTATTTACATTAGAATTCATTTATGTTTTCAGTATATCATATCAGAATCACTTACTGCAACAAATGACATCACAAACTCTGGTGAAAAGTAGTCACTGACAGGGATGTCAGAGCCAGGTGCTGAGGTGTACAGATGGATCCGGTAAACCTATAACAGTGAATATTTGGACTACAATCTACAGATTATCCATTATATTCAAAAGACTGTCAGTCACAGACTAACGTTTCCATCAAATCAAACTAGAACTGTCAGCCACAGACTAATTTGTCCATGAAATCAAACTAGAACTGTCAGCCAGAATAAATTGTCCATCAAATCAAACTAGAACTGTCAGCCACAGACTAATTTGTCCATGAAATCAAACTAGAACTGTCAGCCACAGACTAATTTGTCCATGACATCAAACTAGAACTGTCAGCCAGACTAATTTGTCCATCAGATCAAACTAGAACTATCAGCCAGACTAAAATATCCATCAAATCAAACTAGAACTGTCAGCCACAGACTAACTTTTCCATCACATCAAACTAGAACTGTCAGCCAGACTAAATTGTCCATCAAATCAAACTAGAACTATCAGCCAGACTAAAATGTCCATCAAATCAAACTAGAACTGTCAGCCACAGACTAACTTTTCCATCACATCAAACTAGAACTGTCAGCCAGACTAAATTGTCCATCAAATCAAACTAGAACTGTCAGCCAGACAAAATTGTCCATCAAATCAAACTAGAACTGTCAGCCACAGACTAATTTGTCCATCAAATCAAACTAGAACTATCAGCCAGAATAAATTGTCCATCAAATCAAACTAGAACTGTCAGCCACAGACTAACTTTCCATCACATCAAACTAGAACTGTCAGCCACAGACTAAATTGTACAGCAAATCAAACTAGAACTGTCAGCCACAGAATAAATTGTCCATCGAATCAAGCTAGAAAGTGATCGCTATTTCTCCCATACTTCACAGGGTTATCCGGTGGTTGTTAGGGAAAAGATAAATCGATCTTACACAGGGTTGGTAAAGATAGCCGGCACGCGCTATATGACGCTGCTCACAATAACGTAACATCATCATTTTACGTTGAGTAACCAAGTCGTAAATGATGACGTCATCAATTTTGACGTACATTCCAAGGAGCATTGAAGACGGCGTGATAACAAACTTTCATAAAAACTTATGTTTGTTTGCAAGTATGTGAGAAAAGTAATCAATCATGGGCCTGTTCTGCGAACAAGGATATCTCAACTCTCATGTAAGAGTTTGGCTGGCCAGCACTCGGCAAGCCTCGTGCTGACTGGACAAACTCTTACACGAGATATCCCTGTCCACGGAACAGACCCATGATAGATTCTATTAATCTTAATCATGGTGTTAAAAGTGTGTAAAATATAGAATATTTCCAACTTAGGGAACATGTACTATGTGAATTTGTGAAATCAGTACAGCAGTACTGTAACAGTAACTTTCCATGCACTTATTAATGTAGTGAACTATGTGAAATGAAATCATTCTTGAAAATACAAATACAGTGCAACTTCCGAAAACCGAACCTTATAAAAACCGAACACCTCTGAATACCGAACGAATTGTCATTGTACTGAATTCGGAACAACGGACCGATTTTGAGTCCGGTTCCTGTTAAAGTATACCAAAAATAACTTCTGAAAACCGGCCTTACCTGAGCGATTATGACACGAGGTCTGGCCAGTCAACCGAGAAACAACACCTGTGACCCAGAGGGGTGTTATGGTTGTAGTGTATAATCAACACGGTAATTATGAAACAATGCCACACTTCATTGAAGCACAGCAGATTCATTGTTTATCTTCTCAATACAAGTAAGAGTTGGAAGCCTGAGTTTTTACATTCTAATTTAAATGAGGCTCAATGAGGGGTGTTCTTTCAGGGTCATAAATATACACATTGAAATGTTCCCATGCCCGATGTTTATTTTTTAAGACAATACTGATGTCGGGAATATGCCTGGTATCAACTGATCAATTGTAATTAATATTGAAACAACACATCTTCACATGCTTTCATATCATTCGATTTCCGTTTTTTTGTTTGTAAAATAATTAAATATTCTGTATCGGGCCCCACCGCATGGCGAAGCTTCAGCGGATGTAACAGAATGTAGGTTGATCGTTAAGTGCAGTAAATGTACAAATACTATTATAATCTACAGTTAAAGTAATTATAATTTCTTATGTAATCTGCAATATATGCATTGATTTACTTTCATGACATCCATATTCTTCAGACAAACCAAATTGTCTACGTATATACAATAGGCCTAGTGCCGGTTTGTAATCAGGTACAATCTAACAAAACATCGTCTGACCAATTATAATCGGAACTCGACCAGTTATTTCGACCAACTTCTCCAAACCGAACCCTCTGTAAACCGAACAAATATCCATGTCCGATGCATGTTCGGTTTATAGAGGTTCCACTGTATAATGCAATAACACTTTGTTAAGAACAGTAATGACTATGGGAGTTAAACATATATGCAGATAATATAAAACTTTCCAAGTCATCTACTGACACTATAAATCTTTCTCAATTGTCTACCTAAGGGCTTTTCCAGCAAAACATCTACCCCACCCCAAGACTCCATGTTTAGTCAAGGGCTACCACCTATAGAATTTATTTAATAAATTACATAGAAGTAATAGGAAGGCAATCAAACCATGTATAGAAGTGATTTATTGTGGAGTCCTGGGGGCAGGTAGATATTTTAATGGCATAGCCCTAAGATATCAAACTTTCTAAATCGCCTACGAAACATATAAAACTTTTTCAATTGTCTACTAATGATATTAATTAAACAAAGTATTTACTCTATCAATGTAGTAGAGTCCTCCAAACACAGCATATGGAGGATCAAGGAGCAGGAAGACGTAGTGGAGGATTGATGCAACATTATTTCTCAACAGCATGTCCAACAGAGACACAATGATGTAGGGAATAAAGGATATCTGAAACAGATCAACAACATGGTTGGTAAAAACTTCCATTTTTTTTTACTTCCTTTTGGTAGAAGTCTTGAGCTGAATTTAAAGATCTGATTAAATCATAATAGTTTATACAACACTTCTTAATTGAAAGCAGAATGTCACAGAGAAAATTATAAAGTTTACTGTAATACACTTTTAAATTAGCTCTTTTTATTCAAACAATAATTTGAAATTCCACTTACGAAAAAGAATATGGTTACTCCTGCACCTTGGGCACTCTCAAACTTGGTGAAAAGGTATGAAATTAGGTAGGCAAACACTGTATTACTGGGCACGAAGCACACAAACAGGATCAGCATGGCCAACACTGCCCCACTATATGTCAAACTAGCCGGCTGACAAATAAATCAAGAAGTGACAATTACAACAAGTACATGACTAATTATATGCGATTAACATAGTGATAATAGAGATATTAATCTAGAAAATATTATAATTAAGTTGAAAATGTTACTCTGGCTATTATATATGCACACATAAGTATAGATAACTGTCATTGATCCAAAGATTTGCTATGACCTAATCTGAGCTAGGATATGACAACTCAGAGTTGGCACTCAGGAAGCAACTTCATACATTAACATTCCTACAAGATACAAGATCAGGTATTCATGAATACATCAACATTCACGTAGGTGAGGTATACAGGTATTCAACAGCAGTGCTCCATTTTATGTTTGACTGAACTGTATGACTTACCTGAAGTGCAAGTGCGAAAATAACAGATAATGTGGCTGGTATCAGGTACTGGAGAATGTCTACGAAAAAGGTGGTGGCCCAGTACATGGTAAATGTTACGCCTGTAACCCTCATCTGACTCCTGACCTTGAACTACAATTCAAAAAATACATCCACGATTACAAAAGACCTAAAGGGATTGTCTCCAGTGACAGAGCTAGATTTTTGGGCTTATCCTTCTAGCATTTCATTTTTTTTTCATTTCCACTTACTGGTAATAATGTTGAGAAGAGTTTTATGTTGGCAGTAGAAGGTATGACCAGAGGAGTAAATATCTAAAGGCTAACAGGCCTCTTGGCAGTGACCATGTAGTATGTAAACTTTAAAATTCATTTTACTGCCACTGCAAATCAAGTTGTATTAACTGATATTCATCACTCTTGTTGGCTTGAATGTAAGCATGTAAGGCGTGTTACAGTGAGAGGAAACTGAAGCACCGGAGAAAACCCACATGGTTGAGCAGGTGACTCATATACCTTTTTACATCAGATCAGGGAATCAAACCCCAGTAGTCTCTGTGAAAGAGCAGAATGTTACCAATGCGCCACCCAATCAACCATGTAGTATACATATAAATGTGCATGTATTCTGTCATGTCCAGCGATTGCATACATTGTGGTGGCAATCCTATCATTTACAAAATGTACAGGATAAAGTGTAAACTAAAATTTAAGATATATTTTTACAAGTGTATTTTTCCCAACATACCATTGCTCAATGGGAGACTTTTATCCTTATATAATTTGTATCTGATACTAATTTACATCATCCAGTAAATTTTAACTGAAAAACTTTAATGCTAACAAACATCTGCATACAATCAACAAATAATAAAATTGAATTTAACAATTTGTCAACTACAAACCTGTCTATCTTTGACAAGTGCTATAGCAAATGATGGCGGTACTGTCACAAATGCCATAGCCACTAATATGGTTGCAGAAAATGCACCTTGGTCATAAGTACGTGAGCTGGGTCCTTTTGGCCAAGGCAGGCTGACCACGGACTGGAGCGGCGAGAGGTTTAAAGCAGTGAGTAACTTGTTTGTCATCAGGCTAATGGCTGCTGGCATGGAGTGGATGGCACTGTCATTGTACACTGCTGTGAAACCTTGGTTTATCACCTGAAACACGTTAAAATCTACAGCTGTCGAAGTTTATAGATACAAGGTGGCACATTACTAAGTGTATGTGCTGTTGGGGTGTAAAGCCAGAATTATTGAGTGGATGTAATACCAAATGTATTTAGGAAACATGTACTATACTCACTGACTCAGTCACCATGTACTGTACTCACTGACCCAGTCACCATGTACAATACTCACTGACCCAGTCACCATGTACAATACTCACTGACTCAGTCACCATGTACAATACTCACTGACTCAGTCACCATGTACTGTACTCACTGACCCAGTCACCATGTACTATACTCACTGACTCAGTCACCATGTACAATACTCACTGACTCAGTCACCATGTACTATACTCACTGACTCAGTCACCATGTACAATACTCACTGACTCAGTCACCATGTACTATACTCACTGACTCAGTCACCATGTACTGTACTCACTGACTCAGTCACCATGTACTATACTCACTGACTCAGTCACCATGTACTATACTCACTGACTCATTCACCATGTACTGTACTCACTGACTCATTTACCATGTACTATACTCACTGACTCAGTCACCAGGCACTCTACTCACTGACTCAGTCACCAGGTACTATACTGACCATGTTTACTGGTGAGAAATACTGACCGATCCAGCGACTGTGTACGTGTCGAGTTGAACCCCCATCTGGTGATACCCAGGCAACAGATTACTGGCATTAGCAAAAGTCTCGGTCACAAAGTCAGCACTGATCAAATTCATGAAGGTTGTAGAATCGGCAGAAGCTGAGTAAATATTACAACAATTGAAAGCAAAGCATTTTTCTAACCAGCTTCTTAACACAGGAATTTTCCCAACATACTAATAGCACAGCATAAATAAACCAACTTTACATTGATAAGTCGGCTAAATCACAATACTTGCCATTATATCCAGAAACTGTAATTAGCACAGCATTCTTCTAACCAACTAATTAGCACAGCATTTCTCCTAACCAGCTTCTTAACACAGGAATTCTCCCAACATAATAATCAGCTCAGAATTTCTCCTAAAATCTGCAGAAGCTGAGTAAATAATACAGCAATATTAACAGAACAACTTAATATTGTGATAAAGCTACACAACGCATGTAATTTTTAAACAGAACAGAAGAATGTCACATGCTGTTAATAAAGAATACTTATTTTGGCTCATTCAAAATTTTTAAAAGTGTACATAATTCATTACCAAAATTCAAGCAATAAACCAATTTTACATTGATAAGTCTGCTAAATCACAATACCTGCCATTATATGCAGAAACTGTAATTAGCACAGCATTTCTCTCAACAAACTAATTAGTACAGCATTTCTCCTAACCAGCTTCTAAACACAGAAATTTTCCCAATATACTAATTAGCACAGAATTTCTCCTAACCAACTGATTAGCACAGCATTTCTCCAAACCAACTTATTAGCAAAGCATTCTCCTAACCAGCTTCTTAACACAGGGATTCTCCCAACATACTAATAGCACAGCATAATTGAACCAACTTTACATTGATAAGTCGGCTAAATCACAATACTTGCCATTATATGCAGAAACTGTAATTAGCACAGCATTCTTCTAACCAATTAATTAGCACAGCATTTCTCCTAACCAGCTTCTTAACACAGGAATTCTCCCAACATAATAATCAGCTCAGAATTTCTCCTAACCAACTAATTAGCACAGGAATTCTCCCAACAAACTTATTATCACAGCATTTCTCCCAACAAATTAATAACCACAGGATTTCTCCCAACAAATTAATCAGCACAGCATTCTCCTGACAAACATCTGCCCACAGGTAAGTGGCCATCCAGATTCTAGTACACTTTGCCATGACTTTGTCACAGCAAGTATTAACAAGCTAATTCGTAGAATTTATATCCCTCGCTTTCCCATCCCCCCTTTTGTGAGAGGGTAATCTGATAATATTTGTTGCCATTATTGCAAGGAAACATCCAAAAGTTATATTTTTCGTTAATCAAGGGGCCATAACTCAGCCACATAACATCTACGAAAAAAGAAGATCAAACTTGACTGAGCCATTTAGGCATTCGATGTTGTTACCAAGTTTCAAGAAAATCTGATGATATTTGTTGCTATTATTCCATGGAAACGAAGTGTGAAAGACGGACGGACAGTCGGACGAACCCAAATCAATATCCCCCGTTTCGTGAAAGGGGATAACATATTAATAACGCATTAATAGACCACAATGGCCGGCAAACAAATCTCTTTTACCAAGGCAATTCAACTGAATGTACACAAGACTTAAAAGTAAAACTTACCAACAGCATCATTGACAGCCAGTGTGGGGGTACCGGCAGGCGTGCCCATTTTTCTAGCATATTGTGTGATGGCATTATCAATGTAGAGGGCCACTGGGGCAGTGTCTGGTGAAGGGGATTGCACATATTTATTCACCAACATTCCAGCCAACACAAAGAGGGCTGGAAAGATCAATGAAAAAATTATAGCTCCTGGATCTCTGATCAGTCGGAAAAAACGAACTTTGCAAAGAGCCCAAAACTGTTGGGATCTTAATGCGGACCGATCTACACATGAGGTTGACATGGCAGTATCCATTGTCATGGTTTCAGAGTTTATGGGATTGTTGGGATTTTCCATAGATCCATATGATTGCTTTGATGGAGTCATGGTGATATCCTTCAAATCAAATGAACTGTCGTCTTCCTCTGAAATTACATAACATTCATTAACAGTTAAGCATAAGATAAGCTTCTTCAATCCTGTGTTGTGTTTATACCAGTACATTTCTTAAGACTATAACTTCAAGGACATTTCACATCTATAAGATGTTATAACAAGAGGCCCGTGAGGCCTGTATCACTCACCTGGTTGGATTTGACCAAATGTCAAAATAATGTTCATGTTCAATTTGTTCCATTTGTCAATCTCAAACAGTGCTATAGATGATTAAAGTGTGGGATCCCAACTGCTTTAAAGAAATAACATGGTCCTGACTCTCTAAGAGTCTGAAAGACCGCAAAGATTATTTTTACAACATGCATTCATTACTTTATGATTAGTACTGATTTAAAGGAATTACCTTTCTTTCCCCTATGAGGGCCCACCCCTTTGGCCCATTAGGAGTCAAAATCATCATGAATGCAAAATCTGTTTCGCTTTCCCCAAGGATGTTTCTGACCAAACTGGGTTCAAATCCATTCATAACTTAATAACTAGTAGCGATTTAAAGGAATGACCTCTATTTCCCCTATTGGGCCCCGCCCCTTTGGCCCCCTCAGGGATCAGAGTCACCACTAATGTAAAATCTGTTCCCCTTCCCATTTCCCTAAGGATGTTACTGACTTAATTAATTTCAAATCCATCATAACCTTATTACTAGTAGCGATTTAAAGGAATTACCTCTCTTTCCCCTATATGACCTTGCCCCTTTAGGGTCAGAGTCACCATTTATGCAAAATCTGTTCCCCTTTCCCCAAGGATGTTTCTGACCAAATTTGGTTCAAATCAATTCATAACTTAATGACTAGTAGTGATTTTAAATAAAAAACCTCTATTTCCGCTATTGGGCCCCGCCCCTTTGGTCCCTCGGGAGTCAGAGTCACCAATTATGCAAAATCTGTTCCCCTTCCCCCAAGGATGTTTCTGACCAAATTGGGTTTAAATCCATTCATAACTGTATGACTAGTAGCGATTTAAAGGAATTACCTCTATTTCCACTATTGGGCCCCGCCCCTTTGGTCCCTCGGGAGTCAGAGTCACCAATTATGCAAAATCTGTTCCCCTTCCCCCAAGGATGTTTCTGACCAAATTGGGTTTAAATCCATTCATAACTGTATGACTAGTAGCGATTTAAAGGAATTACCTCTATTTCCCCTATTGGGCCCCGCCCCTTTGGCCCCTTTAGGGTCAGAGTCACCATTTATGCAAAATCTGTTCTCCTTCCCCCAAGGATGTTTCTGACCAAATTGGGTTCAAATTCATTCATAACTTTATGACAAGTAGCGATTTAAAGGAATTGCCTCAATTTCCCATATTGGGCCCCGCCCCTTGGGCCCCTTGGGGGTCAGAGTCACCATTAATGCAAAATCTGATCCCCATCTGCCAAGGATGTTTCTGACCAAATTTGGTCAATATCCAATCAGAACTTTTGACTAGTAGCGATTTGAAGCAATTGTTGACGGACGGACGACGGACGCCGCGCCATGGCATAAGCTCACCGGACCTTCGGTTCAGGTGAGCTAAAAATTACACAAGTTTTTACTAAATGATAGGTGTAATTATGGCTAATAAAAAAGTATATATATTGTCATCAAGGAATACCCCTGCTATTAATTAAAATATCCAATTATAATATAGACCCAATTTACCTAATTTGAGGAAAACTTCTTCCAGTGATGTCATGGAAACGCCATAATTTTTAATTCCAAGAGAGTCTGCCATGGAAGAAATAGAGGTGTTTGGTTTCTCAAGCGTTGAAAATAATACTGGAATGAAAGATGTTGGAGTGAGATTGTTTTTAACATGTATAAAAAGTTAAATACCATCATGGATGGAAAATGTATGATATAATTACCTACTTATATGAAATCATCAACCTCACAGGTACACAGTGGAGAAGGTCTTGTACTTTTTAACTTTTAGACATGTCCCTACCTGGGAATACTCATTAAGATTAACTGTGTAAACTATTACCCTATCTGGGAACACTTGTTCACACTGACAGCGTTAGCCAGGTCCTTATCTGAGAACACTCATTCAGATTAAGTGTGTAACCCATTTTCCTACCTCGGAACACTCATTCAGATTAAGTGTGTAACCAAGTTCCCTACCTTGGAACACTCATTCAGATTAAATGTGTAACCCATTTTCCTACCTCGGAACACTCATTCAGATTAAGTGTGTAACCAAGTTCCCTACCTCGGAACACTCATTCAGATTAAGTGTGTAACTAAGTTCCCTACCTTGGAACACTCATTCAGATTAAGTGTGTAACCCATTTTCCTACTTCGGAACACTCATTCAGATTAAGTGTGTAACTCAGTTCCCTACCTTGGAACAAGTGTGTAAGCCAGTTTCGTATCTGGGAACACTCGTTCAGATTAACTGTGTAAGCCAGTTTCGTATCTGGGAACACTCATTCAGATTAAGTATGTAACCCAGTTTCCTACCTTGGAACACTCGTTCAGATTAACAGTGTAAGCCAGTTTCCTACCTCGGATTACTCATTCAGATTAAGTATGTAAGCCAGTTTCCTACCTGGGAACACTCATTCAGATTTAGTGTGTTAGCCAGTTTCCTACCTCGGATTACTCATTCAGATTAAGTGTGTAAGCCAGTTTCCTACCTCGCATTACTCATTCAGATTAAGTGTGTAAGCCAGTTCCCTACCTGGGAACACTCATTCAGATTAAGTATGTAAGCCAGTTTCCTACCTCGGATTACTCATTCAGATTAAGTGTGTAAGCCAGTTTCCTACCTCGCATTACTCATTCAGATTAAGTGTGTAAGCCAGTTCCCTACCTCGGATTACTCATTCAGATTTAGTGTGTTAGCCAGTTTCCTACCTCCGATTACTCATTCAGATTAAGTGTGTAAGCCAGTTTCCTACCTCGGATTACTCATTCAGATTAAGTGTGTAAGCCAGTTTCCTACCTCGGATTACTCATTCAGATTAAGTGTGTAAGCCAGTTTCCTACCTCGGATTACTCATTCAGATTAAGTATGTAAGCCAGTTCCCTACCTGGGAACACTCATTCAGATTAAGTATGTAAGCCAGTTTCCTACCTCGGATTACTCATTCAGATTAAGTGTGTAAGCCAGTTTCCTACCTCGCATTACTCATTCAGATTAAGTGTGTAAGCCAGTTCCCTACCTCGGAAGTTGTGTAACTTGCTCAGATTAAGCTTGCAAGTCGGTTCCCTACCTGAGAAGATGTGCAACTCATTCAGATTAAATGTTTAACCGAGGTCGACTTTACCTGAAAATACTTGTAGAACAGGTCCTTACCTGGGAAGTTGCGTAACTCGTTCAGAGGGAGAGTGTAAGCCAGTTCTTTGCCGTGAGTCCTTTGTAATTCTCCACCTGACACACAGCTCTTGACAAGCTGAGTCACTTGATCAACATCACATCCAGGGTCGACTACCATACTACAAATTACATCAGGGTCAATCACTATATCATCAGATTACAATCAATTTCAGCCTTAACTGCTTGTCACAAAAATTAATATACAAGATGTATAAAGAATTATATGAAATACCCACATTAAGTGAAAAGCATGTTTAAATATGAATTATTAAAAAGACATGGGATATGCTGAATCATGTATATAACACTGCATTATATAGCTTTTTAGTTCCTTTTGGGACCCATGAGAGATGCAAGGAGCAAAAAGTGCGGAAATCAAGCAGACTGTGAATCAGGAATATTAAAATAGGCCTGAACAGTGGTTTGATTAACATGTATAGCAGATGAGGCTCATTGATCCTTCTTGTCAGTTGAAAGGCCAGAAGGCCATAATAGCAGAAGTAAAATCTGTTAAATAAACAAGCATGGTGGGTATTGCTGAAGCAATACTTGTCCCCTACCGGCTCCCGATAAAAATAGTAACAGTGACCATAACCTCGACCCAAAAACTTGAACTTAATCTGTAGCTACTCATACTGAAGTTACATACCAACTTTCACCAACATACCTTGTAGTATAGCTGAGAAAACTGAGTGGACGAACAGACAGGGAGGAAACCTATACCCCCACTCCCTCCTAGTTTCTCTGGTAGGGGACTAATAACATTAACCCCATAATTTCATCAATTTCTAGTCACAAGTAATAATAAATATTGAGGCTCAGAGCAGTAGTTGATCATCATTCTTATATCTTCATTTCAGAATATTTCCATGCCCCCCCCCCCCCATAATCATACCATAAGTGCCCCAGATTATAATACTTATGTTCATTTCAATCAAACTCTAGTATCATTTCACTGGGTGTGTAATGATTTGAGTCATATAATCATGGTAATCCCATTAATATATCTAAATCCTTTCCAAAATGGAGGTCCTGATGTTTTCAAGCACTATGAGTCACATGACATACATTATGCATTAGGAATGAAATTTTACATATTTCTGCCTAATGTAACTCCACATAAAAGTCAGAGATTAGCATATTGACCTTCATCCACCTTATTCAAAATTGATATGACCTTGATCTTTGACTTCATGACTCTAAACATCAATACTGTATACCCTCATATGAAGAGGAACAGTACTGGTATATCACGATCGATTATTTCTAAATTGAGGTTTTATTTGACCCAAAGTGACCTTGAAATTTGACCTCTGACTAAAAATTAATACCATACATTCTATCATAAGTATCCATTACACTGTAAATAACTTTTTGCAGATAGATTTTCACCAACAGTCTTTATTTACAGACACTGACAGGATAATACATCTGACTTACTTGAGGTGATATCCAATACCAAATTTACTTTTCAGGAACAGGGATGATCCACAGCATCTCAATTTACCTTTGCTGATGATGGCTTTCCGATCTATAAGCAGACAATATTGTATGGCTCTAAGGTCAATACTGTCATTAAAGTTTACTTAAGAATTAATTTTAAATGCCTTCCTATGGTATTTATAGCTGTCATTATAATGACAGAGTTTTGCAGTCAAACATCACACTGCATACTATAACAACGAAGGCATCACTGACCATAAAAATCCCTTGGCAACAACAATTACTGGTACCGGTAATCACCAAAACGAATGTAAATCTATTCAGTACCAATCTATTTATCATTAGA
Source organism: Pecten maximus (assembly GCF_902652985.1). Classification (NCBI taxonomy): domain Eukaryota; kingdom Metazoa; phylum Mollusca; class Bivalvia; order Pectinida; family Pectinidae; genus Pecten; species Pecten maximus. The sequence goes on along the minus strand of NC_047015.1, from coordinate 38,961,151 downwards.
TAGTAAAATGACCTCATTTTTGCTTTTTGTGTAAAATGTACCAATTAAAGTTTCAGGACAGTCAGTGTCCAGTTGTTCTAAAGGTGATTAGTGGGTCAAAGTTCAACAAAAATTTTAAAAACCTGATAAAATCATTTCTGGTAAAACTAACCTGACAAAATTTTATGAAACTATAACACTCTTCAGTCTACAGAATACATATTGTAGCAAGGCAGTTATTAATGTTTACATGTACCGGGGTATATCTTTACATTTCCTACACCTCTTGTAGTCAGATACAAATTCCACTACGATACAAGATGAAAAACGCCTTTAATATTCAAGGTAAAATAAAATTTCATACATTTTTCCATAACACAATATTATTGTTATATCAATAAAAACAGACGTTTTTTGGGGGGAAATATTATAGATCCTATACATGAAAGAAAGGGGTCTTCAATTCAATTTCTTTTTACTTTACTACGAAACAATAAAACTGCATACCTGCCAGAATGTCAGCTTCATCCATGAAATGTGTTGTCAGCACAATAACTCTTCCTTCTTTTTTCTCTTTTAGAATTGACCAAAGATGGCGTCGAGAGAATGGATCCATCCCAGCAGTTGGCTCATCAAGGAAAATTATCTAAAAAGTAGATCCAGGATAAAGCACTTCAACATTCTGTGGTTACAAGCAACTTTTTAGTAATCCATGGTGGAGGTTGTGATATGTTGTGCTAATTTTGGTGTTATTCAAGCAAAGCAATTTTAATAGGGAATGGTGTCATGGTCCTTTTATAATACACATTGCTATCAAATAGCTGACAAACATAAGAGAAACTCCTGTAGGGCCATAATACCATGTGCTTAAAAATCCATTACTTATATCTAAATTGTATAAAGTGAAATTCAAGCTTTTTTATTTCAAGCACTTTCCTTATGTCAGTTTGTATTATAGTTCTTGAAACAGCAAAATCTGTATTGTCACTATAAGACTGTTGATGCCACAATATCGTGGTCACATGATTATATGATTTAAGACTTACAACACATACTTCAACAACTATGTGTTTGATTCATTCTGCTACAATAGGGGGATGTGGTGCAAATATAAAATATCAGTATTTTTTAGCAGCTTCCACAGGACATAAACCATTGGTTACACTTCATCTCGTTTTCAACTATATTAGTTTCTGTTTCTGTCCAAACTTGACAGCACAGATTGACTAGATAACTATTTAATGGTTAGTTGGATGGTATGATTAATCACTGTGTCATTTGACAATATAAAAGTTGACTGAGCTGCTGGAGTCAGTTTACCTTTGGGTCTCCAATAAGGGCAATGGCCACACACAGCTTCCTCTTCTGACCACCACTGAGGTTCTTGGCAAAAGTGTTCCTCTCTTTGTACAAATCAACATTTTGTAGAGCTTTCTCAGCCTACAATTAATTTGAATTAAAAAATTTAAGTACATTGTATTGAATTTCTAATACTTCCAAATAAATAACTCATTCTATTAATAATAATGAATAGTTGGAGATGTCTTCATTAAAGGTGGGTTTCAATAGTGTAGGAATGAAAACATATATACTCTTACTATACAGAAACTGGTGAGTAACAAGAAAATTTCAAATTTTTAATTTTTCTTAAAAACTTGTAATTAATCATACCAATAATAGCCAGTGTGCTGAAAGCAACTTTGTCTAAAGAAGAATATATCTTATAACACTAGGTATCAGGTATTGTTGCTCACTCTTCCTTTTACTTTTTCATTTTATTTTTACTTGTGTTTTTTAAATGATATATAATACAAATGATGAATTTTCATCTCTACAGTAAATATATTTTAAAACTGGTACCTCAGACTGAAGTCGGCTATCAGAGACACCTTTGATGGCTCCGTATAAGTGTAAGTGCTCCACACTGGACAAATCATCAAATAAGATGTTGTGCTGGGGACAAATGCCAGTCATAGAGCGAATCTTCTGCATGTCCAGTCCATTGGCAATGTTCTGATATCAAGAAATGAATTATCATCAGTCTATATAACCGACAAATTTATTTCACACAAAAGTTCATATCAAAAGTTATCATTTAACCATTGCCAGAAATTTAATGTACTTAAGAAAAATATTTATAATATCATTAACCTGATAGATGAACAAAAGCGATATGAGGTGAATTAGAGGTGAAAGTTTATCATCAGCTGAATTTTAAAAGCCTTACCAAACCAAGTATTGAGGCTGTTCCTTTGGTTGGGGGCATCAGTCCAGTCAACATGTTGACCAGAGTTGTTTTTCCTGCTCCATTGTGACCTAACAGACATGTGACTTGACCTTCGTAGATGTCCAATGACAAACCTTCAGAAGAGAAACATTAGTGTCATTACGGATAGTGCACCAAAATGATTCGAGTTTGATAAGAGTTTGATACCTGACTGGAAGTGTTAAGGTAAAGGTCTGGTTTCCTCCTATACTTCCGATATACACTAGACTTCCTCCCATACCTTCTCTTAATTCCATAATAACAAACTTACCATTGACAGCTGGGACCATCTCTTTAGTCTCCTTTGACTTGAACTCTTTGTGGATGTCTAGAAGTCTACAATCAAAATAAGAAGGATTTACAAAACATTGGGACTCATTATCCAATAAATGATACACCAGGTAAAATTAAAAGTCAACAAAAGGGCCATGGGCCTTAACGGTCACCTGAGTTTTGAAATATTTCAGTAAATTTGACCCTGACCACCAGCCACTGAGGGCCAATAATTGCATACCAGGAAACTGCCTTCCAAAACTGCTAATTCCAATAGAAATGAAACAAATGATAAGTCAAAAATGTTATTTTACTATATAAACTATAGTAAAGTTTATCCCCCTCCCCGTGAGAACCCCAGGGTCATGAAATTCACAATTTTGGTAAAGCACCTTAAGATCATTCTATCTGTGAAGAGTATTTGATTCTACTATATCTGGAAGTTGAAAAGAAGATTTTTGAAATTTTAGTCAATTTGACCCTTTTTGGCCTCGCCCCTCAAGTCCCTAGGGGGTGGGAATAATATAATTCACAATTTTGGATGACATTTGGCCATGGAAGCTTCCTGCCAAATTTCATTCAATTTGGTTGAGCGGTTTTGGAGAAGAAGTCAAAAATAAAATGTAAATTGTTTACAATGCACAATGGACGACAAACGATGCACAATGCCGTCTCAGGTGACCTAAAAAGTAAAAAGATCAATTAACTTTAATAGGGCTAAACTAGTTGATGATGTCGAATTTCTTTCTATATTTTTTCTTTTGTTGTTATTATTTCTGATTTATCATTAATTACCTGTAAATAAGATACATGAAATTTAACTCATAATTATTACCTGTAAATAAAATACATGAAATTTAACTCTATCTGGTAAATTGAATACAAAAATATTCAAAGATATTTCACATGTGGCAGTGAACACTTCACAATACCATAAATGGACCTAAAATTATTCATTAAATAAAGCAACACTGAAATAATCAACCTAACTTTTCTTCATATTGATGTCAATAATTATATGTTTATCAAAGTTAAAACTGTATAGAAAATAATATCAAAGAAGCCACACCAATGAGGGTTGTGTAACTTGACAATGATAAATTAACAAGAGCCGACACTGACAAACATACTGCTTGTTAAAAACCAATGATATTTTTCAGTATGATAACAGTTTTTGCTATTGAAATATCTACCTAACAGCAGTCTTGTCTCTGAGGTCTTCAGGAACAGATTCCACAAATTCTTCATTTCCTTCTGCATATTCCACCTTATTGAGCAGGGCCAGGTCATCATCCCCTTTGGTGCACCAGTAGGAGGGCATAAAAAGGTACCAGGGCTTATGTCTGGCACCAAACTCCCCTGTCACAGACAAAATGTGTGTCATCAGTGATGATAACATGCACATGTATGTATATATATGTATACAGTTGTAAGTTTTCATCATTCAAACAGAAGCCAGGATTTTAAAAAAAAATATATAAATGTATACATTTTCCCTGTTGGGCCTCATCTTTCTTACCCTTTTGCGTGAGGTGAAAAAATATACTGACAACAAAGAAAGGTTACAGTTGACAAACTGAGAACATACCTGGAAGGACGTTGTCAAGGTAGGCAGCAAGGAAGAAATACAGCAGAGCATCTACTAGCAACATCACCATAGGAGCATAGAGGGGAAAGTCACCGTCACTTATGGTACTAAAGTTCATTCCACCATTCAATGGTTTGTCAAGGAATATAGCCTGTTAAAAAATAGTAACGACAAATATAAATACCCTAGAATGTTAAGTGTTCATTACAGGTACCATTATACAATATGTTACATTGCATTACTGCACATTGACACTTTGAAAATCCAAAATTTTATTCCCAGAAGATGTGGACTGAATTTTCTGGCAGTATGTATGGAATTGGAAGAGTGAGGGCAGTTTGCTTTATCATCAGACATAGTGAAAGAAAGAAATTAACTGATGTCAGATGAAAGTGATAGAATTGTAGTTGACCAATTGGAACATCAGTTAGATAATTTTCATCATAAGTGAAACTAAAGTTTAAGTAAAACTAAAAGGCAGAGTCAGACTAAGAGATACAGAAGGGATACAATCAGGGAAGGTTGCCTGTGTTCAGTGACAGAGAGCAAGAGAGAGAGAGAAGACAGGGAAGGTTGTCTGTGTTTGGTAAGGGAGTGAGAAGATAGAAAGAGAGAGAGAGAGGACAAACAAGGAATATCATCATGGAAGGTTGTCTAGATCTGTGCTCCAAGAGAATGAGGGACAGAGAGGGAATCATTAGGGAAAGTTGCAAATTGTCTGTGTTTGGTGTGAGAGAGAGACAGCAAGAGAGAGAGAGAGAGAAGACAGAGAAGGCTGTCTGTGTTTGGTGAAGGAGAGAGAGAGAGAGAGAACAAGCGAGAGAGAGAAGACAGAAGGGATACCATCAGGGAAGGTTATCTGTGTTTGGTGAAGGAGAGAGAGACAACAAGAGCGAGAGAGAGAAGACAGAGAAGGGATACCATCAGGAAAGGTTGTCTGTATTTGGATAGAGAGCAAGAGAGACAGAGAATAGATACCATCAGAGAAGGGTGTCAATGCTCTGAGAGAGCGTTAGAGTGAGAGAGAGAATACCATCAGGGAAGGTTGTGCTCCGAGAGAAAGGGAGACAGAAAAGGGAAGAGAAGGATGTCTGTGCTTTGAAAGGAAGGAAGACTTTGAGAATAGCTGACATGGAAGGAAGAATGTTGAATATTCAGTGGTACACAACTGGTTTAAAGATAAAGAAGTCCTAATTATTAAAAACGTGCAACTGGAAAAGAGTGTACTGACATGATTCCTCTGACTATACAACCACCATGTCAAGCAGTTACCCTTTCAACGAAATCTACTTGGTCACATCAGGATACACATACCACATGTAGTACGTAACATAGTAAGTTTACTGTTTCACCTATAGCAAGATAAGAATATAGTAACTAAAGAAGTTGTCTATCCCGGTCAATAGCTTACAGTATAACCATGAATAACAGACTTACCTGGTCTATTGCTAACGCCACAGCCACTGGGGAGATTAAAGACAACAGCCAGCGAACACCTGGAGAAACACTGTACACAACAGCGCCTGATGGTAACATGGTGCGGGTTTGGCTCACCACTAGGTACAGACAGCTGAAGATGATGCTCATCAAACTGGCCAAGCCACCTGCAGTCTGAGCCTTGTTGAAAAATGGTGTCAACATGTATGAAAAGGTGATGATAGAAATACCATAAAAGAAAAGAATCAAGAAAAAAATGAAGGCATTGCTGTTGGCGAAGAATGAGGTAGCCACCATCAGAACCGTGATAGCTGCAGTTGATATGGCAATCACAACTAGGTAGATGAGTCCCCACGACAACCTTTTAATGAAAAGAAAAATATCAAATTAAACAATGAATATACTAAACACTATACATAACAGTTCTGGAGAAGTTAGATAAGGATCTCAATAAATCAGACCCTTGTTACCATGTCCATGAGTCAAGGCACTGATATCAACAAAAACCTGAATACTTTTTTTCAGTACTAGTACATGTATCTACATAAAGATTTCCTGACTTTTTACCTCCTAGATTTTAGCAGAAGTAATTCAAGGAAAATGGGATGACAATAATATAACCAGACAACAGAATATCTGGGCCATTACAAAAAAAAACTTTCCAGAATCACACTTACCAAAATGCTGAATCACGTAATCCCATCATTTTCATGCTTTCCTTGATTTTCTTTTCCTTCTCGGCTACAAGATTAGTGGTGAGGTAAGATACAATTGGAGAGTATGCAATCACAAAGTATATGGAAGAAATGGTTTGTATGTAGCTTGTGTCGGGTGTATAGGATGGCTTCGGCATCATCTGTACAGAGATATCCGGCAGAGGAAAACTGCTGTCACCTGTTTGTATCTGTAACACAGGAAATCACTACCAATTCAAAAATCTCCATAATGTAAAGAAGATTTTGAAGAAATAAATAAAAGACATATTCAAATTAATTATTTCCATGCAAAAAATAAACAGCATATCTATCATTTAAATCACTTATAGAAATATTCATCAAGATTCTACATAAATTTGATGCAAACGATCTGAGTTACACTAATCAAATAGACTACCAAGAAATTATGGATCAATACTATGTTTCTTTGCTTCATACACATTAGATCCTTGCCCTCTTGGTAATGAAAATGATTCATTTTGTCAGAAATAATTTTAGTTTTTTCTATGCAATGACCCAATATGAAGAACGCTACTTCTAAACAAATGTTGCCTAATGTTAGTGTCAAACCTTACATAGAAAATCAACAATTTGTGCAGTTTGGATGCCACAAATATGATATATTATTGTGGACTCAATTCCATTAGTCTGGTTTATGTCAAGCAGAGTAGTCAATAATTTTTCCCCTTTAAATGACAGACTGAAGAGTGATCAAGTTGCAAACAGAATCTTTATATACTGTGTACAGTATGTGACACTTACTCTTATGAACGCTGCATCCACTGCAGCTTGGATTAGACAAAACCCACTGTTAAGATACTTATTGGCATCACAGTTTGTTGTGTCCTGTCCATTACCCCCACGGCATTGATCTGTATAACAATATCAAGTCTTTCATTTAAAGGAATACAAGGGTAATTGTTGTCATACTTAACAGTTTCTGCAATAAGTTGAATAAGAGTTTCATTAAATACTATAACAGTACTCGTTTAAACAATGACCTTCACCTGTATGGAATAAAATCTTTGATGTATTAAAATACTGAAAATACTGAAAAGGGAAAGGAATTTAAAGGAAATGATGACCATCACTGTTAACTAACCTTGCTGTCTTATCCAGCTGGTTGTGTCTGCAGCATTATCATGTGGTGTTCGGATAGCATAGGAAGAGTTGGTCTTGCCGTCGTAATAAAATATGAGTCCTACACTGATGTTTGAACTGTCTGCTTGATATGCAGTGTCCATGGCATTCTGATCCGAGTAGTAGACCAATGTGGGTGGGGAAGGCATGTTCAACATCTGCTGAAGGATCGTCACAGAATCAGATGCAATGGTACGGATTTCTGCTGTGTCTGGGGCCACCAAAATGTTCTTACCCAGGAAACTGTCCGCATTCTGTAGTGTGTTGTTGTCCAGAGTACGGGCGTTCATAAAGGGAATCGATGACAGAGTATCTGTCTTGGTGGTCAATTTAATCACAGAAAGGATTGCACCAAAGTATATTGGGTACAATATCTCCTGCAAAATCATAGTACAGAATTCAAATACACTGACACACTAAGCTATTTAGTACAAAGTTATTTTTTATCACCTACAGCACTCTATCTCTATATTATCAACTGACAGTCCAGCTAATGCCGTGCTCTAGAACATCGAACTTCAATCATCTTTACAATTTCAGAAAAAATTACTACGTCCATCAGAGGATGGTTGATCACCTTACTAGCTTTTAGGCTTTTCCCCATTAGCCTTTTACATAGCGGTAGGGTGTACATGTATGCTCAGAGAGCAAGAGGTCACTAGCTATAGTCTGAGCCCCAGCATCGACTATTTTTACTTAGTTCTTCCTTTTACATGTCCTTTGCTATAAAACCATCATCAAAATATAAATTAAGAAACTCATTTTGTAGGTGCTACCAGAACACTGAAGCAGTATACTTTTCATTTTACTCTAGCCTCAATGGTGCACGTGATTTCTTGCACATGCAATACTTAGCCAAACTACTAGGATATTGCTGGGAAAAGGCAGTCAGTTTTAAATGTTCAACTGTTCACAAGTATAAGTAAAAAGTACTACTGGTATATGTCAGTTTGACAAAACAAAAAGGACAAAAGCTCTATCTAGAAAACAGAATGAGTCAAGAGTTCGAACCTGCTACTAGCCTAGGCCTACTACCATCTTGGACCACTGTTATTAACAGTAACCATATGCATGCATATGGTTTGCTGGATTTATCACCCAGTGAACAGATATGGTCATTTTGAGGCGAGGTCTGGAGACCTGTTGCATACCATCCAGATCAATTAGGGTAAAGTGTCTGCAGCCCAAGGACACAACCATGGCAGCACAGATGGCCCATTTCCCAGCTTCCCGAGAAACACAAACCAACAAGGATAAGGAGCATGGAACCAAGCATCTTGGATGTTCACCTGAGGTGATGTGGCTGGTGCTCTTACCAACTGAGCTATCACAGCCCCTCAAGATACCATATAACTACAAATATATATTTTATACTTACCAATAAAAATTGCCGTTTCGCCCTTTTTTTCAAAAGGACATTCTTCTTCAGCAAGGCCTTAAATTGGCCTGCAAATGTCACCTGCATCTTTGATTAGTTTAAACAGCTGACCAGGCAGTTTTATAGTTCTGAAAAAAATGGAAACTGACATCTTTATTATGAAAAATCAACAAAGATAAGGCTTATAAAAGATTCGATGTTGATATACTAATTTTGCTTTAGTAACTATATGCCAAATCTTCATTCTTGCACAATGAGTTTTTTACAAAACATACCTTACTGATTAAATCTACCTAAATGGAGTGCTATATATATACAATCTATGCATGCATATTTTAACACCATAATGCAAATAAATAAACATTTACTTTTGTGACGATGTGAACTAGCCATAAGGCTGTGACTTACCTTTAGGTAAAATTTAGGGTCTACCTGCTAAAATTGTACTGTCTAAGAAATCTATATACCTTCATTATTGAACATTTCAAAATGATTTTGCATTAAAAGTATTCATATTTAATAAGATATCCTATTTCTCATGAATTTTGATTAAGAGAAGAAGTCTACAGGTCTTAACTTCACAGTTATGATTTTAATAGCCAGCGGTAAAAAATTGTTATGGGGACCATTAGAAACATTGTAGTATATATACCGCTCGACAGACGAAGCACAGCACTGGTTTATCTTGGTATGTAATATAGCTGTGTGGATGTTTATTACGAGCCGTAATGAATTCTGAAAAGTTACAAAATATTGCAACATCGCATTTTGAATGAATGAATGAAAAAAACTGAAATAATTAATTGAATGTACAATAGAAGCCAAATTCTTACATATATTTTATTCCTACAGAGATATCTATAGTAACCTTGACCTATATAAGCCCAAGATTAAAACCAGAGGGAAAAACTTAGACTCACACTACTTGTAAAGTGATCCCAATCCTGATGCATATTCACCTATCTAATAAACATCTGAATACCGGAAACGTACAGATAATATTTATCTGCTAAACATTGAAACATAGAAAAAATTTGAGTATAGACAGATTCAACATAATACCTAGGTCAATAATTAAAGACCACAAAAATACTTATATATTTATTATCTATTATTATTATCTAATTATTTATAGTCAGGTAGAAATAAAGGTAAGATTTAAGATGAATTCCAATTATTATTTGGTATGGTTATTAATGCAATAGTTTATTTTAATGAATCATGTCTGCCGGTGTTCAGAACTTGGGAATATTCCGACGTTCATAAAATAACGTGTAACATTACTATAGTGTACTATGTATATCAACCCTCAGACTTGTCAGTCGTTTGCATGAATTGGAAAGTTAAAAACTGTATAATACAGAAGGAAAAAATAATTAGTTTTAAAGAAATTATATAGGTAAATTAAGAAATATACATAGAAAAAAAAAAGAAAAAAAGCTTATAAAATGTAACAAAGCTACCTGTAACATTTACGCCAATTAATTAAATGTAACATATTCATTTTTTTTTTCAGAGTTGAAAAGGGTTGTGTTTAACTGGTTTTGATTGCAGAGGCAGATGATTATACATCTGAACATTTGTAATTTGTGTTGCATTTTGCTATAATTATTGTATTTTCACTTCTCTTTCCTTTGAATTTGAATGGACACTTGACCGGGGGAGTCCATGAGACATCAGTGTATAAAAATAACTCGCCGCATTCATATTTATCGCGAGATTTTTCATGAAGCCGAGAAAGAGGCTATAACAACGTGCACTGCACATAAACTACACACATAACCGTTGTTTACATATAATGCTTTCATTTAAACATATTAACAGAATAAATATTCGCGTAATAACTGAACAAAATAAACAAACATAGTTTACATTTAAATACTTAATCTTAAAATGTAGCATACAACAAAACACTTGCGGCGTTCCGCCATTTTGTAAAACCCGTCGTTGCATTGTGGGACTAATTTTCAGAGAAACTTGGTCCAGCAGCCACAGTTATTATTTTTGGGAATTCCCCGTATACATTCATAAATACACATTTTCTTTCAGTTTCTGATTCACGATAATCTGTTAGGTATGTATAAAGTCTGAAAACTGTAAAAAGCTCAAAATGTAAACATTGATATATGTTTCTTCGGGAGTATGTGGCTTTAAAACAGGTTTAAAAACAAAACAAATAATAATAATAAAAAAAGAATTCCTACAACGTCATGATTCCTTCACACACATCAAAATTGCTCTGCAAAAGCAAAATGATATTTTTATTTCTCTAGATGTAACGACCGATTCAAATATGAAAAACAAAATAAAACTAAAGGAAAACCACAAAAAACATCACTTTCAAAATAAAGAGGACAAGATTTGTTTTGTCCATCACACATTCATACAATGAATAAAGAAGATTTAAATTTGAAAAAAAATAAATGAACATTTCTTGACCCCTCACTTTTTTTCAACTTCCTTACCTGTAATGATAACTATCAATATACCATGCATGGTATATGGGTCACCATAATTGAAAGTAACAGCTAGCTAGGTAATAAATAAATTGTACCAATATGGATATATCTTTAAATCTTAATGAACATTTTACACTTGAATGTCTCATAAAATCCCAAAAGATATATGTGGCATTTTCATAAACTGAATTAAAGTTGCTAGATCAAAAATCTGACACAAAATATATTGATGTCCTTGTATGCCCAGTTAGGTCAGATTATATATAGCTACCTGAGCTGGTATCAGAACATTATAACCTGTACATTCCTGCAGCAGAGTTTGTTGGCCAGGTGATATACTGATAATTAAGCTGACATATTTAATTCGGCGGGTCATTTATATATAGGGCACAATATTGTTGTTTCATTTATTTTGTTTTTCTCTGCTTTATAAATATTGCTTCATACGCGTAACGCCACCCATACACAAATTTATTCACGCATTTCAAAATTACAATAATTCACAAGTGCCTTGTAAGTCAACTCTGGCTGGGTAAATATAGTTTATATGTTTTTCATATGCATTTTATAAATTATATGAACTAAAAGGATTCTTGTATGTATATTATGTGATACTAATTAAGATTATTGATTCGGATTGTAACAATGATGCAGACATTCTGTTGAATTAATCATTCAATTGATAAATATAAACTGATAGAAAAATTAGCAAGTGTTAATAAACATACGTACATTGTATAAATAATTAAAAAACAATATAGATATTAAGCTAAGAATAACTTACATTCAGTAGCCATGCAGCCTTCTAGAGAAGCACCTTTATCACAGTAAAGTACGACACACCTCTCAGTGTATATAACAGACAGGTATACTGTATTTCGCAACATGTGTATTAAGCAAGAAGTTTTTACCACATGACTATTTGTAATTTTACCATAACAAAACTATACATGGGATTATCTAGTACCAGTACATACTTCCTTGGTATATTACTATGGTTTACCAGTGTATAACAAACAAAACAAAGAATTACAAACAGGATCCTGTCACATGTGCCGATACAATGTAAACATTGTGTACTGTCAACCATGTTTTCCTGTGTAGGATGTGGGTTGGTGAGTCTATGTTTGATATTTTTCGTTTCATGCTATCTATTATATGAAACTACTTACATTATCAACTGGACAGCACATTTTGAAAAAGAACCCATCAACACAGTGACTTAGAAATACTTGTATAATGATATCCTCAACTGGCAATCTATCGGGTCTTGTGGTATGTAATCCTTATAGCATAATTAAAATGTCATTTAGATAAAATGACCAGGTCTATTTTCTAACCGTAGCTATTTTCATTTATTGAAGATTTATCATTCTAAAAGTAATTCAGTTTCTTTTTAAAAGTGTTTTTTTGTTTCGATTGACAAGTTGAATTGCTGCAAAGTGATTACAGAAAGTTAATTAGTAGAGCCTGCAGCTACATATAACTTTATGCTCTAATTATTACATACTATGTTTACAACCACCAGACAGCCTCTCTAGTGTCCGAGAAAGATGGACACTGTATTGATTCTAATCATCCACCTCCTTAAATACACCTTCAGCTGCACATATCTGTGTGCAGCATAATAAAACAGCATTTACCTCAATTTGACTATTTCCTGTTTTACTTAATTCAATTTTAGAATTAATTCTAATAGATGAATGAACTATTGATTAAAGCCTTGTTTAATAAAATAGCTTTATAAAAAGACACTATAGATATGTTGCCCAGTACATAATTTTGTCAAAAGATTTCAACATATGTTTTGATGTGATACAACATAGCAAACTACATAGATTGTACAAGAAATCCAACCTAGTGATATTGTGATAAACAATTGATTTGCCAATTATTTAAAGCGAAACAGTGTGGCAACAAAAGATAACAAGTGGCTCAAGGAATCAATTCTCACCTGCCAATGTGTTGAATACACACACATACGTACAGTGCAACTTTGCAAAGTTGTTGAAAGTGCTATGTAGAATATTGAAAGCAATCTAAAAGTTTGTTTCATCACGTATTCTGGTTAAATGTCAAATAGTAAGTGTGAATTTTATTACTTTTAGATATGTGAGCTGTGTGCAATATAATAGAGCTGTGTGTAACTACGTACTTGTATACATATAGCGACTTGTGGTCGACTGCGCCACACGCAGGTACAGTTGAGTGTAGACTAAAGGTTACACCCAAGTGCACTCCGAGTGCACTCCGTTTGGACTTGGAGTGCACTCCGTTTGGACTCCAGGTAAACTTGGAGTGCACTCCACGTGGACTCCGAGTCTACCCGGAGTCCTATAAGACACCATGTCTGCTCCGGGTCTATAATCAGACTAAATCATATATAAATATTAATACTTTGATGCTTTTAATATAATTCATTATAAATAAAGAGATTTTTACAAATTACTTTTGTTCTGTTCATATTACTATTTACATTTGTTTAGTCTACTAGGAATATTTATTTTATTGTTAATACATGGTAATAATGCCTACATGTTAAATCTATATTCATTAAGATCCATAAAATACAGTTATACAATTTATGCTATAATCAGGTTTTTATGAAAGTTAATTGCTTATTATTTCATATTTTATTAAAATGTAATTAAACTGTATTTCATTTTATTAAGGAAGTAAAAAAATATTTCAATTAGAATATTTATTTCTGTACACATATCATGACTTTAAAGGAAGTTTAGATAATGTATCTATATTATGTTATTGATTATTCAAAATATTGAAAGTTTACAGTATTTAATTACTTATGTGGTTTTTTTAATAAGACATTCTCTACATGAAAGGAAAATATAACTACAGATATGTACTCAGTTCAGGCAAGTAATTATAAAATAAACATAATCAATATAGTTTATATAGGTTTATATTTTTAAATGTATTGTTAAAAAGTATACATTTACAACTGTAAATATTTACGAGCATTACCTGGTTAAAATAATGTTCTGACATAATGTACACACAAGTATGAAGTTCTGTACTACCCATAATAAATGACAGTATCTGTTATAATTGCTATTATTATTGGCCATGCATGACTGACTTTGGCCTGACACACCTGAGAACTGTGCCAGGTGAGTTTTAGTAGCCAGCTACAGGTACTGTCCGGGGTTCACAGAAATACCTATGTCCATATTTGTTGTTGTATGGCTTCAAATGATGAAGCTGTGCAAAGCTGGGTGTGTAGCCTCAGGCCATCAGAACAGTAAGATTATCTCCTGACCTGAAGGAAAGGATTGTAGCTCTCCATCTGAGAGGCCTTAATCAGACCAAAATTATAAACGAAATACCGATATAATTAAGGTGGAAATGTCAAAAATGTAAAACCATTAACAAACTGGTAAACAGGTTTTAGAAGACCAACTTTATTGAAATGAAGTTATTCTATACCGAAATTAGAAAGTAAAAATAAGCTGTTTCTTATAACATTGTAACCTGTCTAAACTGTAAGTCATTGAGACTAAACGTATTGGCCGGTTTATGCAGGTGTCCGGTATGTAGAGGTGAAATGTTGAATGATACAAGTTAAGAAAAAATAATGTAAATCAAATTAAGAAATGACGCAGTTCTTATCTTGTTATATTAAAAAATATAAAGACATTGCTTTAAAAAAAATATTTGTAAAGAAAGAGATTAAAGTAAAAAAAAAAAATCAGTATAATTCCCAATGGTATAATAAATGTAAATTCACCATTTCCCAAAACCAACCTATAGCCGTATACCCGTAATTAGTACACATTGTTCTCGTCCAGGAAATGGGATCATAATAGGAAACAGGAAACTGCCTGAGGTACAATTTGCCCCGTGGCAGTTGGACACTGGCAACCTATGTACCATTTACCTGTAAAACTTACCTGTTGGAACTACATCGTTTTCTATTCCTATGCAGTCAATATCTATCATCGATGTGTCACTCATACATGTAACAGATACAGGTCATGAATGTACAATGGTTGTTCAAGACAATTATAAAATCATAAAGTTAAATGTTTAAACTTTAAAACAAAATTCATAAGGTAAGCTGCAGTTAGTGTATGGAATGTTTGATAAGTATTTACTTATAACTCAAACATGGAAATCATATTAATCTATGGTGATTTACATTATAATTGACTTCTAATACTCTATTCATACTTACATTATAATATTAAAGACACAAAGTAATAGTACCAGTTTGAAATAAAATATCTTTTGTTATGTTTTTTTATATATATATATGATAATGACTTATAACTGTTGTTGTAATAGTATTTTAATAGTAATGAACAATCATATCATTTCAAAAGTGTCAGATATAGACAGTCACAAGTCTGTACCTATATTCTATATGACCTTGGTATAGGTCAGCCTGTGTTTCCTCTAGCCCTGACACCATACACCAGACATGGTGTCAGGGCCAGAGGAAACTCAGGCTAGGTAAAGGTAAGGTGTGATGACCAGTTTCCATCTAACAATTAAGGGGGTCTTTATCTAGTTAGATGACTGTGTACACCTGTCCTGATCTTCACACCTTATGAGGTAAACTTGGAGGAAGGGGTCATTATTGGGGTCAGTGTACAAGTCTGTCTTTTCTCCACACCCCTGTAATCATGCTTGATATACAGGTAAAATATTGATTCTGGAAGTGGGGATGGGGGGGGGGGGGATTGTATCTTACATAACAGTTAAAAGAACTCCATGTATGACCTGGATTTAATTAGGCAAGTATAACAAAACAAAAAAACCTAATTTCGGTATAGAATAACTTCATTTCAATAAAGTTGGTCTTCTAAAACCTGTTTACCAGTTTGTTAATGGTTTTACAGCTTATTTTGACATTTCCACCTTAATTATATCGGTATTTCGTTTATAATTTTGGTCTGATTAAGGCCTCTCAGATGGAGAGCTACAATGCTTTCCTTCAGGTCAGGAGATAATCTTACTGTTCTGATGGCCTGAGGCTACACACCCAGCTTTGCACAGCTTCATCATTTGAAGCCATACAACAACAAATATGGACATAGGTATTTCTGTGAACCTAGGACAGTACCTGTAGCTGGCTACTAAAACTCACCTGGCACAGTTCTCAGGTGTGTCAGGCTAGAGTCAGTCATGCATGGCCAATAATAATAGCAATTATAACAGATACTGTCATTTATTATGGGTAGTACAGAACTTAATACTTGTGTGTACATTATAAGTCAGAACATAATTTTAACCAGGTAATGATCGTAAATATTAACAGTTGTAATGTATATTTTTTAACAATACATTTAAAAATATAAACCTATATAAACTATATTGATTATGTTTATTTTATAATTACTTGTCTGAACTGAGTACATATCTGTAGTAATATTTTCCTTTCATGTAGAGAATGTCTTATTAAAAAAACCCACATAAGTCATTAAATACTGTAAACTTTCAATATTTTGAATAATCAATAACATAATATAGATACATTATCTAAACTTCCTTTAAAGTCATGATATGTGTACAGAAACAAATATTCTAATTGAAATAATTTTTTACTTCCTTAATAAAATGAAATACAGTTTAATTACATTTTAATAAAATATGAAATAATAACTTTCATAAAAACCTGATTATAGCATAAATTGTATAACTGTGGCCTATGCCAATATATATATTTATGATCAATTGTAATTAATGTTTATTTAATGTCAAAATCATGTAAGTGTTGATTAATAACGTCAAAGCTATTTATGTTTATTTGATAATATAGTCATTTGAATTGAAGCGGGACAAGATGATAGTTTTTCTATTGTAAGAGTTATGTCCCTTGAATGTAAGCGTATGTGTAGTGAATGTGTGTGACGAAAATGTAATCTGTTGTATTTTATGTCTGTTACAGGGTTTTATGAACCATTTTGTCTGGTCAACAAATAAATCCGAACTTATCATGTGGTTGTGTTTCATTGAATGATTCCAACACCCCGTTACACTGTTATGGATATTGACTCAATTCTGTGTAATATTTATGCAGGGTAGATGAGTGCTGCAACAATGATAGAGGATAACACGGCAAGAAGCTTATGATGTAGGCCTACCCACACAAACCAATGACAATATTTTATTCTCATAAACATTATAAAGTGTAGAGGCAATTATATATACATACAAAATTGTACAGAACATATGAAATAATACATGGATACATGAACCGGACTTCGGTAGACCATTGCTGATCAGTCACCTTTCATCTACAATGAAATACTATAGTGGCAGCTGAAATCAACTGTTATTTCTTCATTGTATGGCCGATTTCGGAATTACAATGCATCTAAGACGCAGGAACCCTGCATCATGGAAAACGCTACTATTGCAGGTCACTAAAAATCCTAATATTGCACAAGAGCTGCCATGTACTTCAATTCCTTGTAGTCAAAATTAATATGTTTTACATGATAGTACGGATCGAGAGGTTATTAAATATAAATAAACAACATCCACAACCCTTCACAGTTACGCCCCTGGAATTCGGAAATGGGTCAACAAGTGCCTAATAAACTTGTTTTGGAAATTTACTGTACTGTATATGAGAATTCATTTTGGGGGGTCTTACTCCAACAACCTTAGAAGATTACATGGCGAGAAACTTATGACGGCGTCATAACAAACAATAGCCAGATACCTTTAGGTAACTGAAGTAAGGGCTAGCTAAATGTTCGGTTCGTACGCCTGTCATAAGTTTCTCGCCATGTGAGGACCCTGTGCCGGACCAGGAAACGAGTTGAAGATCGATAGACCTACAGTGTACTCACGTAATAACTCAATGCTATGCCTAGCTACTCGCCAATCATGTCAACTTCTCACATTGCGAAATCAAGATGTTGTGACCTAGCTTTTAACACCAGTGTTTGTCGTCTGCATTGACGGGACCAACAATGTTTTCGGGTGCGTTCGAAATGTTTACACGCATACAATCGCAACATCTCGGGACATTTCCGGCAACTCTCGGAAATCTACTCCGAGTGTTGCCGGAAATTTCCCCGGGACGTTACGGCTGCATCACAGGCGCTTGCATAGAAAATGTGATTTTTTTTTATTATCATTATTGATATGACAGTGGTATGTGTAATCTGTATTTAATAGATTACACATACCACTGTCAAATATATAAAAAACAAGAAATATCTTTAAAAAAGATAAACGGCATAGTTTTAATGCTGGTGGTTATAATGTAAAACTACTGGTGAAATAAGTTAACGAACTACATTCTAATTAATAAATGCGCAGTTTCAGCACGGATAACAAAATTATATCAGTTTGAATCATTTTTGGTGATAATAATACTGCAAATGTGTCATTTGAATAGATGCATCCACTTATTCAGCTTGCTTTCAATTTAAAAGGGACATCACGGTAAAAACATGGCAACTTTCACTGAATGTACGCGTTTTGTTCCTTTCCAGTTATGTGTCTGTGCTGTCCCAAAGTTCACAGTCAATCCCTATGTCCAGCTTGACCACTCGTTTTAGTTGGGAATCCCCCTCTAAATTTAGCGCGGAAATTATTTTTAAATCATTGTGTGACTGTTTTGAAATCGTGGCAGCACAGACACACGATAGTTTACAAGGCGATATCTATATTCCATCTGGGTTATTTGGATAACGATATTATACAGTGGTTTAAATGTTAAATAACACGTTCTGTATATATTACGACACATATTTATGTGTAAATAAGTGTTAACATTGTTCATATACATTATGTAGAATCTAGTATAGTGACAGTATGCGATGTACTGGTACAGACTGTATAAATATTACCGAGTTTGTGGAACTATTACCGAGTTTGTGTTAATATTACCGAGTTTGTGTAAATATTACCGAGATTGTGGAAATCTTACCGAGTTTGTGTAAATATTACCGAGATTGTCATGACCTACTATCAAACAATCAAGCAGAATACGAGCGGCGTCCGTATTACTGCTGTCTTCATGTTTGAACTGTTACAGTCTATTGTACTGCTTCCCAATTTTAATTCTAGGATTGTGTTTGACCCATTTTCCTATTATTCTCTTCATTGTGGAAGCTGTTATCGTTTTCAACCGCAGTCGATTCACATTGGAAGCCATTTTTGTTTCCATGTGTTTTAGTTTGTTGGGCGCATGCGTTTATCATATATGTCACAAAATTTTTGCATATTCAGATTGTTGATCAGCGACTTGTGATAACCTTTTAATAATTGATCATTGATGTTTTTATGTACATACATCATCGAATTCGAATGGTTATTGTTCAGAAGGTTATTTTTTTTTAAAGATATACCCAATAATATGATAAAAAATACAAAATAAATATTGGTTTACCGTGAAGTCCCTTTAACTTTGTTTCGTTTTTAACTGTATATCTGCATTTTGCATTGACCGCTACATTGACCAATCACATACTTCATCTTGACCAGTAACGCCACCTGTCGCGTCATATCCGGGGCCAAAACAAAATTAGACGGCTATGCCAAAAAAAAAAATTGAAAATCACATTTTCTATACAAGCGCCTGTGAGCTGCATTACCGTTTATTCCGCCAAGAAAAATGACGGAAATGGCCGAGTTTTATGGTTAAATGCCGAAGTTGCCCGAATTAATCATGGATCATCTGGATACTTTTTCCCGTCAAAATAAACCATGGCATCAACAATAGTTTTTAAAATTCCATTACGTACCATTTTCTTAATTTGCACACTGGTTGGCGTGGATTGTTTTTTTCATGTCTGTACTGTGTGAGCTGTACCATAAACGTTGCGCGTTAATTTGATACAGGTAGTGTAGTTTTAATGATATTTTCGACAAGCAAACTGTTTTGTTTTACTTATGCCATAAAGGGTACAAAACATCTCAATGCTATATATACCACATCACACACCTTTCATTATTTATGATTTATAATACAATCGTACAACTATCCCCAGTGTATCGATAGACCCTTAAGTGTGTAAATACATTCATAAACTTTTTATCGATTTTATAGTAGACCTACGCTGCACGCATGTAGTGGTGGCTCGCTAAGACGAGGATGGAATTTACCAAAGAACCAACCAATAGCAGAGAAAACATTTTCTCTATCAAAATTGCATTCACTTCAAAATATTTCCCTTATATAGCTTGTCTATGTGTCTCTGTGACACGAAACATAACTGAAGACCAGCTGGATATTGCTAAGATTTATAAAGGGCCTGTTTCCAAAATGGCCCCTTCTCTGATTCAAATTTCCTGTTGGTGGTGCATTACCCATGCCGTTGTGGTCACAAATCTATAAAGTATAAAGATTTAAGTCACTTGGTTTGTTTTTTATGGCTCCTCAAAGTTGTTCCTTTCAGAAGCTGTCTAAGTGTTGATAAAATGTGCATGTTATGTAAAATATTAATGAAAATCTAATCAAATGATGGTCACCGTAAAGAATACATTCATGGCATGATTGTGACAAAGAAAAAAACTGTAGTTGAGCTAGATAAGAAATTATACGGGGGCAGGCTCCTATGGAGAATTAACTTTACTGGAAACAGGCCCTTTCACATCTTGCATAAATAATACAACATACCACGGGAACGGTGTGCTTAAACCATGTTTATTGCATCCTATATGCCACCTATTAACCCAGATCCTCATATCTACTCAAATTGATATTGATTTATAACTGTTTTATATTTTTATGGTAGTAATTAATTGATACAACATCACATGACAAAATATTCTACAATACTGATATCGCATAATAGTGTACAATGAAATTAGTTACACGAATTATTAAAACTATTGTCAGATAATTACATGTATGTCATATTATTGTATTACATACTATATATTGTTACTTTTATAATATATACATGTACCAGTCAAATGACTAATACTCTCCAGTACGTGTGTCTAGTGACATTATTAAGGATATCTGATATAGCGCTTCACAGTATCCGTAGACTTCGCGCCCATGTGTTATAATTACTCATTGCGTCTATTTATACCTGTTTTATTTTTTATTTCATATATAAATCAGATGCTATCTCATTGGGCACATGCTAGTATATCAAAGTTAATTATATGCTGTATTATAGTAGTTACCTGGGAAATATTTGCTTTTGCATTTCTTATTGTGTGCTAATAACTTTCCTACTTTTGCTTGATTATCATTTTTCTGATGTTATTTTTGTTTTACTTTGTGGTTAAGTTCGGTTAAACCACTGATCATTACCGAATTTTGAATAAAACTTAATGGACGTCAACAACCTCTTTTCCGTGTCGTAAACAACTATAAATTTTATGACGTATCACTGTTGAATAAACAAAAATTCATCGTCGACCAGACATGACCAGACACTGAAACAATTTATAGCATATATACAAGATGTACATGTATACATATCGCATGAATATGTATTTGAAACTGCGCACGTGCATTTTATGTATAATTCCCAAGTAACTGACCAAATTAAAAAGATGGATAGCTGTTTGATGATATTTTGTTTGTTTGTCTCTTGCATTAACAAAGGACATGTTGGTCTGAATTGAAGCAAAGTTTACTCTCTCTCTTTGTGTATTGAAAAAGCAAACACACTGAAAGTGCCAGTCATGCGGATTTTGGTAATACAATATGAATTTGTATGTAGGAAGCATTTCTGACGCCTACAAACTTTCAGCTTCATTTGAAAAGCAACGTCTTCATAGCATCGGAGTATTACATTGTTTCAAATTGTCATGAACAGTGTCATTTGCCCACTGCCGGGGATAGTCCGCTAAATATCCTTATAATGAAATACCAACGCAAA
Organism: Pecten maximus; assembly: GCF_902652985.1. Classification (NCBI taxonomy): domain Eukaryota; kingdom Metazoa; phylum Mollusca; class Bivalvia; order Pectinida; family Pectinidae; genus Pecten; species Pecten maximus. The sequence goes on along the minus strand of NC_047015.1, from coordinate 38,939,092 downwards.
GACGACAATCATCTTTATCTCGTCCCGCGAGACGAAAAGACGATCTTCATTGTTATTTCACAGCGAGGTTTCAACTATTATTGGGACGAAATCACGATAATTCAAAGGGTGAAACACTTCTGGCATGTATCGACGCGTTTGAGGGGTCTTACTGTGGCAGAAAACCGGTGTATAACCGCAATATGACAGAGGGGCATGTGACTCATACGTACCTTTACCTCGGGGAATCGAACTCCGGTCGCCTAGCTGAAAGGCAAGTGTGTTACCATTGTGTCACCCGACAACCTGTATTATCTTATCCATTTATGATATATTTTTTGAGACAATTATCGAATTTCAGTGATAAGGTAAAACACTGTATATGCCAGTATGCATATTTCTCCCAATCTTCATAATTTCACATATAACGGAAAACATCTACACAGCCAAAACGATTACAATATACCACACTATCAAGTTTCTGGCTTGTTTTTTGTAAAGGTGTTTGGTATATTAATATATATATATATATATACATATGCGTGACATAGTCGTTTGTTCATAAATAGAAACTCACGATCTCGTACTAAAATTAATCTAAGGCGGCAGTTAATATCTATCAAATAGTCACAGATAACAGCTGTTGAAATTGGATCATGTGCCGTCGACACCAAAATATATCAGGTCTTCCGCAGGGATCGACAATTGATCTAACGTTGTTGTCTCATATACATGTAGATATATCAATGATGTGATTTCCCTCTTCCATCGGGTTTAATCGTACTGACCGGGCGCCGGTGATTACACCTGGGCGTCGATGAATTTTACACCCGGGCAACGATAATTTCTATAGAAAATAAACGCCGAAGATCGGGATCGGAAGAACGGTTGAGATATTTTTCTCTTTTTTTTTGTTTTTTTTTTTTTGATGTGATAATGCTGTCCTTCAAGGAAAATAACCCGACCACGGAACAAAATGATAAATTGGCTATAACTTGCAAGGATAACGGACAGGAAAAACACCTCATTTTTTGCTAATTCGCCCACAGTGTAGGCGGGTATGAGCAAATTATGCCACAATCCACGAATTATGCAACATATACAGCAAAACTCGAGATCGAAATGACTGTAAATCTCGCAGTTTATCGGAATTATATATTTTGACATTATCAAGTCTTATTGGATTGATTGGTAACAGTTAAATAGGAAAATTAAACATTTCCGTAGTTTACACCTGTGGCAACGCAGACGCTCTGGAGCTTAACACCCGGGCGCCGCAATTTGCTGACGTGGTAGTAATGTAAAAATTTTGTTAATGTATTTTTTTGCATTTATGCTGCCCGATCAATACGTTACAGTTCATTCACGAACAGGCCTCTTTAAAGGGTCGAGGAAACGGAAGTTAACACAGAAAAAATTAAACCTACCTATTTTTTTCTGAATTCAGCAAAAGTCTTACCACAAGTCCTTTATCATGTACACCTTGATATGGTGTGCATTATGCGCATATTTGATAAGGCTTTAAGGTGTTTCTTAACATTACACTTAACGATGGAGAACAAGGAATATACAATGTGTGACCGATTGTGATAACGATGGAGAACAAGGAATATACAATGTGTGACCGATTGTGATAACGATGGAGAACAAGGAATATACAATGTGTGACCGATTGTGATAACGATGGAGAACAAGGAATATACAATGTGTGACCGATTGTGATAACGATGGAGAACAAGGAATATACAATGTGTGACCGATTGTGATAACGATGGAGAACAAGGAATATACAATGTGTGACCGATTGTGATAACGATGGAGAACAAGGAATATACAATGTGTGACCGATTGTGATAACGATGGAGAACAAGGAATATACAATGTGTGACCGATTGTGTTTCCTCTTCGGGAGATTAAATGTGTCTTCTGCATAAATGACCTCTGCAACTATTGAATGTATCCCCCCCCATTTTTTTAGAATAAGAAAAAAACGAGTAATGCTGTGGCGTACTAACCTCGGTGACGTCATGAGGCATATGCGCAGACGAGACATCTTTCGAATTGGATGGGAAGTTTTGCGCGGCCCATCTTTGACCTGCGGAAAGTTAGGATATATATTGTAGCTTTTCGCCGTTGGGACCATTAGGGCCATTGACACCATATATCATGTGATGGGACACCAAATGCAGGTTGGTGTATCATGTGAACGGACATTGCCAGTTGAACGTCTAACTTTATATTGACCACAAGTCTGTTGACTATCTTAAGTGCCAGGGTCATAAGATTAAATACCTGGTGCTAGCATGTATTATCTAACAATATTATGTAAACGTTTATATCACCATGCAACGTGGACTACTGGACATGTTTATCTTATCCAGATAGTAAGGAGTCCGGGGCAGTAGTCGGGGGTCGGTCAACGGGCCACTCCAAGACAATGTCCTGGGCGGCAGCCCAGTATAAGTCATTACACTACTGTGTGAAATATGTTTGCATATAAACCATAATAGAAGGTTGGCCAACCAATGAGTCTACGATTATAACTTCACCAACATCTTTATCATCACCTACAACATCACGGAACAAACTATTAAATATTATACTATTGCGGTTTTGTCGCTATTTGTTTTTATACTATTTTTTTAATTAAAGAGGAGTTTTCGATCAAGTTGATAATTCAGACTTTGCTGAATTCAGAAAAACGATTTTTGTACCTCTGCCACGAGCATATGGGTGGTAACCAATCCGGTACACCCGATTTCTCCGCTGGTGTTTAAGCAGTTTCGATTTGTCAGCATGCATGGCCTGGGCTAATGTAAATAAGATGCATGTTACTTGGCGTAGGTTGGTTTTCCCTGTGTTTACTTCCGTTTTCTCGACCCTTAAAGAGGCCTGTCCGTGAATGAATTGTAACGCATTTGCATAAATGCAAAAAATACATCAATACATAAATAAACATCATCAAAAGGCCAACTCTGGTAATTTTTACATCACTACCATGTCAGCAAATTGCGGCGCCCAGGTGTAAAGCTCCAGACGTCTGCGTTGCCACAGGTGTAAAATACGGAAATGTTTATTTTTCCTATTTAACTATTACCATCAATCCAATAAGACTTGATAATTGGTTTATGCTTTATTTAGTTTAACGTCCTATTAACAGCTAAGGTCATTCAGAGACTTGTATATCAGGATACGTCTCTGGGTCATTTAAGGACAAGGCTAAGACTTGATAATGTCAAAATATATAATTCCGATAAACTGTGAGATTTACAGTCATTTCGATCTCGGATTTTGCTGTATATGCTGCATAATTCGTGGATTGTGGCATAAGTTGGTCATACCCGCCTACACTGTGGGCCAACCGGCAAAAAATGAGGTGTTTTTCCTGTCCGTTATCCTTGCAAGTTATAGCCAATTTATCATATTGTTCCGTGGTCGGGTTATTTTCCTTGAAGGACAGCATTATCACATCATAAAAAAAAAAAAAAAGAAAAAATATCTCAACCGTTCTTCCGATCCGTCTTCGGCGTTTAATTTCTATAGAAATTATCGTTGCCCGGGTGTAAAATTCATCGACGCCCAGGTGTAATCACCGGCGCCCGGTCAGTACGATTAAACCCGATGGAAGAGGGAAATCACATCATTGATGTATCTACTATCTACATGTATATGAGACAACAACGTTAGATCAATTGTCGATCCCTGCGGAAGACCTGATATATTTTGGTGTCGACGGCACATGATCCAATTTGTAACAGGTGTAAGCACTGGCGCCCGGTCAGTACGATTGAACCCGATGTCTTCACGCAAACGGAACAAACAATTCTCAATGAACATATAATTATTTGAATATCAATATTAACTTATGAACGGAATAGTAATATTTTTCCATAGAATATTGTCATTTTATTTATGGAAGGAAAATAATAAAGTTAAGAAAGTTAAGAAACTGGTAATGCTTTCATTTGGAAAAGTTAAGAAATATTAACGAAACTGGGATGTGGTACTCCCCATTAACACCAAGACATCGGGTCATGGACGCAGCAAAATTTAATTTGACGCACGATTTTTGCATGACATGCATCAATTCAAATTCTGACTAACAATAGTACTAGTGCTGTGTCAGCTGTGTATACAAGTCTTAAACGTTGTTCAATATACAGACTTAACAAAGGGCATATTTAGCTATGGTCAGTGGCACTAATTTACCCCTAGGGGTTAATTAAAAGAGTTGGTCAACTGCGACAAACCCCGATTGTCACCAAATTTGGTCTCGGATGAAGGTTCAAATGATCAACATACCTGTAGTGAAATAAGTTGCAAGGTAGATTTTTCCAAAGAAGTTACACAAACCCCAAACGAGCTAACAAATTATCAGTATATTTTTATTGATTTAAGAATGTTGACAAAGAACAGCAGTCAGACAAAAATCGGCATCGTGCTGTTGGTGATCTCCAGTTTGTCAACATTTGATCCTTGACAGGTATGCATGCGCCAGAGGATGGAATCATGAGAAAAAACTCCAATAGAAGATAACAAATCAAAGGAAAGAGTGGGGAAGATATTTGGTTATTTAGTATCCTATGTAGAATACAACAAGGCATCGCAAACGATACAAATCCCCTTGCGTGCTAACACATGAACTCTGACGCAAAATGGGGGGTGGGGTTATTGCAGGACATTGAAATAACATCAGTTGTCATTTGCACTGAACTGCAATAGACATGGATGGGCTTATTATCAGGCATGGGCTATCAAGGTATGCCATGCTGGACCAATATATGAAGTTTGGTCAGGATCCGTTCAGAAATAAAGTCGCAAGGGTGCTTACAAAGATTTTCTATAAATAGTAACGGTGATCTTAACCTTGACCTTGGCTCCCACAATAGTAAGAATGACTTGACAAGCACAGTCAGAAACAAATCGTTCGAGGTTTTCCATGTGCTGACCCATATAGAATTTGTCTGGACGTCAAATGGAGAGGTGATCATGAGGACAAAATTCCAAAATAGTAACAGTGACCTTGACCTTGGCACCCTGAAACACAAACTCGTTCGAGGTATTCCAATGCTGGATCCATATATGAAGTTTGGTCAGAATCCGTTCAAAAATGAAGTCGCAAGAGCGCCGACAAAGATTTTCTATAAATAGTAACGCTGACCTTGACCTTGGCACCATGAAACACGAACTCGTTCGAGGTATTCCCATGCTGGACCCATATAGGAAGTTTGGTCAGGATCCGTTCAGAAATGAAGTTGCTAGAGTGCTGACAAAGATTTTCTATAAATAGTAACAGTGACCTTGACCTTGGCACCCTGAAACACAAACTCGTTCGAGGTATATCAATGCTGGACCCATATATGAAGTTTGGTCAGGATCTGTTCAGAAATGAAGTTGCTAGATTGCTGACAATCTTTTCTATAAATAGTAACAGTGACCTTGACCTTGACCTTGGCACCCTGAAACACGAACTTGTTCGAGGTATTCCCATGCTGGATCCATATATGAAGTTTGGTCAGAATCCGTTCAAAAATGAAGTGGCAAGAACGCCGACAAAGATTTTCTATAAATAGTAACAGTGACCTTGACCTTGGCACCATGAAACACAAACTCGTTCGAGGTATTCCAATGCTGGATCCATATATGAAGTTTGGTCAGAATCCGTTCAAAAATGAAGTCGCAAGAGCGCCGACAAAGATTTTCTATAAATAGTAACGCTGACCTTGACCTTGGCACCATGAATCACGAACTCGTTCGAGGTATTCCCATGCTGGACCCATATAGGAAGTTTGGTCAGGATCCGTTCAGAAATGAAGTTGCTAGAGTGCTGACAAAGATTTTCTATAAATAGTAACAGTGACCTTGACCTTGGCACCCTGAAACACAAACTCGTTCGAGGTATATCAATGCTGGACCCATATATGAAGTTTGGTCAGGATCTGTTCAGAAATGAAGTTGCTAGATTGCTGACAATCTTTTCTATAAATAGTGACCTTGACCTTGACCTTGGCACCCTGAAACACGAACTTGTTCGAGGTATTCCCATGCTGGATCCATATATGAAGTTTGGTCAGAATCCGTTCAAAAATGAAGTGGCAAGAACGCCGACAAAGATTTTCTATAAATAGTAACGCTGACCTTGACCTTGGCACCATGAAACACGAACTCGTTCGAGGTATTCCCATGCTGGACCCATATAGGAAGTTTGGTCAGGATCCGTTCAGAAATGAAGTTGCTAGAGTGCTGACAAAGATTTTCTATAAATAGTAACAGTGACCTTGACCTTGGCACCCTGAAACACGAACTCGTTCGAGGTATTCCCATGCTGAACCCATATATGAAGTTTGGTCAGGATCTGTTCAGAAATGAAGTTGCTAGATTGCTGACAAAGATTTTATATAAATAGTAACAGTGACCTTGACCTTGACCTTGGCACCCTGAAACACGAACTCGTTCGAGGTATTCCCATGCTGGATCCATATATGAAGTTTGGTCAGAATCCGTTCAAAAATGAAGTCGCAAGAGCACTGACAAAAAGTGAATGTACGTACGTACGTACATACTTACGTACAAACGGAACGACTTTCGTCGTGAGAGGATAATAATGTCCCTTTGACTGAAACCACCCGAGAAACTTCTTAATCTGCAGATCATAACGAATGTTACAGAGATTGCAGTGTGTGGTGTACAGCATTAACTCCTATTATGGGTTGCTCAGATGTCACCATTGCAGTTGTAAAGAAAACATTTGTCGTAGGTTGTGATGCTTTGTGGAGTACATGTCATGTCTTTGTTTTTTATTTCTTCCTAAATAAGATGCATTGGAGAAACTACATCATTCACCTTAAGATGAATACACACTGTGGCCAGATTAAGACACACCATTTAGTCACCAGATTAAGACACACCATTTAGTCAGTGACCAGAGTAAGACACACTGTAGTCAGTGACCAGAGTAAGACACACTGTAGTCAGTGACCAGAGTACGACACACTGTAGTCAGTGAACAGAGTAAGACACACAGTAGTCAGTGACCAGAGTAAGACACACTCGTCAGTGACCAGAGTAAGACACACAGTAGTCAGTGACCAGAGTAAGACACACAGTAGTTAGTGATCAGAGTAAGACACACAGTAGTTAGTGATCAGAGTAAGACACACAGTAGTCAGTGACCAGAGTAAGACACACAGTAGTTAGTGACCAGAGCAAGACACACTGTTGTTAGTGACCAGAGTAAGACACACAGTATTCAGTGACCAGAGTAAGACACACAGTAGTTAGTGATCAGAGTAAGACACACTGTAGTCAGTGACCAGAGTAAGACACACTGTAGTCAGTGACCAGAGTAAGACACACTGTAGTCAGTGACCAGAGTAAGACACACTGTTGTTAGTGACCAGAGTATGACACACTGTAGTCAGTGACCAGAGTAAGACATGCTGTAGTAAGTTACCAGAGTAAGACACACTGTTGTTAGTGACCAGAGTAAGACACACTGCAGTCAGTGACCAGAGTAAGATACACTGTAGTCAGTGACCAGAGTAAGACACACAGTAGTCAGTGAACAGAGTAAGACACACAGTAGTTAGTGATCAGAGTAAGACACACAGTAGTCAGTGACCAGAGTAAGACACACTGTAGTTAGTGACCAGAGTAAGACACACTGTAGTCAGTGACTAGAGTAAGACACACAGTAGTTAGTGATCAGAGTAAGACACACAGTAGTCAGTGACCAGAGTAAGACACACAGTAGTTAGTGATCAGAGTAAGACACACTGTAGTCAGTGACCAGAGTTAGACACACAGTAGTCAGTGACCAGAGTAAGACACACTGTAGTTAGTGACTAGAGTAAGACACTCGTCAGTGACCAGAGTAAGACACACAGTAGTTAGTGATCAGAGTAAGACATGCTGTAGTAAGTGACCATATTATAATACACTGTAGTCAGTGACCAAAGCAACAAGCTGTAGTTTGCGACCATAGTAAGACATTACATTGCTTGTGAACATATTTAGTCACAATGAGGTCATTCAAATAGAAATACCAAAACCCACCATCTCATTCATTAGTCTTTATTAAAATACATCCTTATGAACATTTACATAAATGAGGTAGACACAAAAGTTGTCTTGGTCTATTTTTAAAGCCAGTAGTAACAAATTTATATCAGTATAAGTATACTGTGGACAAACTCTTAATGTATTTCTAAAAGCATTTGACGTATTTATCCTGATATAAGCCCAGCGGAGCAACACATACATTTTGATTCACAGTAGAGAGTGGCCTTGTTGCATGACAACAAAATAGCTTGAGCATTTCCACTGAACTGTATTAGACATGGTGGGCTAATTACCTGGCATGGATTTATTGCCAGAATAGTGAAAGCTTGTCACTCATAATGAAATGTACTGTGTTTGCCACTGTTTAGCCTTTGCCATTTTATGCAATAAGAAGATGAATAAATAATGAAAGAAGTAGATAAAATTCTCTAGTTCCCATTGCAAACATCTCACATATGGTCTGAGCAAATTTTATACTGCTTATAAACATACTTATACATCAGTGAATGAAAGCTTCCCTATGAAAAGTCCCCAGGTTAAGTAAAACCTTCTTCCAGAGACTACCTAATTGTCTACTTCACCATCAATTTATTATCCCCACCCCAACACCCATCCCATCCAAAAAAATCTTTGAAAAAAAAGAAGAAAAAATAAAAACATATTACTATCTGATACATTACTTTCTTTATTGACTTCCAACCTGTATAGGCCCCCTTGTCTCCTTCCTCATTTCAGCACCTTCAACAAGACTATTGACTAAAAGAATATTAATTTGAATTTTACATCCCTTACTGTATATTAAAATTGTTACAATACAATTAAAATTGTTGATATAATTAACACAAATTACAACACTACTGTACAAGATTAAAACAAATACACATGCATACAGAACTAATTATTTTGTATTGCATCGGTTCTGATAACTGGAGCTTGACACAGTTTTCAGTCACTGCAACAGATGCTGACTTACGTAATAGTTTTTGCCTTAATCATGTAAATTAAACATTAGGAAATGAAGTCATGATTCTTCCTTTATTTCTATCTGTTCTTCTTTGAGTTTAACTTTTGATGTTTTGACATTTGCCCTGCCGACAGCACAGATCTGTTGGTTAAGACAGAAATCACACTTTGGCTTGACGGCTGTACAGATTTGCTGGCCAAAGCCCACCAATGGAAGATCAATCTTGCCCCAGTACTCCCTACAAAAGAGTACACAAAGCAAGTAAACCTATATCAATTAACAACTCATTCATGCAACCATTTAATAATTAACAATAATTTGACTGAATCAAAAATCTTGAAATAACGATAGTTGCTGTAGTTAAATGCCATCCATGACAATTGGATTTTGCTTCAACTTCTCTTTTCTTTACAGTAAATTTAAGGTCGTTCAATTATAAGAAATAGTTTGCTCAGATCTGGACACTGATATGATTAATTGCAGTTATACATTTCTGACACAATTACTTAGAAAATGCAATATTTCTTGACATTTGATTCATTCAAATCATAACAAAATCATTTTCATAAGAAATATCTTAAACTATATATATATCTCTTCCTTTTTCACTTTGAGTTCATTTTCTTTCTTGATCTTGGCCCCAAGTTTTTTCACTGTAGCCCTGCCGACAGCACAGATCTGTTGGTTGAGACAGGAAGTACACTTTGGCCTGACAGGAAGACAAGTCTGCTGGCCAAAGCCTACCAAAAGGTGATTGATGGTTTTCCAATGTTCCCTGTGGATAAACAGTGGCTGTAACTGACACATGGCAACACACATTTACCTGATTAAGACCTTTCAATTTAATTATTTAATGCAAATGCAGACACATTTTCAAATGGTCTATCAAACTCCCTTGATAAACAAACAAACATTTGGTTATCTTTCATTGTTAACAAAACCTTGGACCTTTAACTTAAATCATTAATAGTGTTTTATGTGCAGTTCAGGATTTTATGATAAGATTGAACTCCAAATTGAAAAATATTCTTCTAAATTTTTCAAACAGTTTTACATTTGGTTTATAAATATCTATGGCAATCCCAGATCTGTGCTGTTCTATACTCATTTTGGATTCAAAACACCTTACAATGTAGGTTGCTGAAGAACTGATGTAACAACTATTTAATACAACATTAAAATTTGGCACACGGTGATAGAAAGTTGTCAAAGAGAACAAATTTATAAAAACATTACCTAGGTAACCAGTCTTCCAAAGCTTTTCGTGTCTCCTCTGGAGTCTTGGTAGGCTTCCTCACCCAGCCCAGCCAGTTACTGATGCGATGTACGTGTGTGTCCACACCTATGCCCACAACTTCGTCCCAGGCAGATTTCATGGTAAGGTAGGCCATCTTGGGTCCCACTCCTGGAAGTTTACACAGGTCTTCCACAGTCTTGGGAATGTCACACTTGTAGTTATCTCGCAGAATAACACTGGTTTTCTTTATGTAAATTACCTTTTTCTGAAATTGAAGTATGTTTCATCGATCAATAAATATAGCTTCACTTAGGTCCTGACAATCTTTGAACATAACTTAAAAGAACTGAAATAGTATCATAACTTATCCTTGCCCTTTTTACATAAATTTTTAAAGAGTTAACTTCCCCTTGTAAGTGTTATTTCGTCTGTAGAACCACACATTTATTTCCATCACATACTCACAAAAGACTCAGAGAATCATTCAAAGAAATTTGTTCAGCATATCTAATATACAGATTCATTTTTTAGTACAGGGTACAGTATATATTTCATTTTGACATTTCATAAATATCACAGTCTCAATAGACCATCATTACACTACTGTAACAGCACAAATAGATAACATCTTTGCTGTCATCACATGATCGTCTCTGAACTGGAAAATATACTATCCTAATCGCAATTAGTACTTGCATGAAAGGGAAATAAGTTATAAGATATTTTTATGAGTTATTACTTATATAATGATAAAAAGAATCTTACATTTGTGACAATGTAATTTGAAAATGCTACAATTACTCTATGTTTTGCACAAACCTTCCAAAATTCATCATTTTGTTTCTCATTATGCTATGACAGTGAGGAATATGAATATGCGAGGGCGGTGTGCTATATAATCAAATTAATAAAGGAAAGAAACAATTGATTTATATCAAATATAGATGAAAATGACAGAATGTGAGATACAATGTTAGGAACAGGGTGATTTTGTGAGATATGGATCTACTAAAGATATTACGCTGGGCTGATTTCAATATGGTTTAATTATATAACCTTGGCTTAAAAAGACATCAAGGGTATGCATGTTTTGAATGAAAAGACAGGAAGCGACATACGCTGTCATGGAAAGAGGAATGGTGTTGGCATCTAAGTTAAATTGGAAGGTAAAGGTTAGAGTAAGTGAGTAGAGGATAATTGACCACATGATGACTGTCCATCTCATGTACATATTATGTCCGATAGGAACATTCATTTGGTAATTTGCCTAAGTAAATCTAAATTTTAGTAATCAGGAGAAGGATGTGTGTGCTTGGAAAGAAAGAGACTCAGATAATAGTTGACATTAAAAGGGAGAAAGTTGAATGTTTAGTGATACACAACTTGTTACTGTTTAGTGATATCAGGGACTTGGTGATACAGATCTTAAGTCATCAATAGAACCATCTTCGCTAGCCAAGGCTTCTGATTACGTTACACTCCACGAACCCTTGGCGGATATAGTCGTGTTCAAACCGTCGCGCCCTGGAATCCCAGGGCACCCAATCAAATCGCGTTTTACATTCTGACTTGGTTTCGCAGTAAACAAACAATGCGGCACCCAGTACAGAGCTACATTGCCGACTATGTCATGGCATTTTACCTAAATACAAAAATCACAATCTTTGGGGGAACATTCGCAGTGTTTGATCTATTCATATAAGTCATTGATCACATATCTCATCGAAATGACACCAAACCTCGATGTGTGTTTGTAAACATCACCGATGAAGTAAATCGGTAACGCTTGTTTTGATTGGTCGAACATTTCATGCGTGAAGGGTGGTAATTTCGAATCACCGCTAGAGGGCCAGAACTGACGCCTATATCTGCCAAGGGTTCGTGGAGTGTAACGTAATCAGAAGCCTTGGCTAGCGAAGATGCAATAGAACTGGAAGAAGTGTGTTCCTGTGTACAACCATGTTGGTCACCAGTCCACAATACTACAAGCTAGTACATTATGAGATGTACCGTATTTTACCAGGTATAAACCCATCCCCTTATTTTTCACTTTTTTTTCTGCATAGGCTCGCATTCGGGAATAAGCCCACCCCCAACTTTGGAATATCTAATCCATAATGGAAAAATAATAATAAAATAAAACGAAAAATATGTAGTGAAAACGAGTTGATTACTGAATGAAAAAAGATTTTTTTTCGGATGAAAACAATCTTTTTAGATTATCATTAATGTATGTGTACCCTTTTACTTACCACTCTTTCAAAAAAATATACATGACTTTTTTGTATGCACTTAAACTTACTTTCCAGAAGCCTACAGGGTATATTAGTTTTCCAAGCTGTTCATCAGATGTTTTAAGAATGTTGTCAACAGTACAACCATGTGCTCTTAGTCTGGAGATAGCTGCTGATGTCACCTGATCTTTGGTTTGACTGGAAAGCATCAGTGACAGTAGTACCTGATAGCGGTACACCTGTAATAAAAAGACAACTTGAAGTAATGGTCTCCTACCATAACACAGTATAATTCACAAGATGTCTAGATCTGTGGTTGCCATATACACTGCACAACATTGTAAATGATGGAGGTGTGTTGGTTTTGCCTATAAACAGACTTGAACTGATATTAACAACTAATTAATAAGTGTAAAGAATTAAGCACTGCATGGTGAAAGATCTTTAATACAATGTACACTATATGTTAGTATGTATTCTGATTTTTTTGATTTTTTTGCTACATTGGCATATACGTTTTGTATGTATATGTATACATTATTTCATAACACTTTTCAACAGTGTTTTTATTTCTTTTTTTGGTGAAGTGTCTGTTATACAAGAGGCTCAGTATTGCTCATCTGGATATGCAAGTAATTATGGCAAACTACTATAATTTAAGTGATATTTCAAATATTTTCTTACTTTTTAACTGCCTCTACCAACAATGGTTCAAACTACAGGAGGACCAAATCATTGTCATTCTTGACAAAGGATTCTTTTTTCATATAATTTTTTTTTTGCAATATTTCCCCTATTGGACCCCTTTCTCTTGCCCCAAGAGTGCCACGCCCTTCATTTATACAGCATGAGATCTCCTTTGCCAAATAATGCAGACCAAATTTCATCAAAATACATTACAGGTAGGTGTTCAGGACTAGTAGGGATATAAAGGATTTCCCCAATTTCCAGGGGAGCCACATGGTACACCCTCCTTATATACAACATTAAATTGGATCTCCTTTGCCAAATAATTCTCCAGACCATATTTCATCAAAATTTATTTATAAAGCATTCAGGACTAGTACAGATTTAAAGGATTTACCTCAATTTCCCCTATTAGGCTCCACCCATCTGGGCCAAGGGGAGCCACACCCTTAGTTTATACAACATTAGATCTCCTTTGCTCAAATTTTATCAAAATCCAGTCAGGTGTGCAAGGACTAGTAGGGATTTAAAGGAAATGTCAACGGACAGACGACATTCGACAGACGCTGCGCCAAGGCATAAGCTCAGTGGCCCTTTGGGCCAGGTGAGCGAACTAGTGTTCACTATAAATCTGTGACTTATGTCCTAACTTGGTAACTATCTCAATTATTAATGTTGTTTGTATATATCTGTTTTAATTTATTTTTGTTGAAATACAAGCTCTTTCCAGCTACCTTATGTTACCAGTACTCTGTTGTGTATTATGTAAAATAATTTTTTTTTGTATCCTGTAATGTACACTAATGATTTACTGTAGACAATATTCATGATTAAGTGATCATGATGCATCTATAATGTGTATGCAAATCTACATGCATGAATAACTGATACATATGTACACAGACCTCTGGCTTTGAATCTTTGTCACTGATTTCATCACAGCCCATTGAGTCTACAGGTGCACTTCTGTCTTTTCTCATTTCAATGATATTTTCAAATTGTGTTTTCCAGTTTGGTGGCTCCCACTTTATTTTCTTTTGGTTGTAATCAGAACTAGTCTGAAAATCACTGTCTGTTTCTTCTGATTTTATTGGCAGTTTTTCATACCGAATTAATTGTTTACCTCTTTTTCTTGTCTTACGTTCATTTTTCGTTGTAAGAGCACTATTGCCTTTGTCTAGATTAGGCTCATAATAACTTTCCAGTGGTTCTTGTTTAATTTCTTTAATCTCACCAACATCTAATTCCGACTTTACACAAACGTTTTCACATTTAGCAATATGTTCTGGTGTTGAATCTTCATTAAAAGCGCGTGCTGTTTGAACACAGTTATCCTCTTGAGGCTCTACTTTAATTTTCAGCAACATGTCTTGAGAGAAAGCCGGCTGCGCTGTGTGATTCAAGACGGTTGGTCTGCCCAATAACAATTTTGATCTGGTTATCCTACCATGTTGGAAATATGGAGAATGATCTGCCATTTTCAATAACAATAACTTGACGTTAGCAAATCGCTCGTGTGAATTAGTCAAAAACTGACAAAATTCTTTCCTATCAAAAAGAACGATGGCTCTGAGCATGTGTGCAGCACGTTGACATCAATATATGTTGCTTGAATTATTTACGTAACAAAATACATTTCGCGCGAAAAATAAGAGGAGTTCCGAATTATACTTTCATTTTCGGTGAAGTTTTTGAATCACGTGCATGTTCATGCAATACAAGCGTTTTTTAGACGTACACTGATTTCTACTTTCGTTTTTGAATAATTTAAAGTATAATCATAACTCATGCAGTAACAGTACACATCAGATATAAACAGATTAAACATATCACATTCATCTCATAATCTCACAAAATTATGTTTTATATAGTAGACATACACTTGCAAAGACAACTCACATTCTTTCGCACAACTTGTCTTGGGTTTGAGGCTTTTTTTTAAATTTCTAGGGTGAAGGCCGTTTGGCCACACACAAACAAGAAGCATGGCGGCCTCAGCAGGAAAGAAATGTCCTATGGTTATTTTGGCAGGGAATTCTCATCCGGAGCTTGCGCAGCTGATCGCAAGGTATGTACGGTTGGATATTCTATGACAATGTATTTTTCATACACTTTCAAATCGAGCATGTCGTTTTGCACTCCCGTATTATAGAATTAGATATTGTGTTAGTTACAATTAGTCATGAATTAGTGGATAGCGTAAGGTGGATCCTGACACTTGCACTCCCCAGCATAAATATTCAATGTCATCACATGTAATAACGAAATACTAAAGAGTATATAATTAATATAGTTATGCCAACTAGTTGATATCAATAAATGACTGTTGTTGATAAGTATAATTGGCAAATGGCAAATATATGAAAATTTGAGAAAAGTTGACTAGCCGACGAACGTTTGGTCTGAATGGCAACACACTTGCACAGGTAACTGGGTCATCTGTGTCAAGACACACCTGGAATAAGTCTACACGGGTTAGCCACACGCTTAGCCTTACATGTACCTATGTCTGGTTAACTTACATATGTTTTTTGTGTGTATTGTAAAACTAAAGAATTCAGAGAGCTTATCTAAAATATTTTTTTTTGTGAAACAGTTACAATAATATCATTGTATTAGTGTTTATCTATGGCGGTATATAGATGCACGGATGTCACAAATGTGATCTCAGATTTGTAATTGTCGTTTCCTTTGGCACCACTGGATTATGATTTAATACTTTTATGAAGCATTTAGTAAGTAAATATTGAACAAATAATAAAGCACTATACACGTAAATTTATGGTAAATGGAGTTTATTTGGCACCAGGCTGTCTAGGCAGTGTTTTAAGTTGTATAAATGAAGGATGTGATACCCTTTGGGTCCCAATACCGGGTAGTAGGAAAAGGTTTGAAATATAACTTAAATTAGAGTATTTTGCCATAATTACTGAAATATCCATGTGAGCGATGCAGGCCCTCTGGACCTCTTATTTAAACACTGCATTAGCACGATGAAAATTTTACATCTGGGATTTTCAAAATTAGGTCACTGTGACCTATTTTCCTAAATGTTGGGACAGAACAATGAAAAATGTCATCTGGGATGAGCAATAGATGCTGAATTAATTTGAATTTTGTTAAATTATGTCACTGTGACCTACTTTGGAAAACTGTCACAAAACAATAAACATTTATATCTTATATTTATATTCATGTTGGATCCTCATTTTTTTCAGAATTTTCCCCCAAAAAATTATCATAGGACAATCAAATTTAACATTTGGGATGCTGAGCTTGAATTTTGCAAAATCAGGTCAATGTGTGTCATAAAGTTGTCATAGGGAAATCTTTTCGAAAAAAATTTCTTCTATTAAAGACCAGCATTCCTATGTATATAGTATTTTCGAGCTAAGGCTACAGTATCATTCGGTATGTTGGTGTAAACTTTACAAAGCCCTTAGTAATTTAACTTACTCAAATCTCTCAACAATTAGAATATTTTTGTTGACAAATTCATCAATCAAGAAACGAGTCTATACCATTCATTGAACATAATTAACTGGACCATCATGCTATGAGGACATTGGCCTCTTGTTTACCTAAAATTTTGATGTTAAAAAAGAATAATTTACAAAGCTTTACAGTAATACATGTACATGATAGCTAGAAAATGAATCACATCATGTACTGTAAACTTATTGGATGTTTTGAACAATGTATAGTACATGCATATTGTATAGTATGTGTAAAAATAATTGAAATGATAAAAGTTCATATTTAAGAATTCTTATTTGAGTATTTCTAATAGTGCCTTGTTTTACACTTCAGTCTGTTTTTTCTAAATGTTGCTAATCTACAATACCATTTAAGGTGAAAAATACTGTTTTAAACATTTTACCTTACTGAAACTTTTACAGAATTGAAGTTTTGTTTTCTCTTTATTCCAGTCGGATGGGAGTTCGACTTGGGGACATGACAGTTTACCACAAATCTAATAGAGGTAACTCCATTGCTTTATATCATATGTAACAAAGGCCATTATTGATTATGTTTATTTTAATGCCTCTGCTAGGGATCAAACAAAGGACCTCTTGCTTTCTAGTCTTACACTCAACAGATCAAGCTAAAGAGAAGTTCTCTCTAGCTGAGTGGGGGGTGTTCTCCATTTGCCCACATTTTAAAGTTCAAAGAAAAGTGTTGATATAGGAGAATAAAGGGAAACCAATTATAGTCTGTACCATATTAATTTTACATGTAGTCATTTACCTGTGCTTCATTTAGAAAGTGGGGAAACAGAGATATATACATATACCTCTTACCTGTGAAAATGTGGGGAACAATTCTCTGTTAAAACCTATATAAATAAAATCATTATTCATAAAACATACATTTCAGTCAGCAAGCAAAACAAAACACTAATATTACATGTACATGTAGTTGAAATCAAACAAGAAAAAATAAGAAACATATATCACCAAGAAATCACTAATTACATACATTTCAGTCAGCATGGCATTACAGTTGATTTTAATCATTACTCCAATTAAAGAAGGGTGTGATGCTGCGTCGCGGATGTCTATCAGGCTGTGTGGTTGTCGGGGATGTCTATCAGGCTGTGTGGTTGTCGGGGATGTCCATCAGGCTGTGTGGTTGTGGGGGATGTCTATCAGGCTGTGTGGTTGTCGGGGATGTCTATCAGGCTGTGTGGTTGTCGGGGATGTCCATCAGGCTGTGTGGTTGTGGGGGATGTCCATCAGGCTGTGTGGTTGTTGGGGATGTCCATCAGGCTGTGTGGTTGTCGGGGATGTCCATCAGGCTGTGTGGTTGTCGGGGATGTCCATCAGGCTGTGTGGTTGTCGGAGATGTCCATCAGGCTGTGTGGTTCTGCAGGCTTCCCTTGAGTTGGGCGAGGTGGTGGTCAATGTTCCAGTATCTCCTGGTGTGTGGTCTGGTTGGTCCTCCTGCGTCCTTCTGTATCCTGCATGTTGATCTCGTTACTGGCCTGGATCTCCTGGAAGACTCTGATGATGGTGAAGATGTTGGGATGAAAGTGGCAAACTTTCTTCTTCAGTTTCCCGTGCCAGACTTTCAGGTCGTTGGTGGTGCGGCGTCCTTCTGTCTAAGTAGTGGTTCCAAGCCTGTCTGTCTTCCTCTATCCATTGTGACACGATGTAGTTTGTGAAGGGAAGGGTGTTCACGGGTAGGTCAGCATCCTCTAGTTCTTCCAAGGTGTTGAACCACACATCCTAAACACTCTCCATTGGCACCAAGGGTAATACAGCGGCCTGTAACAGTGTTGGTTGAGCCTTTCTCTATATACATTGTGTGAAGTGTAAAAACATCCCTTTACTGCGACCCTGGGGTAAACCTGACGAATGGCATTGTGGGCAGCTGTCTTGTAATCTACAAACATGATATTTATATAGTAATTTTCATTGGGGATTCCTGGAACTGTCCATTATGGACAGGTGCCCGCTGTATATGGGTGTCCGCTAGTACAGGTTTGAGTGTACGGTGGCGGGCATCGTCAGCTTGGATCACCTGAATCCACCATCAGCTTGGATCATCATAGGTATTTTTTCCAAGTACATTGTAGTAAATGTTATAATCTTTACATTGATAGGGCACTTTTACTCTCAAAATAAACTGAAGTTCTTTGAGTATTAAGTCCTGAAAATTCTTTATTCAACCTGAATTATCACTAATTACCGCAAAGACGTAAGGTATTTGTTTATGATATGTATTTTTCCTGTACTTTCGGTGATAATTTCATTACATATATGCAGAAACACTCATTGTTTGGACATAGATTTCATCAATAGAAATTGTGTATGCATGTTTCTGATGTCCGAATAAAGGAATGCCCCTTTCAGAAATCTTTCATTTAATCAAATCTTTAAAAAAAATTTAAACCCAATTAATATTTTTAAAAAAAAAGATAAAAAAAAATGTACATCTTAAAGGTAAAAGTTACCATCATAATATAACTCAGGTAACAGGTTAAAAACACAGGTAAATTTTGGTTAACTACTCTGAAATTGGGCAAATGGAGATACTGAGTACGGGTACAGGTACATTAAGTATTATTTACCAACTTTCAACTTTCTTTATTCAGGAGTACATATACAATGTACTATCTAAGTAAACACACCAACTAGTGAAAAAATATCATTTATTGAATGAAAATATGCTTGTGACCAAAGGCTGTCAACATGTTACTGAAACTGAAATTTCCAAATCTCCCACCAGCTACACAGTCACTGATTGTTTGTCACTGATTGTTTGTCATTGAGTCTTTTACCTGCTTTTTGTGTCATGCTTTGAAATACATGTACAGTGATCATGAGTGTTAACAGGAGAAAATTGTCTCAATTTGCATTTTTTTAATACAATATTTATTCTATTATATGAAAATGAAATGCTTGTAATTAGATGATCCTAATGAACTATGTACACCTGTACCTGTTTAAACTGAATTTGCAATGTAAGACACAATTTAGTTAATTAAATGTATCTTAGGATCTGTCTTTGATTAGACTTATCAAAGATATAATACTGCATGTATACGAAATAGCATGTAATATATAATTAACAATGAAGTTGATCATGTTTTTTTTTGTATTTCAAGAAACAAATGTTGAAATCAAAGAATCAGTACGAGGAAAAGATGTGTACATCATTCAGACTGGTACCAAGTAAGTAATACTATATTCATCCTCGAATGAGCCCATTCCCAAAGTGTAAATTTTAGTATTAAAGTTAGGGGAAGTGTTATTTATGAACCACTTTCAGCATCATATTTCAAAATTAATGATTCGGCAAAAATAAGGAAGGGGGCTTATTGGTATTAAGGGGCTTATTTGTGCTCAGGGGCTCATTTGCAGATGTCAACAATATTATGGTTTGTAAATGCTGCATTTGTCAGTTCTGTAATATTTCTTTGGTATAAATAATTTGTAAAGTTGATACATGTTTGATGTTACATGTGGTTTTGTTTTACAGGGATGTTAACAATGATGTGATGGAACTCCTCATCATCTCCTACGCCTGTAAGACTAGCTGTGCTAGCACCATTGTGGGCGTTGTTCCATATATACCCTACTCAAAACAGAGCAAAATGAGAAAAAGAGGCTCGGTGGTATGCAAACTCATGGCAACCATGTTTGGAAAAGCAGGTACACATTGATGACTATCACCTTTAAGTATGGGAGACTCACATACATTATCTTATTTAATCTGAGGTCTTGTGAGCTTTACTTTTTTAGGGTGTGTTTTTTTGTACTTGTAATTCCAAGGTTTACATTTTGATGTATCTTAATGTCCTGCTTTTACATTTTGATGTAGTTTAATGTCCCATCTTAACATTTTGATGTAGTTTATTGTCCCATGTTAACATTTTGATGTAGTTTTTTGTCCCATGTTAACATTTTGATGTAGTTTAATGTCCCATGTTTACATTTTGATGTAGTTAAATATCAGAGGTTTGCATTATGCAATTAATTGTCCTATGTTTACATTTTGATGTAGTTTAATGTCCCATGTTTACATTTTGATGTAGTTAAATGTCCCATGTTTACATTTTGATATAGTTTAATGTCCCACGTTTACATTTTGATGTAGTTTATTGTCCCATGTTTACATTTTGATGTAGTTCAATGTCCCATGTTTACATTTTGATGCAATTGATTGTCCCATGTTAACATTTTGATGTAGTTTAATATCAAAGGTTTGCATTTTGATGCAATTGATTGTCCTATGTTTACATTTTGATGTAGTTTGGTGTCAGAGGTTTACATTTTGTTGTAGTTCAATGTCCCATGTTTACATTTTGATGTAGTTAATTGTCCCTTGTTGATGTAGTTCAATGTCAAAGGTTTACATTTTGATGTAATTTGTTGTCCCATGTTTTACATTTTGATGTTGTTCTATGTCCAAGGTTAACATTTTGATGTGGTTTAAATTTTTACATAGTTCAATCCCAGGTTTACATTTTGATGTTCTACAATGTCCTAGGTTTACATTAAATGGACTACAATGTCCCAGGTTTATAATTAAATGTACAATGTACTTTAATGTCCCAGGTTTATAATTCGATGTACATCATATTAATATCCCAGGTTTACATTTTGATGTTCTACAATGTCACAGGTTTACATTAAATTCACTACAACGTCACAGGTTTACATTTTAACATACTTTATCTTGTTAACAATTTACTGTAGTCTAAATTTGTCTCAGGTTTAACACATATTATCACTATGGATCTACACCAGAAGGAAATCCAGGGCTTTTTTGACATCCCAGTCGAGAACCTCAGGGCCTCGCCCTTCCTCATTGACTACATTGAGCAATCTGTAAGTGATTTAAAATTGTAACCAGTTAATTATCCATTTCTCCTTTCATTTTGTTTTCATAAGGTGCTGTGAAACAGCCACCATAATCAATCATCGCCAAATTTTGCTTGGCAAATTCATTCGAAAATGCTCCTTTTAGTTAATGGGCATTGTAATATTTTAAATATATAGTCCCTCATTTTTCAGATCATGTCTTTTGCAATTTGTTTTTAAGGCTGTTCTTTCATCAGATGTCACACAAAAGAATAAAAATGTCAACAAGTTTGATTTTTAGGTTGCTTGGGTCAAGGTTTATGGTTGTTGCTTCTATTCGCAGAATGTCCATATTCCTAAGCACTCTAATTATGTCTTTTCTCAATCTTCACCAATTACAAAAGTAAAATATGAAAAAGTAAGAATTTCAAGTGTCATTTAGATGTCTAAGACCATATCAAATTAATTAATTGGTTCTCAGGCAAATTTTTGAAAAAATAGATCTATGAGATAGGGAGGTATTTTTTTTTATCACTGTATTGGATGAAAAACAGATGATGGTGATTTAAAAAAAAATTCATTCACATCAAAATGAGATATTTTGATAGCTGCTTTGAAGCAACTTCTGTGTTCATTAATTTCAACAACAAACAGCAAAATCTTCACAAAAACAGTTTCTGTCTTGATTATACCCCCTGCAACGAAGTTCGGGGGTATACTGGAATCACCTTGTCCATATGAACTTGTGTCCCCTGTTGTGATTTTGTGATTAAGCCCTTTTTAACAGAGTTCCCTTTTCATACAAAATGTGTCATAATTTTGTCCGGCTATGCATTCACTTAGTTTTTGATGGATTTTCTTGAAACTTTATACAGAGTTGAAGGATGGCATGAAGTTGTGTCTCCAGTAACGCCTTCTTCCGAAAAAACCCTTTTTACAGAGTTATGCTCCTTTATGTAAAAAATGGTTACTAGCTTGTCTGGCTATGCATTTGCTTTGTTTTCAATGGATTTTCTTGAAACTTTTTACACAGTTGAAGGACTGCATGCACTTGTGCCTCCAGTAAATGCTTTTTCCGAAAAAATGCTTTTTACATAGTTATGTCCCTTTATTTGAAAAATGGTTATAATTTTGTCCAGTTATGCATATCCTCGGTTTTCACAAAATTGGTCTATAGTTAAAAGACCATATGGTGTTGTGATTTTCCCCAAGTAGTCCTTTTAAACAAATTATGCCACTTTAGCCCTTTTTAACAGAGTTATGCTCCTTTTTCATACAAAATGTGTCATAATTTTGTCCAGCTATGCATTCACTTAGTTTTTGATGGATTTTCTTGAAACTTTATACAGAGTTGAATGATGGCATGAAGTTGTGTCTCCAGTAACGACTTCTTCCGAAAAAACCCTTTTTACAGAGTCATGCCCCTTTATGTAAAAAATGGTTACTAGCTTGTCCGGCTATGCATTTGCATTGTTTTCAATGGATTTTACTAAAATTTGGTATGAAGTTAGAGGACCCTATGAGGCTTAGCTCTATGCAAAGTTTTTGCCGAATTACCAGTTCTAATAGAGTTATGCCCCCTTTTCTTTAAAAATGAGCAAAATATTGTTCAGCTATGCATTCACTTAGTTCTTACCTTGATTTGGTTATAGTACCATAAATAGGCGGCTTCACAAAGTATCAAAACCAATCATGGAAAAGCGGGGGGTATACTTGTCACCCCCTCGGTGACAGCTCTAGTATTGAAACAGTCATCCTTTAACAAAGTGTATAGTTCTGCCATTGTAAAGCTTCCAAAATCCCCGAAGTATATTCCATGGTAGTATTATTGTTGATCTGTTCCGAATCTGCACGGATATCAAAGCATTCGAATGTCAGCCATTTGCATCAACTACGTCTCTTTAGCTCTTATGACTGCTTTTCGTTCAAACACTTTAAATATCCATGAGACTAAAAGGCAAATTGGAATGTGAAACAATTTTTCCATCTTTTTTCCCTGGGCGCATTAGGGCAATGCTATTTCATTGTTTTTGCGATAAAATCAGTAATGCAGCTACTTTTTTAGCCGATCATCATCAGATGTCCATAAACAATCATTGTTATTTCTTTTTCTTGAAAAGAACCTGAGGGATATTTCTCAAACTTCATGTGTAGGGGCCCCTTGGTCCCCAGTTTTGCCAATTCAATCCAAATCTTTGATCAGAAAAACAAAATGGCTGACAGGCGGCCATCTTGAATTTTGAGACTTGAAGTTTGTTATTACTATTTCTCGAAAAGTACTGGAGGGATAATCATCAAACTTTAGGGTGTAGGTTCCCCTTAGTCCCTAGTTTTGCCATTTGAATTAAGATTTTTGATCAGAAAAACAAAAAGAAGTCTGACATAAGTTCAATTAAATGTGGGCACCAAGATCCCTCTGGGATCTCTTTTTTTGGGGGCAGGCCAGAGCACCAATTAATTGTTAGCTCACCGGTTACAAGTAACCGAGAGCTAATGCTGTCACCCCGGCATCCGCGTCGGTATCCCACCCCAAAACTTTAAAGTTTTGGGGTAAGTTTTTGGAAAGCTTGTTAGTCCAAAAGTATACACCTCATGTCCCTTCTAATTTGGTTTATACATACATTAGAGGTCTAGGAGTGATGTTATGGCAAAATATTGCAGAAAAAAATTGTGATTTTTTCGCATTTTACCATTTTGTGGACTTAATTTTTTTGGCACCAAAACTCACTTTAAAGTGTTGGGGGTAAGTCCAAAAGTATACACCTATCACCCTTCTAATTTGGTTTATACATTCATTAGAGATCCAGGAGTGATACTGTGGCAAAATCATGCAGAAAAAAAATTGTGATTTTTTTTTTGGCATTTTACCATTTAGTGGACTTACTTTTTTTGACACAAAAACCCACTTTAAAGATTTTGGGGGTTAGTACTTTTTTTGACACTAAAACTCACTTTAAAGATTTTGGGGGTTAGTTTTGGAAAGCTTGTAAGTCCACACCCTTCTTATTTGGTTTATACATCCATTAGAGGTCTAGGAGCGATATTATGTGACATACAATTTCAAAATGACATGCTTATACATACATAAAAAATGAATGCATAGTGTGATTGCTGCCGCCGGTGAGCTTTCGCAATCATTGATTGCACTTGTTTTTTTAATGGCCTAATCTTCACACATTTTTTTCCCTCACAAGCTTAATGTACACATTAAATTTGATTTGACGATCATTTTATTATAAATAACTTTATACATGTATATATAATCATTATAAATCTTCTCTTTTCAGATACCAGATTACAGAAATGCCATAATAGTTGCTAGAAATCCTAATTCTGTTAAGCGAGCTACCTCCTATGCTGAGCGGCTACACTTGGGGATTGCTGTGATACATGGAGATGACAAGGTCACGGAAACAGACTCGGAGGACGGACGAAACTCACCACCAATACAAAGACAGGCACACCATAAAATGGAATTTGGTCTTGAAATTTTACCAGGTAAGACTTTTTTTTTTTATCTTAGGGTGAAGGATAAGAAAATTCACCCAAAGAATTTCCAAAATGGGTAACACTAGATGTTGAGAGTTTTTGCCTTAATCAATGATTTGGGCCTGGTATTTTTCCTTCGTTTTCTTCAAGCTCAGGAACTATGAAAAATTATTTTAAATCTGAAAAAAGTGAAAATATTGTCTTCATCAAGATTGTATGATCTTTTTTCAGTTTAAATAAAATCAGAAATTACATTTACCGTTAAGTCTTGTTTTAGATTTTTATGGTTTTATGTATTGTATGATATCATCATGACCAGGTAAAAGTAGACGTTGTACAATGTCTATGGCATTTTGATTTACAGTGCTATTGCCAAAGGAAAAACCGCCTTTAAATGTTGTGGGAGATGTTGGAGGAAGAATAGCTATAATAGTGGTGAGTTAGGACATTCTATACATACTATTTATATATCATGCCCTCATTGAGAGGGCATTATTGCCTCACAGTATTGTCGTGAGATGGAATAGTGTCCCTCGCAGGGACAAGGCCATAATGGACTTAGTACATCACACATACATTTTAATTCACTAATTTCAATATTCAACCACCATCTGGAGTCAGCATCAGTCATCTTCTTCATCTGCGCCAGCACAACTATAACAAGGGACATGACTCTAGATTAACATTCAATCTCAGGCCAAATTTGATAGTGGTCGGAAGAGTTGACATTAATCTCTCATAGTACCCATGGGTATAGCCAATGGGAAGCCAGTATTCTGTCATGTGATGTAGAAAATAAACAGTATTTAATTTTTGAACAATCAGAAACAAGTTACACTGTATATGAATTTATTTTAATCACTCTTGTTGGCCCGGATGGGAGTGTGTCAGGGGTTTTACTGTGAGAGGAAACCATAGTAACAAGATTAAACCCACATGGTTGGGCAGAGAAATCAACCCTTGGTGTTACCACTACACCATACCATCACCCTATCTGTATCTTTGTGTTCTATGTCACACAAAACTGTGACTATAATCAAATCATGATACCCTGATAAATCAAAGTAGACATGGATATTGTAAGTTCATTACAACTGCTACAGAAAGTACATAATAACAAAACGTATAAGGTGGATTAATGAAATATAGAAAGTCGGTTACAAAAGTTGATGGCCATGAAACTGTACATAGCCCCAGTACGAAAGGAAAGGAAGTTGGTTACAATTTAATAATAGTTCAGAATGGTAATGGATTGGATACTGTATTTATCAACTACTTTTATATCAAAACAGAAACAGAAAACCAAAGCTCTTTTAAAACTTTTCTGCTCTAGATCTGTACTGTTTATAGACCAGCTATATTCAAACTGAAACAATAAAAAAAAGCTCTTTTAAAACTTTTCTGCTCTGTAATCTTTATCCACCAGCTGCATTGAAACAGAATACTGAAAACTAGAGCTTTTTAAAAACTTTTCTGCAGGTACTAATGAGTATCAATTACAATGGTTAAAGTATTTTCATACAGTTGCTTCATTTACATGTAGCTCCAAATAAACTATTATCAAGATTTAAAATTGACCACTGTCCCAACACAGAATGCTATAGAAATTATTTTGTTACAGGATGACATGATCGATGATGTGAAATCCTATGTTAACATCGCTGAGGTGCTGAAAGACCGAGGGGCATACAAAGTATACGTAATGGCTACACATGGGCTGCTGTCGTCGGACGCTCCCCGCTTATTGGACGACTCTTGTATAGATGAGGTAGATCAAACTGTCCCCTCCCCTCCCCCTCTCAATTTGGGAGGAAGACTCCAATTTCAGACCCTAAATTCAGACAGGAGTTAAACTGCATTGTTGTTTATAATTTTGACTAGTCCCGAAAGTGCAGCTTAAAATATGTAGTTTAAACTTGAAAGTACATG
Source organism: Pecten maximus (assembly GCF_902652985.1). Lineage (NCBI taxonomy): Eukaryota > Metazoa > Mollusca > Bivalvia > Pectinida > Pectinidae > Pecten > Pecten maximus. Next base: position 38,912,203 of record NC_047015.1, on the reverse strand, counting down.
ATTATACAAAAAAATGTCTTACAATACTAAAAAAGAGGGCTTTAAATAATGTCTCGCAGTTTTGAAATTTTGAACAAGTGCAATGTCCCATATGGAAATTCAAAGTAGCAAGTTGTAAAAATTCTGTTCTGTCAGTTAAATCTATATAGAATACAATCTTCTTTGAAAACTTCCCATATATATACACATGTATATGGACCATTGTGGATTCCAGGTTGTTGTGACTAACACGGTTCCCCACGAGGTCCAGAAGATGCAGTGCCATAAGATCCGGACCGTGGACATCAGTGTGATGCTAGTGGAGGCAATCCGTCGGATACACAACAACGAATCCATGTCTTATCTGTTCCGAAATATAGGCATGGAAGACTGATATCTCTCTCACTGCTCTCTCCAACACTAACAGTACCACAAAGTAAATCACTCATATTTCCCTCAGTAGACAAGCCTGAAATTCTTCCATCCCCTCTCAGTCTGTCTTAAGAGACGAAAGTCGTCCCCAGTCTCTAGTAGATACTGGGATACCCTTTAAGATTTCTAGTCAGGAGTTTTCCTCTGAGTTTTGAATAAATAGTCAGAGGTTCTCTCAGGGTACATACTCGTAATATAATTTTGTTCTCTCATTTTCTATAGCAGAGTCTAGGGTTTTCTAGTCACGAAAAATCCTCATTCTGCGTATTAAAGTAAAGATTTCAAAACTTGCACAGAATTTTCTAGGTGAGCTGTACTAGTTACTTTTTTGACAATCTATATATTTGAGGAAATACAAGTGATTTACATAATTTACTAATAGGTTACTTTATTATTGATCACCTCCTTAGTGACCTGTGGTTGTGTGAAGAGTTGTAACTTAGATCTGTAACCATTGGTTACAGATAGAGTTGCTTGTGACTCAAGATAACAAAAATAACTGATTCTATCTTTATACAGGTAATAAAAACAATAAAAAAAAAAAACCCAAAAATTGTATATGTTGAACGAAGATTTCTTGATTTCACAAAGAGTACATAAATACCCATCCAAATTTGTGTGTGGATTTTCCACAGTGACCACATGTCATGGAGGAGTCCCATTCCTATGTTGATATGGAGAGCATGTTGTTTAATTGTTCCCTTTTGTTCATTCCTTATTTCGGGTATTGATTTCAAACGTGTAAAATGAACACTTGTTGTAGTTTGCTTGCTTTCATATACTGAAATTTGTAGATACACGTATCTTAAGACTTTTATCTTAATAAAATATCAACCATTTATGTACACATAGGGTTTTTAATGTATTTATTATATGAAAGGGGTGATAACTGTTCATGTTAAAAGTACATTTCATAAGAGAATATAAAGTCATTTCAGATAAATAGCACTGTTCATCTATTGTACTGTGAAACTTGGGCATCAGTTATCATCAGACAGGTAAACCAGGGGGTCAGTTAATCATTAGACAGGTAAACCAGGGGGTCAGTTAATCATCAGACGGGTAAACCAGGGGGTCAGTTAATCATCAGACAGGTAACCCAGGGGGTCAGTTAATCATCAGACAGGTAAACCAGGGGGTCAGTTAATCATCAGACAGGTAAATCAGGGGTCAGTTAATCATCAGACAGGTAACCAGGGGGTCAGTTATCCATCAGACAGGTAACCCAGCGGGTCAGTTAATCATCAGACAGGTAACCCAGGGGGTCAGTTAACCATCAGACAGGTAAACCAGGGAGTCAGTTAATCATCAGACAGGTAACCCAGGTGGTCAGTTAATCATCAGACAGGTAACCAAGGGATCAGTTAATCATCCGACAGGTAAACCAGGGGATCAGTTAATCATCAGACAGGTAACCCAGGGATCAGTTAATCATCAGACAGGTAACCAAGGGATCAGTTAATCATCGGACAGGTAACCCAGGGGGTCAGTTAATCATCAGACAGGTAACCCAGGGGGTCAGTTAATCATCAATACATTTAAGGAAGATTATTCGTGCTTATAGAGGTTTTCCAGACAGGATTTTGATGTTGGTAGATTTTGAGTTAATGACTGTAGGCTTGTCCTCTCTTGAGATCAGCTGATATTTCAGACGAACTGTCTTGCTCTGGGAGAAACCTCATAGGAATAACTTTCATATTTGTTTATATTATATGGTAGAAAAATAAAATGTCTGTCGTATTTGTAATGCAGTGTGATGGTATTCACCATGTTTCACAGTACAAATCAGTGTCATTGAAATATTGCAGATTATATAATGTTATTTTGGTATTTAAAGACTAATATTATCATATTTTTGGCATAATAGCAGATCTAACAATATTTTGGTTGCAGAAATATTTTTGTATGTTACAAAATTAATGCATAAAACAAAACCTGTTATAATGTACAACTGGAGTGAAATATATGTATATAGAGGGCACATTGGCTGTGTATAATGTATAGCAACTAGAGCATAGTAAGTCTTTTGTGAATATAGTTGAAATGTTTTTCAATAATCATGCCATCCTTTTGGAGTGTGTCATGGCAGCTGCAAGGAGAGTATGTTGTGATTTGGGTGAAATATCTTTGCTTGGAACTTTTATCATTTGCAAATAGTTTGTAATGTTTCACCTGTTGCAATTATGTGGCTAGCGTTATACTATGAATACGACAAATCTGATAATTTGCTTAGTGTTGTAGTAATATATGATTCCGTCGGATCTTGATGAAATGACATGACAATCTTTCTAAATAATTGCAAAAATTCTTGATCATGTGATAAAGTTATATCTTAACTTGGTTTCTATTTCTTATCAAATTACTGTAACTCATTCTTTTTTCATTTAAATTGGGAGAGACTCCCTTAAATGAAAAAAAAATCATAAATCATAAATCAAATATGATATGGAAACTTGTATGAGGATATAGGTATGTATAGATTTTTGGTTTTACAAATATTTTCATTTTGGAATGTAACGATATTATAAGACTGACTTTATATTGCAGAAACTCATTTTTTATGTTATATCAACAGTGTTGGGCACACTGAATCCTTCTTTAAAGTTAGGGTAACTCATAAAAGTGTTTGATGAATCAGCGTTACAGAACTGAAGTTATGATGTACAATGACCATAACTTAAGACCTCCACATCTGCGAGTCTGTGTAGGGTTCTTCAATAGAGGTGAGTTCAAAATTTCATCCCAAGTGGCCTCGACAAGTGAACAACACATTGACAATAGAAATACAATATATTTTGTGACGTAAATGATCACGTAGATGTTTCCTTTTACTTTGCTTGGTTTGATTGCATGAACCTTGCATTATCTTCAAAATGCATCACTTTGTTTGAAGTTTCGAATGAATAGTTCATTTTATAGATTTTTTTTGTAGTATATTTTTGGTCACATTAACAGTAATCTGAAAGTGACACTATTATTATATTGGCACAAATAATCAAATTGATATAAAAAAATTAAAATTTTCTTTTTTTCCTTCAAGTTTGGTAGATGTATTGGTTACCTGTTTTGTAATACAAATGTGACAGGTGTTAAAACTATATAATTTCTCTTCACATGACTCAAAATAAAGGTAACTTTTTATAGTAAGTCTGATCATATATTTTTAGCTCACCTGCCCGAAGGGCAAGTGAGCTTATGCCATGGTGCGGCGTCCGTCGTCCGTCCGTCCGTCCGGCGTCAACTTTTTCATTTAAACAACTTCTTCTCAATAACCAAGAGGCCCAGGAACTTGATGTTGGGCCTGTAGCATGCTGGGGTGAAGGGCTACCAAGTTTGTTAAAATAAATGACCTTGACCTTCATTCAAGGTCACATGGGTCAAATAGGCTATAATCTTCGAACGACTTCTTCTCAATAACCAAGAGGCCCAGGGACTTGATATTGGGCCTGTAGCATGCTGGGGTGAAAGGCTACCAAGTTTGTTCAAATGAATGACCTTGACCTTCATTCAAGGTCACATGGGTCAAATAGGCTATAATCTTCAAATGACTTCTTCTCAATAACCAAGAGGCCCAGGGACTTGATATTGGGCCTGTAGCATGCTGGGGTGAAAGGCTACCAAGTTTGTTCAAATGAATGACCTTGACCTTCATTCAAGGTCACATGGGTCAAATAGGCTATAATCTTCAAATGACTTCTTCTCAATAACCAAGAGGCCCAGGGACTTGGTATTGGGCCTGTAGCATGCTGGGATGAAGGGCTAACAAGTTTGTTCAAATAAATGACCTTGACCATCATTCAAGGTCACATGGGTCAAATAGGCTATAATCTTTAAATTACTTCTTCTCAATAACCAAGAGGCCCAGGAACTTGATGTTGGGCCTGTAGCATGCTGGGGTGAAGGGCTACCAAGTTTGTTCAAGTAAATGACCTTGACCATCATTCAAGGTCACATGGGTCAAATAGGCTATAATCTTCAAACGACTTCTTCTCAATAACCAAGAGGCCCAGGGACTTGATATTGGGCCTGTAGCATGCTGGGGTGAAAGGCTACCAAGTTTGTTCAAATGAATGACATTGACCTTCATTCAAGGTCACATGGGTCAAATAGGCTATAATCTTCAAAACAACTTCTTCTCAATAACTAAGAGGCCCAGGGACTTGGTATTGGGCCTGTAGCATGCTGGGATGAAGGGCTACCAAGTTTGTTCAAATAAATGACCTTGACCATCATTCAAGGTCACATGGGTCAAATAGGCCATAATCTTCAAACAACTTCTTCTCAATAACCAAGGGGCCCAGGGACTTGATATTGGGCCTGTAGCATGCTGGGGTGAAGGGCTACCAAGTTTGTTAAAATAAATGACCTTGACCTTCATTCAAGGTCACATGGGTCAAATAGGCTATAATCTTCAAACGACTTCTTCTCAATAACCAAGAGGCCCAGGGACTTGGTATTGGGCCTGTAGCATGCTGGGATGAAGGGCTAACAAGTTTGTTCAAATAAATGACCTTGACCATCATTCAAGGTCACATGGGTCAAATAGGCTATAATCTTCAAATGACTTCTTCTCAATAACCAAGAGGCCCAGGAACTTGATGTTGGGCCTGTAGCATGCCGGGGTGAAGGGCTACCAAGTTTGTTCAAGTAAATGACCTTGACCATCATTCAAGGTCACATGGGTCAAATAGGCTATAATCTTCAAACGACTTCTTCTCAATAACCAAGAGGCCAAGGGACTTGATATTGGGCCTGTAGCATGCTGGGGTGAAGGGCTACCAAGTTTGTTCAAATAGATGACCTTGACCTTCATTCAAGGTCACATGGGTCAAATAGGCTATAATATTCAAACAACTTCTTCTCAATAACCAAGAGGCCCAGGGACTTGATATTGGGCCTGTCTGTAGCATGCTTAGAGCCAAGAGTCGCCAAGAACCTATCTTAGGCCAATAGTATTCTGGAATGAAGGACTAGAAAATATATTGACATGAATTAACCTGGCTTACTCTGATATTTAAATAAAGTTGTTATCAGCATAGTATCTGTAGAAATGACCTCAATCAGCTGCAATTTTGTGTAGAGGCAGGTGAGCGATACAGGCCCATTGGGCCTCTTGTTAATATATAATTTTTGTAACATCACACAATTTAGGGAAATTTTAACAGACTGTTTTTATGATTTTCACAGAAACACAAGACTAAGAACATAACAGGACATACAGATGAAGTGGTTGATGATTGAAGGTTCTCAATTGTTTGACTTCTACATAGTTTACTCTCAATAATATTTTCTAGTGAAGTCTATTCTAGACTCAATATTTTCTAGTGAAGTCTATGCTAGACTCAATATTTTCTAGTGAAGTCTATGCTAGACTCAATATTTTCTAGTGAAGTCTATTCTAGAACCTTAACCCAAGGGCCATTCTGGTTACAAAATACTCCAACCTCCTTGGAGTTTGTGAGATCAGTTTTAGGGTTATTTTATATATACCATCTTGTTGAAATAATTAGTAACCCTTGGTAGATTCCTCTATTGAATCTAGCAACTTTGTACATCTACGTAGTGCACATTATTTCTAAACATTTTCTTCAAGTTGGAAAGTACGGTTTTTGTAAGGAGTTTGTTACACAACCAATTAATGTTTGTATGTGACGTTTCAATGACTAGTACGGTATGAACACTCACATTTATCAAACAAATGACCAGTGCAGCATGTGTCCACAAAGGTGTAAAAGGTGTACGAGTTATCTTCGAAATTTGAATTATGTACACGGTCACCTTCATCAGATAAATGACCAAGTGCACCATGTTTACATTAGAGTATAAAACGTGTACGTGTTGTCTTTAAAAGTGGAAGATCAATGTTGACCGTGCATATTAACTATTGGAAATTGTTTATTCAATGTCTATAGGCTTTTGTTTGCAAATACAATTGTTTAAATACTGGTTACATTGCAGGAAAATTAAAATATTTACAGTGGCATAACTGGGACCTGTAGATAAAAAGGTTTTTTTTTTTGTATGTAGAGAAATTCTAGCTGTTGTATCTTAGTCAAAAGGTACATGTACTGCATAGTCATAGATTCCAAGCTATTATTTAATATTGAAAATGCCCTCAGCTATTGCTTAGGATGACTAAGCTATTATTTAGGATGCCATCAGCTATTGTTGAGGGTGGCCTAAGCTATTGTTTAGGTTACCCTTAGCTGTTGTTTAGGATGGCCTAAGCTATTGTTTAGGATGCCCTCGGCTATTGTTGAGGGTGGCCTAAGCTATTGTTTAGGTTACCCTCAGCTGTTGTTTAGGATGGCCTAAGCTATTGTTTAGGATGCCCTCAGCTATTGTTAAGGATGGCCTAAGCTATTGTTTAGGATGCCCTCGGCTATTGTTGAGGATGGCCTAAGCTATTGTTTAGGCTACCCTCAGCTATTGTTGAGGGTGGCCTAAGCTATTGTTTAGGTTACCCTCAGCTGTTGTTTAGGATGGCCTAAGCTATTGTTTAGGATGCCCTCAGCTGTTGTTAAGGATGGCCTAAGCTATTGTTTAGGATGCCCTCGGCTATTGTTGAGGGTGGCCTAAGCTATTGTTTAGGTTACCCTCAGCTGTTGTTTAGGATGGCCTAAGCTATTGTTTAGGTTACCCTCAGCTGTTGTTTAGGATGGCCTAAGCTATTATTTAGGATGCCATCAGCTATTGTTGAGGGTGGCCTACACTATTGTTTAGGTTACTCTCAGCTGTTGTTTAGGATGGCCTAAGCTATTGTTTAGGTTACCCTCAGCTGTTGTTTAGGATGGCCGTAGCTATTTTTTAGGATGCCCTCGGCTATCGTTGAGGATGCAACCATACACTGTCAGACTTTGTAGTAACGAAAAGCGCTACTATGATATTATTTGTTTTCGTTATGACAGGATGTCCTGGATACTATTAATACACCACTAATAAGTTACCTGCCCTTTAATAACCACATATATACAGACCTTACCACAATTCCCCACCTCTGAGAGAATATAATCTCATTTTAATAAACTACTAGAGAACGGATTTGTTTTCAGTCTACTAACTAAGTTTGAATATTTACTACAATCTCATTTTGTTTGTCTTTCATTATGAACATATACTTTTTGGCATTTAACAGGGTAGGTGAACCTAGTTTGACACAGATCTGTGTTTCAAATTTGTCGGATAAGAGTTACAGATCTGTACAATAAGGACATTGGATTATGAAGATGACCGATACATATTGAGGATACTGATTCATATTTAAAATAATGAAGGATGGTTTAGTGAAGGAGACATGTTTTAGTCAAAGATAGATGTTCATGTCTTTTGAGAGGTGTTTTTGTAATGTTGATATGTTTGAATCTGAGACAAGTGTTTTGGTCATGGAGACAAACATTTGAGTTAGTGATACATGATTTAGTCAGAGGGACAGACATTTGAGTCAGTGATATGATTTAGTCAGGGAGACAGACATTTAAGTCTGTGACACATGAGCCTGTGACACATGTTTTAGTCAGGGGGACAATTATTTGAGATACACCTGCTTTAGGCAAGGAGACAGAAACTTAAGTCAATACACAAGTTTTAGTCCGGTAGACAGACATTCGAGCTGAGACACTTTGTATAGTCAGGGAGAAGTTGGAGACATTTGTTTTAGTCAGGTAGACAGACATTTGAGTCTGATACACATGGTATAGTCATGGAGACAGAAGCTTAAGTTTGATACTTGTACACATGTTTTAGTCAGGTAGACCGACATTGAGTATAGAGACAGATTTTTTAGTTGGGAGACTGTTGTTTTAATTAGGGAGACTCATTTGAGTCCGAGACGCATGGTATAGTCAGGGAGACAGATTTTTTAGTTGGAGACCGACATATGAGTTTCAGACAGACTTTAGTCAAGGAGACAGACATTGGAGAGGGATACGCAAGTCTTGGAGACAGATATTTTTGTCAGGGAGACGGACGTTTTAGTCCGAGAGACAAGTTTTAGTCAGGGGATACAGGATAAAAGGTCTAGTTTACTAGGTAATCACTTAACTGACCGACAGTAATGGAAACTTCTCAAACATTAATGTCCTTCATTGAATTTTATGCTTTAATTGCTTGTAGTAACTGTGATCTTTTGTTTACAAGAATTTCTTGTACCCAAGTTTTCAGATCAGTGCTAATTGATGTGTTGAAATCAGATTGTTGACATTGGGTGGTAGGACACTCGAGTTGCAGTATACATACCCAGACTTTATTGACAGGGGTGATCGAGTTTATTGTTGTTTGTTTTATTGTTTATCGTGTTAATATAACGATGGTTTTTGTGTGTCATGTTGTAAGATTATTTTGAGACTCATGGTGAAATGCCTTGATATTTTAAGTATGGTCATTCATAGTCAATATGAATGACATAGTTGTTTATTATATTGAAGAAATATATTTATATAATGTAATGAAAATATCAGTTTTGGATAATATATAGCTGAATGCATGTGTTTAACATGAGTCTTGACCATGGTGATTTGGCAGACATTTGTTTCTCATAAGAAATAGGATGATCATGGTTCACATTATCTGGAATTATTAGTATTGATTCACTCATGTTGAGCTTCACACCAGGACCATGAAACAATCTTTAAACACCCAGTTCAAAAAATTAAATGTTGAAAATATCAAGTATTCTAAATACTTCAAAAATTTGATGTACCAATTTGAAATAAAATATGCACATCAAATGTAAACACATATTTTGATATTGAACTTTAAACAATCTATTTTAGACAATCAAGATTTTGATGGCCCTGGTGTCTGCTACCCAGGTATATGTACTCTAAACAAAACTTCAGCTTTAATAAAAATTGAAAGATTCATTATAAAATGTATTGATGGTTAGTCATGGAATGGTATGGCACTATGTAATGAGAGAATGAAATAAAAGCAATCATTGTTCTTTGTTGTTTGTGGTTAATTTTGTAATTAAAGAACATGAAATAGATGATATGAGAGACTGTTCCTGTGCTGTTGTGTTCTTGGTTAAGAAGCCCTATCCCAATTGCTCTGGATAGCATGCTACGGCTCTCCTGTATACTGTTAAATGAGGTAGCCACCAGTTACTTCAAGGAGACTCCACTTAAAAATGACTGTTGGTAAGACAATAAACACAAACAAACATCTCTAAAAGAGTTATCACTAAGTTTAGGACATCTATTGATATATACTTGATTGATGCACAATCTTACAAATGCATATATCGATAATGTTTGAAGTAATTGAGCAATAATAGAAGGTTCAAATAGATATTAAAATATGATAATAAATTAACCATTTAATTCTCAAAGAAGGTTTACCTCAGATTTTCATCAACAGTTCATTATTCAATAAGATATCAATCATAGTAAACCCATGAGACTTTTCTTTAGTGACACAAACGACAGTGCAGAATCTCGTGGGTTTTCAACGATACAAGATACCTTAATGTCCAAAAGTTGTACAATGTATCACTTAAGGAGATGATCTTACAGGAAACAACTGTGCTTGTAGTTTTCAAAACAGTTTATCTGAAAATGTCACTCAATTTGAGAAAAAAACAATTTCATTAGAACTAGATTTTATTGTTTGAAAACTATTATTGAAATACAACCTCCGAAATACCACAGTGACTGTTCTGTATTCTGCACTATACAGATAGCCCAGGTATATCCCCAAAAATCTCAGAGTGATTGCAAAATCTAGCAACAAGCAAAAGATTAAGAAAAAGATTATAACTCTAAACTGAACTGTTCTGAAGAATTTTTTTCAAAGAACCAATATAATAGATGGATGGTTGATGCTGCATCAAGGCAGGAGCTTGCTTGGCCCAACTAGCCAGGCACACTAAAATTACATGAATATATTAATACAAATCAGCACCAGAACAAAACTTCAACATCAACATTTAATGTTATATAGCATGTCAACAATAATAATTTCCATAATTGTACAATTCGTCATGATCACAGTTTTAACCAAATTTCTATGAAGTAGAAACTTGTATATTATTTAACAAAACAACAACAAACAGGATTTTGAAGAAGAAATCATAACTGTTTAGCTGTCTTTTTCGATAATTAAATAAGAAAATGATTATACAGTGATGTCACATCATTATACCTGGAAAATGTATTGATGGTTAGTCATGGAATGGTATGGCACTATGTAATGAGAGAATGAAATAAAAGCAATCATTGTTATTTGTGGTTAATTTTGTAATTAAAGTACATGAAATAGATGATATGAGAGACTGTTCCTGTGCTGTTGTGTTCTTGGTTAAGAAGCCCTATCCCAATTGCTCTGGATAGCATGCTACGGCTCTCCTGTATATTGTTAAATGAGGTAGCCACCAGTTACTTCAAGGAGACTCCACTTAAAAATGACTGTTGGTAAGACAATAAACATAAACAATCCTCTCTAAAAGAGTTATCACTAAGTTTAGGACATCTATTGATATATACTTGATTGATGCACAATCTTACAAATGCATATATCGATAATGTTTGAAGTAATTGAGCAATAATAGAAGGTTCAAATAGATATTAAAATATGATAATAAATTAACCATTTAATTCTCAAAGAAGGTTTACCTCAGATTTTCATCAACAGTTCATTATTCAATAAGATATCAATCATAGTAAACCCATGAGACTTGTCTTTAGTGACACAAACGACAGTGCAGAGTCTCGTGGGTTTTCAACGATACAAGATACCTTAATGTCCAAAAGTTGTACAATGTATCACTTAAGGAGATGATCTTACAGAAAACAACTGTGCCTATAGTTTTCAAAACAGTTTATCTGAAAATGTCACTCAATTTGAGAAAAAAATAATTTCATTAGAACTAGATTTTATTGTTTGAAAACTATTATTGAAATACAACCTCCGAAATACCACAGTGACTGTTCTGTATTCTGCACTATACAGATAGCCCAGGTATATCCCCAAAAATTTCAGAGTGATTGCAAAATCTAGAAAAACAGGCAAAAGATTAAGAAAAAGATTATAACTCTACACTTAACTGTTCTGAAGAATTTTTTTCAAAGAACAATATAATAGATGGATGGTTGATGCTGCATCGAGGCATGAGCTTGCTTGGCTCAACTAGCCAGGCACACTAAAATTACATAAATATATTATAAATCAGCACCAGAACAACACTTCAACATCAACATTTAATGTTATATAGCATGTCAACAATAATAATTTCCATAATTGTACAATTCGTCAAGATCACAGTTTTAACCAAATTTCTATGAAGTAGAAACTTGTATATTATTTAACAAAACAACAACAAACAGGATTTTGAAGAAGAAATCATAACTGTTTAGCTGGCTTTTTCAATAATTAAATAAGAAAATGATTATGCAGTGATGTCACATCATTACACCTTGGAAAACATCAAGAGCAAAAGAGTAAAAGTTGACACATAAAATGGATGCCAAGGATATGGACAGAAGTTGAGATAAAGAGCACACAATAATAGATGTAATTGTAATGTATTGTAGAGATCGTATATGGGATTATGATGTCGTATAAAGATGTGTACACCGATGTGATGTCATGAAAATATGAGTACACAGATTGTATAAAGTGATGTCACTGAAATATGGTTTTATTGTCATGTCACTCAAATATGTGTAAAATGACTTTACACAATGATGTCATTTAAATCTGTAGTCACAGATTGTACATACCCAATAGTGATGTCACATATTGATGTGTACATATCAATATCATTTAAAAAGTAGAGGTCAATTCACGACTCCATTGCAACAAGCCCATGATTATCAGATTCAGGTCCTGAAGAAGCCCACATGTTTGGGCGAAACCAGTAGACATGCAGTACTAAGATACTAATCTGATAACCCTTGGCTTGTTTTGATTGACCACTACTTTTTAGTTCCTATTCTTCAATCGCCCTGTAAACCTGGAGGCATCCAAGCAAGGGATAACAGAACCTACACTACCTTTATGAGAAGTACAGTGTTGGCTCTAAAGTTTTATATCATTTAAATATGTGTACACAATGATCATACATGGTGACGAGCTTCCTCCAGTAACAGCCGAGACCTTTGATACCAGTGCAGGGATCACATTGGTAAGACAGCTGACCAGAATAGGGATCCCACACACAAGTCTGACCTCTGTGGTCAGTGGCAGCAATGCTGTCCTCCAGCTGTCCAATACACTTCACTCTGAAATAACAATATTCACAACTAGATGACAAACATTTCCCTAAACTACACTGAATGGACGTTGGTTCTTTGGGAATTTCCCCACTTTAATTAATATTCACAACTGTTATTATTGAATTTTTTGTCTGTTATGTGAATGCCATACACACCACTAATACATGCGGTGGAATTTTCGTGGCCAAATGACTGTGTATTAAGCGTAAATATAAAAATCCACAGTATCATAATGTGGAAAGTATATAGAAGATAAACCTTATGTACGCACCCCTCCCAGCTTGTGGCAGTATATTGGACCAATACTTTGCTGACTTCCGTCTCGGGATTGACCACTAATAGAACACCAGCATCGTCTGATTTCTTGTCGGTCAGCAATGACAGCAATAAATACTCCTGTTAAGAAGAGGAAATTACACTTTAACTGGGTATTAAAACTAACAGATAACCTGTTAACATGTATTAGCCATTGTAACTTCAATGAACAAATTAACTAGTTTTTTCTGTACATGTATGTTGTAAAGCCATGTACCCGGTAAATCTGGTAATACAACATATGAGTAGAACATTATATATATTAATCATTTCCTTTAAAGGAATATTAATTACGAACTTTGTTTATTTACAACTATTTAAAAACCACTTTGTAAGGAGATTAAACTGATTGAAATCAGTAAAAATAAATTAATTGACAGCCTAAAATCTGTGATAAAGTAAGGACGTGACTTGTTTCTACTAAACAAAAGACTAACAGTATAACTACTTACCACAAGGCTGATTTTGTACTGACCTGCTGCCATTCTGCTGTGACTAGTGTAGACATCTCGGGCCAAGTCAGCGACAGATCAAGTGTCCACACCAGTGTTCCTGTTTCTGTGTTCCTGGAATGATGCAACATTACCCATTGGCCACTTAAAAAACCCCAAGACATTCAACTTCTATAATGTACAGCTGGTTACATAAATATATAAGTCATAAAAATAAAGTAAAAATAAAAATATCTTTTGTCATTATTCTGTGTACATTTGACTTTGTCATTATTCTGTGTACATTTGACTTTGTCAATATTCTGTATACATTTGACTTTGTCATTATTCTGTGTACATTTGACTTTGTCAGTACTCTTGGGGACTGATGGTTGGAGGACAAAGCTATAGTCAATTCTGGTAATACTGGTAGGGGACTGACAGATGGAGGGGGAACTACCATCAACTCTGGTAGGACAGGTTGGGGACTGATGGATGGAGGGTAAAACTCTAGTCCACTCTGGTTGTACAGGTGGGGGATTTAGGGATGGAGGCCAAACTCTAGTCCACTCTGGTGCATGATACTGGTAGGGGACTGATGGATGGAGGCCAAAACTCTAGTCCACTCTGGTTATACAGGTGGGGGATTTAGGGATGGAGGCCAAACTATAGTCCACTCTGGTGCATGATACTGGTAGGGGACTGACATATGGAGGCCAAAACTCTAGTCCACTCTGATAGTACAGGTAGGGGTCTGATGGATGGAGGCCAAACTATAGTCAATTCTGGTAGTACAGATCGGGGACTGACAAATGGAGGGCTGGAAATTTTTTGTTGACATACCATAACACTAATGTGTTGGTAGAGGACCAGAGAGCTAGTGCTGACTGGAGATTTTCTACAAGCTTCAAACACCTAGGTGTACTTGAACCACCCGGAGAGGGGTCAAATTCCTGCTGGATTGTTAGCTGACCATCACAGTCCATAGAGTATTTGGTGACCCTAGTTTTATCCTGATTAGTATCTCCCACAGCTAAAGCTTCTACACTCAGGCAGCAGGCAGTAACACTGCAACAAATAAATGAAATTGGATAGAAACAGGTTATTATATCATAGGGATATACACATACAGACGTATTCACATGTTCATTTTAATACAAAAATACATATTGTACTGCAGAACATAGGTCTACATACTATTAAAGGATACGTGTGGGCAGTGTGGAGGTGTATGCATCATATCATTGCAAGCAGTAACAATACATCTTTGAATGGTCATCAATATTGTGATACCTAAGAATTAACCTGATGATCTCCCTTTGCTTATGAATGAATGAATGAATGAACTTTGCTGCCAGCACACATGTTCTAATGGTTCATCAGGAATCAACTCATTTGCATATATTCATGAGGACCAAATCAATTTGCATTTATTTCAGTACATCTCTGACCTTCACCTTTAACGAAGACAAAAAATGATAGATATGCAATGACAATGACCACAGTTGCATCAGCTGGATGACCAGAATCTTAGATTCTACCGAACCATACCTACCTGTTTGCCTGTAGACACTGTACTAGCTGGGGATGATCTGTTCTGGCATTGTAGTGAACCACCTGGGCGGTACATCCAACACCACGCAGCACAACCAGGAAGTAGCAGAACTTGTCCCGGAACACAGCTGGGAAGGTATAGCACTCCACTGAATTATAGTCCTGGGAAATGGAAGGGACATATCGTGTAGTACATGTACTGGGCTAAGGAGCAAAATAGGTCCAACAATCCGCTGTGAATGCCAAAAACATCTTCACTCACCTTAGCAGCATATCAGTGCACAGACTTCAAATCTGAGAAGATGGGCCCTTTACAATCCTAGATCTTTTATACAGTGAAGTACCATAAGTCAATTTGAGATGAAGTCAACTATTTGGAACTTGAGGTACAAATGGTCAAAATTAAGTAAGTTAGAGACTGTTGAATCAAGTTGAAAGGTTAAAGACAACTTAAAGGTCAAAAGTAGGTCTGATCTTATTTAAATTGATCCACACTGTGCTTACATTTACATTGTATATCATACAAACCTCTTCAAGCTTCCATGACTTAATGCATGTGTAGTTGTCTCCCCTTTGGTTCCACAAACTCATTGTTGACTGGCCGATACACAACAACACATCTGTTCTACGCCGTACAATCTGAATACAGCAAGCGGCAACACACCTCAGTGAATCTTGCTGTGAAAACTGAAACAAAACACATTTTTATTGATGATTATAAATTCAATTCACTTGTTTGATTGATATAGTTTTTTAGGGGATGCTAATAGCTGTTTTAAAAACATCAAAAATCTCTTCTGTCTGTAGTGTAGATATATTACTATTCAGACAGCCCTGCTGTCAGTTACCAATAAATGTATATTTTCTAAAATAACTTCTCAAAATCTCTGATTACCAAAGGAAACTTAATTACCAATATGACAAAGTACAATGAGTGCTGATTAATGGCATTATTTCACCGTCTCCACACCATACAAAACCTACCCAATACACTATGCAAGTCTTCTGGGTTTGATTTGCGGAAAAGCTTAATACCACACATTATAACATTGCCACGCCTCTGCGACTGCCAACCTTTGATTTGTGATAACCTTTTGAGCTTTGACACTACAAGGATGGCAGAGATTCTCGCTTTTGTTTTACCTGTGATTACCTTGATACAGTTCTCTCATTTGTTTGGTCTGATATAAATAAGGTGATTGCAACTCTTTTTTTTAACCTTTCGTACATTTGTTTTATTTGTGATTTACCTTGATACAGCCAAGATGTTTGAGTCTCTCCCCTTTGTTGACTCTGCGGATGCTGATGAGTTGGCTGTCCTGCGAGTCACAATCTCCAACAGAAGAGGAATTCCCAGTTCCCAGCTGGCTATCAGGTGGCGAGCCAAACAGGGCAGGTGACAAAGGAATATGTTCTTCACTAAAGTCACAGCTCTCAGTGTCGTATTTTGGCGTTTCTCCACCCTTAAAACAATTCCTTGACACCTTTATGTCTTTGTTTAATAGTGAACTGTTAGAGCTTGACAACAGTTCATTTTTATACATATGATCCGAGTCACAACCTTTGTTGTGTTTGTGTTTGGTATGGTCACATGATACCAGTGGACACTGTTCAGATACATGGGGAGTTCCCTCAATGATTGGAGTAATCTTGTCACCATTTACACCTCCTGCTTTGGAATCAGATTGATTTGCTAATGTTAAATTGTCACCACTAACTTTTTCAGTCCTTATAAGGTCATCCTGAATTGTGAACTTTGGAGAATAATCCGGAAATGATGCTGCTGACTTTGTTCCTCTTGTATCAGGATGGAACAAATCTTTGGAAGCTTCTATGGAATTCAGACTTGACTCATCTATGTGATGCTCATATTTGTCAGTCATTTCTTCCTCTTTGGAGTTATCTGATAATTTCCCTGTTGTCACTTTTAAGCGTTTTCGTATCATTCTTCCAAATTGTTCTACTGGGAGACTAAAATCACTCGGTTCTTTCTGTCGCCGATTTTCATCAATGAAGTACTGAAATATTGATGAAAGCATTGAGGGAAGGTTATGAGTTTTACCATGACGGGTAGAGTAGTCTACCCCTGATCTATAACTCTCCTGTATCAACCTAAGAGTTTCATACTCTTCACTGTTTTGAGAAGATTCTGAACTATGCTGGAAATTTACATCCTTTTCCAAATCAATATCCAAAATTCTTCCAATGGTCCTCCGTCGTCTTTTCACAGACTTATTCCTGACTTTGCTGTTTTCTGAACTAGGTTCTGGTTTCTTCAGTCTATCTATGGGATTTTTTTGTTTCAATGGGCTGGGTTTCTCTACTTGTTTGAACACGACCTCTGATAACTTTTCCTCATCATATGATATACAGTCAGTAATGGAGGCTGACTTTCCACTCATGTTCGGTGTTCTCTGTACAGGAATGTGATCTACCCCACCATCAGTGTGTAGTGTAAGGTTAACAGGGGGGTTTGTCTTAGAAGTTGAAGTATCTGCCATGCGCTTCGACACATTTCTTTTCCTTTTAAGAGACAAAGATCTCTTACTTTGATGTTCAGCACTAGAAACCATTTCATTTGAAGAGTTCCAGTTCAAGCTTTTATCAGAGTCAGATTCTGATGGTAGAATGTCTGTAACATGCTTACAATTATGTGCAGAGATAACATCATCCTCTTTGCTGTTGCAATTGAAATGTTTTGACTTATGTTCTTTGGGTTTTAAACATGCATTGCTGTGAATAGAAATTATTTCCACATGCCCATCATTGTCACCACTGTTCGTGTTGAAGTGTGCAGACAGATGTTCACTATTTGGGCCCACTTCAGCAGTACTGTGACTTGACTCTGTATGGGGAGACTTATAGGTTTGACAGGTATCAGAAGAGACTAGAGAAGGGACACAAAAGTCAGAGGTCAAGTGATGAGCATTAGCCTTCCCTTCCAGTACTTCCTGTTCTCTCAGTCTTCTTTTAACATGTTCCTTAGCGGAGACTGCTCGGGCACATTTCTGAGAAAGCAAATCAGTAAATAATTAGATAAAGCACAAATTATTCCATCACCCATTCATGTCTTAATTAGATAAAGCACAAATTATCCATCACCCATTCCTGTCTTAAGTTTTATAGTGAGTACACTTTTCTTTTGCTAGTTCCTGGTATCAATGCCAATACAAAAATTGTAATTTTCTATTTGGTAATGGTTGTAATCTATAATATAGTTTATGGCTTAGATTAATAGAATCTTTCCCTGCCTTGAGGGTGTGACAAAGAAATCTCAACCGGAGGGGGAATTCATAAACATCCAACCTGAGGATTGCCGAGGGTTGGACATTAATGAATTTCACCGAGGGTTGAGATTTCTTTGTCATACTCACTAGGTAGGGAATGATTATATTTCTCCCACCACTTCAAATAATTGCATATCAAATCGGTGGTCAACGCATGTTTGTAAACAGGTGGTTCAGAATATTTATCAATTATTCATGACAAATGTAAAAACCTTTTTTGGAAAGATGTTTTCCAGTCATGGAGAAAATTAGCAGATAAAGAAGTTTCTATAGGAGAGAAAAAAATATACTGAAAAAGCCTATTTGGTATAATAAATATTTATAAAATAGGAAACAAGAGTGTTTTCTTTAAGAAATGGTTTGAAAATGTTGTTATAAATGACTTATTAAAAGATAATTCTAATACTTTTTGTAATTTTGTGGAATTTTCACAAAAATTTGATGTAAACACTAACTTTCTCACATATCAAGGTATTGTTAACACTATCAAAAACTATATGTCCAATGATGATACTTTAAATATGTTGATTAGTTATCCATATATACCCCTAAATTTAGAAGTACATGTATTCATGAAGCATAAGAGAGGAACTCAAGATTTTTATAAGTTGTTGTGCCAAAATAGTACCAAATCCACAGGGAAAACTAAATGGAATGAATTGTTTGATTTTGATGAGGACACATGGAAAATGATATATATGATACCTTTTACTGTCACTAAAAAATTTAAATTACTATGGTTACAATACCGAATAAACCAACACATTCTAACAAACTCTTATCTATTTAAAGTTGCTCTTACAGATAGTATAGTGTTATTTGTGTTCAATGTAAGTCTGAGACAGAGACAATTATTCATACACTATGGAAATGTGAGAAAGTACAAGAATTTTTGCAAAATTTTGAGTTCCTTCTTGATGCATTGTTTATCCCATTTGGTTATGATAAGGAAACCTTCATTTTTCGTTTATTTCGTCAAAATAGTATCTATAGTAGGATAGATAATACCTATAATTTTAATTATAAAGCATTATATTTACCGAGTGAGATGTTTACAAACACCATTGTCAATAGCGGCTCTCAAGAATGTTATTAAAGATACATATCATACTCAGAAATATATTGTGGTTAATAAAGGTGAATTATTTTTATCAAAATTTAATATTGAATGGAAAAAATTTAATTAATAATTCTTAAACCCATTCATCAGTTTTTGCCAAAATAAAACAACATAACTTTAAAATATTTTGAAAACTTTTACTTTTAAATGTATACATTGTTTACTCCCTTGAACTTGTTGGCACTTTAGAATCCTTATTTCCCAATCCCCCCCCCCCCCCCCACCACTAATCTCTCTCTCTCTCTCATTTCACTTTCTAATCTAAAACTTCTAGGACCTTCTCTCCTGCGTCTATCACTTCTAAACAATGCTCATATATGTAATTTAATTTAATTAACATAGGTCAATTTGACACAATCACAATTAATTCTGAAATTAATTATGAATGAAGATTCATTGAATGAATGAAAATGTGTGAGAGTTAAATTGTTTATATATGACATATTTGCATTGTTATAAACTTGAAAAAAATATTACAAAAAAAAATGTTTGTAAACAAATGCACATGGTCGGCTCATGAATGTCTTTATTTGAAGAAGTACCCATCACAACCCCAAAATATCATTACACAAGAAAACATAGGTCTAAAATCAATTCACAATACTTCATTCAAAATGTTACTTCCGTAAGTACTTCTGGTTCAGAAGGTTAGCATGTGCTATCTGTTATACCCTAGGGGTTGACAGAAATCTCTCAAGTCTAAAACTGGAGATAAACAGGTGAACTGTGGGAAAAAATGACATTATAACCGAATGCCTATGCAGGGATTCCACTCATTTCTTTTGATTTTTAATAGTGTTAATAAGTTACCGGGTATACCAAAACAACTTTTTAGCATCAGCAAGACATGTCTAATTTGGCTTTACTGATTAGTCTGACTAGATATTATATCAATCTCACTGCTGATACTTGTATACAAGATCCCACCAACTAAATTCAAACTATATTGAGCTACTCCAGTATTAAAATGTTCCATAATATACATGTAGGTATTCGTAAGCTACCTAAGTATTACATATTAGATACACATCTGATTATTTCCATATGCAGATTTATGTATCCTTGCAATGTTATGTTGTATAACACAAACCCAAAAAATGTACAAATTTGATTAAGTAAATCTTAATTTATATTGATATGATAGAAAAAAATACATACCTTCAGCTTTTTCTCTTTTCTTGCTAGCTCCTTCTTCATGTGCAAGAGCTTTTCCAATATCTACAAAAATTATCAAGAAAAGAACAGTAAACACATTTGCTTGATTGTGTTGGTATTTCAGGGACTTAATAATGTGATTAAAATTTGTCATAAAATGACATAAAGTGTAACATCATCATGCAGTAAGAAATAATTAGATTAGATTATATTGCAAAACATTCTA
The DNA here is from genome assembly GCF_902652985.1 of Pecten maximus. Classification (NCBI taxonomy): domain Eukaryota; kingdom Metazoa; phylum Mollusca; class Bivalvia; order Pectinida; family Pectinidae; genus Pecten; species Pecten maximus. Next base: position 38,891,492 of record NC_047015.1, on the reverse strand, counting down.
AATAAATTTTGTAATGAAAACAAATTATGTAACAAAACTATGTTTCACTTTTCAAAAACAGTGTTGACTCATATTTCAGGGAATTATACAATCCGGGGGTAGCTTTGTTTTTACCTTTCCGATTTCAGGGATGAAATGATCAATTTCAAGGGTTCGAGATAATTGATTAAACAGTAATAATGATGCTTCCTCTTCTAGAAGGTACAATAAATGTATATGATTATGCATCTTTAAATTTTGTGGTACATGGGGTTGAGCTGTGATGATAGAATGTAATTAAATCTGGTCTTGCTTTATTTCTTACAAATTATGAGCAGATGAATTATTAAAAGTTCTCCTGCAGCAGTTTTCAAATTAATACAATGTATATTTTGTTCTTTCATTATTTTTGAAAGTGAGTTTTATATTTAATCTCCTTTTAACTTGCAGTGTTTAACTAAATATACACTGCAACAAAATATGGTATGTTTTATAGGCTTAATATGGACATCCTATACTATATTGCAGCTAAAACTTTTGCCTCTTGACCTAGCTGTGTAATCCTTACCTTGAATTGGAAATCAGATCATGAGAGATTCATTGTAAAGAAAGTTGCAACTCATGATCAGACTACTTGATGAGTTTTATAGAGGATCAGGAATGCAGAAGAGGAACTTATTTAAGGAAACCACCAGGCAGCAACTAGCCTGAGTTTTCTAAGGCCCAAACATCAGACGATAGACATTAAAGCCACATACCGTATTTGACCTAATAAGGGCGCAGGTAATTGACAGTGGGGGCGCCCTTATTAAGATTAGTTATTCTGAAGTTTTATGAAACAGACTTATACCTTATAGCAGAATACCCAAGGCTATGGAAATGGTAAAATATTCAGTCCTAAATATATTCCATCTGAAGATATCTATTCATTATCATATATTAAATATCACTTGAATATTCCTGTAAACTTGTAAACCCCATGCTAGCTGATCTTTAGACCAGAGAACGTGTGTTCTACCATTTATGTTCAAATGGAACTCTTTTGTGTTCTATTTATAGACACAGGTGATTTCCCAGATCATACCAGACATTGGTTTTTTTTACCTAGTAATTGACTTACAATATATTTTACTAGCTTTCTGTTCTGAACAAAAGTAATTTATGAACAAGAATGAAGTTTTTTACTTTATCTTCAAATAAAGATGGTAAGTTATTATTTGTATGTGTGTTTAGTTTCGGGTGCTCTTTGCACTGATATGTCATCTGTAGGAATAGACAAAAAGTGGTGAAAACTTGTGTTCAAGTAATTAATTTGCTGAAGAAAATTGTACACATAAAGTAGCAAAACATTTCACAAGAATTATTACTTTTGAACACCATTTTGACACTCAGTCAAAGATTTATTTCCTTGAAAAAAGGTAGGGGCGTCCTCTTCAGTCAAAGATTTATTTCCTTGAAAAAAGGTAGGGGCATCCTCTTCAGTCAAAGATTTATTTCCTTGAAAAAAGGTAGGGGCGCCCTTATTAGGTCAAATACGGTATATACTCCCAAAGAACGGTTTACGTTTCGAGCTCTTTACAGTTTTCAGACTTAATACATACAGTACCAAACAAACTGGAGGAAAATGTGTATTTGTGAAAGTGTAACGAGAAATTCCCAAAAATAATAACTAGGTCCGGGGATGCGACAGACCAAGTTTCTATGCAAAATAGTCCCATAATGCAACGGGCGGGTTATCGGTCTATACAAAATGGCGGAATGCCGAAGACAGATTCTGCCAAAAAGAAATGTATATAGGGACTGGAATCGGCGAAACCAGAGTATTTCCTTAGGAAAGAAAATGATCGTTGGAACTTAGCAAGAGAAGAAAAGGGAATAGACTTGAATTCCGATTTTGCCCAACGTCTATTATATTGCTGGTTAGCTTTTAACCATTATCAACTGCATGGATCTATGTTTTGTTGTATGCATATTGCTACATTTTAAAATTAAGTATTTAGATGTATGTTTGTTTATTTTGTTCAGTTATTACGCAAATATTCTGTTAATATGTTTAAATGAAAGCATTATTAGGCATACTCGATATGTAAACAACGGCCATGTGTGTAGTTAATGTTTAGTTAAAGTGCAGTGCACGTTGTTATAGCCTCTTTCTCGGCTCCGTGGCAGATCTCGCGATAAAAATAAATGCGGGAGTTATTTCATTTATGTCTCAAGGACTCTCCCGGTCAAGCGCCCAGGCCAGTGGTCATTTTAATGCTTGTGTGCAACTAGACTTTTATGTTATTTGGGAGTATGTGGCTTTAATCTGTGGCCAGAGGATATACTTGTGATATCATCCCGGCTATACTGTCTGTCAACATGATGGCCTAACGCCCGGTGTAACTGTTGGGGCCATACATATATTAGACATATCCGGACTCTGACAATGTTTGATGATGATGATGAGATGATGATGATGATGATATTAGACATATCCGGACTCTGACAATGTTTGATGATGAGATGATGATGATGATGATGATGATGATACGACGACGACGACGACGACATTGGTGGTGATGGCGATACGTGGTGGTAGCGGCGGTGGTCAAGACGACAACTAACTCAGCGGATAATCATTATAATTACGTACTAGGTATTTTCTAGCTGGTCACTGTACTGTATCAGGTGAATTGGATTATCTGATTATTGGGCGACGGAAATCGAAGCTGTCAGCTTACCTCTGCTTGGTTAGAATTCATTATTCTGGAATGTCGTTTATTACACTGATGGCGTCGAGAGGCAAAGCTTATGACAGATCAAAACACCCGCCATCTGTAAATGGTCAACTTCCTGTAAACTACTTCCGGTGTGCGTGAGCAGTTCGGAATAAAAATGGATGAAAATGGATAGTAAGATGAACATGTTTACATATTCGAGATGAGTTAGTCAGACTTAAAACATCACCTTGTTTGTATTATTACAGATGGTTCATTTAACGATACTATCATTTGATTATGGACCAACGTTAAGGGACATTCATTATGCACAATACACGGTAATCGGCCAAATATGAGTAGTGGTGTCAGTTCCCCCAGCATTAGCATAGTTCCAGGCTCGCCAAAACCATACGATTACCTGCTAAAGTTTCTTTTGGTTGGAGACAGTGATGTCGGAAAGGAAGAGCTGCTTGGGGGAATGGAGGACGGAGCTACAGAATCGCCATACGGATTCTCCAGTTGTGGTAATTATTAAAAGCGTTGTGGTTATACGCATCAGAAATCATTGGCCATATTTGGATGGTCCGCTATTTGTCATAATATAAGCTTAAGCTACGTCAATAAACGTTCTACAAACCCAGTATATAACAACCATGGTAACAACAAGGCCTATTAAATTACTGGTCGCCAGAGCTCCTGTAAGTGAATTCATCCACAATCACCAAAAAGACTAAAATCTGCATGATGCACATGAAGTAATAGTATATTAAAAAAAAGTGTCACAAATATTGATCCCACTTTCCATTTGACATTTGGTTCTTATGTTGTAATGAGACTGTAATCTTACACGTTGATTTGTAGATGACTAGGTAATAGTTATGATACATAAACCACCTATATATGTGACTGTAAGACTAGTAATGCTCTCACGTATGGGGCGCCATTTTACTATTTATTCCCATTTGGTGATATCACCTATTCAAATGAGTGATATCAACTATTCGTTTCATTAAGTGATATCGCCCATTCGAATAGGTGATATCACTCATTCGAATAGGTGATATCACTTATTGAAACGAATAGGTGATATCACTCATTCGAATAGGTGATATCACTTCTAAAATTTCATAAGTGATATCACCTATTCGAATAAGTGATATCACTTTAGAATCAATACAAACGACTGATACAGTTTTCCAAATTTTATAAGTGATATCACCTATTCGTATAGGTGATATCACTCATTCGAATAGGTGATATCACTCATTCGTAGAGGTGATATCACTTAAGAATTTTATAAGTGATATCACCTATTCGAAAAGGTGATATCACTTAAGAATATTTTTAAGTGATATCACCTATTCCAATTGGTGATATCACCTATTCGAATGAGTGATGTCACATATTCGTTTCATTAAGTGATATCACCTATTCGAATAGGTGATATCACTTATTTGAAAAATGAATTGGTGATATCACCTATTCGAATAGGTAATATCACTGATTGAATAGGTGATATCACCAAATGGGAATTCGAATAAATAGTAAAAGGGCGCCCCATACTCACCAACTATAATCAGTATATCTGTATACTCTGTCAGTGTATGTACATGTGTGGCAGAATTGGACCAGGTCGATCATTGGTGACCAGCTGCTAGCTCAATTGGTAGAGCATCCGGCTAGTGTTCGGAGGTCATATGTTCAAACCCTGGTCTAGCCATGCATTTTTGCACTCCTCTTATACATATGTAATAATTCAGAGTTGTATATATATGTCAGCTATGTTTAATCATAATCAGATCTAGAGATGGCATTATATTATCTTATGTATTATTCCAGAGCAAGAGGTCTCAAGATAGTCATTCTATTTTGATTCCAGCATATATGGTTAGCTAGATATTTTTTGTTTATATGCAGATGATCCTGTGACACATAGTGTTAGAATACTAATTTAGCTCTATATGTTTTTAGTGTTTGCAATGTCTAAAGGTCTAAGACAGGTTTGAATTCCAGTCTGTCCAGTTGTTTTTTACTGGTTAACTAGTCGCATATGTGATGCAAGTATATCCTACCGTATGTACATGGCCTCTTGGGTATATATCTCTGACAAAAGCATTATAAAAAAGCAAGAATAATTTACTTGCAATTGAATCATCACAAGCTTTTATTGCTGCCAGTTCAGTCCTGGGGTAGTATGTATACCTGTGCCACTGATCTGTTCTTACATCTGGAACAATTACACAAATATGTGTTGTCTGATTGAATGCTTGGAAAAGGAAGGTTTGGTGTTGTTTTACTCCTATCGTCATAATAACTTTAAGGTTATTTATGGAGGGTCTCCATGATCAATGAGAAAGCTGATTGATGCTTTTATAGTGCTGTCACACTGAAAGCTACACATAAATATGTATGATAGCATGACATTCCACTAGGTCACATTATACCAACAACAGACAAAACCAGTCTTTACTGCCAACTTCCAAGCTGAACGTCAAACAGTGAACAGGATGTACCAATTTTATTAACTCTGGTATGTCTCGGCCAGGGGACAATGTCTTTCTTACGGGGGCAAACCTTTTACTTAAAAAGGCCAAGAGTGTGGCATTGTCATGGGAGACATAATATATAAGGATTGAAAAAGTTGTTTAGAAAGAGAAGAAAATTAAAGATAAGATCCCAAATTTAGTTGCCTCTTATATGATCATGCAATGGTCATGGGGGCAGCAATGTTAAGTAGGTGTCTGTTACTCAGCTGAAAGAGCAGTGCTTTTTGGCTCACTTGGTTGAATCCTGGATTATCATTTCAGAGACCCTGGTTTGATGCCTGTCAGTAGGCACTTCGAGGAATGTGTTTTTGCCTGTTCAATATTATATTTCCTTCTGTCATATGAAGTCGGACATGTTTGATCCTCTTTGATATATGCCAGCTGGTGGCTCTTTTATCACCACTGGTTCTCAGATGTGACTTCAAACATAATTATGTAGCTACTGTAAAATTTGTAATAAGTACTGATATTTTCTGTACCTTATGTAATAAATACTACAGACCATCTAGAATCAGGATATTCTAATATATATTTATATTATTATTAGTATCAGGTAAAATTTAATAGGTGTATATAAATATATACTATGAAACTCACTGCAATGAAGTTACTTGTAATTATAAAAGTAATTTTTGTAGCAACTTGCTTATGAAATTTAAGAATATTTAATTCATCATAAAAAAGAAATATTTCTATATAGTAATAATTATATAAGATTCATTTTAAAAAAGAAAGTTTTCTGTAAAGCCAAAAATACAGGGAGACAAATGTTTTTACTTTTCGTTGCAGGCATTGATTACAAGACTACAACTATTTTGTTGGATGGAAGGCGTGTAAAATTACAGTTGTGGTAAGATTACAGATCACAGTTACCATTTCATGTCTATGTATACTCTTCATGATCACATGATCTTTAATTAACTTCTAGCTTTCATAAGTATGTAAAAATTGTTCATCTAACACTGCATACATGTGAAAAATACCATCTGCTGTAGGTAGGATCTAATATTATTGTAAAGATAACTATTGTGTATTGTGTGAAATACCCTATGTTAATGTGTATTGTGTGAAATACCCTATGTTAACAGTTTGTACATAGCCACAGGAATAATTATAACTGGTAGCATTCTCTTAAACTTACTATGGTGCCTTTCCCATATACATGTATATAGTTAGACACATTTAGCAATAAAACTGATGCTCTCACTTCTGTGCACCTAGTGACCCCCCTTTTAAGTAACTAGTCTACATATTTATGTCACCTGCCTGCCCAGAGGGCTTATGCCATGAATTTGTGACTTTTGACTAAACATGCTTACTTCATGTGTATACTACTTACATCTACGATGTTTCAATAAAATATTCTATGTTAAAGTACAGGGTGCAAATTAAACAGTCTTCAAAAGTCCTTGAATTCTGCTTTGTAGTCTTGAAAATCTTCATATAATATACTTTCTGCCTTGAAAAGTCTGTGAATAGGAAATTCTTTGGCTCATAGATGTTATTAAGTAGAGACATGAGTTTGATTTTTGTGTTTCAAAAGGCGTAGTACTAGTGCAAGGCAAATTACATTTTTTGTGTGTTTGAAATTGAAAACTGAAGCATTGGACATTGCAAAAATTGTTGATGTTAAATATGTTTTACATGAAAGAAAAATCCCTTGAAAAAGTATATACATGTATGTCATTTGAAAAGCCTTGAAATGGCATTTAATTTCATTTGATCAGATCTTTATGCTCCCTTAAACATGACTCTTATAAAACTAGTAGATGTACATTGATAAGTTTCTACCATGTACTCCAGTTCATTTAATTTCTTTACATCTTACATTTGTCACTGTCTCTGTTTTTACATCAAATGATTCCTTGATTTTGATGATTTTATATTCAGGGACACTTCAGGACAAGGACGATTCTGTACCATCTTCCGGTCATACTCCAGAGGAGCCCAGGTTAGAAATATGGTCGTGGTAGTTAAAGTGATCTCATGCTTGGATAACTCCATATATAGAAAAATAGTGTTTCATTTATTGTTATACATTTCTGAACTGATCATGAAAGGCATCATAGAACGGTATCCACAGTTATGAGTAAAAAATCTGATAGAATTAGATGCATCTCAGGGTATAAAATCTGTAATGCAATTGTTATGTAGGCAACATTATGTAGGCAACAGATTGGCATTGTTTGCATAGAAATCTGGAGAAATAAAGAAGTATTTGTGAAAGTTCTGAAGGTGATTAGGTAACTGTAAAACTGAAAGTAAATTTGTAAACGTGACAACCACTGTTCAGTTGATATCCCTATGTGTTCCCATTGAAAAATTCATGTATTTTTACAGGGCATTCTGTTGGTGTATGACATTACCAATAAGTGGTCATTTGATGGCATTGACAGATGGATCAAGGAAATTGACCAGGTATACTATTTGATCTACAATAATGTACATTTGCTGTCTCAACTTACATGACTTTTTCTAATATTAACATGAGATATAGATCAGCTTGTCAAATTATGATTGCACTTTTTTTCCCCAAAGATCCATTTATATGTGCGAAACAGAAACAGATATGTGCCATACATTGATATTGTCATAAATAAACTTGTTTCACCTGTTATTGAAGCCTAATTGACTGGTTTTGATGATGACTGATAATCATTTTCCAGCATGCACCTGGTGTTCCTAAGATTTTGGTTGGCAACCGTCTCCACCTAGCGTTTAAACGACAAGTGAGTGAGGCAACAGCAGAAGCATATGCGTTGAAAAATGACATGGCTTTTTTTGAAGTGAGTCCTCTGTGTGACTTCAATGTGACAGAATCTTTTGCAGAGCTATCTCGCCTGGCTTTAAAAAGGAATGGCATGAGCCGGACCTGGGGGCCTAGCAAAGGTGTGTATTGCATGTTGGGATGGAATCATTATCAGAATAAAAGTGCCCGTAATAGCGGGGTGGTCGTAATTTTGAGGTGGTCGTAAGGTGAGGTTTTACTGTATGTTAATATAAACTACAGTTGAATTTGATGAAAAATATCTAGTTTAGAATAATCTATTTTATTATCATGTAGGATAAAGTGTTTCATCTATTAAATTAAAAGTCTTCCAAAATCATGAAATTATAAAATTTAATTGATCAACACTTTTCTCCCCCTCTGTAAATTTTGTGTTGCAACTTTTCGTTTAGTAACTAATTTTAGGTAACCTTTTTATAACAAAATATGTTGTTATATATTAAGATAATTATAGAAAAAAATAATGTGATGACTTTAAAGAAAATATGGTAGAGAAATCTTCCATGATGGATTCATATAACAAAGTATACAATTTGTACCAAAATTTTTAAGTAAATTGCAATGATGGCAAGATTATGTCACCATATTTATCCTCAAATAAGTCCCTTCCCCTAGTGTGAAAGTTTAACTTTAGTGGGGGGGCTTCTTTTTAACCACTTTTAGCTTACTATTTCAAAACTGATGATATTAAATAAATTGAAGAAGAAGGCATATTTGTGGACTTAGGCTTATTTGTGGATACATACAATATTTTCTAGACATCAGACTTTTACATTGTGCATCATGTAAACAATTGATCAGATGATGGATTGCATTCCTTTAATTATCACTTACATTACATATTGATCCCCAACTCTGTCACAAATTGTTCTATTTTCATTTCAGTTTTGAGTCTTCAGGAGATAGCATGTCACACAATCGTTGCAAGGACAACAATATATGGCATTGATCAGCTTCCGTTACCACAGACTTTAAAGTCATATCTCAAGTCATACGCTCTCACCAACAAAACAAGAGCCAGAATGCAGAGTTTCATCCACCGTGACAAATCAAAGAAAAATAAGTATCTCAACCCCACAGACTCACCTCCCGCCAACTGTCGACGCAGCTGCTGTATCAGCTAGCAGATAGGGATATCTGGTGTTGTCTAGAGCTGCTAAAAGTTCAGGACATAACCACCAAAGTTGGACAAAATTTCTATTTTAAGAAGCTATCAGGAAAAAGATATCCATTTTTAATTTGTGACCTACTAAATTATTTATTTCAGAATTACATATAACATGTATTGTACTTAGTGGTTAAATTTGATAAAAATATGATCAGGTAAATAATTTTCAGCAAAGTTGAAAGTATCATGTTTCTTTTAAATGAAAAAAATAGCACCTAGTATTTTTGCATCAAATGGCAATCTGCTACCTACCAAATAAGATTCAGTTTAAAGAAAAATGTTTTGATCCACCAGTATTAGACTACAATTGGAAATATTTGTTTTCTTGGTTGCTGTCAGCAATTCAAATGTTAACTTGTCAGTTATTAATTATCATGTAAAGCTAGTCAATAGGCATTAGGTCTGAAGTCTTAAAATGTTGTGACTTGGTATGGGAGGAAGTGAAGCCGAACTTATAGTGGAGAGTCGTTGTCCTTAACTGAAGCTTCCAATATGACAGGAAACTGTCGAGTATGAGCGAGTGTATTTGTGACAGAAGCCTGGAAGGGAGGGATCTTTGTATTATGTAGTTGTCTGCAAGGTCTAGAAGGGGGCGTTTTAATATACACCGTATTTCAATTAATGTGACCATTTCGTTGAGGAAGTTTTGCCAAAATAGCATTTCATTATAATGTTAGCTAGTTAAACGGAACTGGTAAAATTATATAATTTTCAAATATTTCAGATGAAAATCTATATAAAAAGGTAAACTCTACAATTTGCTCATTTTCATAGTATTAAGCAATAATAGAGGACTAAATCTTGGTATTTTTGAGAATATTTTAAAATTTGATGTTGTCATATTGTGTGTGAATATGAAGTTTAAGAACTGCCTTCCTGTTCAGCCATTCAATGTTGCAGTCAATATTTTATGCTTGTGATGTTTGAATTATTTTCTGATTTGTCAGTAGAATCTCTGTATTAACTTAGCACCTGCTTTAGTAGTCTATACCTGACTGTAATCGCAGTGGTTTAAAGGACTTGATTTTCAGAATTTGTTTTATTTACATGCAGTTTCTTCATGCACATGTTAATTAATTTCTTCAGGTGTTTAAGATTTTTTTTTTAATTGTGTATTGGGGTTTCATGGAAACATTTAAATATAATATATAATCTGTATCTTTTGTGACTGTAATTTACTGTTGTAACTTCTCAACACTAAAAAAAATGTATAGATTGAAGATTTACAAAAGTAGTTATTTTTAACACATTCTCATTAAAGATGGTTTCTGTAAAAAAATGCCTGATATTCATCATGATTGAACCACCTTATTTCATTTTCTGCACATAAATATAGGCTAATATTACAGCATAAAATACATTCCTTCTATTCAACCACCTGTTTACAACTTTATGGGAACAGTTGTCAGTTGGTAATTGTGAAATATATTTTTAAAACATTTTCGTTTGAATTTAAGTTATATATCTGTTTATAGTGCTGAATTTCAAAATGTTTTAGGCCATAATAATACAACATGTTTCACTGCACAAAAAGTCTTGACAGTGCTAGAAAAAAAAGGACTGAGATAGCATGTTAGATGATGCATGTAAGAACACAGATAAGTGTCATAGTTCAAAAAGCTGAAAGAGTGCTAAATTATAATGTTTGACATTTTAAGGAATGGTTAGAGGTATTTAGTGCGAGAAGTATTGTAGCATTTGAATTGCCATCTTTTGGATGTGCTTGAGACATTCTGTATTGTTCTGCAACACTGTGATAAAGACACACAAAGGATAAATTGCCAGTACAAAGTCTTCCAGTCAATGTTTTCAGTCATGCCACTAAATTTTCATGTCAGCTCTTTCTGATCTGAGATATTTTCTTATACATGTGTTTAAAGAAGAAGAAAAAACAAGGCTGAGTAAAAATATTTACATAGAGACATTATCATGCCTAAAGTATACTCTAGGACAGCATTGTATTAGTGAATTGTGGCGTTTTTAGAAACCTGTAGGAAATCCATGTTGTACAGTTGTCCTTTATATGGTATTATCTACCAGAGTACTAATATTAATATATGGTAGATTGCCAAAAGATCAATCAGAAACAAGAAACATCTTCCAAGTAAAATCTCTGTCACCAGATAATACTTAAATATAAATGATAAAACAAAAAAAACAAAATCAGTATACAACCTTTGCTGTAGGAGTTTTATACAGTACACACACATACATGTATATATACATCAATGTAATTTTGTTTATGTTTTGATGTTTGTGACAGTGTAGATGTGTAACCATTTCATTGGTGTCAGTAAGAAGGCTTTACTTTGCTCTCTTAAATATGATCATATTATCAAAAGATTTCTTACAGTTTTATTGACAAATTTGCTTAAAAACATTTTCATTTAACCATTTGGTTGTGCCTTTAATCTGTTTGTGCAACAACTTCAGGTACTATTCAGGGGAGGGGTGGTATTATTAATTATTGTTCAGTGTGTTTTTATGTATATTCCGATACACACACCTCTGATTGTATTGCAAATCCACTTATCTCTACTTTGAATTAGTACGTCATGTAGTCAGTGTTAACTGTTGTGTTTATCTTGCCAGTTAATTTTCTGGGTTAAAATTTTGTTCCTTTGGAAAGGGTATACAAGATATGTCTCCAGAGGCAATATCAATGTGGTTATTGTTCTCATGAGTACAGAATGAAGCAAAATCAAACACATGCTATATAAACATGTTCATGTACTGCAATAGATGTATTTTCATGTGTCCATATCACTACTTGGGTTCAAATATATCTTTATCCTCAATTGGGAACAGAAGAAAATTTATATGTATATAGAAGTTAACGATACCTTAAATTTTTTCTTCATATTTGAATTGATATTATTTACTAAAAAGCTACATTGTTTTGTACCTACCTTTGTACCTACCTGGCCATATCATGTGTTTTGTTTTTATTGTATTATCAGTATTATCTGTATATATTGGCATTGTTTAGATTTTTTCTGTGTATCTATATTGTATTGATCTTAAGCTGGGGCTGAATCAATGTACGTGTATTTGGTATGTACCCATATGGCCAGCTTGCCATAACTGAACACGATTTACTGGTCACAGTTGTGGTTACCCTGCCTACCAGTCATTGTCTTCCTTCTCATGTCTCTTCCCTCTTAATTATGGGGTAGAGATTCTTTTTCTTGATCTTTGTCACTGTTGAATGATGACGAATTTCCAGCAGTGGAAGTGATGTACTTTCCCTAGTATTTGCAAACATTAACTGGAGGCTTACAAATTCTCATATTTTCATCTTGTCTTGCAGTTGTTCAAGTCTTACAGTGTTATTCATTATTACATTTTTGTTGGCAATTATCTGTGATGTAAAAAGTGAATCGCATATGTATGTTTATGTAGCTCAACATTTCATTTAATGAACAAATGTTTACAATTTGTTTTTCCTTCATTCATACAAGTTGTTCTGTTGTTGCTAGAATTTTTCCTTGTATCAAGATACAATTTTACAGATAAAATCTTGCTTCCTTACTCCAAATTTTTCTACATGCAGACAAACTGTTCTGTTGTTTAAAATTTTTCATTGCCTCAAGATACAATTTCGAAGATAAAATATTTCATTCTTAACTTCACTGTTTTTCTTTCTACATGCAGACAAAATGTTCCATTTCAGAAAATTTCACTTTATCAGATACAATTTCATAGATGAAATCTTGCATTCTTACTTCAAACCTTGATGTCTTTGGTTTGTGATGAATGACACCAAACAGCCTGATTGGTAAAGGAATACTTATGTTTCTAGAGGAAAACAAGAAAAGTATTTTGGTTGAGTCGTAAATGCCTTCATTGGTTGTGCCTGCTCTATTATGTTGATTATTTATGTGTACATGTATTATGTAAATTTGCTATAGAAGAGGTGCTATATTTTGTATATTCAGTTATTTTATCGTTTTTGTGTATGTTAAAGAAATGTGTTGCCTTTTTATTCAGGTTTCTCTTTTTTATATATATAATATAATGGTGTACTAATTGGGGTTGAGAATGTGAAATACAAGGCCAAGTAGATATTCTGATTGCTGGCCATTGTTATAATACACCAGTGTAGACGTTGTGATGTCTCTAGTGAATTAAAGTTTTAGCTCACTAGGACTCACAAGGCTTTATAGCATAATGATGCATTATATTAGACAGAGTTTTTGTTAATATTTTCACTTCTAAATGCCAATTAGAAATTGACTGTCAATGGGACTCCATAAACAAATGTGTGTGTGTAACAAAAATTAACTATTTTGGAAACTGTAGCTAACCAGTCTTTACCATATAAGCTAAAGAGAACTTCTCCATATCCAAGATGTAGGAAGTTGCTAGTACTTTTGAAATTCTGAAAATTGTATAAATTGAACTTCTCTGTTTGTTTCATTTGGTTGTGGTCATTTTTTACGACTGTAAAAGAAATATTTTTTCAGTAACTTGTCTAATTTAAACTGTTTGAAGCATTAATTAAAAAGAAATACTTCAACTTTGATGACCGTAGACATTTTGTGGATACATTTGTATCTGAAAAATGTTGGCTGTTCTTTTGAAGCAATTCAGAAAAAAATGAGAAACTTGAATGAAAATGCACATAATGTAAGTGCATAATGTTTGTTTAAGAGTGATGTTTTTGTGTTAAAATGTTGCATCCATATAAGTCATGAATTATCACATGATTGTCATGTTACATTTGTTTTATCCTGCATTTCATCCACTCTAAATAAATTTGCAAATCAATTTGTTGTAATTTAAACATATGTGAAGATTGTCAGTCACAGTTGTGATAATTTAGTTAAAAATTCTTCCTTCCTTGATATGTACAACTTGTCAATATTTGAATCTCATTTATTTAATTACTATATATACATAGAGTAATATACATTTTGTACATATTCCAGCAAATGAATATAGTCTTTCAGGGTGGAATTTTTGTTGTTGTTTTGATATTTACTGGAACATAGTTCCTGTTTCTTGCATTACCTGGTAAGTCTGTCTATAGTCAGTGATTGTGTATATCATACTTCCTGTAAGTCTATAGTCAGTGATTGTGTATATCATACTTCCTGTAAGTCTATAGTCAGTGATTGTATCATACTTCCTGTAATTCTATAGTCAGTGATTATATCATACTTCCTGTAAGTCTATAGTCAGTGATTGTGTATATCATACTTCCTGTAAGTCTATAGTCAGTGATTATATCATACTTCCTGTAAGTCTATAGTCAGTAATTGTATCATACTTCCTGTAAGTCTATAGTCAGTGATTATATCATACTTCCTGTAAGTCTATAGTCGGTGATTATATCATACTTCCTGTAAGTCTATAGTCGGTGATTATATCATACTTCCTGTAAGTCTATAGTCGGTGATTGTATCATACTTCCTGTAAGTCTATAGTCGGTGATTATATCATACTTCCTGTAAGTCTATAGTCAGTGATTATATCATACTTCCTGTAAGTCTATAGTCAGTGATTGTATCATACTTCCTGTATTAAAGTATAGTCAGTGATTGTATCATACTTCCTGTAAGTCTATAGTAAGTGTTTGTGTGTATCATACTTCCTGTAAGTCTATAGTCAGTGATTGTATCATACTTCCTGTAAGTCTAGAGTCAGTGATTATATCATACTTCCTGTAAGTCTATAGTCAGTGATTGTATCATACTTCCTGTAAGTCTATAGTCGGTGATTATATCATACTTCCTGTAAGTCTATAGTCAGTGATTATATCATACTTCCTGTAAGTCTATAGTCAGTGATTGTATCATACTTCCTGTATTAAAGTATAGTCAGTGATTGTATCATACTTCCTGTAAGTCTATAGTAAGTGTTTGTGTGTATCATACTTCCTGTAAGTCTATAGTCAGTGATTGTATCATACTTCCTGTAAGTCTAGAGTCAGTGATTATATCATACTTCCTGTAAGTCTATAGTCGGTGATTTTATCATACTTCCTGTAAGTCTATAGTCAGTGATTGTAACATGATATTGTTTTATTATGTGGTCATTACTGGTACAATTTAAAGGAATCACATAGAAGGATTTTTATATTCGTTTGCTGAATAATTACAAATTGTATGAGATCTACATAGTGATATCTATTGTGGGTCCACTGTATATACAGCTGTAATATTTATTGAGGGGTGCCTGGACGTATATTACCAGCCATCCATATATGATGCACCCCACTTGGGAACTTGGGCCACTCACAGAGAGTTGGGCTTATTGTTAGTTACCTTTATCTGTATAACCATGATGTTGTTTAATACAGTTTCAATAAGAGTTATTCCTTGTGTTGCTTTATTTATAAAACAGTCAACTTTTTTGGTCATCGGACAAGAAAGGTGCATCCTGACCAAGTGTTGTTATTTTTCAGGTCGGTCAGAAATCCAAGATGGCCGCAATGTCAGCCATCTTTAAAAACACATTTTAAACTTCTCCAGTTCCGCTGGTGCCATTGAGCTGGAAATTGGTGAGAGTTTTAAGGAAGGGAAGCCAACAAAGTGTTGTTATTTTTCAGCCTCGTAAAAACTTTGATATGGCCGTCACACAGCCATTTTGTAACATGATTGCACCATCATGGTTTTCCTGAACAACACCTATTTCTCAAGTTCCATCAGTGGTATTCAGCTCTAACTTACCTGAAATGATCCTGAGATGGTCCTGTGTGGGTTTTTTTTTGGGGGGGGGGGGGGTCGGTCTGAAATCTAGGATGGCCGCCATAGCCAAGAGTGCCACTATACTTGCTACAGAGTATGTGTACTACAATAGTATAGGGTCTTTATAGTCAGATGACCGCTAAGGCCTATGAGCCTCTTGTTTTAGATGACCTATAGTCAGCATGCTTTGTCCGTCGTCCATCGTGCAAAACTTTTCACATTTCAAACTTCTCATATTCCAATAGTGGGATTGAGCTGAAACTTGCCTGAAATGATCTTGAGATGGTCTTGACCAAGTGTTGTTATTTTTCGAGTCGATCAGAAATCCAAGATGGCCATCATGGCTGCCATCTTGAAAAACACATTTTAAACTTCTCCAGTGGTGCCATTGAGCTGGAATTTGGTGAGGATGTTAAGGAAGGGCAGTCAACAAAATGTTATTTTTAAGCCTTATAAGAAGTTGGACATGGCAGCCACGGTGGCCATTTTGTGACATGATTGCACAATCATGGATTTCCTGAACAAAACATATTTCAAAGTTCTCAAGTTCAAACAGTGGAATTCAGTTCAAACTTACCAGAAATGATCCTGAGATGGTCCTGATCAAGTGTTGTTATTTTTCGGGTTAGTCTGAAATCCGAGATGGCTGCCATGGCCAACAGTGCCACTATACTTGCTACATTGTACATTACAGTATGTAAACAATAGTATAAAGGTCTTTAAAGGCAGATGACTGTTAAGGCCCAAAGGCCTCTTGTTTTAGTTCACAACAATTACAAAATAAGTTCTTTATTATATTATGGGAAAACGTCATCGTACAGGTGTCCCCATACCTTTTCATGTTGGATCGGAAAATCGAACCCCGCCACTTAGTGAAAGGCAAGTGTGTTACCATTGGTCTCCTGACCTGACTGGTTAATATGTAAAACATTAATTTACCTTGGCATTTGACATTTAACATATTATAAAATATCAAAATATTAGTTGTACAAGTGAAATATATTTGGTTTTACTGAAGATACAGTTAGATTTTCTGTTTATCATATTTTCATAGCAAAATATAAAAGGTCGGCTTTTAATTTTCCCCATTGTCATTTGTAAGCAGTGTTTTGATTGGTCAAATCAGAAAAAATGCCATTTTAGCCCACCATCATCATCAGATGGCGGGCTATTCAAATCGCCTTGCGTCCCTGGTCCATCCGTCCCTCCTTAAAAAATTCTTTTTATCCCTAATAAGACTGATTGGAAAACAACAAATATGGCCGACAGGCGACAATCTTGGATTTTGACAATTGAAGTTTGTTATCACTATTTATCAGAAGATTGTGAAAGGATCTTTCTCAAATTTCATATGTACATTCCTCTTGGTACCTAGTTGTGTATATTGCATGTTTTGGCACCGATCGGAAAACAACATGGCTGACAGGGGGCCATCTTGGATTTAGACAATGGAAGTTTGTTATTGCCATTACTCAGAAAGTACCGAAGGGATCTTTCTCAAATTACATATGTAAGTTCCCCTTAGTACCTTGTTATATATATTGCATTTTGGGACCGATCGGAAAACAACATGGCCGACAGGTAGCCATCTTGGATTTTGACAATTGAAGTTTGTTATCGCAATTTCTCAGTAAGTAACGAGGGATATTTCTCACATTTCATATGTACGTTCCTCTTGGTACCTAGTTGTGTATATTGCATGTTTTGGGACCGATCGGAAAACAACATGGCTGACAGGCGGGCATCTTGGATTTTGACAAGTTGAATGTTTGTTATTGCTATATTTTAGAAAGTGCTAAAAGGATCTTTCTCAAATTTCATATGTAAGTTCCCTTAGGTCCGTTGTTGTGCTATTTTATTTTTGGACCGATTCGAAAACAACAATATGCCCGATAGGCAGCCATTTTAGATTTAGATAGTTGAAACTTCATTAACAATTTCTTAAAGTACTATAAATTATTATGGGTCTTTCTCAAATTTGAATGTAGAGATCCCCCTTTGTCTGCAGTTGTGCATGCAAGTCTGATTGAAAGAACAAAATGGATGACAAAGAGTATGGCCATCTAGGATTTTGACAATTGTAGGTTGCGGGCCTCGCTGCTATATAATGTTATATAAAGATATATTAAATGCTTTCAATGAAGATTGCTATATTAGGGAAAGGAAGAGAAATGATCAGTCTTTCATTTTGACAGTTATGAATCATTCAATAGTGGGCGCCAAGATCCCTCTGTGATCTCTTGTTTCAGGGAGATTCTCACATTCATGATCACTGTTTGATTTATTTTATTTGTATAATTTTCAATTATGTAGGCCTAATATTACAGTGTTTTCTCCAAATGATTGGGCAAATTCCACTATCAAGATCTGCAATGTTTGTAATTGCAATAATCTCTATTTGATTGATTCTGAAGCATTCTTTTTCAACATTAGATTATAATTTAACATTTTATCATTATGTTGATAAATCAATGGATAAAAACGGAACACAAAATTGAACTATATGATAAAGGAGTATCTATTTATTTTACTTTTTATTTATTTTTTATTGCTATTTGTAGTATTTTACAACAAAAATATTACTTTCAAAATAGTTCACTGTCTATACATAGTGGGTTAGATAAAGAACTCACAATAATGTCATTAACGAACGCGATTCCTTAACATATGGAGACTTCTTCGAATGCGCCGCAACGGAAGTTGTGGGTCACGTGATGCATACATAGAACCCGGCGAAAATGGCAACTTTAGAAGATAAAGCGATTTGGGATGATGGGGAGGTATATATTGGTCGATTTATTGACCCATTTTGAAGCATTTTAATAATAAGTGTATATCTTAATTACAAATTCAATGATACCGAGAAACGTTTAATCAAATGGCGTTAATTTGCTGTTTTTTAGATTTACGCTTTCAATTCCACATTGTCATCATAGTGCGTTCGACACATTTTTATTTTCTCATATTTTTCACGAAATGCTATCACAACGTGGACTCGTTAATAATCTTTTTCTCGAAAGTATATAAATGTTGAAAACAAGTATGTAATGTATGAGCAGAGTTCCACACATACGTCTGTTGACAGAAAAAGAAGCGAAGGGGGGGGGGGGGGGTAGTAGATGTATAGTAACTGGGTTATGCTTAGAACGAATATTCATACCCTGCCTACATTGCTCTCCGGCAGGGTATGAAGTCCCTCCCATTGCCGATAGTGTAGCAAGCCCCGATGTGATTCACATCGAGCAGTATTTAGCAGTGGTTAAAATTTTCTCGGATAAAAAAAAAGACATGTAAATTGATGATTCTGGTATATATTATCAATATTCAAGCCACAAACCTGCACATTACGTCCATTGTTTGACAATAAATACTAATAGTAAAATCCAAAACGAGCAAGACACAAGGAGATATCGGTTCAAACATACCGCAATCTTTTGATACAAGTGTAAAGGTCAATTTCCTTATAATGAAATCAAAATAAATTGATACTAATGAGATTTCCCACGAGATTTCAACAGAAAAACAGATTCAGAGTTATATACCTCGGTGAGGAGGAAGGTCAATTCATTCTGAAATTATCTAATTACACAAAGTAAGATTTGCTTTCTTCACAAATGTTACAAAACAGTGGTTTAATATCTCTGATTATGTATTTATTTATCGTAGTAGCTTCATCCATATATGGATCACGGGTTCCATATTTGGGTTAGAATCCTCGCGAGAAGACTGATATAGACAAAGCCTGTTGTCAAATCCCTTTGTACTATAACATCTTGTATAATAAAATTTGTTGAAATGAGAGTTCTTCGAGAAGTATCATGGCAGATCACGGAGACAACTCTGAGCAGTATGATATCAGAATATGCGAATTAAAGATTTCTAGATTAGACGGTAGGATAATACATTGCAAAATTGTATTAGAAATGTTTGATTATACGAATTATTACTCCAAAGTTAAAAGATATCTGCGATTTGTAGCATTTTTGAGGTTCACTGTTTTGCTACATTACGAGCTATGGGAGGGAATCATAGCTCTGTGCAGAAGATGACCATCTGTCAGAAATTGTCTGTCCGTTGTCCAGAGCTACGTTATCGCAGCTAGGTTATGCTAAGTATTGTTATACATACTTGGATATTTGTTCAATTACCTCATCACTTCCTTTTGCTTATTTTTGATTTTTGTTTTTAGGAAAGTTTGGGAGAAGAGATATTGAGGCTTTCTACAGATGAAATAGTCACAAGAACAAAGTTATTAGAAAATGAAATTAAAGTAAGTAATGTAGACCTAGTTATGAATAGTAATATAAGAAAAAAATATCACATCGTTAGAAATGTTACTTGTTAATTCAAATATCAGCACAATAAACTAGTAAGTAAATTTCAAAGTTCAACTTTTATATTGACAACATAGAGGGATTACCAAGACTCCACCTAGTTTGGAGACTGACATATAGTGTGAGCTTTTGTATTTGTGCACTGTGCCGTGAATACGTGACTACCACTATATCACTTCTACTATACCAGCAGACATTAGTACAAATTGGATAATTTTATAAAAAGGTTTGCTGATTGATGTGAACTTTTTCAAAATCGTTTCCTATTAAACTTTATCACAAGCAATGTAAATGTATTCAGCTTTTAATTGATTATTTGATGCAAAATTTTGATAACTTAATAACAAAAATGTGTTTAAAAAAACTTTATCATTGCATGAGGAATTTATTCAGCTTTTAACTAATCCAAAAATGAAAAAGATTGGTCAAGTATTTTTGGAGAAAAGTGGTTCACAATAAGGTAGTATATTTCGATAATATTTGTTATTTACTAGTTAGTGGCCATTATGTAAAATCTGTGATTATTTATGCAAATTTCGAGCAAATTGCTCAATATCGTTTCCTGGAAAAACTTAATCAGTACACATGGAATTTATTCAGCTTTTTACCGATTCAATTGGACAAGAATGTTTTTAGAAAAGTGGTTCACAATAAGGTAGTATAGTTAACTCGATGTCATCTCGCTACATTGTTACTAACAGATAAAACACTTTCCTATTTCTGTATGTATGTCCCTGCTAAAAATGAATGAGTTTTATCTGATTGTCAAAGAATGTATTGTAATAGTAATAATGAAATGCTAGCGTTACTGTGTCCACCTATATTGTTGTAAATATCATCTCTTATTTGTATAAAATACAAAATATTTATTAATTATGCTTTGTTTTCATAGATTATGAAAAGTGAAATTCTCCGCATCAACCATGACTTAACAGCAACCAAGGAAAAGATAAAAGAAAATACAGAGAAAATCAAAGTCAACAAGACTCTGCCATATTTAGTTTCCAATGTCATAGAGGTAAACTTTAATTCAACAGATGGAAAAGTGTTATTGAAAAATTCGGAAAAGAATATATTCAGAGATAAATTCAGATGGCTTTCCAAATTGGAAATATGTTAAAATGTTATTTAAGAAGAAATATAAATACATTTTATGACATAACTGGTACATAGTTGTCCATTTTCTGGGGAAAAGTCCTGTCCAACGCTGAAAGAGTCCTGTCCAAGATAAGGTCATATTAATATAAATACCCAATTTTCAAACATGAATTTTTAATGTCATGGGTTGTAGAGTTACTTGAAATTAACTTGTTTGCAGTGTAATTTTGGATGGATTTAAGTGCATTTTACTTTTGTGTAAGTTAAGTGTTACACTATAAATACTCAATAAATACACATCAATAACGCTTACAAGAAGAGAAACTAGTTTTGAAATATTTGTGCTGTTGTTAATGTGATTGAACATTTTAACTTTCAGTTACTGGATATGGACCCTCAGGAGACTGGTGAAGAGGATGGGGCCAACATTGATCTGGATGCCCAGAGGAAGGGCAAGTGTGCTGTGATCAAAACCTCCACACGACAGGTAACACTTTGTTATTTGTTTATCCTGACATTGATCAGTTACCTTAGATATCCAGGTGAACAATGCTTTACTGACTGTAGTTCTGAGAAGTGATATTGATCATTTTCAAACAAGTTGTATAACAAATGAAACATTTTTATTTCAGACCTATTTTCTACCTGTCATTGGACTGGTTGATCCTGAGAAATTAAATCCTGGTGACCTGGTGGTAAGTGTGTGTCATCTTTGTATAGTGTGATTCCTGTTCCATTGGGATCTACCTGAAATTCAGCTTGATAGTTGATGAGTTGTTGTCTAGATTAAAAGACCAATTATGAAGTCTTTTGATCAATTCCATCAAAATGCTGCTGCTTTTTTTCAGAGAAGCACATGTGAGTTTACTTTTCCCTAGGTAGGAAAAGACCATTTTTTCTCATATTCTTCACATAGTGATCTCACAGTTGCTAGGGAGGGGATCAGTCAATCTTACATGTAGTAGGGAAAGACAACTGGTGCACGCTATGATGGCAATCACAATAGCATAATGTCATCATTTTATGTAGTATAACCATATCATAAATTCATAACATCATCAATTTTGGTGCACATTTCATGGGACCATGATGATTAAAGAGTTTCACAGCACCTTACAATTTGTGAACTCTTTAAGTATTTGAGAAAAAGAATCAAACATAGGCCTGTACCACATACCAAGTTTCTCAATCTGAGTGTAGGAGTTTGGCTGGTCAGCATTCAAGCATCATGCTGACCAGCCAAACTTTTGCACTTGTTTTGAGATACTCCTGTTCACGGAACACGCCCTTAAAGGTTCTATTAATCATTTCTGTTACAAGAAAAGAGAATGTACCTGTGAAGTGCGTGAGGAAAACTAATCTATGACTAACATCTATGTATTGCCCAATCATTTGAAATTTTCTTTCACAGGTAAGGAGAGGTAATTCTGTTTATTTTACAGATTATTAAGACAATGATTTTTTTACTAATGGCTGACTTATACTGGCTTGTTTCAGGGTGTCAACAAAGACTCCTACTTGGTACTTGAAACCCTTCCTCAAGAGTAAGTAGACCTACCTGTACACAGTTGCATAATATTTCCAAATATTTTATATGACACTAAATTACAATTTGTATGAAGGGCCAAGAACTATGGATTGAAGTAATTACTTCATCACTATAAACAATATGAAATACTCTTTTTAACTGTACAAATACAGTAATATTTATTTTGATTAAAGGTCTTTTTTTTGAAGCACTTTCTACATGACTAAGTAAAAGAACATTATGTGCGTATATTTATTGATCTACAAAAGATTTTATTGTAATCTCTGCTCAAGTGTGAGTTGGCCAAGCTTGTCAAATTGAAATATCCTTTTAGAGTGTTTTATGTAAATTTTAAGGTAAACATTGTTTGCATGTTCAATTGTCCTTTGATGAAGGAGCCATATTTTAGAGTATACAATGTACAGGAACACATTTTGCCTGATGTAATATTATTACACTTACTGATCTGGTGCCGTACATTATAATTGCCAGGTTTGACTCGCGAGTAAAGGCTATGGAAGTAGACGAGAGACCTACAGAGCAGTACTCTGACATTGGTGGACTAGACAAACAGATACAGGAGGTAGGTGTACTCCTTTTTTCTGGTAGACCGGCACCTTCCTCAGTTACCTCCCTTATGCTAGTTATTGTGGACCGATAGCAAGTAACAATCTTGAGTAAACAAACATCAAAGTCATAAGCGCATTGGACACTGATTGCCTGAAGTCATTTAAAAAAAACCAACTCAAGATCCTCTTTGTTTATCAACCAAAGGTCATATATTGTATTTGTTTTTGAGACTGAATTCCATCTCTTTGTGTGCATTGGGGTTTTTCAAGTCTGAAATTATGTACGTCACCGAACATAGAAATTAACCATAAAATAATCAAGATGGTTACCCACTTCTGGTCCTTTGTGAGAGAGGAGCCGCCGTGGCTGAGTGGTCAAGGTGTCCCGACACTTTATCACTGGCCCTCCACCTCTGGATTTGCGAATTCGAAACCCATGTGGGGTTAGTTGCCTGATACTGAATGTAGGTGGGTGGTTTTTCTCTGGTTGCTTATACATAGGGTTAGTTGCCTGATACTGAATGTAGGCCAGTGGTTTTTCTCCAGTTGCTCATGCTTTCCTCCACCTCTAAAACCTGGCACGTCCTTAAATGACCCTGGCTGTTAATAATACATCAAACAAAATAAATTAAACCAAATAATGTAAACATTGCCAGTTAACCCTACATATTACCTCTAATAAAGTATATATCTAAACAAAATTTGCAATTTTAATACAGCTCTGAAGGAAAAGTTAACTAATTTTTTCTATGTTTTTTAGAGGTAACAATTTAAATATAGCTTAAAAATTGCAAAATATGATATTTGACCCAAAATTACACAATTCTCTAAACAATCTTTTTCTGAAACCTATTTGAAATTAAATATCTCTATCCAAAAGACAGAAAATCTGGAATCAATTTATTTATTTTAGAAATGACAAATGTGAAGCCTGTATGTACTACTTCAAAATGAATTGCCAAATTATAGTGTACATTTATTTTTTTCATTTTTTATGCATATCATAATACAGGAGTTATTTGCTTAACAAAAAAATCGCCCATGGCCAGGCTGACCTACTGTAATGTGCTAGGCTGTCCTACTGTAGTGTGCTGCCTAAGGACCCAAAAACTCTTGTCGGTCATTTCAACTTCTTCAATGAATGATCCGTTAGTATATTGTCTACGTATAGTATGTTGTTGTTTTGTGTAACACTTTAATAAAATATCAAATCATCAAAAAAAAATAAACCATATCCTCTGTGAGCGGAGCATAGTCCTGGTAAAGACTAAAGAACTAAGGAAGGGAACCAGTTTACTTTTCTGGACTACAAAACTTTGAAAACACATTTATTATATAATTTTTTTTCATTAGTTAACTGACACCTATTAACTTTACAATTTTCAACAATCTTGTCACATGCATAATACAACATCCTGGAGCGATACCTTTGTTACTCTGGTTGGATTGGACTCATTTTACCTACTTTGAAGGGTCTTTGTACAAAATGTAAGCATTAAATGGGGAAGATAGAGCCAACGTCAGTCCAGCTAGGTGGGTTCTTCAGCGGGGTGCTTCACTTGAACTTGGATACACAAGGTATGCAGGGCGATTAACAAAGTACATGTATATAAATATAAAGTAGGGGAAATTAATCGTAAAAAGGACAAGTGTCACCAGTGGGTTACTTATACTCTATTTGCGGACTAGTTTTGCCCCGCTGAAGATCCCACCTACCTTGACTGACGTTGGCTCTATCTTCCCTATTTAATCTACGATTGCCCTCTTAAAGCCCCTGCATCTTTGGATCCGTGAAATGAGCACTTTTAAACCCCACCGGGTCACGCTCCATCCGAATAACATGAGTTTAACAACCAACCCAGACTTCGCATTTACCCTACCTACAGATAACCAACTGAACCCCGAACCTAACCTAGATAAGAAGAGACCAAGAACAGAGAACGGGCCGGAGAGTGTTAAGTTCTACGGAGATTATCAATCCTATCATTCCGCTGCCAGATCACCTTGTTGGGTTTAATGTTAACAATACTAATAACGGCTTATCTGCCCATTTCGATTGTCCATATATTATGTCACAATAAAAACTGAACCCCGAAAAAAGTACTTCAATGGGGTAAAATTGTATTGAAAAATTGTCCTGATGAAGCCTCACATATAGAGGCGAAACTAGTCGGCAAATAAAGTACAAGTAACCCACTTACCTGGTGACACTTGTCCTTGTTGCGATTAATTTCCCCTACTTTAAATGTAAGCATTGATGCGTAATAAATCTTTTTTATATTTTCAGTTAATAGAAGCAGTTGTTTTACCTATGACTCACAGAGAACGATTTGAGGCTCTAGGTGTACAACCTCCTAAAAGGTAAGTACATACCAGTATTATGCAGTTACTGAACTCAGTCATTAAAAGTAGTGATAGGAATCAGTTTCACTCTCAGAATTGCTAATCGAAAACTCAAAATCGATCGATTATCATCGGTTTTCTGAATTTAACACAGAATTGCCCTTTTATAGAAAATTCTATACATCCAAATACATTTATATTTATTACACTTCTTAGCCTTTGTTATCAATGTTTTAAATACTGAATACAAGCAAAGCATTTTAATGGTTGTTAATATAATCATCTAAATCTCCTTAATTGCTTGTAAATGATGAATTAATATATATCAGTAAATTATAAGATCAAATATATGCGACGCCAAAGATTTACAAACACTCCAGAAATTTTGTATTAATTGCCTTTTTAAAATCATCATTGATAATCAGTTTTGTTAAAAAAAAAATTATTTTCGATCATCGGCCCACCAATAATTAAAAGCTAGAGGATTCTTAAAGTACACTTGTGTCAGAAAAACTTTGAATCCTTCATTTATGTGTTAGGTACCTTATAATTGTGTAGGTATAAAATTGACTAAGTATATGTGCATGGCACAAAGTCAGAAGAGGGTAGGAATACAGTTTTTTGAAACATCACAGATATAATCATTACACTCAAAAGTTGTTTAATGTTTTTGAAGTCATACCCTTTTGCCATCTGAGACAGTGATTCTCTTTCTGGTTTACGTATGACACATTATGTTTAAAATAATAATTAAGCTTCTGATCACATAATGTTTGATACCACTCCATATAAAATGAAGATAGCAATTCATTTCAGCAATTGTCTTGGGGGAGTAACTCTCATATAAATTGGAATATGGTTCTAGTTGTCATAAAGTTAGAACTAAGAAATGTTGTGTAAGTTTAAGTGTTTATGTTGATTACATGTATTTATATTATGTCCTGACCAAGTTCTGTAATTGAACATCCTCAGGTGTGTTGCTGTATGGTGCCCCTGGCACAGGCAAGACCTTACTGGCCAGAGCATGTGCTGCACAAACAAAGTCCACCTTCTTAAAGCTGGCTGGACCGCAGTTGGTGCAGATGTTCATTGGAGATGGAGCCAAACTTGTAAGGGATGCCTTTGCACTGGCTAAAGAAAAACAGCCAGCAATCATCTTCATTGACGAGCTAGATGCTATTGGTAAGGCAATTGTTGTTAAGTTTATTTAACTGATTCAGAAGCTTTTCACAATTAAATAAATGCCATTACAAATAATGTATAAAGACCAATATTCTTGTGTCTTTCCAAACCAAAAACAAGTCTTACATTACCGTTTGCAGGTACCAAACGTTTTGATTCGGAGAAAGCTGGAGATAGGGAGGTACAAAGAACCATGTTGGAACTTCTCAACCAGATGGATGGATTTCAACCTAATGCACAGATCAAGGTACATCATGTGTAATTCATGTAATTAATTAGATTTAGCAGCAGGAAATAACAAAAATAATGATGTTCATAAATTCACATTTAAAGACATTGTGAACTGAAGACGTATTTAATATTAGAAGATTTGGAATTTGCTAAACATGGATTTTGCCAATTAATGAAATATGATGTTATAATAACTTGAGTGAGTATTACAGGTTTAAAGTGGAACGGAAGATTTCTGTGCTGAATTCTGGCATCTTATTGTTACAGGTTATTGCTGCGACAAACAGAGTTGATATCCTTGATCCAGCTCTCCTCCGTTCTGGGCGATTAGACAGGAAAATTGAGTTCCCTCACCCTAATGAGGAGGCCAGGGCACGTATCCTACAGATCCACTCCAGGAAAATGAACGTCAGGTAAACAACCTTTACACATCAAATAATTGTTTAAGGTTTACAAAAATAGTTCTAAAAATGTAGTTTGAATGTAGTGCAATAATATGGAAGCCAGAAAGAGTCCACTAATAATAGATCGTATGTAAGATGTGTTTAAAATCTCTTGTAACTGATTGTTATATTTCTCAATTTTAGCAAAGAAGTAAACTATGAGGAGTTGTCACGTTGTACAGATGACTTCAATGGAGCTCAGCTGAAGGCCGTGTGCGTCGAGGCGGTAAGTGCCACTCTCTCACTCACAACCTTAATCAGACACAAGTAGCAATAAAATTCAGGACAATTGTTTTAATTAATACTTCTTAGGACATCACTTTAAATATGTGTTAAGTTGCAGCCAAAAAGGTCACAGCAAAGATACAAATGGGCATATTTTTGCTTTCCTTTCCTTTGAAAACTTTCTAAAAACATGCTTAAATATTGTTTATTTTTTTTATTCAATGTTAAGTATATCTTATAAGCTCCCTTACTGGGACTAATTTCAAATATTGTGTTATGTTTTGGTTTTACAGGGTATGATTGCTTTGAGAAGAGGAGCAACAGAGCTAGCCCACGAAGATTACATGGATGCCATTATAGAAGTACAGGCTAAAAAGAAGGCCAACTTACAATACTACGCGTAGTGCTACTGGATCCAGACTTTAGGACATTGCTTTGTTAAAGAATGTTGTGATCCACAGATGCCAAGTGCTTATTTATGGACATTGTTGTGTGGTTAACATAAGTATACAGAAGCTAGTTTCAGCTCAACTTGTGTTCAATCATTGTGATCTGAGAAGTACAAATCATAAAGATATTATGTGACATTGTTGACAGTCTGTCTGGCTACATTATAATGTCATGTTGAATGTAATAAAAAAACAAAAACATTATCATTTTATTAGAATTTTATCTTTTGAATTGAAAGAAAAGCATGTAACAAGAGGTGGAATGGACCTGTATCATTTACCTGGATATTTAAGCAATTCAGGAAAAATGCTCCGATTACACCTGCCCTAAGTATAGAAAATATTATTGGGTCCAGTCCACTTTAGCCTGAATGCACTTGTTTCATAAAACCCAGCAATTGTAGATATATTTTCAGGGAGGTGATCTCTATTTCCACATGATCCTAGAACTAGGACAAGAACTAGGGTATACTCTGTAACCAACCTGATTTTGTGGTATTTTTTTGTCTTTGTATTCTCAGGATTGTTGAGCAAGGTATGTGGTTGTGATTAGGTTTATTTTATTTAATGTCCTATTAACAGCCAGGGTCATTTAAGGACGTGCCAGGTTTTGGAGGTGAAGGAAAGCCGGAGTACCCGGAGCAATACCACCGGCCTACAGTTAGTACCAGGCAAGTGCCCCACATGGCTTTCGCACTTGTGACCCAGAGGTGGAGGGCTAGTGATAAAGTGTCGGAAACAGCCAACACAGCCCTGAATTTGGTTGTAATCTCAAACATTTTCATGGTATGATCCAGTAACTAAACTTCAAGGGTCTGGGCATATCATGGTAGCAAAAGTGCTCTTGTCAAGATTTGTGAAAATTATAACATGATTAATATTTTCTTTTCATTCTTATTGGACTTCATTATGGTTCCGAGGTGGGGATGTCAATTTCCAAATTATGAACATATGGTGACAAGTGCATTTAAATACTAATATTGTTGGGATCTCAACTGTTTACATCTTAGGATCCTGGGATTGTCTCCAGGGGAAAGGCAGACCCTTGGGTTGTTAATCACAGAAGCATGATTTGTTTGACTTTTCATGTCCAGTGTGTGCATGCGAGTTTGGGTCTCGAATGCTTCCATGATTTGATAGAGATTACCTGGTAAATCTCAAATAGCAGGGCTATTTTCTTATACATGTACTGTTCTATATTATCTGGTTAGCTTTTACATATAAGGCCCTTCGGCCTCATGAATGTATTACTATGTGGTCATTTATAGTAATTATACTGTAGCACAGATTTCCCCACTTTGGATTTTAATTTTTGTTCCAAAGTGAAATTACTACTTTCTTGGACGATTCATAGCAAATTTGGGTAAAAATAAAAACCTCAAAATCCAAACTTACCGAGTTGGGCCATGTCCCCCTGCCCTCATAGGGCTACACTCTGTTTATTAAACCTACTTCACCCTAAGATGCTGTAGATCAAATCTGGTTGATTACACATGATATTATTTTATCAATATGAAAGTACATGTATATCAAAATTTACATCATGAGTAGCAACCCTCTGCCTCCAGGGGATAGGGTGGCTTGAATGACGAGCAAGTTCACGATCTTTTTTATACATCATCAGAGTTTCCTTCACCCATTAATGCTCCAGGCTTTATTTAGTCAAAACAAACTCCACCAAAGATTAAGCGACAGATGTCACGCAAAAGCATAAACTTGCATCTAGTCCTTTAGAAAAAGGCGAGCTGAAAAATTCATACTTCTTCTGGGCTTCACATTGGTTTGGTTTGGTTTGTTTTGTTTAACGTCCTATTAACAGCCAGGGTCATTTAAGGACGTGCCAGGTTTTGGAGGTGGAGGAAAGCCGGAGTACCCGGAGAAAAAAACCACTGGCCTACGGTCAGTACCTGGCAACTGCCCAACGTAGGTTTTGAACTCGCAACCCAGAGGTGGAGGGCTAATGATAAAGTGTCGGGACACCTTAACCACTCGGCCACCACGGCCCCTGGGCTTCGCATTATAATTCTGCTCACAACACATTTCCAACACAAATTTTGAATTCACAACAATATTTTATTAAAACAACAAACTAAGACAGACAAAATATTTAATATAAAGATTTTTTACCAAAATACAATTTAGTAAAATTATTTGTATACATGTACATTCATGAGGACAAAAAAAAAATTCCAAGTTGATATATAGCACATTTGATTTTGATTTAAACATATTTCAATGCCTTTTCAGCAACAGGATTTGAAGCCCTTTCCTTACAATTGTTAATGGACGTATATATAATGCAATACATGTTGAAATGGTTTTCTTCAGACATCTATCACAGAAAATATATCTTTAATTAGTAGTGCTTTTCACAAAATTACAGCTTTTTCAAAGATCACTGAAAAAACATTGAATGCATTATACGGAAACAAATTAGTAACCCTTGAGTTAAACTCAAAACTGCAGTTGATTTATCTGATGGGTGTATCTCAATCTTATTTAATTTGACCATATCAGTCCTTCAGTAAAGGATGCCAAGACAATTGGCATCTTCATCCTACTCCAACTTTGTAACACTCATCAGATGTACTGATTTTTTTATTACTTCAATATATTTACATCATGTAATTTGATATTTATACCCCCGCAACAAAGTTAGGGGGGGTATACTGGAATCAGGTTGTCCGTCCGTCCGTCCGTCCGTCCGTCTCTCTGTAGACGCATTTTGTCCGGACAACTCCTCCTAAACCGATGGGCCAATTCCGATGAAACTTCACACAAATATTAATGGTCATGTGTAGATGTGCATGCCACTTTATTTTTCACAAAATTATGGTTGCTTTGGCAACTGGTCACTATAAACAGGTTTTCCGATAAGAACCATAACTTTAAGTTTGTCTGGACAACTCCTCCTAAACCAAAGGGCTGATTTCAATGAAACTTCACACAAATATAGAGGACCATGTGTAGATGTGCATGCCTTTTTCTTTTTTTTTTTCAAAATTATGGTTGCTATGGCAGCTGGTCACTATAAACAGGTTTTCTGATAACCATAACTTTTAGTTTGTCCGGACAACTCCTCCTAAACCAAAGGGCTGATTTCAATGAAACTTCACACAAATATAGAGGACCATGTGTAGATGTCCACGCCACTTTATTTTTCACAAAATTATGGTTGCTATGGCAACTGGTCACTATAAACAGGTTTTCCGATAAGAACCATAACTTTAAGTTTGTCCGGACAATTCCTCCTAAACTAAATGGCCAATTTCAATGAAACTTCACACATACATTGTATATAGAAGACCATGTGTAGATGTGCATGCCACTTTCTTTTTTTTCTTCAAAATTATGGTTGCTATGGCAACTGGTCACTATAAACAGGTTTTCTGATAAGAACCATAACTTTAAGTTTGTCCGGACAACTCCTCCTAAACCGAAGGGCCGATTTCAATGAAACTTCACACAAATATAGAGGACCATGTGTAGATGTGCATGCCACTTTCTTTTTTTTCAAAATTATGGTTGCTATGGCAACTGGTCACTATATTACTGGGTTATCTTAGTTTGCCTCTAATTAACAGTTCCAATTCACCATTGACTCGTGCAGATTGCGGGGGTATTAGTCAGCCATCCTGGCGACAGTTCTAGTTCAAAAATTGATTTCAATTAGCTTGATGTGAAAATATTTACTGGTTTGACCTCAATCAAATTTTAATATAATATACTATCATAACCTAATCTTAATACAACACTGGCCAAGAAAATTGAATCCATGATTTATGTTATACAATAGTACTGATGGCTTCTATTTCCAAAAATGGTACTGCTACATATGGCACATTCCACAAACAGATCATGATTAACAAAAACAAAACAAAATAGAAATATATATATATATACTAAATGCATGCATTAATACTGTCATTTGATTAAAATTATAAATTCTTTGTATGATTACATTGTAGCTTGATCTGCATTTGTGCTCTTCACTACTCTGTACCAGATTGAAATAATTGTAACAGCTGTATCCAAATAAAATACATAAATATAAACAAAAAAAGATGTATAGACATGTATAACATCTATAGTATAAAAAAGGTACAGTGTATTTGAAAATGTCAAACAATGTCAACACAACAAACATGGTAAAACATTGCTAACATAATGTAACAACTTAACAAGATCATTATGACAATACAATCAATTGTATCGCGTCATTAAAAATAGGACCATGTAAAATGCTCTTGGATTTCAGTGCCAGTTTGAAACATTGAACAAACATATCCTTCTGAACTCTGTGTTGATTCAAATATTAAGTTATTGATATCATTATGGTAATTTTATTATGATAAGACATGTAATTATTTGACCTATTATGAAATTCAATGAAACAATAAATTCATCATACTTGGTTAAAATATTCTCCATATTGCTGCTATTAAGGAAAAATGGTCAACACTGCAAAGAGGGATTCAGAGGGGAACTTGATTGCCAAGCCCGACTGTGTATTAGAGTACAACCACAACATGGGTGCTGTGGACAGATGCGACCAGATGGTGGCATATGCTGGATTTGACAGAAGGACACTAAAATAGTGGAAAAAGGTCTTCTTCCACATGCTTGGTCTTGCTGTGCTCAACTCGTACATCTTGTACTAACAACAGACAGCCAACCCAGTATTGCACAGGCTTTTCAGACGACAGCTTGTGAGTCAACTGGTCTCTGCTGCTGAGATCTCGGGTAAGTTTTGAAATAGTGCTGTCTGCTAAATTAACTTTAGTTACATTGTAACTCTACAAAAAAGTTTTGTGATCAGTATTACAATAAGGAAATGTCAGATTTAAGGATTCATTGATATACATATGCACACACATATAAATAGACATGTATATATATATCATAAACTTATATTTACACTCTGTATAACATGTATTTTATTATATGAACTATATAAAGTTCAATTTATACCAGATGAAATTACTTTATTAAATATGTGGTTTAGTTTCAGGAGTAATTATATAATAGCTCTAGGAGCTGAAAATGCAGTGAAATGCAACTTCCTGGATAAGACAATGGTTATTTCTCTTTAATAAAAAAAAAAATCAGATTATCTCCCTTGAGTAAAAACATTTCAAATTATCTCCCTTGAGAAATAAAATTTCATATTCCATTAATCATTTCAGTTATAATTATTGTTATTGATAAAATAAAAGATATGTGCTATTTACTCATGTAGATAAAAGATATCTTAAAGAATTAAATAATATTTTTAATTGTGTTTTTTGGACTTGTGTTGTTTTTTCATGTAAAGTTTGCACTTTTCAGGCTTAGCAGACGAAGTGCTAAATTTTACATAAAATTGACATTCAAACCGCCATTGAATGTCTGGAACATATCATTTGGATCATTCTTGATATTTTAGCATGAAGAAAAAAAAATGGTTTGTAAAAAATTGTTTTTGAAACAAATCAGCACTCAATGCCATCCTAATTGAAGACAATTCAGCACCACAAAGGTTAATAAACACAATTAAAACAAAATTGTTATTATTGTTGACATTGATTGTCATGAAACTTTTATCATTTGGTATAAGTAAAGATCCTTTTTTTTAGAAGCCTGTGATGTGACTAATTAACTCTTTGGTTTCAGATACTAAAACATGACTAGCATAAATTGTAAAAAATCTTTAAAATATATGTATACTGATATCACTTATGACACAAAGAATCTACAATAATATAATACTAACACAACAATAACTTTGCGATCAAATATGACTAACAACTGTCAAGAACAATTAAAAATAACAATAATATGGCAATATACATGTATTATGCACAAGTTTTTTAAGCACACAAAACTGTGGATATAAAGTACCAAAAAATGATCGTTATAACAACACAACACACCTAAAAATTACTGTGGAGTTTAACTCTTGAGGTATCTTTGAAAAATATAAAAATATACTCCTCAAATACTTCTTTTCCACTCAACAGATCATCATCAGTTTGTACCAATGGAGAGGTTATTTCCTGCAATATCATTTCCAGCTGTTACTGTTTATATAATAATAACAGTACTCCACCATGACCCGTAAAGGTACAAGGGCCCAATGGGTCTGAATCCCTCACCTGCTATCCTGTGATCCTTTTTATGCTTATACATCAATAAGAACAAGTGTATCAGAGACCATATATAAGATCTCATGGCCTAGCAGTTACATAGAAAGGCGTCTTTAAATATATTGGCCAATTTAACTATTTCAAGCTTAAATCTTGGTCAAAGTCATTCATTTCAACAAACTTCCTAGCCTTCATTCCTGCATGCTACAGACCAAATATCAAGTCCCTGAGCTTTTTGGTTATTGAGAAGAAGTTGTTTAAATGTTTCAGCCTATTAGAACCCTGTAACCTTGAATGTAGGAACAAAATATCAAGTCACTGGGCCTGTTGGTTATTAAGGAGAAATCTTGTAAACATTTAACCCTATTTGACCCTTGTGACCATGAATGTAGGTCAAGGTCTTTCATTTGTACAAACTTGGAATCCCTTCACCCAAGCATGCTACATACCCAATATTAAGTCCCTGGGCCTCTTGGTTATTGAGAAAATGTTGATTAAAATGTTTACCCTTTTTTACACCTGTAACCTTAAATGTAGGTCAAGGTAATTCATTTTCACTAATTTAGTTGCCATGACTCCAGCATTCTTCATGCCCAATATAAAGTCCTGGGCCTCTTGGTTATTGAGAAGAAGTCATTAAAATGTTTTAACTGATTTGACCCCCGTGACCTTGAATATGGGTTAAGGTCAATTCTTTTCGCACACTTTGTCGGGTTTCATCCAAGGAACCGTTCTCGTAATTATCTTGCTTCAAAGTCTTTTGGTTATTACTGGTAAAAAGAAGTCATCATGTTGTTTACATGAAAAAGTTGACGGACGGATTGCCGACGGATGGACGCAGCGCCACAGCATAAGCCTTGGCCTTTGGGCCATAATGATTCAAAATTAATTTAATGTAGCCTTTTTTTTTTTTTTATTTCCCTGGACAATGGATGCTTCAAATAAAATGATATTAAATATTCTGGAATGGAAGAAACACTGCCACAGTGAAAGTTAAACTGTAAAGTGAGTTAATAACAATTGATTAAATCTGCTTTTTTGTGACTTCAGATTTCTAGGTTGATTTTGTAAACAAACAATGTATATTATTTTTAAACTATGCTTTCAGCATACATTTGATAAGATTTGGGACTAGATTGATTTGCTTGGAGCTATAAACAAGATTGATCTATCAACAATACATGTGTTTATTTTTATGAAAAGTATGCTTTCCACAAACTGTTATTAGGTTCAGAAATTATTATATAATAAGAGCTATATATAAGATCATTTAAGTATGTGCATCTGCATGTGATAGTGTTTCTCTTGTGGTTAAACTATTTATACCTGATATAATCCTTGTAACAGCCATTGACTTTAGGTACAAAATACCTGTAGGGATTATAAAAACACAATTTTTTTTTCTGTATGATACCAGAACCTAAGAACCTCATACTCAAGCATTTATTTCCTGGTTAGAGTCTTCAGAAATGCTTAGAGTCTTCAGAAATGCAAGTCTTTTCTTAAATGTGTTTACATCTGCTAAAGCCATCAGGTTGTAAATTCTACTCTTTTACACTTCGAATTACTATTGAGTTCAATGTTGATCACAAAACTGTAATCTTTTTTATTTTGGCATTTCTTATTTAAATGAGTTAGTTTCAGAGAGGTAGTTGTCTACAACAAGAGCCATGGAATAATTTTGTCACATTTCATCACCTTTGAGAGTTACCAAGGCCAAGATTTTCAAATATGCTTACATGGATTATTAGTTTTCATCGTTGAGATTTCTATTGGTGGGAAAGGTGCCATAGTACGGCTACATTCTAATACAGATCTTACCAAATTACAAGAGGCAGTAAATGAACATACAAATATATGAAAACATCAATTCACATGATTTAAAATAGAAAATTCTTGACTCTTTTCACTTTCAATATAATAATAAGCCTTTTCTCTTTCCATATAACATACACAAAATCTTGTGTGTACAAATGATATATTTAAGGACTTGTCATCAGACCTTCATCTCTGTTCTCGTGTCTCTTCTGCTGGATGTTTGGTCTTGGACATACAGTACTCCCATACAGGAGCAATCAGCATGACACCTCCACCCACCAAAGCGGCAATCCCAGCCAGATAGAACGCCAAGGTACACGAGCCTGTCATATCCTTTATCCAGCCTGAAAATATATCAACAAATCACAGGTGACAAATTATATAAGTCATTAATACCTAAAAATAACATCATTGCAGTAGTAAAATTCAGACTACAATTGTATATGTTCTTATAGTTTGCAATTGTCATTTCAAACCAGACAATTTTTCTGAGAACATAAATAAATATCTTCCTCCACTGCTTTTAAGTTAATGAACATAAAAATGTTTGTCTTTACATGTATTTTTGATCATTTAAAATTTCTGTAATTCATAGAAAAACAAGAGGCATGTGGACCAATCGCAATCTAATTAAAATTAGACTTGTGATTTCCGCTTCTCAACGATACACTACAATACTTGTATTGCAGTGTATCGTAGAGGAACGGAAATTACAAGTCTAATTTTAATTAGATTGGACCAATCGCTACATAAAATATCCACTTCTGCCCCACCCTCCACAACCCTAAAGGATTCAGCCACTTGTTGAAAATAAATTCTGGTCCCCAACTTAAATATTTAAACAAAGTTTAGGCAAGATACAATGCAAAACGTATATGTAAATATAGTAAACTTTAGAAAACAAGTAGATTAATCTTCTTCCCTAGGTAACACCTTTTGGGCCCAAAGCTCCAATTGCTGGGGGTTGACAATTGATTGAGTAGATTGTACTGGCTGCTCATTTCAGCCAGAATCTACGTTTACCAATTTTTAGCTCCATATATATAACCACACACCTGGGAAGAATGTCCTCCATTTCAATATCTTTGGTCAACTTCACAGTAGGATCATTATAGCTAAGTTTAGTTAAAATCAATTTAGTGGCTATTATTAAGGATTAAATAAAAAATGTGAAAAGGTTATGTGTGGTGGATGATGAAAGATAAAATACAACTTAAAAGGAGTACACTTTTGTCTAGATTTGAAGCTTGATTCCATAATTTATATGCAATATTCATATCTTGATTTTCTGGCGGTGTTATTCATGCAATGACTAGTGATTGTACTGAATCAAAGAACATATTTTAAATTCAATTACCATATATATATATATATATCCATGTACAAAGTACATGTATTATAGCAAAGACAAGATAGTACTTACAAGGCATACCAAACAATACACAGATTGAAGCAGGTTGACAGGTTGACATGACAAATTACTGATGTAATCATGAGATCTACTCCTAAACATAAGAGGCTGTATTTTATTATCTGATATCATTGTGCCGACTGCGACACATAGGTTTTTCGCCATGTGATCCTCTATAAACATTTTGGAGTATGTAAGATCATTTCTTTAACAGACAAACAATAACAGCCATACCGCCAATGGGTGGTCCAACTGTATTGCCAATTCCATTTGCAAGTAGAAGATAACCCATGCCATCTCCAAGTGCCTGTACTCCCAATATGTCAGCTGTTACAACGACCAGTAGTCCCAAGATGATCCCAAACACTATGCCCATGCTGAACATGTCAAAACATATCGCCAGGAATGTGTGCATAAAAGGCAATGCAAGCATCAAAATGAACAGGCCAGTAGTGAAGTTAGCCATGATGTATAAGGCCATCCTGTTGATACAACGGAGGTTGCCAACTCCTCCTCCAACAATCCCACCCACAGTGATGGCTGCATTGAAACACATTAAGCAAATGGTGGATTCCTTAACAGTAACTTCAAACTCTGTAAAGTATCCTGGACCAAGCACAAATACCATTGACAAACCCATGTTCCAAAAAATATTGTTGATGCAGTAAATCAAGAAAACAACATTACATAAAACGTAACATGTTTTTGTTTCCTTTTCTGATGTTATACTTTTAGATGTTAAAGCATAATCATTTCTTCTTATTTCTCTTTTATATTGCTCTGAGTTTGTCCTCATATTTTCATTGGAGTTTGAGACTGGTTCTGTTTCCATTAAAGTATCATTGATACCCCTGTGTTTGTTCTCCATGTTACCATTTTGATTTAACATTTGTGCCGATTCATAAACTACTTCATTAGCTGTATCCGTCAGCATGACTACCAACTCATCTCCTTGTGGAACATCAGCATCCTTGGTTTTTCTAGAGACAGGAACAGGTAGAAGCAATGCAGCAAATACAAAAGTGTTCATGTTGATAGCAGCCGTGATTAAAATGGCACCCTTCCATCCATATTCATTGATGAGGAAGTTGGAGATGTATGGGAAGACAGCTCCTCCTAGACCCGATCCACTGGTCACTATTCCTGTAGCCAGGCTACGGTGCTTGTCAAAATACAGACCTGAGAGGGTGTGTGATGGCACATACACCAGACAAAAACCAATACCTGCAAATAATAAATGTCACTGATCATTAATCATTCTAAACACAAAATAGCAATGCTTCAAAATCTTCACATTATTTTTTTACAATGATTGTGAGGCAATTCATTTTGAAGTTTTACAAAAGTTCTCCTTTGTTTTTATCGATGGCTATTATTGTCATATCACAGGGCAAAGTTTGGACAGTAACAATATTCCATTGGTTTACCTGTTACGACACCGTAAAATACATCCAGATAGATGATGTTCGGTGCCAAGGGACAGAGGAGGAGACCTATAGTGCTGAGGAAAGATCCCAGGAAAGACACTTTCCTGTAACTTATCTTCCTCATCAGATAGCTGGCTAACGGTCCTGTACAAACAAACCAAGTGTATCATACAAATTAACAGAAATCAATTATCACAAGGATTCTAGAGTGCTAGTAAGAGTGTTTCAAGGCATTTTCTATTAAATAAAGAGTGTTATAAGAGTGTTTCTAGACCCTATCAAAACTTGGGAGATCCGTTTTTGTAACCATGTCTTCCCTTTCTAAAAGAATGGATGCAGATGCATTTCAAGTCGCATCAGGATATGTTTTACTGTTGTAACATTTTGCTCAAGACAATTGTACATGTTGAAAAAATGTAATTGCTCATAACTGACATTTTACATTGAAAGGAAGTTTGCAGTGACTCAATAACAGTTCAACCCACAGCACCTGTAGGTGATGCAGGCTAGACTTTTAAGTTGTAACTTTTATCAAGATATATTTAATTACTGTTCAAATGGCATACCTCAAAATACCACACTCTACAGGTTTTGAAAATTTTTCACTCAATTGACTTTGAAATGAGGTCATAGTGACCCAATTATAGTACATTGCACAGTACCTGTTGGTGATGCAGATATGTTTAAAGTTTCATTGAGATAAATTTAACTACCAGGTATTCAAAAGTTATGCTTCTGACAAGATTGCACTAGAAAAACAAGAGGCCCACCTGGGGCCTTAACGGTCATCTGATTCTAAATTAAAACCCTTATATTATTGTAGTATGTATTCTCTGTAGCAAGTATATAGTGGCACTGTTGGGCATGGTTGCCATCTTGGATTTCTGACCGACCCAATCAACACTTGGTCTAGACCATCTAAGGATAATTTCTGGTAAGTTAGAGCTGAATCCCACTGGTGGAATTTGAGAAGAAGTTTGAAATAGGTGTTGTTCAGGAAAACCATGATTGCGCAATCATTTTACAAAATGGCCACCATTGATGCCATGTCAAAGTTTTTACAAGGCCGAAAAAATAACAACACTATGTTGGCTTGCCTTCCTTGACATCTTCACCCATTTCCAGCTCAATGGCACCAATGGAACTGGACAAGAAGTTTAAAATGTGTTTTTCAAGATGGCGGCCGTCTTGGATTTCAGACAAATCCAAAAAATAACAACACTTGATCAGGATCCTCTCAGGAACATTTCAGGCAAGTTTCAGCTCAATAGCACTAATTGAACTCGAGAAGACGTTTAAAATGTGTTTTTCAAGATGGCGGATATGGTGGCCATCTTTGATTTCAGACCAATCCAAAAAATAGCAACACTTGGTCAGGATCATCTCAGGAACATTTCAGGCAAGTTTCAGCCCAACAGCACTGGTGGAACTTGAGAAGAAGTTTAAAATGTGTTTTTCAAGATGGCGGCCACGGCAGCCATCTTGGATTTCAGACCGACCCGAAAAATAACAACACTTGGTCAGGACCATCTCAGGATCATTTCTAGCAAGTTTCAGCTTAATCCCACAGGTGGAACTTGAGAAGAAGACTGAAATGTGAAAAGTTTACGCACGACGCACGACGCACGGCGCACGGCGGACGGCGGACGACGGACGAAGCATAATGTCTATAGATCATCGTGACCCTTCGGGTCAGATGACCTAACAACAACACAAACTAGTCAACAATATATCTCCCTTCTTTTAATGACAAATTAAATGTGAAAGAATTACCTCCTCCAAGCAGCAGTCCAATGTTGAAAGCACCAATCATGGATGTGGCAGCAACTGAAGATTGGAAGTGCACAATCAAGGCAATGTTGTATACACCGAAAGATGTGGCAATACCAAAGATCACAAACTGGATCATAAATGCAGCTACACCAACCACGTAACCCCATGACCCTCCAGGGTTACTGGCGGTGTCAGATGTCATCATCTGCTGTTGCTTGCTCAAGTCATGCCATCATGCTCATGATCCCGTCTGAAATTGGAACAAAATCAGATTGACCTACTTTTTGATACACAACACATTGTTTCATGAAGGAGAAATCAATACAAGAATTATGAAGTTCCAGCGACTAATATTGTGGGATATAAAGCCCAGACAAACTTTTTATTTGATGTGGGAAAAAAAGTTAAAATGTAGATCAGAGTGACCTACACTTTTGACACATGACACATTGTCTCAAATAGGGGGAGCCTATGGGGCGCCGTTTTACTATTTATTCCCATTTGGTGATATCACCTATTCGAATAGGTGATATCACCTATTCATTTTTCAAATAAGTGATATCACCTATTCGAATAGGTGATATCACCTATTCGAATAGGTGATATCACCTATTCATTTCATTAAGTGATATCACCTATTCGAATGAGTGATATCACCTATTCGAATAAGTGATATCACCTATTCGTTTCATTAAGTGATATCACCCATTCGAATAGGTGATATCACTCATTCGAATATGTGATATCACTTATT
The DNA here is from genome assembly GCF_902652985.1 of Pecten maximus. NCBI lineage: Eukaryota > Metazoa > Mollusca > Bivalvia > Pectinida > Pectinidae > Pecten > Pecten maximus. The sequence goes on along the minus strand of NC_047015.1, from coordinate 38,849,907 downwards.
GAAACGAGTAAGTGATATCACCAATTCGAATAGGTGATATCACTCATTCGAATAGGTGATATCACCTATTCGAATGGGTGATATCACTTATAAAATTTCATAGGTGATATCACCTATTCGTATAGGTGATATCACCTATTCGAATAGGTGATATCACTTAAGAATATTTTTAAGTGATATCACCTATTCCAATTGGTGATATCACCTATTCAAATGAGTGATATCACCTATTCGAATAAGTGATATCACCTATTTGTTTCATTAAGTGATATCACCTATTCGAATGGGTGATATCACTATGGGGCGCCGTTTTACTATTTATTCCCATTTGGTGATATCACCTATTCGAATAGGTGATATCACCAATTCATTTTTCAAATAAGTGATATCACCTATTCGAATTGGTGATATCACCTATTCATTTCATTAAGTGATATCACCTATTCGAATGAGTGATATCACCTATTCGAATTGGTGATATCACCTACTCGTTTCAATAAGTGATATCACATATTCAAATGAGTGATATCACCTATTCGAATGGGTGATATCACTTAATGAAACGAATAGGTGATATCACTCATTCGAATAGGTGATATCACTCATTCGAATAGGTGATATCACTTATTCGAATAGGTGATATCACTTAAAAAAGTTCTTAAGTGATATCACCTACATGTATTCGAATAGGTGATATCACTCATTTGAATAGGTGATATCACCAAATGGGAATAAATAGTAAAACGGCACCCCATAGGAGCCCATGTCCCAAGTATGAAGTTTCAGTGTCAAGTAGTGTAGGAGATAAAGAGTCCACAGAACCTTTTTCTGTGATGCAGGTCAAAGGTCAAAATTTAGGTTAGAGTGACCTACTTTTGATAAACATATCGCTTTACCCAAGTGAACCCATGCTATGAAATTCCAGTGTCAAACAATGTAGGAGACAGAGCCTGGACAAGACAATGTGCAGAAGGACAGCAAGTCACAGCGTAACTGGGGGAGTAAATTAAGGGTGTAATCTAGTCTATCATGCTTAATAATTACAAACAACTTTCTATCTGGACTATAAATCGGCAAAAGTTCCGGCCTATCACAAAGAGACTTAACACGAACATACCGCAGCATTCCAAATCACACATACGCACTCACCACATGCATGCATGTCGCACGCCAGGAGGCCGTCCTTAAATGACCTTAGCTGTTAATAGGACGTTAAACAAAATAAACCAAACCAAACCAAACTATCTGGATATTTTCCTTGATCCTTTAAAGTGACAACTGAATTAATGAACTAACACCTTAAAGATCCAGGAAGTGAGGGCGAAAAAATTGCATCCCCATGAATCCTTACATAGAGAGAGCAAGAGGTCACTAGATAGAGACGTAGTACAGGCATGACCTTTTATTCGAAATTTTTTCTTTCTTTATCACTAGATGCAATTTTGGTGCTGTTGAACACTTCAAGAGGATTAGATATAGGATATTGAGAGTCTTTGTTTGAGCTATAAAAACCTGGGTTGTGGACAACAATTGTATCTCGGATTTCAAGAATGAATGCTTTGTTTCACCTGGGACTGGCAACCCATATTCAGCTGATTTATATCAACAGTATATTGCACAACAGTTGAGCTGCATTGAGTCTATAGTCTACTGGAACATTAACCGGAAGTATTTGCACCTTTAAAAACCTTCAGTGTATTGTGTTTAACCTTTAAAAACCTCCAGTGTATTGTGTTGGGGTACAGTCAGCTACTTTGCTCAAATTGTATTGTTCATGGTTGCATACATATGTTAGTAATGTGATGGGCTTCAATTTCTAATATTTTATTTCTACAACATTCAATGCAATATAGTTGTTGAAGTTTTGGGCTTCATATATTCTTCTCTTCAGTCATTAATTTCTTTGAATGAGGTTCATCTGGAGGTATATATAGTTAGATAACATTCCCTCAACCATCTTGTACATGAAAACCACTGATCATTGTTATGTACACTAAGCCTAAGGTGTTAGTAATTCCAAGTCCTCAAGGTAAGCATCTGTGTAACACATCCTCCTTCCTTGTCTTGTTTAGTCCTGGTGATAAATCAGGTTATTTGCTTTTTCTTCTTCTTTTTGGATCTGCTGTATTCAAGGATGGAACGCACATGTGTTTTCTTACAAAAGGGTGGGCTGTGTTTCACATTTCTTTTTAGGATTATAGTCAAGAGCTAGTTCACCTAGTTTTTGGCGATGTTTAAGATGTGTGCATTTCACTTCAGGTCATCCAACACTGTCTAAATATAGAATTTGTGGCTTTTCCCCTTGATCACTGAGTCCATACAGGTAGAGCATAAGAATTGTGCAATAGGAGAGGAAAAATGCAATGACCAGACCAGGACTCGAATCCAGGACCAATAAACTCTAGGTGGACACTCTATTTGAGCACTCTGGCCACATGCCTTCAGCCCAGGCAGTTCCGCTACAACTGTACCTGCTGCACGTACCCCATTGCATGATCCTAAAAGACAACTAAATTTGGCATCTTATCTTTTCTTATAAATTTCTCCTTGCTTATGTCTTGCTTGACAGTGCCTCACTTTTGGCCTTTAGCTGAGGGTTTGTTCCTCTGAGGAAGGCATTGGGTTCTGTCCCCTGGGCAAGACATACAGGCTGACTTTCAAAAATGGTAGTTTCTACTCCTGCTTAATTCTCCTCATATTAGGAGTAGGATGACTGATTCGCCCGTTGTCAGTATAATATGACCTGGTGGGTAGTCCTGCTGGGTGTCATCGGCAGTATCCTTCAGTGAGGCTTGAACACAAGGCTTACTTTCTGTCAAAACACACGCGGCATGACACGACTGTATGATAACAGGACTGAAATGCTTAACCGCTGCGGCTATGCACAAAGCTTTGATTTCACACTGGAGCCATGTAACCTGGTGTTTTTGAGGTTTGGCGCTAAAGAATCAAGCAAGATGAATGCTTTTGTCTCACATCACATAGAGTTGCACCAATACCAGACTTGCTCACAGATCCATCGGTAACTATCCAGATTCGATTATTCTTGCGTGGTATTACGATCTCTTTCACATTGAGGAGTCTAGCTTGAGCAACTTGGAAATATTCTACCAGCTCATCAGTCCAAACAATCTTGTCCTTAGACTTTAGTCCACAGATAGCATTTCATGTCGCACAGGACAAATACTTATGTCGTTGCTGGACATAAACGGGATACCGGCAAGGACGTCAACATCAAGATCATCGACAACAAGGGCCTCTATATGAAGCACAGTATTGTCCCTAGTTACTTCAAAATGTGTCTTTCCAACAATTTCAAGTGGAGTACTGCCGTCAGCTTGTAAGGCATTTTGGATAGTAGGCTGAATGTCGACACCAAGATGATCTGCTGTGGATTCTTTAATCATGCTGATTTCAGGGCCACTGTCCAGTGTAATACGTACACACTACACCAAATTAAGCTTTCATCTTTGGTGATTGCTTAGTACTCACACGCCGGGACGTAGGTATGTGCCCATCACTATCAAAGTTCTCGTGATGGTCAAAATGAGCATCTTCTACGTCAGAGGCTATTTCCTCCACAGCAATCAATTGCCTTGCATGGCTCATAAATTGTTGGTCTTCAGACGGCAAGAATTTACAAGTACTGAGATAATGGTCAAACCTTGGTCTTCCCGCTTGCTTGCAGAGAGGACAGACCTTTCCAGTAGTAATGCCATTGCTCCTCTGTGTCTGTGAGGTCAAAATGCCAGGCGATGTGCGGCCCTTAGGTCTGAAGACAGTGCGAAGTACCTTTGCGTCTTTATTAGAATGAATTTCGTCTAATAAACTATCTAAAGACTGTTAGATTTCTGGTTTGAGACTAGCTAACGTTTCAGCGCGCAGCTCTGGACCATACCGTTGTTTAACTAAGGGATGCAAATCCTTGTTTATAAGCCGTAACCATGTCAATGTGAATAGGTTCTCGAGAGACGGTGAAACTTCCTCATCAGACTCGGGAGCTGCACCATGATGGGTCTTCTGTTTGAAGAAGGTTGTCCTCTATAAAGCTGTTTAGTCTCTGGTATAAGTCTTTAGGACGCTCACCCGGTTCCAGTTTGATTGTATCAAAGTCTAGAAAATGCGTGCCGGTGGACTGGAATCTGAAATGCGTACGGATCGCTTGCCAAATTGACTGCATTGACGTTGACTGTTTTACTATTGTGCTGCGCGAGGTAATTGGGAAATAATTTGCAATTTGCCCTAACATAAGCTCAAGGTTGGCAACTTTCTGAGCAGCTGTGCGACGTGAAGCTTCTGGAACATTCTCGTTATCGTTGTTGAGACCACGTGTTGGGTTGGTAATACTTTTCTTGGTCCATACTGACCCGTCAATGAGGAAAAGAGCGAAGTTTGGGTCTAGTGAGAGGGTATAGTGTAAATTTTGCCTCCATGCTTCAAATGAAGTGATGGTTTCGTTTTTGGTCAGGGGCCATTGCTTTGGGGCGCAAGTTGTGGCCATTTTATTACGGACTGTTGAAACTGTTAAGCTGATGTTGAACAGTACTACTCTCAATACACTCAGTATCGTACATAAACTTAGTTCTTGGAATGATACACAATGTACATGGGGAGTTTCACTTTTGATTCACATGCAGTAACTCAAGTCGATACATGGAATTTTGTATAGTACACTTTCGTTTTCACTTCTTGGAATGTTGAAAGTTACTTCCAATTTCACAAACTGGTAATTAATACAAGATTTCACTTAATTACAACTATAGATTAAGCTGCCCTGTTATGCTTAGATCGCTGACAACTCGTCACGCTGTTGTAGAGGCGTATGTAAGATCACGCCACCACGCTAATATTAACTAGAGCTGTCACCGAGGGGGCGAGAAGTATACCCCCCGCTTTTCCATGATTGGTTTGGATACTTTGTGAAGCTGCCTATTTATGGTAATATAACCAAATCAACACAACTTCATGCCATCCTTCAACTCTGTATAAAGTTTCAAGAAAATGCATCAAAATCTAAGTGAATGCATAGCCGGACAAAATTATGACACATTTTGTATGGAAAAGGGGCATAACTCTGTTAAAAAGGGCTAAAGTGGCATAATTTGTTTTGTTTCAAAGGACTACTTGGGGAAAATCACAACACCATATGGTCTTTTAACTATACACCAATTTTGTGAAAACTGAGGAAATGCATAACTGGACAAAATTATAACCATTTTTCAAACAAGAGGCCCATGGGCCTTAACGGTCATCTGACAAACACTTACACTTACAGCAGGGACACGCCCCTCAATCCAGCATTATTACCATCAATTATTTATCGCAACCAGTTATGTTTTAGATCAAATTTGGTTTTTATCCATTTAGCTTGTCCAGAAAGAGCATCATAAAGCAAAATTTGAGCCAAGTTCCCATTTTTGGGGCATGCCCCTCTGTCCCAATGTGTCAGACAAGACTCATTTATATCAATTAGGATTGCCTTTCCCCAATGATGTTTCATACTAAATATGTTTGTAATCAATTAAGGCATCAAGGAGGAATTGCATTTTTAAGAAATGTTTAACCTAAGCGCTTAGACCTTTTTGCCCCATCTTTTTTTCCCCAGGGGTCAGACCTGTCTCATTAAAAAATATGATTGCCGTCACCTTATGTTTCACATCAAATTAGGTTGTAATCCACCAGAAGGTCACACTAGCCACGTTTATATAAAATATGACCACCCTTCCCAATGGATGTTTCACACCATATTTCGAATTAATCCACCCAAGGATTAGAGAGAAGTAGGATTTTTAGCAAAAATTCACCAAAGTTCCCCGTTTGGGGCCCCGCCCCTCTGGCCCTAGGGGTCAAACCAGTCTCATTTATATAAAATATGATTGTCCTCCTCCAATGATGTTTCACACCAAATTTGGTAATAATTCACCATGGGGGTTAGGAGTAGTAGTATTTTAAAGCAAAATTTCATCAAAGTTCCCCTTTTGGGGCCCTGCCCTTCTGGCCCCAGGGGCCACACCAGCCTATTTTATATAAAATATGACCACCTTCCCCCAATGATGTTTCACACCATATCTTGTTGAAATCCACCAAAGGGTTAAGGAGGAGTAGGATTTTATAGCAAAATTTCATCAAAGTTCCCCTTTTGCAGCCCCGCCCCTCTGGCCCCAGGGGTCACACCAGCCTCATTTATACAAAATATGACCACCCTCCCCCAATGATGTTTCACAACATATCTGGTTGAAATCCACTAAAGGGTTAAGGAGGAGTAGGATTTTATAGCAAAATTTCATCAAAGTTCCCCTTTTGGGGCCCCGCCCCTCAGGCCCCAGGGGTCACACTAGCCTCATTTATATATAATATGACCGCCCTCCCCAAATGATGTTTCACAACATATCTGGTTGAAATCCACTAAAGGGTTAAGGAGGAGTAGGATTTTATAGCAAAATTTCATCAAAGTTCCCCTTTTGGGGCCCCGCCCCTCAGGCCCAAGGGGTCACACTAGCCTCATTTATATAAAATATGACCGCCCTCCCCAAATGATATTTCACAACATATCTGGTTGAAATCCACTAAAGGGTTAAGGAGGAGTAGGATTTTATAGCAAAATTTCATCAAAGTTCCCCTTTTGGGGCCCAGCCCCTCTGGCCCCAGGGGTCAGACCAGCCTCATTTATATAGAATATGATTGTCCTCCTCCAACGATGTTCCACACCAAATTTTGTAATAATCTACTTTTGGATTTTGGAGGAGTAGTATTTTAAAGCAAAATTTCATCAAAGTTGCCCTTTTGGGGCCCCGCACCTCTGGCCCCAGGGGTCACACTAGCCTCATTTATATAAAATATGATCGCCCTCCCCAAATGATGTTTCACAACATATCTGGTTGAAATCCACTAAAGGGTTAAGGAGGAGTAGGATTTTATAGCAAAATTTCATCAAAGTTCCCCTTTTGGGGCCCCGCCCCTCAGGCCCAAGGGGTCACACTAGCCTCATTTATATATAATATGACCGCCCTCCCCAAATGATGTTTCACAACATATCTGGTTGAAATCCACTAAAGGGTTAAGGAGGAGTAGGATTTTATAGCAAAATTTCATCAAAGTTCCCCTTTTGGGGCCCCGCCCCTCAGGCCCAAGGGGTCACACTAGCCTCATTTATATAAAATATGACCGCCCTCCCCAAATGATGTTTCACAACATATCTGGTTGAAATCCACTAAAGGGTTAAGGAGGAGTAGGATTTTATAGCAAAATTTCATCAAAGTTCCCCTTTTGGGGCCCCGCCCCTCAGGCCCTAGGGGTCAAACCAGCCTCATTTATATAAAATATGATCACCCTCCCCAAATGATGTTTCACACAATATCTGGTTGAAATCCACCAAAGGGTTAAGGAGGAGTAAGATTTTATAGCAAAATTTCATCAAAGTTCCCCTTTTGGGGCCCCGCCCCTCAGGCCCCAGGGGTCACACCAACTTCATTTATATAAAATATGACCGCCCTCCCCCAATGATGTTTCACACCAAATTTAGTTGTAATCCACCCAAGGGTAGAGGAGGAGTAGGATTTTATAGCAATATTCACCTAAGTTCCCTTTTTGGGGCCCCGCCCCTCTGGCCCCAGGGGTCAGACCAGCCTCATTTATATAAAATATGATTGCCCTCCCCCAATGATGCTTCAAACCAAATTTGGAAGTAATCCACTCAAACGTTAAGGAGGAGTAGCGTTTTGAAAGAAAAAGTTTACGGACGGCGCACGGCGCACGGCGGACGAAGCACGATGACTATAGGTTATCCTGACCCTTTGGGTCAGATGACCTAATAAAGGGGCAGAACTATGTAAAAAGCATTTTTTCGGAAAAAGCATTTACTGGAGACACAAGTGCATGCAGTCCTTCAACTGTGTAAAAAGTTTCAAGAAAATCCATTAAAAACAAAATAAATCCATAGCGGGAAAAACTTGTAACAAACAAGAGGCCCAGAGGGCCTGTATCGCTCACCTGGTTTCATGAGATATGAAACAAGAATGATGCTTAAGTATATTTGTCACTGGTATTGCTATGTCAATATATATCATATAAGCATTTTATATGGGTACATGTATATTGGTTTTATTTTAATACTAAAAATGCCAAAAAGTGCATTAATCCATGAAATGAAATTGACTTTTGGCGCGACCCCATAGGGATGCTACCACACAAATGTGAGTGATATCCATTGCTTAGTTTCAGAGAAGATCTTGTTTATATTAATTGACTCCTTTTGACCCTGCCCTCTGCCCCTTGGGGGGTCAGCTCCTTCCTTTATACAATTTTGAATTCCTACCCCAATAGGATGCTACCAGCTACCAGTCAAATATGAGCGATATCCATTGCTTAGTTTCAGAGAATAAGTTGTTGAATAATTTAGCCAAATTGACCCCTTTTGGCCCCCTGGCGGCCCGGGTCAACCCCAACATTTGTACAATTTTGAATCCCAACCCCATAACCATGCTACCATACAAATGTGAGTAATATCCATAGCTTAGTTTCAGAGAAGTTGTTTAAACAAATTGACCAATTTTGGCCCCGCCACTCAGGCCCCTTGGGGGTCAGCCCCACCATTTGTACAATTTTGAATCCCCACCCCATAGGGATGCTACCAGGCAAATATGAGCGATATCCATTGCATAGTTTCAGAGCAGAAGTCATTTACCGTATATCAATTCTGCAAAACTGACCCCTTTTGGCCCCGCCCCTCAGCCCCCAGGGGGTCGGCCCCGTCATTTGTACAACCCGAAGGTGATGCTACCAGGCAAATATGAGCGATAGCCATTGCTTGGTTTTAGAAAAGAAGTTGTTAATATCAATATAGCTATCTTGACCCATTTTGGCCCGCCCCTCAGGCCCCTGGGGGGTCAGCCCCACCATTTGTACAATTTTGAATCATTGCCCCATAGTGATGCTACCAGGCAAATTGGAGCAATATCCATTGCTCGGTTTCATAGAAGAAGTCATTTATATTAATAGAGCCAAATTGACCCCTTTTGGCCCCTCCCTTCAGACCCCTGGGGGGTCAGTCCCACCATTTGTACAATTTTTAGTTGCCACCCCATAGGGATGCTTTTGACCAAATTTGGTCAAATTCTGATCAGTAGTTATGAAGAAGAAGTCAATTGTTGACGGACGGACGGACGACGGACGCAACGGTATGGCATAAGCTCACCTTGGTCCTTCGGACCAGGCGAGCTAAAAAAGGGGCATAACACTATTAGAACTGGTAATTCGGCAAAATCTTTGCATAGAGCTAAGCCTCATAGGGTCCTCTAACTACATACAAAATTTTAGTAAAATCCATTGAAAACAAAGCAAATGCATAGCCGGACAAGCTAGTTACCATTTTTTACATAAAGGGGCATAACTCTGTAAAAAGTTTTTTTTTCGAAAAAGCCGTTACTGAAGACACAACTTCATGCCATCCTTCAACTCTGTATAAAGTTTCAAGAAAATCCATCAAAAACTTAGTGAATGCATAGCCGGACAATATTATGACACATTTTGTATGAAAAAGGGGCATAGCTAGAGGCATAACTGTTAAAAAAGGCCAAAATCACTGCAGAGGACACAAGTTCATATGGTCTTCTAACTATATACCAAATTTGAGTTGAAATCCATGAAGAAATGAGCGAATGCATTGCCGGACAAATTTTGTGACAGACGGACGGACGGACAAGGTGATGCCAGTATACCTGTTGAGGAGGGTATAACAAGATGAAGAGCGTCTAACAGCTTCAGTGCAATCTTTACTCAACCAAAGTGAGAACATCAAGAAAACATACAGGAGAGTCCCACAAAGGGAAACAACTCAACAATAGCAGAGCCTAACACTGGCGTAGCCTATATAAAGTCGGCATCAGTTCCACACTATCAAAAGGAGAAAAACACAAATATGCCACACCTCCAAAAACACATGCATGCATGAATCTCACACACAGGGGCTCACACACAGGGGAGACCATTCTTAAAAGACCTTAGCAGTTAATAAGACGTTAAGCTGGATCATAGCTTTTGTACTCCCCATATTATGCCAGCATAAATAATAAATATTCAATGTCATCAAATATAATAACGAAATCCTAAAAGAGTATATAATTATTTTATTTATGCCAACTTGATGATATCAATAAATGATTGGTGTTGACCAGTAATTGGGAAAAAACATTTGTATGAAATTTGAGAAAAGTTGAATAGCCTACGAACCTTTGGTTGAATGGCAACACACGTGCACAAGTAATTTGGTCGTCTGTGTCAAGACACACGTACCTGGAATAAGTCTACACGGGTTAGCCACACACTTATATCTATGTCTGGTTAACTTACATATGCACATATTTTGTGTGTAATGTAAAACTAAAGAATTCAGAGGGTTTATCTAAAAAATCTTTTTGTGAAACAATTACAATAATACTGTATCATTGTCTTAGCTAGTGTTTATCTATGCCGTGCCAGGTTTTTTTGGGGTTTCTGTGAAAAGGCTCAAATTAGATAGTTTATATGGTTTTATATTAATATAAATGGCCATTTTTATTATATGAAAACTTTCAATACAACACTATTTTGTTCATTAATGAACAAAAGCAAGCCTGGCAGGACATACAGTCAGTAGATTAAAGAGACAATTTAGTCAAGTTTGTTTACTAATCATTTCACAACCTGTTTCATGAAAGGGTACCTCAGTTCTCCTTATGAACTATCCTTGGTCATATATTGATACAAGTTTATTTATTAGGATTTATTAGGATAATTAATGGATGCAGGCTGGAAGCTTCTATATCCATATCAACAATATATGTACATAAAATAAATAAATGATTGATTTCCAGTATATCAATTGCTATGTTTCCTTAATATATCTAAAATGTTAAACTTTAAAATGAATATTTTTCCAGTGTTTATCTAGCATTACTTCAAAGTTGTATACAGTATCTGCATCTATAATGTGTTGCGGCAAATTATTCCATACATCTATTATTCTGTTACTGAAGAATTCTTTCTTAATTCTAGATTACGTTTCTTAAAAATTATCTCAGAGTGACCTCTCGTCCTACTAGAACTGTCCATTGGGAAAAAGTTCTCAGTTACTCTATAATCATAAAGTTTTTTAACTATTTTAAAAACATTGATAATGTCCCCTCTAGTTCTCCGATGTTGTAAAGTTGGAAGATTTAGTCTCTCTAGACGTTCCTCATATGTAAGGTTTTTGAGTTACGGAATAAGTTTTGATGCCCTTCTTTGAACGTTCTTGATCAGGTCGATATCTGCTACTCGATATGGGTTCCATACACTTGCTGCGTATTCCAGGTGTGGTCTGACGAGAGCTTTAAATAATAACTTGAACATTGACTCATCAAGATATACAAACGATCTTCGTATTAGTCCAATTATGCTGTTCGCTTTGTTTACAATGTTATGCAGGTGATTTTTTTGGAATTCAGGTCCTCATCGATGGTAACCCCAATGTCCTTTTCGTGTGTGATGTTTTCCAGCTGAATCCTCTCTCCTTCCTGTCCATTCATATAGTAATGTCTTTTCTTGGAAGCTTTTATTGATATTACTTTACATTTGTTGGGGTGGAATTTGAGTAACCATTTGTTCGACCAAATTTGGAGTTTATCCAGGTCCTCCTGGAGGATTCTCACATCTTCCTCATTCCTAATCCGTCTGTATAACTTTGTGTCATCTGCAAATAGCGGCGACGAAGATGTTAGTATTTCAGGAAGATCGTTCATATATACTACAAATAAGATTGGGCCCAGTACACTGCCTTGCGGGATGCCGCTGATTACGGGGTATGTTTTTGACATCTCACCATTAACAATAACACGCTGACATCTATTACTCAAGTAATCCTCTATCCAATTTACTAATTTTGGCTTACGCCATATCCTATCAATTTCTTTAAGAGGCGTTTATGCGGGACTTTATCAAATGCCTTCATAAAATCCATATAAATTACATCTATTTCTCCGCCATTATCTATAATTGCAGTCCAATCTTCTAAAACATTCAACAACTGAAGTTGGGTTGATCGCCCTGAGATAAATCCAAATTGTTTAGAGCTTAAAAGATTATTCTTATCCATGTGATTAACTATACTGTTTCTAACTAACTTCTCTAGGGTCTTTACAACAATACTTGTGAGGCTGACAGGTCTATAATTTCCTGGGTCCGACTTCGATCCTTTCTTGTATATGGCAGTGATGTTAGCTTCTTTCCATTCTTGAGGTAGTTTTCCATCTTCCAATGACCGGTTGAAAATCTCGGCTAAGGGTGTACTGATAAAATGTTTCAATTCCTTAAGAACTTTCGGGTGAATTTTGTCTGGCCCCTGCGATTTATTTTCATTTAAATTTGCTAAAATCTTTTCAACGACTAATGGATTACAAATTATCTCCTCAAAAGGGTGATTTACAGCTCTAGTATTAAATTCCGGTAGGTCTCCAGATGGTTCTTTCGTAAAAACACTGCTGAAAAACTTAGCTAAGACCTCGGCTTTATCGCTGTCCTTGACTGCCATGTGTTGATCATCTCCGTTTAGTCCCATGAGGTCGGATATCCCTGTTCTCACTTTTCTCGTTGAGTTAACATAATTCCAAAATCGTTTTGGGTTTGATTTGATATTCTTTGCTCTGCTTCGTTCCATTTCCCTCCAGGTCTTTCTTATTTCCCATTTAAGTTGATTTCTTATTTTTGCATATTCTTTGTGTTTGCTTTCACTTCTGGTTTCCATAAACCGTTGCCATGCCCGGTGTTTCTTGTTGATTTTCTGAAGAATGGATTTTTTCAATGGTACTTTATGTTTCTGATCCCCAGACGATTTACTCTTGGGTATGTAGTTTATGTTTTCCATTCGTTTTTTAATTAATTATAAGGGGGGTCTTAACCGTATAACCATACAATTTATATGCAAATGAGCAAGTCGTCTCTACACACTTTGTATACATGTGTGCAAGCACAGCCCCGTCTCGTGACTGTAAACAACATTGGTTTGCATTTGAAGCTGTTGGCGGATATTTTAACTATAGGTTACGGGTCTCGTACCAAACGTAGACAGTGAATGGATAAACAAAATATATGGAGAATTACTGTTAGGTCACGAATATAAAAGATGTGAGTTTTTCGAACGGTTGCGACAACAATGAAGAAGTTCATACAGTTGCGAGCAAGTTTGCCGAGACTTGACCTAAGATCGGCCTTCGGAGGTGCGATATTTTTGTTCTGTACAACTTCCATTATCATAATTCGGTGAAGGAGATTACTTACAAATCAATTATCAACGACACGGCCAAGCAGATAACAGACTAACAGTAAAACATTTGTTAGGTAAATAAAAATGTATTAGACTATGCTTGAGGTTTTTTTTAAACGTTAGATACCCCGTTAGATTGTTTTAATAGCAATCAAATATTCCTTATAATATTTAATTATGTAATATTTACATACAGAGAATCCTCGACATAATATAACTGTTAGGTTCTAATTATACATGTATTCTATACATTTATTATGATATGAATAAAAGACAGGCTAAGTGGTGGGGCAATCCTCAAAACTCTTAGAGCATCTATGTTTTATAAAGTTCAATAAGAGTGACAAGTCTTTTAAAAGTTATATATTTTTTGTCATATCATATACTGTTGTTGCTTTTCCTTGTGTAGACCTTGTATCAATACTGTTGTATAATTTAATATGATTTTTTTTTAAATAATGTTGGCAAATCAGCTAATGCCCAGTGCCATGAAACTGTATTAATTAAATTTTTAATAGTTTTGATTAAGATGTATTTCAAAATAAAAGGGCTTCATTATACATGTTAAGTGTCCTTTTTGGGTACCCTTACGTTACCGAAAATATCGTCAAGTTAATGAGTGTGATAGAATTATATCTAACATTTATAATTAATAACCCCGCATGCAATAACGGATAAAATACACAAGATGTATATCAAATCAGCCCTAAGCCTATTGATTGTGTGGCTGTACATGTCAAACATACCTTAAGCCATACTTGTCTTTAAAGTCTACTTATCCAGAGATACTTCTCGGATTTTGACCTGTCGAGCACTCTTTGGCCAAGGCAATTCACAATTGTATAAACAGTATGTATGTTTCATGTTTGGTAGAGTATGGGAAAAGCAAGAGCAACCACAGCACAAAAGCCCTGTCGCTTGCGTGGCGGCTACCCTGTTTCACCTGGAAGAGGAACCCAAGTGCGGAAGGCATTGTTCGACGTGCAGACCAACAAGGTATCTTTACGGGAAGCAGCTAGACAACATGGGTTTTCTTATGGTTTTCTTCAGAGGAGGTTGTCTGGTGAAATTGATGTTGATAAGAGGAAGGGGCCCAATCCTGTTTTTAACCAGGCTGAGAAGGCAGCGATGTCTTCATGGCTTCATGACATGGCAGAGAGGGGGATGGGCTTGAAGCCGTACAAGTTCCTTGACTTTATCCAGGGTGTTATCATCAAGGAAAACAAGCCAAATAGTTTTAAAGACGGTAGGCCTGGTCATGATTGGTATTACGCTTTCATGGCCAGGAATGAAGCCATTCTGCAACCCAGGACTGAGAAATCACTGGAAATGTGCCGTACTAAAATCAACAAGGAAGACACAGATGTTTGGTATTCAGGCTTTAGTCAGTTTCTCAGTGAGAAAAACTTACTCAACAAACCTAAGCGTATCTGGAATTGCGACGAGACAGGTTTCAGTATTGGAAGTATTCCAGGGAAGATAATCGGTCCTGTGAAGACTCCTTCAGATCGCCAACAGATGCCACACATATCTGGGGGACACAGTAAACAAAGATACACTGTGATGTTCTGTGGGAATGCTAGTGGAGATATGATGCTCCCTTTCTTTGTGTTCCCTGAACCAAAGCCAAAGGGTTACAATCCCATGACAGAAGGATTGGAAGGGAGTAGAGCGACGTACACAAAGAAAGACTGGATGAATCTATCAACTTTCAAGTCCTTCATTTCCTTCTTCGACGAGCATGCTGGTACAGAGAGGCCAGTTGTCCTACTAATGGACAGTGTGAGTAGCCACGTCGATATCACCGTCTTTCAATACAATTACATTCTTGAAACTGTTCCACAAAAAATATTTTAAATAAGCTAGCTTCGGATTTCTATGGTTTCTGATTATATACAGGTCATTTTATCTAAATTCAAATATCTCTTAACAAATATACCACATCAAAACATTTGTGGAGGGGCCCCATCATCGATTACAAACCGTTTGGTTATTTCTCAAATCTTTCTCGGCACAAGTGTACTGTAACATTTGTGGAGGGGCCCATCATCGATTACAAACCGTTAGGTTATTTCTCAAAAAACCAAAACTAAATTGACGTTCGTGATGTACTGTAACATTTTTTGGTGTTAAATTTCATCGCCCAATTTCTTGCCAATTGCGGTCCTCTTACAATCGGACACCATTAATAGGTTTTATATAATAATGCATATTATCAAATCTCCTTACACTAAAAAGAACACTAAGCTTACATTCATAATAACTGTTTTCTTTCATTGTCAGTAACATTTTGGAAACAGGTCGCCATTGTGACCAAATAAAAATGGCATGAACACGTCTGTGCGATTCTTTCAATCTCTATTAGATCTATACTATCTGGAATGTTTCTTTGACCGGTAACCATTACCTAGACGGGTTCCTCCGCGTGAGGAACCTTTCACAGGAAATTTCGTCTGCTGTGTCCCTCTCGATTTGCACTCTTCTCCGTCTAGAATATATCTTCCGGTCACTCGATTTGTAGCTCTTCTGCTTCTGAAAGATCTTCTACCTCTTCCGTCTCGAGGCTGGAAGATTTATCTTCCAAGATGGTGGCTACCATGTTACTAGAGAAGGATTTATGACACATACATGCACGTGTTTGTGTCAAAGTGTTTGAGAAACGGTTTACTCGATTTATATATATCAGAATGCGATCCTTAGAAAGCTTCTCTTCTGAGAAGAATGCAAATCGAGTGGGACTCTGCTCCCTTTCCTCTTTATCATCACAGCTCTTAATTTCCGGAGCGTTCGAATACGAAGTCAAACGTACTGTGTGAAATAACAAAAGGCATAGAGGGCCTACATTGTCAATGGACCTGGAACTATACAAAAAAAGAAAATGCATCTACTGGATTTGTGTATCTGGAAGTAGACTGCAGCTAAGGTTGTTGGAAATTTAATAGATCTTAATAAGCTTAGGTTGTTGGAAATTTAATAGATCTTAATATGCTGAAAGATCTAGATTAGAGGTTAAGATCTGTGAAAGGAGTGGGTCAGTGTGGCATTGTACATAAGGAGCAGCAGACGAAATTTCATTGAAAGGATTAGAATTTAGCAAAAAATGCATTATGCCTTTAGCATTCATGAAATCCAGCGATCTACAGAAAAGACACAATGCTTCCTTCATGGGTCACAAAGCAATAAGAGTTACATGTGTCCTTCATGGACCATATTAACCAAAAGAAAACTTAAAGATGCTGACATGTACACACTTCAGTGCCACTGAAATGGCAATGAATTCAACACTTCCTTAATTTCCTCCATCGTCATAGATGAAGACAAATGGCAAACACATACATGGAATCCAAAGGAAAGGCTTCAATGCCTAATCTTTGAAATCCATTGGCATAATTGCAAATATATGTTGTAACAAATGTATCAAAATTAACAAATTAAACTTAAAAGAAATAACTAAACAATTCTTTCTTTTTTTCTGAATTTCATTTAATTTTGTATTAACAATCAACCATCATGTTTCTTTGCACAAATAAATCATTAACAATGTAATTAGGTAAAGCACTTTGTAGCTAGATAACATTATATGGAGAAGAAAGAGTTAACATAGTGACAAATCCCAGCACTATGTAGCTAGAAAATACCTTCAAAATTTCATTGTAACAGAATTCTGACAAAACTTGTGAAAAATCTATATGCCTGGACTGATGATGTTAAAGGTGATTATCAAAGAAATCTATCAGTATATATTTGTGAGACTTGGCTTGTATGATTAAGATAGTAAAACCAAGGAAGATGTCCTGTAAGGAGAATAAACATGGCCATGACACTTGACACACAGCAAGACAGCTCTAAATAACAGGTGACATGCGGAAAATTCAGTTCGTTAATCTTTTTTAATGTAACGTTTCAGGAAAAAAATCTTTATATAATTAATACAGGGTACACCACTAGATCTGTCCTTGTCATATATTAACTGTTTGGACCATGACAAACAAAAGCCGCCTCCGGTCATATATAACTTTTAATTTTTTTATTGTTTAAACATCAATCTTCCTTGCTAAGTTTCATTTGATTTAATTAGCATACAGGCTAACTTAAAGGACCAGTATGCAAAATTTGTGTTCCAATAAGTGCAAAAGATATTGTTTTCTATATGAAAACTTCCAGACAGAGGTGATTGAAGAAAGTGTTGAAAAAATCTGTCTTGCTGTGTCATGGATTATATAGTTATATGATAAAAAAATTGCATACATATATTGTACATGTACTGTACTAAATTGGCATAATACATTTCAAATGGTTTTTCAGCATTAAAAAACTTCCATCTAATGCAGCCACATATGATAAATCAATTTGCATCCGAACACGTCTTCAATCTCACACACTGCATGCATCTTATACAACATTTTGAAAGGCATAACATGTTAATTTTTAAATGTCAATATGCCATCTTCGTTAAATATCAGATCAGTCTGAAAGTGTAGTTTTGTGATAGCTCATGAGGTGTCGACCTACATAACCTCAGGTGAAGATCCAAGGTGTAATTCAACACCCTCAATGGGAAGCTGAGAAACAAACCAGTCTGTGACGTGGTGGTCGACTCTTTGAGCAAGATACTTTACCCTAATATCTCTGGATGGCATGCAACAGGCCTCCTGTATGTTGTTCAGTGAGGTAGCCTAGAGCTACTACAAAGTGATCCCGCCTCAAATGACCCTGGCCGCTAAAAGGGCGATACAATGTGTCAACTCACAGGCACCTGCTTAATGCTGATACCCACAGCATTAACAGAACATATGTCAACAAATGCTCAAAAAAGAAATCCACTATTTGAAAAAAAAATCTTGATGTATTGGTATCAGCTCTGTGTACATTCATTCAAACCACATCTGTTCACCACATGGCAGATCCCTGCTCAATATTACAAGGAAGATGTCTAAACTTGCTCAACAGATCACTGCACAATATCTCCAAAACAGGTTATTGGAATAAAACACCATTCCAGTGTAGAAACATGTCAATTTGAGAAAGAATAAATGGAAACTTTTATTTAAATGATACAGCATATATACTGATAATGTTAAAACTTTTCAAGATATTACAGATCATATTCTCGCATATAACATATGCACAAATTTGGTAAAAACCTAATTAGCTATCTCTCAGAGGAAAGCTTTAGTTTTAAATCAGTATGTATATTACCTTTAACATCAAATCAATATAGAGAGTAGCCCCACTGTTTCAATACAATTTTGTATTACAGCAGCTGTATCTGAAAACATTCTTTTTATTTTCAACTGCGAGCATATTCATATTCATTTTGTTGCATAGCAATCTCTTGTGATGTATTTCTATGGTGATAATATTGTGAGTCGATAAATTTTTAATTTCATCTGACAAAAAGAGCTCTCGTTAGTTTATATATTTTATTATTTTGCAATTATCTTATGTGATGCAAACATATGTTCTAAATATTTTTTGTAAGAAAAATACATATATCCTTTCATACCGTTTTCATTTGTCACATTTCTTTAATGCAACGGTAATACATTAATATGTTTTCAGGAAATGCTACATGTTTTCAAATATTCAGTGTTTCAAATAAGAAACAACAGAAAAGAAATGTCCATTTTAGCAGTCTTCATAATCTTCTTATTATACAACTTGTAAAGTTTTAACTGTCTTATATTGCATCACACAATACTTATCCATTGTACATAATAATGAAAAATACATCTCGTTTATACACGATTCATAGATTTTTCATACCAAAATTCAAGCAGTTTCAAGCTTCTTTCCATCAATTTTTCTCAATTCTCCAGGTGAATATTTTCGTTCAAACTTGCAGGAAATTGGGGTTCATTTTTGTCTTGCACATGATTGAAATAACAAAAGAACATTAGCATTATGATTTTATTACTATCATTACCAAATACTGAATTGTGTCCCAGTATGTGGAAATAAATTATTTGTGATGAATATTTCATTTTAAGGAATCTGAAAAGAACTGAATTTTTACATCAGGTATGATTCCAGTACTTTTCAAGGACTTAAGAGCAAATCCCTAAACTTTTTCAGCACTGACCCTAAATTCTAGCATTTTTCCAGCATTGATCTCAAATTTTATCACTTTTCATCATTTGTAAAAACGATGTTATATTGACTTTTAAGGTCAATTCTTTCAAATCACTATTTATCATGATATTACTCAAGTATGTCCATGTGGTAATATTAAAAGTATGATAAGCCTTCAGTCAGATCAATCAAAGTGAAGTAAATATTGCTGAACCTGTTCTAATTACCGGTATACAAAATGATGCTAAAGGTAATCAATGTGAATTTATACTGTACAACTCAAGTCTTACTGAATGTACCTTCTTCATTTGACATATTCAAAATGTCAATTCCAACTGAGCATAGGTAACCACAAGTACTGAATCAGCTCAAATTCTAATATTTACTAAAGATTTATTTTAGTGGTAAGTATTGGCTGAATTAATTGCACTTATTGCATTTCTGTATGTTGTTTTCAACAAGTACTGATTGTGTGTCAATTCTCCATTATCTGAGTGCTGTAAAATTTTAATGTTTCCAGAACATTCCTTAGATTAACACAAAATAGTGTTATTAAAATCACACATTTATTGCCTCTCCATTAAAAATTTGGATGCCTTAATAAATGTTCTGTTGTGCTTTAAGTTAAACTAGGTCAGGTGTGAGCTGCCCTCCCTGTAGTGTCCCATATCAAATTACGAAAACTACAATAAATTATATGCATGTACAACACAAGGCATTCTATAACAGTTTCAACAATTCCCCATATGGCCTTGAAACTGTTCACATATTGCTGTCTATGAATAGCAAAGAATATCACGGAGTACTTTAACCATGGAGGTCATTCATTTAACTCCAAAGTACCGGTGTAAAAAAAACAAACACACAAGCACACACTCATGACCACATGTACACACATGTATCCATAGCAACAATACACAACACAATATAACCCCATCAACATGTCCACTGGATACAGGCTCGTATGGAAGGTAGAGCCAACAATGGCGTCATGATGAAAGATCTACAATACTGCATTTACAATTCGTGCACACATAACGTTTTCTAAGACTCGCCGTGCTGAATTATCTCTCTTAATGTTAAATTCACAAGTAAACATGTTTCTTCTCTCTCACTAATAAACTCCTCTTAATTAAACAATTGCAGCTTTGTTTACCACAGCAATCAGCAAACTGGAAGCTGTTCCCTTTAATTAGAAATGCTTTGATAGTGGCATCAAAGATTTTTATAGGAAATTTCTGTAGTTATCAGGGATTCTTTACCATCTATATGAAACTTAGCAGGGTGCCTGTTTTCTTAAATTCTTCATCTGACGAAATTAAATGTTGACTTGATAAAAGCTGTCCTCCATACCAGCAACTTGTCACACCTAAAAACAGCATGCACACTTTAAATTTCACCTTATGTAACAACTGCATGTCAGTCTCTTGGACTATAGGTAAGGACATCAGTTATATATACTAATGGTCAGTCTTAAACTGAGAATGGTCAGTTAGGACATAAAAGTTATACAAGTACATGTATATAGTAACAGTCAATCTTGTAATGAGAACAGACAATAAGGACATACAAGTTATATATGGTAACGGTCAGTTGTATAAGGAGAATTATCAGTAATGACATAAAAGTTATATATAGTAACGTTCAGTCTTGTATTGAGAACTATCAGTAAGGACATAAAAGTTATATATAGTAACGTTCAGTCTTGTATTGAGAACTATCAGTAAGGACATAAAAGTTATATATAGTAACGGTCAGTCTTTTACTGAGAACTATCAGTAAGGACATAAAAGTTTTATATAGTAACGGCCAGTATTGTACCGTGAACTGACAGTAAGGACATATGAGTTATATATAGTAACGGCCAGTATTGTACCGAGAACTGATAGAAAGGACATGAGTTATACGTAGTTAATTCTTTAAATAGTATTTTTTTTACCGAGAACTAAGATGAAGAATGTACATTGCCAGTGAATCAACTGATTCTCCTGTGATAGAAAATTTATCATTATAGGGCATGCATGGTGTGTGAAGGAACAGCCTTTCCAATATTCTGCAATTTTTTGTAAAAAATCTGCATAGGTGATAGTCTATTCTCTCTCTTACGGCAACTGTCACAAGATCATTATCACACCAATTCTATCTGTCCAACCACAGCCGCAGCTAGATAACAATCCGCCCGTCTACTGGATACCATACAAGGGTAGTTGGACACTGCTGACTGTTTTACTGAGTGTATACATAGGCAGTACATCAGATCTGTACACACCCTGTGAGTCCAATTGTCTGTGAGTCCCACGGCTTGGCCCATTATCACGAGGAAGACAATGCATACTGTTGTTCTGTTTCATGTGCGCTATCCCTCATTTGGTCTTGTATACTACAGACATAACTAGCTACATCAACTTCTAACTCTTCGTAACGTTTTATAAAAGGATGCTCCTGAAAATGAATCAAAGAGGTAATGACTCATCTGTCTATAAAAAAAGGTTCCCACAATTATTTATATACATGACATATCATTCAGTGCCATCTAAACTATCCAGCCAAGTACGATGTATATGATATCTATTCTTATTATACATTCACTTATTTCAAATTAATGCTTTTAATTTTTTTTTCATATAACTGATAAATTTCATTAATTACTGAAATAGATCTGGCATATATACATGTACCATAATTGTATACTATTACAATTCACTGCAGGAGATGAAATGGACAAAATTATAATATATATGTAAATGTTTCTGAACATCAAGTTAATAAGAATATCAATAACTCCTGTATGTCTAATAACTCATGTATGTCTAAATTTGCAAAAATAAGTGGTTTGAATTGATGTATAAATTGATGTAAATTCATAAGTGGCAACAAACAGATAATTTCTAAGGTTATAAATAATGAAACAATGCTTTTTTTTGAAACTCACAATTAATTTGTTGTATTTTGGTCGCTCCTTTTCATCCTTGGTTAAACTATAAAATTAAAACAACATTATCAGCATATACTTCAAAAACTCCTTTTAATATATGCTGTTGTGAAACAGTGGCTATTGTGTATCATGTTTGTAATTCAAAAAGAAAAGATTTTGGAAGAAATGAATATTTGATTTTTTTTGTGACACCTTGCTAAAGATAAGAAGATGGTAATTACCATGTGTTGAGGAAATTTACAAAATCCTCCGAGAATTTGCCCTCTGTGCCCTTGAGTTGGGGAGGGGGGCCTTGTACCACCTGTGTGAGCTGGTCAAATACACTGTTCCACTTGGGGTACGGAAACTTCCCAGTGGCAAGTTCCATCTAGTAATAAAGTAAAGAAAACACGATTAATTAATCTTTAGCAATGGAGACTAATGACAATAGTACAATTCTATAATGCAGCATTATGAGGACAGAAATGATTCATCTAGGTACTTCCAGTTTTACTTATTGAACTTCATTTGATGTTTGTTTATTTAATTGGTTTTTCTCCCTGACAACAGCCATGGTCATTTTGAGGCAGTCTCCTTGTAGTAGCTGGTGGCTACCTGTAGTTGATGGTGACTACCTGTAGTAGATGGTGGCTACCTAACTGAAAATATACAGGAGGCTCGTCCTATACTATCCAGATCAATGTGGTAAAAGTGTTTTGCACCAGAAAACTGTAGAGAAGGACAGTCCCGTGATCCAGCTTTTATGAGAAACCTAATCCGATCCAGGTAGGGATTGAACATTCACCCCGGATCCTCTACAAACAAAGCTATTGCTTCTTCCAATAACCTTGATGCTTACATGATAAATGGACTAAATCTTTACTAGTTCTGCAGTCAGATCAGGATATTGATGTTATGTTGTGTATCCATTCTATCCTAATATGTTCAAGGTTTATCATTCCTGTTAAGGCACAGCTACATTGATGAATCTACCTGGTATCTCTTGACTTTCAAAAATTAGCAGGATTCACCGACAAAATATGGTCTTTGCCTGAATTGCTGCTGTCTAAATTTAGACTGACAAAATATGGTCTTTGTCTGAATTGCTGCTGTCTAAAGTATGGTCTTTGTCTGAACTGCTGCTGTCTAAATTAAGACTATCAACTTACCAATGTGATACCTAGACTCCAGACATCAGAGCGAATGTCGTAACCTTTACTGGAGGCTCTGGGGTCGATTCTCTCTGGCTGTAACACAAATAAAACATTTTATATCAATGTTCAAAGAACGTGTTTATTTCATATACAGGGTTTGACACTGGAGAATATACCAGGGATAAGACAGTGGCAGAACCAAACAATTGTGCTGATAAAACCTCACATCTAACTAGTCAGCCATTAAACAAGTCTGCTCACTGGTAAGCTTGAGCATTTTGTGATTGAAAAATGTCCTTTTAAGGAATAAGATGCTCATGATCAAGTCTGGTCTTTCAGACTTTTCAGATTTTTGGACGGGATTGTAATTCATTAATTTTTTACAAACTTTACAGTATTTTACTCAATACGAAAGTTCAACAAATCATTACATTTCAGTGTAATATTTACAAGTGCAATCAATGATTGTGAAAGCTCACCAGCAGCAATCACACTATGCATTCATTTTTTATGTATGTATAAGCATGTCATTTTGAAATTGTATGTCACATAATGTCGCTCCTAGACCTCTAATGGATGTATAAACTAAATAAGAAGGGTATGGACTTACAAACTTTCCAATAACTTACCCCAAAAATCTTTAAAGAGGGTTTTTGTGCCAAAAAGTCAACTAATTTTATAATTAAAATACCAAAAAAATCACAATTTTTTCTGCATGATTTTGATACAACATCACTCCTGGACCTCTAATGAATGCATAAACCAAATTAGAAGGGTGTGAGAGCATACTTTTGGACTTGCCCCCAAAACTTTAAAGTGAGTTTAGGTACCAAAAAAGTTAAGTCCACAAAATGTTATAATGCGAAAAAATCACAATTTTTTTTCTGCATGATTTTGCCATAACATCACTCCTAGACCTCTATTGAATATATAAACCAAATTAGAAGGGTGTGGGGTGCATACTGTTGGACGCCGACGCGGATGCCGGAGTACAGCATTGAGCTAATAATGAATATATGTTACATTACAATATTTTCAGTTTGACGTCAGTTCATAAAAGATTAAAGGGAAAGAAATCTGCCAAGACACATCATAATCATTAGGTACCGCTCTCAATGCATCCACAAGGTAAATGCTTCCCTGGTAATAATTGTTCACTTATACAAGACTGCACGCGCAGAGAATAAATAGTTATTTTTTAATTGGATTTGTCATTGATAATTTCACACAAAACCCAGTTTTTGATTGGTCTAAGCTTAATACAAATTTTGGACATAAATTCATGAAATTTTGTTCCCTTTTTTTGGTGCCTAAATTCCATTAGTTTAGATCTTTATTCATTAATTTTAAGGTGATTTTAAGAGTGAGTAAATCACAGCTTTTTACAGTATCAAAGCTAAAAAGCTCAAATTTTGTGTGTCCAGTAATTAGCTATAAGGTAACACTACAGTATACTTACTGCCATGTATGGCCGACAGCCAGCATCTCGACTCTTGGCTATGGAGTCCACCAGCTGTCCACTAATACCAAAATCACAGAGTTTGATGTTGCCTTTACGATCTAACATAATGTTGGAAGGTTTTACATCTGTAAAATAATCATTGTGTAGATATTTTAAGGGATAGGCTTTGCATGTTGGCTTTTTTCATAAATATCAAAATCTACGCAATAACTACTGAAAGGAAATAACTGAATATGAACACTAATATATCTGATGAATGTAAGCTAATTTTACAGAAAATTGCAATGAAACAAATGACTCTGAAACAAATAACAGCAAACCTGCTTAGCTTCCATCCTTAATCCTTTACACTACAGGAAGTTTTATATAACAAGACAATTTGGCAAATTACAGCCCTCTTCCTGATGTAAGTGAAAGGTTAAAATGTAATGTTACTTTTAATACAGGACACATCGCCTCACCTAGGTGAACTCACGATCATGTCCCAAAGGTTGGAGTTCTAGTAACGTGTTTGACCTAATTTTATCAACATTTATCACCTAATTTTACAGTAGCGCTTTTGTAAACACAACAGGTTATTCAGACTACGCTTTCAATGTTTTAAACGTACCATTCATAAAAACAATATAGCGATAGTTTCTGATTCAAATACAATATATAACCATGCGGAGACTACAGCTATAACAAATGCCCGAGCAGCTTCACAATTAATATAATTTTCGCGAAATGAAGAAAGTTTAACGATCATTTAACATTGAATTAATGAAATACTATTGTAACAGGAGAGGAGAAAATGTAGCGGCCAGACCGGGGTTCGAACCCGGGACCTCCGAACACTAGCCAGATGCTCTACCAATTGAGCTACCTGGTCACCGATGATCGACCCAGTCCAGTCCCACTACACACCTCCCTCTTTTTTTCCAAGTCTTTGCCCTCAAAGACACACGAGACCTTTATTCCACCACCGTGGGTATTTCAGTTGGGCGCCAATTTTGTAACAGGAGAGGAGAAAATGTAGCGGCCAGACCGGGGTTCGAACCAGGGACCTCCGAACACTAGCCGGATGCTCTACCAATTGAGCTACCTGGTCACCGATGATCGACCCATTCCAGTCCCGCTACACTATCATTTTTTCTTATTTATAAATGTGCCATTGTTCATGCTGTTGCTGTTACATATCAGATTTACATTGGATGTGTTTGTGTCTAATGATTTCCCAAGATTTTTCGCCGATATAGACTCAAATAGTTCGGACTAGCGCTTTTTTTCTGAAGCATAATTTCGAATAATTTGAACAGGTTCGTCAATATTTATTTAATTTTGTTCAAAGTAAACAAAGGGTTAACGTAAGTTCCAATGACATGAAGTGCAGCAGATAAAGCTGAGACAAGATATTACTTTGATGTAGGTGAAAGGTCAAAATGTAGGTCGGTGTTATACATTTGGTACATGTCACCTAGATGAAGACATGCCCCAAGTATTAAATTCAAGTGATATGTAGTGTACTAGTATGAGATATAGCCAAGACAAGCTTGAATGCAGAAAGGCGGACGGACAAAATACAATCTTATAGTCCCCTTGGTTCTCTGCGGGGAACTGATAAGTTTATACTAGGTACACTGGGTATTTATAATGGTATTTCATAACTATCCTAAACAACACATACAGTGCCAATAAACTGATCAGATTTAAAACTCCCTAGTAAACACTATCATTACATGTCTTCCTTCAAAACATCAACTTACCTCTATGTATAATCTTCAAATTTTCTTTTAAATAATTCAAAGCTTTTACAGTCTGAAAATAAAATAAACATTTCAAAGTACCTCAAAATAAAAAGGAGGCCTAAGGGTCTGAATAGCTTTAACATTCCTTGATTAAAAATTATAAGCATTTTGGTTGTTTTGGCTAGAGCCTATATTGGCTAAATTGTTGACTTTGGAAAGAAACTTTCGGGTTTAAACTGCAAAATTTTGGAGGAATTCAACTTATATGAAATGTAAAATCAATTGGGAATGGGGCCAGTTATTCTAAATTATTCCTCAAGTATGACATTTACTACATATTAAATCTCAAATAAGACATTTGCCCTTCACTTCAGGAATGTGTAACACAAGGGAAAATGGATGCGCGCTTCAACAATGGGTTTAATTTATAATTGTTATTGTCACAAATTAAAGATATTTGTAATCAAAATATGTTGATATCAAAGATTCAGTGAACAATCTACAATTTAACTTCATGAGTCCTTTCAACTGTATTGCTTAAAAAAATATGTCACACAATGTTAAATTTAATTTCTATCAAAATTCTATGAGTACATGTCTCAGGACTTGCCTGCAGATTTATCACTGAAGATTCCAAATCAGTTGAAGAATAAACAAATATTAGCAACAAATCTTGGGATTTACATACCAATAAACATAATCTTTTATCCATTCCCATTTCATAATTATGCAAGGTTACATTTTTTTTAAAACAAAGTTCATATAAAATTAATAGACTTGATAATGTATAGAGTAAAATTTACTCGTCTGCATGTGTTATTTGATATCTGAAATATGTGGTTGAATGAAAGTAGATTAATGATTTTATACATGCCTACAAACGTAATAAAAAGAAACCTGACTTCACCAACACACTGCTGACCGAGTCAATGTATCAAATAAGACAGTGAGTCCGTAAAGTTGTCGAAATCATGAGTAGTCAGTTATCAGGTTTCACTGTATTAGGTTTCCTCATTCAAACATTCTCATCACAATATTTTGATATTTATACTTACTGCAACTGTAATTTTCCCTAAGATGTCCTCTGGTATTGAACTGAACACAACACAGTAAATGTATTTATAAAATTTGTCTAAGGAAATGTCCATCACTTCCATACATATCCAACAATCACCCTGCAAAGAATAAATAAAAAAAGTTATTTTAGCAAATAATAGGTATTCAGTAATCAATCTACAATTGACTTTTACAGGACCTCTTTTAAGTGTATTGCTAAATCCCTATAAGTTTAAGTATTTCCAGAAATTCTACAAGTCCTATCATAATTCTATGAGTACAGGACTCTGGACAAGAAGATTTATCATTTATTATTACATTACATACATGTGTAAGTTGCTATTTTCAAGCTGAAGAAATCCGAGCAAAAAATTCATTTTTCTTCAGAATCATGACCATGCAAACCACAAAATGTGAAATAACAGTACAAAAGTACAGTGTGAAAATAAGTTTATATTATCAAACCTCTTTAAACAGGGCTCCGTAAAATTGTACAATAAACGGGCAGTCATTACTCCGCATGACAACTTCCAGATCCATCAACAGTTGTTTCTGTTCTCGTTCATCTACTGTTGAACGTATCCGCTGGCAAAATAATGTTCATCAGTTTAATTACCTCTGCAATGTTTGCATACTCAACAAGCAAATCCAATATATTTGTAAACTGTAACCTCCAAATTCTGGACAGTTTTTGTTTTCATGTTCAGCAGACTTCAGCATATTTAACAAGCAAATTTTAAATTGATATTTTTCTTTGTCCTATCAACAATGTTAATTGTTTCTATTTGATGTTGATTTTTTTTTTGGTTCCAACACAACCAGGATGAGGATAAAGAATAATATTTGTTCAAACCAACTCAGTAGGTATCTGGAAAATGTCACATTCATAAATATGACATTTTACCTTTCAGGTTCTCTAACAACCATTAATATTTCTTGTGAATCATCTATGTGATAAACTCACCTTGACAGCCATCACAGTACTGCTAACCTCATGGACCATTTTTGTGACATAACCATAGTTTCCTCGTCCTATTTCAACTAATTCTTTTAAATCATCGGCGGTAAAATCATATGTCTGAAAAGAAAAATGAAAAAGCTTAATTCTGAGAATCTCTTTTAAATCTAGAAAAAGAACAGATGACATTTCACCCAGAGAAACATTTAGTAAAAGAGAATATATAGACCTAAGTTTTAATTTGTTTCCTCGATTATTACATAAAGTTTTCTTTTAACAGATTCTGAAATTTTCGGGAAAAAGTCCCCACATGGATCAACCCTGCTTATAATTACCTTCTCTCCTATTTGCAATTTTCCTGTTGTCTGCAACATGTGTGATCTAACATCTATTCGCTCCCTGAAAAAATGTAAATGCTAAATCAATACTTACCGATTTCACTTTCGGAATCAATAATAAGAAACTTGAAATCATCAATCATTGATTATAATTGGTTTTCTAACTTAAGCATAGAATTGCCCTTTTGAACAAATGAATGTGCATTGTAAGTAAAGTTATTTTATATCTTAGCAATTGTTATCAATATTTTCAATACTGTAAACAAAGCATTTAACTGTTGTTGTTAATATATTTAGATATCTCCTGTAAACAACCAATGAATATATCGGTAAGATATAAGATCAACTACTTCTTGGTTCGATAACAACACAAAAATATTTGAAGCGAGGATTTACAACACTTCCAGAAACGTCTGATTAATTACCTTTTCACAATTGTCATCAATTATCGTTTTTTTTTTCTTCTCCTTTTTTTCCAACTAATTTTCGATCATCTGCCCACCACTAATAAGTTGTACATTGTACTTATACATACAAAATGAGGTTACAATTATTTCCTTGTCATCTCTCATTTAGGTGTTAAACATTTGATCAAATATCTAAACTTTCATAAACTATGGGTGAATGGAAACTGAATTTTAACATAGTAATGTATATACCTCTGTGTCCGATACCCTAACCGATCCAACTGTGATATTGGCATCTGTGCTTGTGGCTGCTGTGGCTGGTTGTTTTCTGGTGCAAATCTGATCAGCAGCTTTTTCCGAAATTCTGAAAAATATACAAATATACTTAAACAGTTATTCATATTATTATATCTAATGGCTGAAAAAATACTTATAACTGTCATTGTTTGTTCTGTTGTAAGAAAAACTTGCACACAAAAACAATCAAACTGAAAATTATACCTGTGCTTTAATATATATAACATGACAGATATAGACTAGAGAATTGCAGTAGCAAAGGAAACTGCATAAGGCTTGATCTTGAGCTTCAATCCTTGAGAGTATGTTTTTGATTCCCGAAAATGATATTTGTCTCTTGGGATTGAAGGTCATCTCTATCTGACATGTTTTGACCCTTCATATTTTTGAGAAATGATGATTTGTTTTCTGAAATCACTAAAATACAAGGGTCTGACAATCGACTGGACGCTCTGAAGGCCAGACCAGAAATATTAATTAAGTCTTGGATTTCTTTAAGAACTCTAAACACTGTCACGTGCACAAGTCCAAATGATGATCCCATCTTGATTATACCTAGGTCTGTTCATTGGTATGAAAAATTATTTGGCTGTTTAATTCATGTCACCAGCACGACTCCTGCATCAATAATTACCAAAACTGCAACATCAATAATCATACAATATCTGGGTATTCATCTATGTAATTTTTATTCAATGTCCTTATATACTACCAAGATACTATATAAGGGCCTTTTTCAATTGATTATGAAGTATCTCATTATGTTCATTCTGTAGATCTAGCATGCATCAGGCTCTGTACGTGGTCCCAATTAAATATTGGTTCTTAACTATATACAGTCAAACCTCGTTAACTCGAAGTCATCGGGATCGTGAAAAAACTTCGAGTTATCCGAGTCTTCGAGTTAACCGAGTTTCAAGGTAGACGTGTTGGTATAAATAGCGTGTATGTCTGTGATTGGGAGTTGTGTCATTTTCTAAGTGAGTGAAAGATTACCACACAATTTCATCACTTTAATATCTATTTAAATAATTTCTATCGTGGTACATAAATGATATTATTGTTAAAAATCATAAAACAACAATATACGAAGTCTGCAGCAAATAATACATACACAAATGTATCGGCACAGGCCACGTGTTGATAAGTGCAGTAGCAGCCGGAAATGCACAGTGCGCAAGTACACGTCGATGTTTTACAACAATCATGGATCGAGTTAAGTCACATAAATATGATCCAATAGTTTTAAAACCATTAACTTGTATCAATTATCATAGTTTGATCAGAAACGAAGTCCTGGGATTAAATCATGCGTTACCCGGCCATAGTTGTGATTTCAGGTGTGTCAGATAGTTCCGCCTGATCGCACATGGTGACCTAGACAGTTTGACAGGGTAGCGAGCTGGGGTATAATTATCACACTTCTTTAATCATCAAAGGGATTATGTCAGTACTGTTTGTCAACATCAATACTGTTGGATCTTAATAAAGACGGGTTTCAGTAACAATAGTCAGATATGTTTAATGTAATTTAATAAAAAAAATGAAACAAAAACGGGATATTTCCCGGGCGCGAAATTGCAAACAATTTACCGAGACGTACGATGAGTATTTTGTTGACACATTTTGTTTAAAAATGAAAATAATGTTTTCAACTTCGGGATAACCGGTACATTTTACATAGGTTTTGTAACATCGGGACCAGCATTTTACTTCGGATTAACCAAGTTTTTCGAATTATCCGAGTTTATATTTCTAAGAAAAAGAAGGATTTTGGCCGGGACCGGAGTAATACTTCGAGTTCAACGGGGTCTTCGAGTTATCCGAGTTCGAGTTAACGAAGTTTGACTGTATAGTGAATAATAAAAATAATGAAAGATGATCATGACTCTCCTACAGTAACTAAAATCTGTGAACATGTAAAAATATTTAAGTCAAATGACTTTCCTTTGGTTTCATAAATTAGGTTTTACTCATTAACTTCAGTGGCATCCTGTTACCATTTATTTTTTAAGAAAGCTGACAACATCATATTTATCGACAGACAGATCTAGACATCATTTATTGATAATTAATAGTGTTTGAATCAAGTGGCAATCCTATATATAGTAGTGCATCTATGAGTGACACTTACACAACTTTATCATCGGTATGTAAGATTATGAACATCGAGTTACAAGTAGGCCTTGGTGTGAAAATAAAATATTTGAATTAATTTCACTGCATTGTGCGGGGTGTAAAGATGTTTAGACCCATTAACAATAACATCATTTTACTTTTTTTAACAACTGTTACTTGACATATCTACAAAAACGATATTACATAATGTTCTTTCACATCTGAGTTTTCATTAGAATTGTGTGTACTCTAAGGACTTCCTTGTAGAATAGTAAGCCATGTCGGGCATAATGACCAGAATGATTACTACATGTCACCGATTTCATTCATAAAATGTGCGTGTCTTAAGCAGTAACATTAGTTGAGAAACATTGCCGTGAAGTCATACAACTCAATGAGTCACAGATCTTAAAATAGCGATCCCAATTCAACGGATTCCCAGTTGTTTTTCTATGTACCTTGATTACCACTTGGCTTTTCAGGAGCCGCCATCTTGAAAAGTGGCCGAAATCGTTTAGCCCTTCCCTCTCCTCTCTCTCGGCTGTTTACGGGTGGTTCTTCTGGTATCAGATCCCTCGGTTTGAGTCCACTGGGTAGCAATCAACGCGGGCTTATAGTAAATCGTATTCGGTACTGATGTTCATTGCTTCTGGATGACTCATCTATATGAGAAACCTACTCGGAAAATCCCTGTGACGTCATTATTTTTGGACGAGTTCATCGACGAGTTGACGGAAACAGCCGAACGCCGCGCACCTGTTCGTATTGTAGCCTGTTTTATCCAAACGCAATTAATATTCGCAGTGCTAAAACCACAAAGGCGTGCTCCGTTCCAGTTGCGTGACCGTTCGACTGATTCCGTCGAACGCCCACGAAATAACTTGTATGTTAGTAAATAATGCATTATACACAATATATGCAATGAATGTGCCGAAACAATTTAAACGTTGTGTAATTCTACAGAATCAGGTCAGAAACATAAAAAGAATTTCTACTTTAGTAAAGATGATGTAGGCCACAGGTATGTCTATAATTCGTGCCTGCTGCCACGTAGTGTACGTGCAAAACATCATACAAATACGATTAATGTATATGATATGAAAATGATTCTTCAACTATATTTTTCAACATTATATACTTAGATCAAATTCCATGCCCACGGTATGGTGGGTGATGATATTATATATATATATATATATATATGTCCTTTTTTTTAATAACAGACAATTTAATTACAATCAAAAATTAAAAAAAAAACAACAAATAAACAAAAAACACACACACAATTATATATATAAATATGTGTGTGTGTGTGTGTGTGTGTAAAATGTTTCAAACTTGAAAATCAATGTTTTACTACAAAACTCTTTCCGATACACTGATTTACACAGTGGTATGGATCGAATGGCAGAATTTAAAAACGAAAACCAGAAATTTTGGATTTTTACTGATTATTTAAGACAATGTTTTGCATATCATTTGAAATCATAATATTTTTTTACTGTGAATGATGAATTGAGCTATCAACACCAATTAATTAGATTTAGTAATGTCATAAGCAAATCTGATGAAGTTGAAAGGACTCCGGTCGGTTGTTTTTCTTACGTTTAAAAAAACGCAAGCTATCTTGATATATTTATCGCTAATTTTAAAACGATACATACCAATTCATCGAATTAAGAAAATGTTGAAAATACTGAAATCTTAATTTATTATACGAATTTTGCACACAACAGTCACTGGGATGAGAAGATAAAGTCAGCCCAGCCTAAATTTGTCGCTTTATGTGACTGTACATTTAAATATTGGTATCATTTTGCCTGTTATTATCTGCTGAATTGCAATGACAGTATTGATTTGAATTGAAAAAAAAAGAAAATAGTATAAAGAAATAACCAGAAAGAAAGGAAACCCACTTTGTTTTACCAGTATGACGCAATAAGGGAGATAACTCCTCTAAAGCTATCGATGTCTAGTCCTTTTAGTCAAAACTTTTAAAATGAAAATAACAATTTTCTTAGTCATAATATTCCGATAGTTTACCATAAGTATGTTTGTAATTTATATATACTTTTGTAGGAAGTCAGAATATTCCGATAGCTAACCATAATTATGTTTGTAATTTATACTTGTGAGGGAAAATATCTGGGAAAGATAAATACGTCGCTACAACTTCTAACCAGGGACATACATAGGACGTGTGCCGCATAACTAGAAATGAGTAAATAGAAAAGAAATTCTTAACCAAACGAATGGTGAATTTTGGTCAGGAGACGAATAACAAAATAAATACATGTATATCCCATACACGTACACCTGTAAATACATCACATACACGTAAACCTGTAAATATATCACATACACGTATACCTGTAAATACATCACATACACGTACACCTGTAAATGCATCACATACACGAATACCTGTAAATACATCACATACACGTATACCTGTAAATACATCATATACACGTATACCTGTAAATATATCAAATACACGTATACCTGTAAATATCACACACACACGTATACCTGTAAATATATCACATATGACACGTATACCTGTAAATATATCAAATATATGTATACCTGTAAATATATCACATATATGTACACCTGTAAATATATCACATACACGTATACCTGTAAATATATCACATACACATATACCTGTAAATATATCACATACACATATACCTGTAAATATATCTCATACACGTATACCTGTAAATATATCACATATATGTACACCTGTAAATATATCACATACACGTATACCTGTAAATATATCACATATACACGTATACCTGTAAATATATCACATATATACGTATACCTGTAAATATATCACATACACGTATACCTGTAAATATAAATGTATACAAATGTTTTGGTCAAACAATTACATACTCATCAGTAAAACGCCCATAGCATCTACTGCAATTAAAACATACGTTCAAGTAATGAACAACTATACCATATGTATTAAACCAAAACCACAGCAACGCAACGGGAAAAAAATGTGCACAAATGTATCAGAGACCTAGATTGGTGTTATTTAGGTCTCTGAGAGCAGATCATTGCCACGTATGGCAACGGCCGTAGATAAGCCGACAGGTTCATCGCATAAAACGAAAATATTTACAAAACGGTCAAATCTGCCTTATTATAATGTCGAAGGTAAAACAAAATCTTATTTGCGATAGAAATGTTTTTATATTTAAAGCACTTCTGATGCGATTGTTTTTTCATTTACCTTAATTTGTGTTATGAATGTTTCTTTCATAGCTCTAACCCAGTTTCAATAGATATAAACAAAATGTATGCAGTGACAAACAATTAAGAAAAAACTCATAAGATTGTTGTATGTAGGAGTGCTAACTATGGCACGACAACAAACCGGATGGATATGGCAGTATACATTTTTTTCACTCCTGGACTAAATGTCCTAGCATAAATTGTCATTATCAGATTAGGGCCTAGTATGTGATGTTGAGGTACAAAAGCCTTAGCTAGGCATTACATAACAGAGAAATATCCCAACCAGAACTAGTACGTAACTATATATCAAAAATTGCGCTTCATAGTCGACAAGACATTTTTAAATTTTTAAACAGGTATTTTTTTTATCATGCGATAAAGTATTGATGTTATCCATCTATCAACTCTATTAACATTATCCATCCATCTATCAACTCCGTTGGGATCACGCATCCGTCTACTGACTCCGTTGGCATCACCCATAATCAATTAGCTCTATATAATAAGCATCATCAATTCACAAACAGTCATTAGAATTGATATAATTCGTTTTTGGTTATACGATTAGGACCCCCCTTACAATTAGTTAAAAACGCATGGAAAACAATAACATGTAACAATATCTGGCCAAGTACTTCATGAGGAGTAAAGAAGTACAATTTCGTGAAATCATCAGTGAAATTATAATAAAAAAGTAAACAAACTTGACTAAATTGTTGTCCCTTTTAATACAGGAAGTGAACAAAATTGTCTGCTTAATTATATAAGTGATAACAATTTAAGTGCATTAAAGCAGAGGCTTAATTTATCTGATCTTATATTGAGTTTTTGAGCAAAAGTATGGAGTAAATTAAGTTGAAACGGAGAATAAAGCAAAGATCGTATGTATACGTGAACCAGAGACCTATATACTATATAGTATATAGGTCTCTGACGTGAACCGAACCGAATAAAAAACCACTCTCATTGTGAAAATACAGAAAACGTAATTGTGAAATATGTCCACGTGCTATTTGTAAAATACAAGAGTATACTGTATACACTATTCTATTAAAAACATTGTGTGTCACGAGGTCGTCACATCTAAAACCCTATAATAATTAAATAGTTTATCCTTTTATCTCCCGACTTTTATTATCATTTACTTAACAGCGTTTGCTTTCGTGATCAGCGAATCACATTTCTTCTCTAGATCGTGATATCAGTCTGTCCTTTGCATTGTCTACCTGTATCAGGTGAAAACTATACAGGTGTATTAGGGCGGATCCATGTGACGTCATTCTTTTATTCCGGAAGAAAAATTGCGGAGGTCAAAGGTTACGTGGGATTTGTAACCGCGAAGAGTGACGGTGACGCCGATCATTGAGCTGGTGATTTACATACATGTACTTACAGTCGGTGACGAAGGACTAACATAATTTTCGAGTTTCGTTGTGATAGTTTAATAATATAAAATGGCTGGGAGAACGTTTATGTTTGTGATCACATGTATTTCGATTTTATTCACAATGACAATGGCCGTAAATAATGATACGTCGAGTTCAGCTCAGCAAGGTAATGTAGTTTCAGACACTGGAT
Organism: Pecten maximus; assembly: GCF_902652985.1. Taxonomy (NCBI): domain Eukaryota; kingdom Metazoa; phylum Mollusca; class Bivalvia; order Pectinida; family Pectinidae; genus Pecten; species Pecten maximus. The sequence continues at coordinate 38,813,289 of NC_047015.1, read as the reverse complement.
CATATGAGAAAACATCTCTAGAAAAAGGTGTATCAACATTGTACGACGATATTATGCATGGATTTCTTGACGCTACCATACCTGGACAATTCTTCTCTGATGCTGATCCAGGGCCGATAAGTAAGTATATATTTTGCATATAGTTTATATTACCTGAACAGTTGAACTCGTGACCCCCGGGCTATAAGTCCAGTCAGTTACAAGTACAGTTATAAAGTAATACGACTAATTGACTATACATAATGGTCCCTGTGCCGTCTGACCAAACAGACTTGAAAACCACAATTAGGCTTGGAAATTTGTCGCTATCAACAGGTGTATATCATGTCTATGTGATGCATGTATATATATTAAATACCTGTATAGAGATCTACCTGAACCTACCTGGATGGTTTGAGATAATTGTGTTGACTCGCTAGTATAAAACAAATTAGGGTATATCAGTGTAGGTAATTTCCTCAATAAAGGTGGGACAAAGTACCCTATACCAGGATAATTAGATTGATCAGATGACTAGTTCCTGGTTGACCACACCTTTTTACCAGGACCATTGACATGAAATGTACCTTCGTTTGGTGTCTTATTAATCGTGTTTCTGAAGTATTTTGTTATAGTTCACACAAACTGATAAATTACTGATGTTTTTATATGTAAAGCTGTTGTTTTCATGTATTAGGCAACACAATTAAGTTCCTTCTTTTTTGTGTTACTTTAAATTAATTAGAAAATGATATACTTTATCAGAGACATATATACAGAGAGATTAGTAACATCGCTATTTCCCCGTACACATAGTGGCTCCCTTTATTCGTGACCACTCAAGCATATCCCTTATCGAGAGCGTCCTGTCTCCTATCAAACACACACGAGCGCAGGTAAATCGGGCTATGCGCATGTGTGTATCGTAGTATTGGAACTTATTCGACATGTTCTGGTTAATCCGCCATTACGTCAGACCAAAACATCGTCATTTTAAATACACACAGAAAGCACATCGTTTTATTTTGGCCACTACAAAAGTTACCACATTAACCAAAAACTATCAAACTTATGGGATATAGTCTTATTGATCATGCATATTGTTGTCATTTATCCGTATTTTCGAAAATCCATTGGGTTCTATTCGACATGTCCAAGTTTGTAATTAAGCAGCCATTACGTCAGACCAAAACATCGTCAATTTTAAACGCACACAAAAAGCACATCGTTTTATTTAGGCCACTACAAAAGTTACCACATTAACCAAAAACTATCATACTTATGGGATATAGTCTTATTGATCATGCACATTGTTGCCATTTATCTGTATTTTCTAAAATCCATTGGGTTCTATTCGACATGTCCAAGTTTGTAATTAAGCCGCCATTACGTCAGACCAAAACATCGTCAATTTTAAACGCACACAAAAAGCACATCGTTTTATTTAGGCCACTACAAAAGTTACCACATTAACCAAAAACTATCATACTTATGGGATATAGTCTTATTGATCATGCACATTGTTGCCATTTATCCGTATTTTCTAAAATCCATTGGGTCCTATTCGACATGTCCAAGTTTGTAAATAGCCGCCATTACGTCAGACCAAAACATCGTCAATTTTAAACGCACACAAAAAGCACATCGTTTTATTTTGGCCACTACAAAAGTTACCACATTAACCAAAAACTATCAAACTTATGGGATATAGTCTTATTGATCATGCATATTGTTCTCATTTATCCGTATTTTTGAAAATCCATTGGGTCCTATTCGACATGTCCAAGTTTGTAATTAAGCCGCCATTACGTCAGACCAAAACATCGTCAATTTTAAACGCACACAAAAAGCACATCGTTTTATTTAGGCCACTACAAAAGTTACCACATTAACCAAAAACTATCAAACTTATGGGATATAGTCTTATTGATCATGCATATTGTTGTCATTTATCCGTATTTTCGAAAATCTATTGGGTCCTATTCGACATGTCCAAGTTTTGTAATTAAGCAGCCATTACGTCCGACCAAAACATCGTCAATTTTAAACGCACACAAAAAGCACATTGTTTTATCTAGGCCACTACAAAAGTTACCACATTAACCAAAAACTATCATACTTATGGAATGTGGTCTTGATTATCATGCACATTGTTGTCATTTATCCGTATTCTCGAAAACCCCATAGGGACTTTTCGAAAATTGGAGATTCCCGCCGATCTTTCCTGCGTTGTGCTTGACTTTCATACTCAAAATACAAACACTTGGACAGCAAATTGTGATATATTTCATATTGATGACACTTCTGCACTTTGATATTAATAAAATTAAAGCACATAATTGGATCTTGCTGATGATTTCAAATAGAAATTATCGATAATTATGTGTCTGGTTTTCAAGTTTTCTCCAATATGGCGTCTAGTGAAGACTGAACCGAGCAACCGCAAAGGATTGTGGGAAGGTCAGGGGCCACTATGTAAACACAAGGGCAAATAGAGAGCTGCCAATCTCTCTGTATATATGTCTCTGACTTTATACAATATGTAAATACACAAGAACAGTACATACATTTTGTATATAAATTTTGTATTATGGACATTTACACAGAATTTTTTATTTGGTTAAATGAAAAATTCTTTGTAGGATTTCACATCGTCAAAAATCTTGGGTCACTGTATCCACAGATGACAATGTCATTTGTCATTTATAGTGTCATCAGGCCAAAATATCATATTCTGGACATAGGGCAGCATGCCATTCAATTTAATGCTTGTTACTTTGCGTCTAGCTATAGGCTTGTGATCAGGAGATACTGCCAAAGTTGAAGTTCCATGGTGTTGTAATGGGGGTCGATGATTAATTAAATGATTTCATCAGAAAAACATTCATAAATGTGAAAAACCATGAAAGTGTGACAAATAAAGACAAAAATCTTCTTTTTCTGTTCACAAGAAACATTTTATTCTACAAATTATTATGTCATAATTTAATGGGGTGAACAGGAGTGGAAAATGAGAGTGAAACAGTCAAAGGTTTTCTGTTAAAATATATACATGTATGTGCATGATAACACATATAGATATTTTGTATTTATTGGTAATTTCAAATTTTCCACTTTCCATTAAAAGTCTCCAGATCTGTAAAAAGATCAATTTGTTACCCACTAGTGACTAAGTGATCAGAAATCAGTTGGTATTTTCATACTATAAAATATAAACGCCATTGCACTTAACTCTCCATGTACTACTCTGTTGTAAATATACATATAAATTAACGTATGTTTATTTAAATGCATGTATACATATAATGTACATACATGCTAAAAGTTGGATGTGTGTATACTTGGTATACTGATGTAGTTAGATAATTACATGTCAAGGAGAGTGGTATACACCAAATCATTCATGTACATTTAATGTAAATCTTAGGGTTTGGGGTTGGGTTCATTGGACTCGAAATCATACAATGCATGTGAATGATATATAAAATGAAATTATGTAAGATGTACATGTGGTAGTTCAGTTATATTAATGACTGCAGTTCTGTTGAATCAAGTTTTAAACAGTTTAGATTAATACAGTCTAGGAGGAAATAAATATTGTGTACAGGTATACGTACATGTACTTTAAAATTCTGAACGGAAGATTGATTTCATGCATTTGGAGTACATTTGTATTTGTTTATACTCAAAATACTTTAGAAAGAAACTTTCAATTTTTTCCATAATAAATCTGAAAGAATTTTTTGTTGACACCATTAATTGTTGATAATTACTGACCGAAGTGAGAAAGTTCACCTACAGGTATGTGAGTATGACTAAAGCTATGGAAGAGTTTCCCTAGGGTTAACATGTGGCAAGTGGGCCAGACATCATGATAAGAAAATGCAAGTATGATAAAAATCAATACAGGGGAGCTGCAGGCTGTTTTGAACACTGAATTATATGGTAGTTTTCAGGGTTAGCTTGAATGTGTATATTGATATATGTTGCATCACATTGAATTAGTAAAAGAGAATTGTCATATTGGTTTGTCCCTATCAACCATATCATACCATACCATACTTCTAGCAAAGGAATCTTAGTTCATCATATATGACATTCAACGACAAGGATACAACAAACTTAGGATCACTGACAAGATACAGCAGGCTTAGGACACAGAAGACTTGGAATCACTGAGAGAAAACAGTAAACAAGAATCACTGACAAGGATACAGCAAACTTATGATCATTGACAAGAAACAACAGCCTTAGAATCACTTGCAGGATACAGTAGATCCTGAATCACTGACAGTATCCAGCAGATTTAGGATACAGGAGACTTAGAATCACTGACATGATACAGCAGACTTAGGATACAAGATATTTAGGATCACTGACATGATACAGGAGACTCAGGATACTTAGGATACAGGATACTTAGGATACAGCAGACTTAGAATCACTGACATGATACAGCAGACTTAGGATACAGGAGATTTAGGATCACTGACATGATACAGGAGACTCAGGATACTTAGGATACATGATACTTAGGATACAGGAGACTTAGAATCACTGACATGATACAGCAGACTTAGGATACTTAGGATACAGGAAACTTAGGATACAGGAGACTTAGAATCACTGACATGATACAGCAGACTTAGGATACAGGAGATTTAGAATCACTGACATGATACAGCAGACTTAGGATACAGGATATTTAGGATCACTGACATGATACAGGAGACAGAATACAGGAGACAGGATACAGGAGACTTAGGATCACTGACAGGATATAACAGACTTGGGATACAGGAGACTCATAATCACTGACAGGATACAGCATACTTAGGATACAGGAGACTCCTGGTCACTCAGACAGGATACAGCAGACTTAGCAGGGATCGACATTAACTTTTTTCTGCACTTGTCCCTTCGGACAAGTGATAAGATAAATTCACTTGTCCGAATGAAATAATCACTTGTCCTACATGTGTTTCTACTTTCTATCTGTTATGTGTAAACAGCGAGATGATTTATTATAAAGTAGAGGCAAGCACTGCAAGCCATAATTTCAACTCATAATAATTACTAACAACAATAAAACAGCAAGAAAGTATTATTACAAGTTATTTAAGTTTTACCAAACCATCCTTTTTTTACCTAAAAGCAGATGAATGAAGTACTCTAAAATAATTAACTTTCATGGAGAACTGTTTGACTAAACTATATAAACAAACTTACTACTGTGAAAACATTAAAACATGTCACCGTTTTCTAGGGCACGGCAGTCTGCTTCATCTGTAGCCTCCTTAATTATATCAAAACTGATTCATTTTTATTACGATTCCAGCAGACGGTATCTGTCGTAGTATCAATGCTCTCACATGTACAGCATTCGCATGCGTTTCAAACATACTAGTGATACCGATTACATGTTTTCGAGAGCCCTCGGAAGTCTACCATCATTTCTATGTAGTTCCGAATGAAGCTTTAATAAGCATGATCAACTCACTTCCGTTCGATGGTTAACACAATTTAAAGGAGTTTTTACTCATTTTACAGTGAGTATTGAATCAGTTTTGACTTCAGAATATAACATAAATAAAACACAATGACAGATTTGTTACTTGTCCTGTCGGACAAGTACTTTAATGATTTCACTTGTCCGACATCAATTTCGTCTGGTACCGGACAATCGGACAAGCGTTAATGTCGACCCCTGCTTAGGATACAGGAGACTTAGGATACAGTATACTTAGGGTACAGGAGACTTAGGATACAGGAGACTCCTGGCCACTCAGACAGGATACAGCAGACTTAGGATACAGGAGACTTAGGATACAGTATACTTAGGGTACAGGATACTTCTGGTCACTCAGACAGGATACAGCAGACTTAGGATACAGGAGACTTAGGATACAGTATACTTAGGGTACAGGAGACTTAGGATACAGGAGACTCCTGGTCACTCAGACAGGATACAGCAGACTTAGGATACAGGAGACTTAGGATCACTGACAGGATATAACAGACTTGGGATACAGGAGACTCATAATCACTGACAGGATACAGGAGACTCCTGGTCACTCAGACAGGATACAGCAGACTTAGGATACAGGATACTTAGGATACAGTATACTTAGGGTACAGGAGACTTAGGATACAGGAGACTCCTGGTCACTCAGACAGGATACAGCAGATTTAGGATACAGGAGACTTAGGATACAGTATACTTAGGGTACAGCAGATTTAGGATCACTGACAATATACAGCAGACTTAGGACTGACAGGATGCAGGAAAATCAGGACCGCAAATTACTTTGACAGGACACAGCACACTTTGAGTCACTTATAGGATACAGCAAACTTTTGTTTAATTGTAAGCAATTGATTCAGGATCACTTAAGAAATGTTAACATTATTTATTTTACAACCATTATGATACAAGTTATCTAAATCATGCTTCTTTGTCCGGATGGAAGTGCACGAGGGGTCTTACTGAGGGAGGAAACCGGAGTACCCAGAGAAAACCGACGTGATCAGAGAGGCGACCCTGTACCCTTTCATGTCCGATCGGGGAATCAAACCCTGGTCACCTAAGTGAAAGGCAAATGTGTAACCAGTGTGCCACCCAACCAAACAGGAACACTATGAGATACAGCTGACTAGATCATAGGTTTTACAGTGGCCTATGTTATAATATGTAAAGTTTTCTGTAATATACAGTATACTCCAGATCACATCCTTGTTGACTATACACCAGGATTTCAGCATATCACATTATCAGCACAGCAGCTGTTGGTATGACAATACACAATAACACTAAGACACTCCATGTTAACACTATCTCCCGGTTAGGTGTTTTACTGAAGTATTATCTATGTAGGAAACAGACACATCAAAGTGTCAGTATGTAGAACATTGAAATCCAACATACTATGCATTATTTTAATCTGAAAGCTTGCATCAGCTACATTGATGTGTTAAAATGTTTCCTACAATAGACATTGCAAAATGAAGATCCATCACAATAGTGAAAAAATACTCTTGTGATTTCTCTAAATTCACATTGAGTGTATCTTTTCTCTTTTTAATGGTAATATTTTGTCAATTTCCTGTGTATTATATATACATACATATCTCCATATCATGATATGTATATGCATTAGTATTTTTAAAGATGTATCAAGGATTAACATAGCTATACTAGGTTGATTGAGTTTAAATTCGTGACTGATGATGGGTTCAAAAAGTGTTACAGTTAAACGATGGGACTGATCAATAAAGGATTTTACCTTATGCTCAGTGATGCGTACTTATAACCTACATCTAATTATAACCACACGTCACATATTTGATCCCATGGTAAGTCAACATTGAATCATGTCTGACACCTTTAAAACACACACTTCGAGTCATGAACATATAGTGAAACAGCTGTGCTGGTGTTAATTTATTCCAAAAGGAAAGAGATTTGACTTCCAACTCACCAACTATACCTGTTCAAATTGTGATTTTGTAAACAAAGAACATGATGGTATATCATGATCTTCTTGGTATGTTAAATGTCATGCTGTAAAATTAATTTTTAGATTGAGGACAACTGCAGATTTGAATATGTTTAATACATTGTTGTAAGTAAATGAGAGTCGACAGTTAATTGAGAGAGAAAAGAAATAGAGGCAAACATATAACAGATAGAAAGATTGAAACACCAAAGAAGTGGAGAGGGTATATGTAGGACACTAAAATGATAGACAGGAAGTATTCTGGACAGATTGAAAGAGGGAGTGACAGGTGTAAGGAACAGGAAGGATGGCTGGATAGGATAGAGTGATGTGGGTAAGATAGAGGAATATGGGTAGGATACAGAGATATGGGTATGATACAGAGATATGGATAGGATACAGAGATATGAGTAGGATACAGAGCTATGGGTAGGATACAGAGATATGGGTAGGATACAGAGATATGGGTAGGTTACAGAGATATGGGTAGGGTACAGAGATATATGTATGGTTAATGTAAGATAGAGGGATATGGGTAGGAAAGAGAGACTAGCTGTACACACACTTCCCATCTGAGATTTTCATTTTAAATATAATCCATGAAAAATAATATTTCAAACAGTTAGCAAATAAACTTTTTCATCTATTGTAGTATTGTTGTCATAAAAAATACATTTGCAATGATGATAATTGACATCAGTTGTTTATTACATCACACTGTTGAGGCATGTCTGTTAACTTATAAAAAGTTCAAGAAGCCATTCGAACATCGTTTAAACTAATGAGCCATGATTATTAAGCATGATTGTTTGTGTATGACCAGCGGGGCACCGCCCTTGATGGTGAATGTGTCCCATATTACATTTTGTGATTCATCTTAACGTGAGGACATAATGTGGTCAGAGAGGGCTAGGTCAGGATTCAGGGAAGATGCATTCATTTCATCAAATATAGGTAAATGAAACAACCAAATCAGGTTAGTAATGAAAATGTCTTAATTCTTTAATTAAAATTAATTTTTAGCTCGTCTCTTCGAAGAAGAGTGAGAGCTTATGTTGTCACTCCGGCGTCGGCGTTGGTTTTCCAAATGTTAAATTTTTGGTGCAAGTGTTGAAAGGCATAGTAATTTATGGTAATATGGTCCTTGTGGGGGTCAAACTATCCCCTGCCGGAGTTAAACTAAAAGATTTTTTGGAAAAAAAAACAGATTTTTGAAATTTTTTGGACTTAGAAAATTTTTGCGTTAAGTTTTTGGTGCAAGTGTTGAAAGGTATTAATACATCACTTTATAATTGTACTAGGGTGCTGATAATTGGCAATAGAGTTCCTCTGGGGTTAGACTATCCCCTGCCAGAGTTAAACTAAAATATTTTTTTTGGAAAAAACCAGAATTTTCAAATTTTTGGACTTGGAATATTTCTGCGTTAAGTTTTTGGTGCAAGTGTTGAAAGGTATTAATACATCACTTTATAATTGTACTAGGGTGCTGATAATTGGCAATAGAGTCCCTCTGGGGTTAGACTATCCCCTGCCAGAGTTAAACTAAAAGATTTTTTTTGGAAAAAACCAGAATTTTCAATTTTTTGGACTTAGGATATTTCTGCGTTAAGTTTTTGGTGCAAGTGTTGAAAGGTATTAATACATCACTTTATAATTTTACTAGGGTGCTGATAATTGGCAATAGAGTTCCTCTGGGGTTAGACTATCCCCTGCCAGAGTTAAACTAAAAGATTTTTTTGGGAAAAAACCAGAATTTTCAAATTTTTGGATATATTTTCGTGCAAATGTTGAAAGCTTTTTAACACATCACTTTATGATTGTACTAGGGTGCTGATATTTGGTAAAAGAGTCCTTCTATGGAGTTACACTATCCTTTCTTGGGGTGAAACTGAATATAAAACAATATGAAAACGTCACAATAGACAATTTATACCAGTCCACATTTTTCAAGGGAGACAACTATCATTAGGATATGTTGTCAAAAAATTGAAGAAATATGTCCAAAAGCAATTACATTTGTGTTAATATCTTCATTTAATCTACAACAGCATAATTTGTCTCCCAAATGTTTGTCAATAAATAATTTATATATATATAAATTGGTATGGTTTTGAAAATTGCATGAATTCACAAAACATAATCTGATCAAGTAAGCAATATAAATATTATTAATGCAATTTGCGAAACCATTCCAATTAATATATTTTAATTATTTATTGACAAACATTTGCGAGACGAGCTATGCTGTTCTCCAACAGCTCTTGTTTTTGTTGCATGTCAGAATATTTGTAGTTGGGTTTTGTTCGAATGTCGGAATTATAAATTACAACACCAGATGGTGTTTTTATTTTTGCTGTGAGCAATGTACACCAAATCAAGCCATTGATTTTACCTAGTCTTATACTGTCTATCGAGTTCACATCGGGCTGTATAATGTCACTATACATTCACAGGTACATTATTATCTACACTGCTGTGACAGTCTGCCCAAACATACTAATTAGCGAGCCCTATATACCAGCACTTCTTAAAGCTACATTCTAAATCCTCTCTAAGGTGATCATTTGTAAGTGTCCACTTTATGGCCTCCTTTTCAGAAATACTGTCAAACGAAGATTTTAGCTGTTGTGTTACTGGTGTATATTGTGTGGTCGGCTCAGCATTACTTCAGTCATCAGAGAATGTGGACAGGAGTGCCTTCTCCCTAGGACAGTATACACTATGAATTAGGACAATGCAATATAATTCCTCAGGTACTGGGGATACAATGCCCTAGCTCACACATTATGTGGGGTCGTTTTACCAGGAAGTAGTTGTGCATTCAACTAAATGATTTCTGTGATATGTGAACCATGTTACTTTACCTGGTTATTAGTTTTTTTTTGCACCTGTACATTGGTATAGGTCTACTAATTATATATATATATACACTTGTATATACATGTATAAGTGCCCATGCATATCCCAACCAAGTCCCTTAAGAAAATGAAATAGGTACTTCCTATAAACGTGAATCAAGTTTAATGTCTTAAGATTTGAAAAACAAAAATATACACATCTGAAAACACAAAGGACTACAGGTGAAAAAGGCAAGAATTCTCCAGGTAGGTTCCCCTAGGCCTATCTACTGTAAAACCGTGTGCTCAAAAATGACATTTATCCTATTCGATAACATCATTTCTCAGGTAGTAAAAACTTTAAATTTTAATTTGATACACACTCACTCACACTGCACTTCAAATGACAGATTCGATCAGAATAACATTCAGCAAAAAAAGTGTTTACAAAATCAATAAAGAATTGAACACTTGTTCAAAAACATGTTGAACTTTGGAGACATGCTAATCAATAATCAGTGTGGACTGATACACAGTACTCATCTCTTCTGTAACATTTTGTTTGGTGATACAGGATGTTGTATCACACACGAAACAGATGTATTGAACACAAGGATATGATAGTTGTATGTGCCTTCCTCTATGTACTCCGTCTCAATGTTTCATTTCCCATATGTTAATGACATTTTTTATTCATGAATTTCTTGTGATCACGGATACACAGAACATGCATGACCACCATCCGCCCAATATCCTCATCCTGTGGTACTTTCCTTGTTTGGTCATATCCTTTGTAATGAGTATGTGACTCGCTCATAGTTAAAAAGGAATCATGCCTAGACGTGCTCCTCTATAGTTGAAGTTTTGGTGATGATTTTACCCGTACACCGGGGCTGGGTGATATTTTACTGGGGTTGAGTGATATTTTACTGGGGTTAGGGTGATCATTTACTGGGGTTGGGTGATATTTTACCGGGATGGGTGATATTTTACTGGGGTTGGGTGATATTTTACCGGGGGTGGGTGATATTTTACTGGGGTTGGGTGATATTTTACCGGGATGGGTGATATTTTACTGGGGTTGGGTGATAATTTACTGGGGTTGGGTGATATTTTACTGGGGTTGGGTGATATTTTACTGGGGTTGGGTGATATTTTATTGGAGTTGGGTGATATTTTACTGGGGTTGGGTGATATTTTACCAGGGGTGGGTGATATTTTACCGGGGTTGGGTGATATTTTACTGGGGTTGGGTGATATTTTACTGGGGTCGGGTGATATTTTAGAGGGGTTGGGTGATATTTTACCGGTGTTTGGTGATATTTTACAGGGGTTTAGTATATTTTCCCCAAGTTGGGTGATATTTTACTGGGGTTGGGTGATATTTTACAGGGATGTAGTATATTTTCCCCAAGTTGGGTGATATTTTACTGGGGTTGGGTTGGGTGATATTTTACTGGGGTTGGGTTGGGTGATATTTTACTGGGGTTGGGTTGGGTGATATTTTACTGGGGTTGGGTTGGGTGATATTTTACTGGGGTTGGGTTGGGTGATATTTTACTGGGGTTGGGTTGGGTGATATTTTACTGGGGTTGGGTGATATTTTATTACGGTTGGGTGATATTTTACCAGGGTTGAGTGTTATTTTACACAGAGTAGGTTTCAGGTGCTTATTCGATGTTGTCAGGTTTTGGGTGAATATTTTACATGGCTATATATTTTAGGTACCATATTTGACCGGGTATAAGCCCATGCTCGGGTATAAGCCCACCCCCCAACTTTTGAATGTCTAATCCACAATGGAAAATAATAATAATGAAATAAAACAAAAATGTAGTGAAAACAAGTTGGTTGATCTAGATCTAGATTCAATTTTCTGTAAAAAACAATCTTTTTTACCGAATGAAAATCTATTTTATTCTGGATAAATCACAAACATTTTAAACGCGAATAGATATCTTTTCCATATTTTGAACATTTAATTTTTGTTGCAAAGTCCAATGGTCCGAATATTACATATTGACAGAGTAGATTTCAAAACGAGGCTTCGACGAGAAAAGTACACAACAGACAACAGATTGACACGGTAAAATTCCTTTTTGATTTCTCGAGTGTATTTCTCTTAATCCAGCTCAAATACGCAGCAAGCCGAAGTGATTTAATCATGATTTAATTCAGAAATTATTTGTTCGCAACAAGTCGATGTACAGCATTAATAACCCGATACTTTCTCGATTCGCATTACAGAAACAAATTTGTTGTCTGTTCCACATTATGTACATAACATGAAAGCCATGATTGGAGTTTGTTGCTTGCAATTCAAGCTAATTGTTTTGGAAACAGCATGTCACAATTCTTGTCTAGGGCTTAACCGATATCATGATGTGACAAATAAGTATAATTTCAAACCATCTGAGCAATTGATAGCCTATGGAAAACGCCGACTTTATCAGAGCTGTTCATGAAGCGAGTGTAGTCTACAGTAGACAATGTATTGCAGTATTTTTAAGAAAACATTTCAGTCATATAGATTATTAACATCTTTCATGTTATAATCCCAAGATGGCGGCCAATTTTTCCCCCTCTTGTATAGGGTCTTATCCGGGGAAAAGCCCAACCCCCCACTTTTGCCAATACAGTTATATTTAGGGTGATATTTTACCTAGTTATATTTAGGGTGATATTTTACCTAGTTATATTTAGGGTGATATTTTACCTGGTTAGATTTAGGGTGATATTTTACCTAGTTAGATTTAGGGTGATATTTTACCCATGCAGTTAGATTTAGGGTGATATTTTACCTAGTTAGATTTAGGGTGATATTTTACCCATGCAGTTAGATTTAGGGTGATATTTTACCTAGTTAGATTTAGGGTGATATTTTACCTGGTTAGATTTAGGGTGATATTTTACCTAGTTAGATTTAGGGTGATATTTTACCTAGTTAGATTTTGGGTGATATTTTACCTAGTTATATTTAGGGTGATATTTTACCTGGTTAGATTTAGGGTGATATTTTACCTAGTTAGATTTAGGGTGATATTTTACCCATGCAGTTAGATTTAGGGTGATATTTTACCTAGTTAGATTTAGGGTGATATTTTACCCATGCAGTTAGATTTAGGATGATATTTTACCTAGTTAGATTTAGGGTGATATTTTACCTGGTTAGATTTAGGTAAATATTTTACCTAGTTATATTTAGGGTGATATTTTACCTAGTTATATTTAGGGTGATATTTTACCTAGTTAGATTCAGGGTGATATTTTACCCATGCAGTTAGATTTAGGGTGATATTTTACCTAGTTAGATTTAGGGTGATATTTTACCTAGTTATATTTAGGGTGATATTTTTACCTAGTTATATTTAGGGTGATATTTTACCTAGTTAGATTTAGGGTGATATTTTACCTAGTTAGATTTAGGGTGATATTTTACTCAGGCAGCTGGATTTTGTGTGACATCTTACCCAGTAAGATTTTGGGTGATATTAAACCATATTGTTTAATTTTGGAGGATTTTTTACCCAGTTAAATTTTGGGTGATATTGGATATTTTACCCAGTTAAATTTTGGGTGATATTTAACCCAGGCTTTTAGTAATATTTTACCAAGTTAGGTTTTGGATGATATTTTACCCGTTTAGATTTTGTGTGATATTGGATATTTTACCCGTTTAGATTTTGGGTGATATTATACATCCTTACAGCTTAATATATGTGTTATATTACACATAAACTCTTTCCTTTGTTCCTGTGGGCTGTAAACAACAACTACTTATATATGTTCCGTTACTGTTTGAGAGTAGGAAGTAATGCTATGTAGGTGTACAATTTGACCTCCTAAAGGTCACTGTGGTACAGTGATACAGGTTATAAACATTTGGAAATATCATATGTATTTGGGAAGTAACTATTTCATCAATTTACATGTTATTGTGTATGTTGACAAAGTAAACAATGATACAGATCTGGTGTTAAATACTCTGTTAATATGTCACATAGCTGTTGTGTGATAAGGCACAATGACAAAGATAACATATCCTATCAAAGCTGTGTTACATATAACAATAGCAAATAATTTTCACATTCCACTTCACCTCTGACGTATCTATATAAACAATGCATATGGTTTAACATTATCTGATCATGAGGAAATTTTGATATAGTATAAGGAAATACTGGTGATAAAGTAAGTACTAAATATAAACACAATAATTACTGGTGATAAAGTAAGTACTATATATATATATATACACAATAAGTACTGGTGATAAAGTACTGTATATAGAACACAATAGTGTATACACAAATGTATATTTACTGTATACAGAACAATAGTGTATACACAAATGTATATTTACTGTATACAGAACACGATAGTATATACACAAATGTATATTTACTGTATACAGAACAATAGTGTATACACAAATGTATATTTACTGTATACAGAACACAATAGTATATACACAAATGTATATTTACTGTATACAGAACACAATAGTGTATACACAAATGTATATTTACTGTATACAGAACAATAGTGTATACACAAATGTATATTTACTGTATACAGAACACAATAGTGTATACACAAATGTATATTTACTGTATACAGAACACAATCGTATATACACAAATGTATATTTACTGTATACAGAACACAATAGTGTATACACAAATGTATATTTACTGTATACAGAACAATAGTGTATACACAAATGTATATTTACTGTATACAGAACACAATAGTGTATACACAAATGTATATTTACTGTATACAGAACACAATAGTGTATACACAAATGTATATTTACTGTATACAGAACACAATAGTGTATACACAAATGTATATTTACTGTATACAGAACAATAGTGTATACACAAATGTATATTTACTGTATACAGAACACAATAGTGTATACACAAATGTATATTTACTGTATACAGAACACAATAGTGTATACACAAATGTATATTTACTGTATACAGAACACAATAGTGTATACACAAATGTATATTTACTGTATACAGAACACAATAGTGTATACACAAATGTATATTTACTGTATACAGAACACAATAGTGTATACACAATGTATATTTACTGTATACAGAACACAATAGTGTATACACAAATGTATATTTACTGTATACAGAACACAATAGTGTATACACAAATGTATATTTACTGTATACAGAACACAATAGTGTATACACATATGTATATTTACTGTATACAGAACACAATAGTGTATACACATATGTATATTTATTGTATACAGTACACAATAGTGTATACACAAATGTATATTTACTGTATACAGAACACAATAGTGTATACACAAATGAATATTTACTGTATACAGAACAATAGTGTATACACACATGTATATTTACTGTATACAGTACACAATAGTGTATACACAAATGTATATTTACTGTATACAGTACACAATAGTGTATACACATGTATATTTACTGTATACAGAACACAATAGTGTATACACAAATGTATATTTACTGTATACAGAACACAATAGTGTATACACACATGTATATTTACTGTATACAGAACAATAGTGTATACACATATGTATATTTATTGTATACACTACACAATAGTGTATACACACATGTATATTTACTGTATACACTACACAATAGTGTATACACATATGTATATTTACTGTATACAGTACACAATAGTGTATACACACATGTATATTTACTGTATACAGTACACAATAGTGTATACACAAATGTATATTTATTGTATACAGAACAATAGTGTATACACAAATGTATATTTACTGTATACAGAACACAATACTGTATACACTACACACAGCCATACATGTTAGTGGCCTGTGTCAGTTAGTGATAATTGTTATAAATAGCTTAGTTGTCCACCATCTGTCACTTGTTATATGAGACTCGGAATCCTTATTGAATTGATTTCGTATTCATACAGCTACCACTAATATACATCTCCCACACAGGTCTAAACACTGACATTTGATAACTGGTAGGTTCATGTCTTTGTCAGAGTGCTGCTATCTGTTATTATGATACTAACTCTCTTCTTCTGAAAGCCAAAGTATTGAGTTAATTATGGTGCAGAGGTGAAGCTCAAAGTGTCTCCTTTCATAGTGGTTGAAGCATAATGAATATTAGGCATTAAAACATTCTTGATACACGAATCTAACAACATCAATATTCTACGCATAGAAAACTGAGAAATATGCTACTAATTTGAATGCAGTCTCACATTGTTACTCCTACAAGAGTCTCACTGTTTCTTATACTGCCCCTTGAGCTTATTATCCCTCCTACATGAGTCTCACACTGCTCCCCTGCAGTTGTCTCACTCTGCCAATCATACAGGAGTCTGACTGCTCCTAATATGGTTTTCTCACACTGCCCCACCTAAAATTGTCTCAAATTGCCTACAGTTGTATCACTATCATACTGCCCCTCCTACAGGTATCCCTCTTGCAGGAGTCACACTGCCCATGCTACAGCACTGCCCCTTTGCTGGAATATCACAATGTCCGGCATAGAGGAATCTCGTGGTGCCCCTCTGACTGGAATCTCACACTGTCCTGCCTACAGGAATCTCACAGTGCCCCTCTGACTGGAGTCTCATAATGTCCTGCCTACAAGTATCTCACAGTGCCTCTCTGACTGGAGTCTCACACTGTCATGCCTACGGGAATCTCACAGTGCCCCTCTGACTGGAGTCTCACACTGTCCTGCCTACAGTAATCTCACAGTGCCCCTCCAACTGGAGTCTCACATTGTCCTGCTTACAGGAATCTCACAGTGCCTCTCTGATTGGAGTCTCATGCTGTCCTGCCTACGGGAATCTCACAGTGCCCCTCTGCCTTGAGTCTCACACTGTCCTGCCTACAGGAATCTCACAGTGCCCCTCTGACTGGAGTCTCACACTGTCCTGCTTACAGGAATCTCACAGTGCCCCTCTGCCTTGAGTCTCACACTGTCCTGCCTACAGGAATCTCACAGTGCCCCTCTGACTGGAGTCTCACACTGTCCTGCTTACAGGAATCTCACAGTGCCCCTCTGGCTGGAGTCTCACACTGTCATGCCTACAAGTATCTCACAGTGCCCCTCTGACTGGAGTCTCGCACTGTCCTGCCTACAGTAATCTCACAGTGCCCCTCTGACTGGAGTCTCACACTGTCCTGCCTACAAGTATCTCACAGTGCCCCTCTGACTGGAGTCTCGCACTGTCCTGCCTACAGTAATCTCACAGTGCCCCTCTGACTGGAGTCTCACTCTGTCCTGCCTACAGGAATCTCACAGTGCCCCTCTGACTGGAATCTCACACTGTCTTGCTTACAGGAATCTCCCAGTGCCCCTCTGGCTGGAGTCTCACACTGTCCTGCCTACAGTAATCTCACAGTGCCCCTCTGACTGGATTCTCATACTGTCCTGCCTACAAGTAACTCACAGTGCCCCTCTGACTGGATTCTCATACTGTCCTGCCTACAAGTATCTCACAGTGCCCCTCTGACTGGAGTCTCGCACTGTCCTGCCTACAGTAATCTCACAGTGCCCCTCTGACTGGATTCTCATACTGTCCTGCCTACAAGTAACTCACAGTGCCCCTCTGACTGGAGTCTCATACTGTCCTGCCTACAGTAATCGCACAGTGCCCCTCTGACTGGAGTCTCATACTGTCCTGCCTACAAGTATCTCACAGTGCCCCTCTGACTGGATTCTCATACTGTCCTGCCTACAGGAATCTCACAGTGCCCCTCTGGCTGGAGTCTCACACTGTCCTGCCTACAGTAATCTCACAGTGCCCCTCTGACTGGAGTCTCACATTGTCCTGCTTACAGTAATCTCACAGTGCCCCTCTGACTGGATTCTCATACTGTCCTGCCTACGGGAATCTCACAGTGCCCCTCTGACTGGAGTCTCACACTGTCCTGCCTACAGTAATCTCACAGTGCCCCTCCGACTGGAGTCTCACATTGTCCTGCTTACAGGAATCTCACAGTGCCTCTCTGATTGGAGTCTCATGCTGTCCTGCCTACGGGAATCTCACAGTGCCCCTCTGCCTTGAGTCTCACACTGTCCTGCCTACAGGAATCTCACAGTGCCCCTCTGACTGGAGTCTCACACTGTCCTGCCTACAGGAATCTCACAGTGCCCCTCTGAGTGGATTCTCATACTGTCCTGCCTACAAGTATCTCACAGTGCCCCTCTGACTGGAGTCTCGCACTGTCCTGCCTACAGTAATCTCACAGTGCCCCTCTGACTGGATTCTCATACTGTCCTGCCTACAAGTAACTCACAGTGCCCCTCTGACTGGAGTCTCATACTGTCCTGCCTACAGTAATCGCACAGTGCCCCTCTGACTGGAGTCTCATACTGTCCTGCCTACAAGTATCTCACAGTGCCCCTCTGACTGGATTCTCATACTGTCCTGCCTACAAGTAACTCACAGTGCCCCTCTGACTGGAGTCTCATACTGTCCTGCCTACAAGTATCTCACAGTGCCCCTCTGACTGGAGTCTCATACTGTCCTGCCTACAGTAATCTCACAGTGCCCCTCTGACTGGATTCTCATACTGTCCTGCCTACAGTAATCTCACAGTGCCCCTCTGACTGGATTCTCATACTGTACTGCCTACAGTAATCTCGCAGTGCCTCTCTGACTGGAGTCTCACACTGTCCTGCCTACGGGAATCTCACAGTGCCCCTCTGACTGGAGTCTCACACTGTCCTGCCTACATGTATCTCACAGTGCCCCTCTGACTGGAGTCTCATACTGTCCTGCCTACAAGTATCACACAGTGTCCCTCTGACTGGAGTCTCACACTGTCCTGCCTACATGTATCTCACAGTGCCCCTCTGACTGGAGTCTCATACTGTCCTGCCTACAAGTATCACACAGTGTCCCTCTGACTGGAGTCTCATACTGTCCTGCCTACAGTAATCTCACAGTGCCCCTCTGACTGGATTCTCATACTGTCCTGCCTACAGTAATCTCACAGTGCCCCTCTGACTGGATTCTCATACTGTACTGCCTACAGTAATCTCGCAGTGCCTCTCTGACTGGAGTCTCACACTGTCCTGCCTACGGGAATCTCACAGTGCCCCTCTGACTGGAGTCTCACACTGTCCTGCCTACATATAACTGTTACTGTATATCTGCCCTTCTTTAATGAATACCACAATGACCTTCCTACAATATTTCACATCAGTTCATTATCAGAGAATGGCAGTGCAGAGGAAAATGTTATTGTTTTTATTGATAGAATATGTACTGAAGCAAACTTAGGTGATACTTGATACTGTTGTCAATGATAGATCTAAGAAACGGGATACATCTATGAAATATATAATCCAGCTTATCTGAACAGGATAAGTACATGTTTGATATACAGTATACAAAACACAGAGATATATGTCTATGTCATCTATTGATCTCTGTACTTGGTGAGTCAGTACTAAACTCACATAAATATAAGTAGGCAACTAATGTGATCAGATTTATTTCTGACATATTAAAGATGCTGTATGGTTTTAATGTACCATTGAAGTATTGAGTACTGCTGATCCCTTAGTCACTCAGGTACATCACTGTATACAGTCTGTACCAATAAAGTATTTTAAGTTTTAAGGATGCTTTATTGCTAGTTGCTACCGTCCCACGCGGAGCCGTGGTGGCCGAGTGGTTAAAGTGTCCCGACACTTTAGCATTAGCCCTACACCACTGGGTTGCGAGTTAAAACCTACGTGGGGCAGTTGCCAGGTACTGAGCGTAGGCCGGTGGTTTTTCTCCGGGTACTCCGGCTTTCCTCCACCTCCAAAACCTGGCACGTCCTTAAATGACCCTGGCTGTTAATAGGACGTTAAACAAAAACAAACCAAACCGTCCCACGTCCCATTCCTGGATGATATAGTTTTATACTTGGTCACTGTACAGCCATGTTGACTGGGGATGTGATGGTGGTGGTGCGTGTGTAATGCTATTTTGATTGGCTGTCTAACATACTTTAGATGCAGTGATTGGTTACCTGCTGTCTGATGTCACCATTCATAGAGGTACCATAAAATATCTTGGACACAAGTTCGATTTTCAGGTTTTCAGGTCAAGGTCAAGGTCATTGTTACTATTTTATTAGGGCTGGTAGGGACATGTATTACTTCAGTAATACCCATGTAATAGGCTTGTTATAAACAATAATAATCCCATGTCTTTATATCTTTACAGCCTACAAAGATTTGAACAGAATAATACAGAATGGCACATACAGTGAACTCCAGGATCGGTGGCAGGAAGTAAGTATACCATATCAGTACCTGCATCAGATTCACTTAAGGAAGAGAGTTTCATCATTTTATAGTATCTTCAACAAAGGAGAGCTCAGTATTTTTTTTATTCTTAAATTTTGTTGAAATGTAGATTTGTCTTGACTGAATATCGGCTATCGAGGAAACATTGTTCAAACTTGTCTAATGTTGCTTAGTGTAAAAATTACGGCATTTGGCGCCATACAGTACAGGGAAATATTTGAAACAGGAAAATAACTTTCCAATACATTAATAAACTGGAAAACTGGTTGTGAATTCTATCTTAATGGGTTAATATATATGACAACAAACCACCTTTCAGTCTACCTTATGTACTCAAAACAAGTTATATAAAGTGCATGGTTACCAGACGTCTTAGCGGTGAAGTCCTGTACTAAATCAATGTTTGAACACTTGTGATGAGCTGATAGAGGCAATTGCCCAACACTCCATATGAGAACAATTGTGTCGGATTTCCATAGAGTATCCTGAAATAGTTATATATATCATATTTTATTGAAAAGTTGAAAACTGAGTAAATTTATCTCCTACTTCACATTTAAAGGTGTTGATATTAATCTTTTTTTTTGATAAAATTAAAAAGTAAGGTAAATGTAGTTTGATATGTGACATGACTGCCTTCCGGTTCCCTGCTATAATTTTCAGTACCTGTTATATGGTTCAGAAGTCTTCAAAAAATTTATTTAATCATTGAAATTTTGTTGAGCCTTTTCCCTTTTGATGAACTTCGTGAAATATTTTTTATTTTATTTCAAACTGAGATTAACAAAAACTCCTATGAAATTTCCAATATGACAGAATACACCTATATTGTGCTGTATTTTATTGATCAGGAAATGTGTATCATATACTGTTAATTCTATTGTGTCATATTTATAAGGAAATGCATGAGAATATTCAATAGGAAACTTTTAAATAGAACTACTTACCACATAAATAATCCGTCCTACCATGTTATATACTGATGTAATAAATATCCTGCAACACTTAATAATAAAATCATACTGCTGTCACATATGTTTTATAATGAAATTGATTTTAGGGTTTTCACACATTTTTTGAACATAAATTGGAGATATATTAAAAATTAAATCTTAAATTGAGTAAAATGTAGATTGTAATTTATTTACTGGTTAAATAATTTTGATATGTCAATCACTAAAACCATATTATTTTTAAAATCCTAGTATGTTTAAACTTATTGAATTACTCAAAGTTGAAAATATAAAAGAACTTAACAACTTTTGAAAATATTTATGTAAGTATATTTATTTAAGTAAATAAACGTACGAAAGATTTGTTTTTAATTAGAATTTAATTATTCATTTTTAGCTCACCTGGTCCGTCGTCCGTCGTCCGTCAACTTTTTCTTTAAATTGCTACTAGTCCTGAAGTATTGAATGGATTTTCACAAAATTTGGTCAGGAACATCCTTGGGGGAAGGGGAACAGAGTTTTTATACATTTTTACTCTGAACCCCCAGGGGCCTGAGGGGTGGGGCCAAATAGGGGAAATAGGGTTAATCCTTTAAATCGCTACTAGTCATAAAGTTATGAATGAATTTGAACCAAATTTGGTCAGTAACATCCTTGGCAGAAAGAGAACAGAGTTTGTATAAACTTTTACTCTGAACCCCCAGGGGCCTGAGGGGCGGGGCCAAATAGGGGAAATAGGGTTACTCCTTTAAATCGCTACTAGTCATAAAGTTATGAATGAATTTGAATCAAATTTGGTCAGTAACATCCTTGGCAGAAAGGAAACAGAGTTTGTATAAATTTTTACTCTGAATCCCCAGGGGCCTGAGGGGCAGGGCCAAATAGGGGAAATAGGGTTAATCCTTTAAATCGCTACTAGTCATAAAGTTATTAATGAATTTGAACCAAATTTGGTCAGGAACATCCTTGGGGGAAGAGGAACAGAGTTTGTTTAAATCTTTATTCTCAACCCCCAGGTACCTGAGGGGTGGGGCCAAATAGGGGAAATAGGGTTACTCCTTTAAATCGCTACTAGTCCTAAAGTATTGAATAGCTTTTCACCAAATTTGGTCAGGAACATCCTTGAGGGGAGGGGGAAGAGAGTTTATATGAATTTGTACTCTGTACCCCTAGGGGCCTAAGGGGCGGGGCCAAGTAGGGGAAATAGAGATTAGTCTTTTAATTGTTACTAGTCATAAAGTTTTAAATGGATTTTAACTAAATATGGTTAGGAATATTCATTGGAGAAGGGGAACCGAGTTGGTATACATTTTTACTCTGAATCACCAGGGGACTGAGGAGTGGGGTCCGATAGGGAAAATAGGAGTTAATCCTTTAAATCGCTATTAATTATTAAGTTACGAATAGATTTTAACTAAATTTGGTCAGGAACATCAAGAGAGGAAGGGGGGAAAGAGTTTGTATAAATATTGAGGGGCCTGAGGGGCAGGGCCAAATAGGGGAAATAGAGATTAGTCTTTAAATTGCTATTTGCCATAAAGTTTTAAATGGATTTTAACCAAATTTGGTCAAAAACATCCTTGGGAGAAGGGGAACCGAGTTTGGATAAATTTTTACTCTGTACCCTCAGGGGCCTGAGGGGCGGGGCCAAATAGGGAAATAGGGGTTTATCCTTTAAATCGCTATTTTTCATAAAGTTATGAATGGATTTGAACCAAATTTGGTCTGGAATATCCTTAGGGGAAGGGGGAAAGAAAGTTTATATAAATATTGACTCTGACCCCCAAGGGGCCTGAAGGGAGGGGCCAAATAGGGGAAATAGAGATTTGAGTTTTAAATGGATTTGAACCCAATTTGGTCAGAAACATCCGTGGTGATGGGGGAACAGATTTTGCATAAATGGTTACTGTGACCCTCAATCCCATAACTATGTATAGTATCGCTGGGCATTAAGGGATAAACACAATTCTTATGTAAAAATAGGCCAAAGGGTTTTCCCCACCCTAAAGGACTTAGTTTGTTTAAACACCATTATGGTGTAAAAATAATCCATATGGTCTTTCAGAGAGTACATTTTTGTATATGTATTAACAAATTGAACATGAACATTATTTTGACATTTGGTCAAATCCAACCAGGTGAGCGATACAGGCCCCATGGGCCTCTTGTTAATGATTATTTCCTCGTAGCTTATCAAATCAGCTTGATAAGGTGATAATATATGAATTGTTATTGTTATTTAAGACGGTAGTGAGAATTAGTTTTGTTGAATGTAAATGTATATATAGGATGAGTTTTCATTTCATATGAAATTTTACAAAACAAGTCTTAGAAGTTTTTTTATTAAAAGTTAAAAACTTGCCAGCCATCTTGTTGTGCATTCATAATCAATGACATCACATCGTTAAAAGTTAAAAACTTGCCAGCCATTTTGTTGTGCATTCATAATCAATGACATCACATCGTTAAAAGTTAAAAACTTGCCAGCCATTTTGTTGTGCATTCATAATCAATGACATCACATCGTTAAAAGTTAAAAACTTGCCAGCCATTTTGTTGTGCATTCATAATCAATGACATCACATCGTTAAAAGTTAAAAACTTGCCAGCCATTTTGTTGTGCATTCATAATCAATGACATCACATCGTTAAAAGTTAAAAACTTGCCAGCCATTTTGTTGTGCATTCATAATCAATGACATCACATCGTTAAAAGTTAAAAACTTGCCAGCCATTTTGTTGTGCATTCATAATCAATGACATCACATCGTTAAAAGTTAAAAACTTGCCAGCCATTTTGTTGTGCATTCATAATCAATGACATCACATCGTTAAAAGTTAAAAACTTGCCAGCCATTTTGTTGTGCATTCATAATCAATGACATCACATCGTTAAAAGTTAAAAACTTGCCAGCCATTTTGTTGTGCATTCACAATCCATGACATCACATCGTTAAAAGTTAAAAACTTGCCAGCCATTTTGTTGTGCATTCACAATCAATGACATCACATCGTTAAAAGTTAAAAACTTGCCAGCCATTTTGTTGTGCATTCATAATCAATGACATCACATCGTTAAAAGTTAAAAACTTGCCAGCCATTTTGTTGTGCATTCATAATCAATGACATCACATCGTTAAAAGTTAAAAACTTGCCAGCCATTTTGTTGTGCATTCATAATCAATGACATCACATCGTTAAAAGTTAAAAACTTGCCAGCCATTTTGTTGTGCATTCATAATCAATGACATCACATCGTTAAAAGTTAAAAACTTGCCAGCCATTTTGTTGTGCATTCATAATCAATGACATCACATCGTTAAAAGTTAAAAACTTGCCAGCCATTTTGTTGTGCATTCACAATCCATGACATCACATCGTTAAAAGTTAAAAACTTGCCAGCCATTTTGTTGTGCATTCATAATCAATGACATCACATCGTTAAAAGTTAAAAACTTGCCAGCCATTTTGTTGTGCATTCATAATCAATGACATCACATCGTTAAAAGTTAAAAACTTGCCAGCCATTTTGTTGTGCATTCACAATCCATGACATCACATCGTTAAAAGTTAAAAACTTGCCAGCCATTTTGTTGTGCATTCATAATCAATGACATCACATCGTTAAAAGTTAAAAACTTGCCAGCCATTTTGTTGTGCATTCACAATCCATGACATCACATCATCGTTCACATTATGACATCACAATTGATTTCTGAAATATCACATTAGTGAATTCACTGAATAACAGGCCGATTATGTGATAAGTACCTTTATCACATATATGTACAGTAATCAGACTGGTATCCTGTGAATTCTGCCAAGAGTAGCTAGTATAATCATACTGTAGAACATTTTTCATTTGCTGTGCCAGTCAGAAATAGATTGTGATATCATTAATATGGGCAATGACAATTAAATCACAAATCAAAAATGGTAAAACAAAATGGCTGCCTCTGTTTGATTTTGTCCTCCACAAAAGTCTGTCAAAATGTAAGTTTTGTGAGTTGTCTGATAGAAAAATATCTTAGATTTTGTTTTCATATCATATGAGATTTTATGAAACTTGCACTGTGAGATTCCTGTAGGCATGAAATTTTAGTTAAAATTTCCAGGACTAATTTCACAATTTTCATCTCAAATGAAAACTTAATTAAGATTCCATTTTACTATTAAACTTCCAAGCAAAACCGTATAGTACAATATCAGTGTATTTATCCGAAACTGCTCTGCCATCATTACCAGTCACCAAACTGCTCTGCCATCATTACCAGTCACCAAATTGATTTGTTTTACAGTTGGCGAAGGTGTTTGGTGGATTGGCAGCTTGTATCATCATTGGTCTGATGTTCATTGTGTTCATGCCCATATTTGGGTGTATTTGGTGCTGTGCCTTTTGTTGCTGTAAAACATGCGGAAAATCCAAATCTAAGATGGACCCCAAAAGAGCCAAATGTCAGCGTTTTATCTTTGCCACATTGCTGTTTGTCTTCACCACATTTATGTTGTAAGTTTATATCTTTATATATACATGTACATGTATATATATATATATAATGTAGGTGACTACACAGGCTGATCCTATGTATTGCGGTCGACCTATCAAACACTCCTTCCCCTACACACACCCCACCTCTTACAGGAAGAAAGGACGGTTGCACTAATTGCAATAAATATAAGTTCCTTACCTCACTAACCTACCTATATAATTTTCAGACTTTTAACCAAAAACTGATTGCTTGAGTTACATAAAAAATATGAAAAGAAATGTTATTTTTTCCACACAGATTTCACATGGAAAATTTTCGCTTGGTTTTGTTGTGCTAGTGAACGTTTTGTGTGTTTATAAAGTGGAATACAGTGTATTTGACCTTGATTATGACCTTGCTATTTCTGGAGAAGTACTGAAAAGATTTTTCTCAAACTTCATATGAGGGTTCTCCTTGGTCCCTGCAGCTGTGTCCATTTGATTTTGAATCTGATCCACAAAACAAAATCACCGCCAGGCGGCCGTCTTGGATTTTGATAATTGAAGATTGTTATTGCTATTTCTTAAAAAACTGCTGGAGGGATATTTCTTAAACTTCGCATGTAGGTTCCCCTTGGTTCCCAATTGTGCCCATTTGATTTTGAGTCTGGTATGGAAACAACAGGTGGGATTCTTGGAGTTTGACAAACAAGTTTGTTACTCCTTCATCTTTAAAGTACTGGAGTACTGAAAAATTAGCACTATTAAGCTGAGTTGTTCAGAATTAAACAAGGAGTCAGCTTATCATAGGTAAAGGTCATGGTGTCAAAGGTTAAGGTCAAATTTTGTATCTTTTCACTGATGAAAATTTTGTTAAGACATTATGAAGTAAAGGTAATCTGATTTAAGTAAAAATTCAGCTGACTAATGGTCAAGGTCACTGGGTCAGAGGCCAAGGTCACATATATTTTTTTTTTTTGGACTGATTTTGCTACAGAGCAAATTTTGTAATGAAGAAAGATTGTTTGGATATACATGTACTTGGACGTGTTACCTATCCTCACTGGCGTGTCAGTCATTTGAAGAATATAACTGTAGATGTACATGTTTGGGTACATGTTTCTACAAAGGATATTTATTCCTGTGATAAATGTTGTATATTGTTTATATTTTTTTTTTCGATCAGAGCCGGCAGTATTGTTTCAGTTATATCAAATGAAATCCTCCATGAAAAGCTACGGAACGAAGACAATAAGGGTCCAGTTGGAATGTTAAGTGGAAGCTTTGATACGCTCGAGGACTTTGCAATCAAAACAGTCAAGGTATATCTATATCACTATCTTATAGATGCACCTTGATAATAAAATGTTCTTTGTTGCCTAGATATAAAGCAGGCTTCATTATGAATCTTAATTAATCTCAGTCAAGGTATATCATGATTACTGTTTTAATACCGTAATATTGGAATGCCCTTTGCCTTGTTGTCAAGCAGGCTCTGTTATGTTATTATTAATCACATTCATGTTTGTGTTGACAACAGGATATTGAAAAAGCAGGCAACGTCACTTTGGAAAACACAGTTAATGGAGTTGTGAGCAGAATACAAGGTAGAATGAATATTCATACATTGCATCCACTGCTCTCCGGTAGGGTATCAAACCAAACCCATCACCGATAGTGTAGCACCCCCGATTTGATTCACATAAGGTGGTATTAAGTCTGTGATTATATTGTTCTAAGATAAAAAAAACTGATGTATATTGATGATTCTGGTATCTATCATCAATATTCAATTCAAAAACCTGCACATTAGGTTTAGTGTTCGACAATAAATTGTAAAATCCAAAATGAAGAAGACACACAGAGAAATCAGTTCAAATATTCTGCCATCTTTGATACAAATGTCAAGATCAATTTCCGTGTAAGGAAATCAAAATGAATCAATGCTAATGAGATTTCCCATGAGATTTCAACAGACAACCAGATTCAGAGATACATCTCAAGCCATGATCATTGTTAGAAATGTTAAGGTAGTATTTAGCTATGACTCATAGGGGACCCTATGTAATCATTGTTTTCTACATTGAAATATGTTTATACTGAACCCCAGAGAATGAGTTTTTTACACATGCAGTTTTTAAATAGAATACATGTTTTTTTTATCAAGTTTAATTGGTTGTTATTTTGAATAGATGCGACTAAAGTCAACCATTGATGAAGTGAAAAGGGCAATAAATGCAGACAAATTACTGACTGATGCTGAAAACCTTGGAATAGGTAATATATCACAATGACACAGGCATATGAGTCAATTGTGACGTTTGAGAGTGAATTGTGTTGTTTGAGAGTCAGTTGTGTTTTATGAGAGTCAATTGTGTTTTATGAGAGTCAATTGTGTTTTATGAGAGTCAGAGGTGTTGTGTTGGAGTTAGTTGTGTTGTATGGGAGTCAGAGGTGTTGTATTAGAGTCAATTCTGTTTCATGAGAGATAATTGTGTTGTTTGAGAGTCAGTTGTGTTTTATGAGAGTCAATTGTGTTTTATGAGAGTCAGAGGTGTTGTGTTGGAGTTAGTTGTGTTGTATGGGAGTCAGAGGTGTTGTATTAGAGTCAATTCTGTTTCATGAGAGATAATTGTGTTGTATGAGAGTCAGTTGTGTTGGAGTCAGTTGTGTTGTGTTGTGTTGAAGTCAGTTGTGTTGTGTTGTGTTGGAGTCAGTTGTGTTGTGTTGGAGTCAGTTGTTTTGTGTTGGAGTGTGTTGTGTTGGAGTCAGTTGTGTTGTGTTGGAGTTGATTGTGTTGTATGAGAGTCAGTTGTGTTGTGTTGGAGTTGATTGTGTTGTATGAGAGTCAGTTGTGTTGTTTTGGAGTTAGTTGTGTTGTGTTGGAGTTAGTTGTGTTGTATGGGAGTCAATTGTGTTGTATAAGAGTCAGAGGTGTTGTATGAGAGTCAATTTTGTTTCATGAGAGATAATTGTGTTGTATGACAGTCAGTTGTGTTGTGTTGGAATCAGTTGTGTTGTGTTGTGTTGGAGTAAGTTGTGTTGTGTTGGAGTAAGTTGTGTTGTGTGAGAGTCAGTAGTGTTGTGTTGGAATTAGTTGTGTTGTATGAGAGTCAGTTGTGTTGTATTGGAGACAGAGGTGTTGTATTGGAGTCAATTTTGTTTCATGGGAGATAATTGTGTTGTATGAGAGTCAGTTGTGTTTAATGGGTGTCAGTTTTGTTGTATGAGAGTCAGCTGTGTTTTATGGGTGTCAGTTTTGTTGTATGAGAGTCAGTAGTTTTGTTGTATATGGATTGAATGTGTTGTATGGGAGTGGATTGTGTTTTATGGGAGACAGTTGGTTGTATGGGAATCATTTGCTGTTGTATGGGAATCAATTGTGTTGTATAGGAGCCAGTTATATTGTATTGGAGTCAATTATGTTATTTTGGTGACAATTATTTTATTTTGGAGACAATTGTGTTTCATGCGAGTCATTTGTGTTGTGCGAGTCATTTGTGTTTCATGCGAGTCATTTGTGTTGTGTGAGAATCAATTGTGTTTCATGCGAGTCTTTTGTGTTGTGTGAGAGTCATTTGTGTTGTGTGAGAGCCATTTGTGTTTTATGGGAGTAAATTATGTTGTATCTTTTTTTATATAAGATTGGGGACATGATTTGGGTGTAAGCTTAGGGTTAGGTGTATAAGTTTGGAGACGTGTTAGGTGTATAAGTTTGGAGACATGTTAGGTGTATAAGTTTAGGGACATGTTAGGTGTATAAGTTTAGGGACATGTTAGGTGTATAAGTTTGGAGACGTGTTAGGTGTATAAGTTTGGAGACGTGTTAGGTGTATAAGTTTGGAGACGTGTTAGGTGTATAAGTTTGGAGACGTGTTAGGTGTATAAGTTTGGAGACGTGTTAGGTGTATAAGTTTGGAGACGTGTTAGGTGTATAAGTATGGAGACGTGTTAGGTGTATAAGTTTGGAGACGTGTTAGGTGTATAAGTTTGGAGACGTGTTAGGTGTATAAGTTTGGAGACGTGTTAGGTGTATAAGTTTGGAGACGTGTTAGGTGTATAAGTTTGGAGACGTGTTAGGTGTACAAGTTTGGAGACGTGTTAGGTGTATAAGTTTGGAGACGTGTTAGGTGTATAAGTTTGGAGACGTGTTAGGTGTACAAGTTTGGAGACGTGTTAGGTGTACAAGTTTGGAGACGTGTTAGGTGTATAAGTTTGGAGACGTGTTAGGTGTATAAGTTTGGAGACGTGTTAGGTGTACAAGTTTGGAGACGTGTTAGGTGTACAAGTTTGGAGACGTGTTAGGTGTACAAGTTTGGAGACGTGTTAGGTGTACAAGTTTGGAGACGTGTTAGGTGTATAAGTTTGGAGACGTGTTAGGTGTATAAGTTTGGAGACGTGTTAGGTGTATAAGTTTGGAGACGTGTTAGGTGTATAAGTTTGGAGACGTGTTAGGTGTATAAGTTTGGAGACGTGTTAGGTGTATAAGTTTGGAGACGTGTTAGGTGTATAAGTTTGGAGACGTGTTAGGTGTATAAGTTTGGAGACGTGTTAGGTGTATAAGTTTGGAGACGTGTTAGGTGTATAAGTTTGGAGACGTGTTAGGTGTATAAGTTTGGAGACGTGTTAGGTGTATAAGTTTGGAGACGTGTTAGGTGTATAAGTTTGGAGACGTGTTAGGTGTATAAGTTTGGAGACGTGTTAGGTGTATAAGTTTGGAGACGTGTTAGGTGTATAAGTTTGAAGACGTGTTAGGTGTATAAGTTTGGAGACGTGTTAGGTGTATAAGTTTGGAGACGTGTTAGGTGTATAAGTTTGGAGACGTGTTAGGTGTATAAGTTTGGAGACGTGTTAGGTGTATAAGTTTGGAGACGTGTTAGGTGTATAAGTTTGGAGACGTGTTAGGTGTATAAGTTTGGAGACGTGTTTTCAGTATAAGCCTTAGACATATTAAGTACCAGTATTTAATTGTGAATACACATCCTTATAATTTTATGATATTTTCTTTTACATGCAAAAATCATGATAACAATAATTATGTTCAAATTGACCTATATATGGATGATCTGTCATTTACAGCATACATTGGAAGGCTATAGTTTTTTTCCATCATAATGTCCTCAATACAAGTAGCTCCCACTTCTAAACAGAACCAGGACAAAAGTATTTCCATGATGACAG
The DNA here is from genome assembly GCF_902652985.1 of Pecten maximus. NCBI lineage: Eukaryota > Metazoa > Mollusca > Bivalvia > Pectinida > Pectinidae > Pecten > Pecten maximus. Next base: position 38,782,041 of record NC_047015.1, on the reverse strand, counting down.
TGTTTTAATCTTCAAAATTGTGTGGATACTTTAATCTGATGTCTGTGTAACATATCTGTTTGAAACAGTACTATAATAAGTTAACTGATTGTATTCCAGCTGCCTCAGACGTTTTGAGAGATTTACAAAATGCTTCCGAGACACTAGAGGTCATAAAGGAACTCAATAGAAAGATATCTGGCACACTAACTAGTGTTAAGACTGCTGTGAATAGTACCTGTACTAGCGGTAACATTCCTCTTAGCCCATGTCCCAGTGTTAATGTGGATACTGGAACGGACTTCACTGGAGTAAGTAGAATACTTAGTTACGATGTGATTTTTGGAGTAATTCAAAATGCTTATTGATTGTGTAATTCTGGAGTAATTAGAATTGATGATCATCAAAGCCTCACCGCCTCCCACACTGATCAGCCAGCACCTTCATGTAGGTAGTAGTGCCATCACAACCCCACTGTCATATCTGGGTTTTGAGCTGTATTAGACTTACTATAGTCAAACTTTGTTAACTCGAACTCGGATAACTCGAAGACCTGTTTAACTCGAAGTATTACTCCGGTCCCAGCCAAAATCCTTCTTTTTCTTATTAATAAAAACTCGGATAATTTGAACTCAGATGATTCGAAAAACTCGGCTATCCCGTATTATAAAACCTATGTAAAATGTACCGGTTATCCCGAAGTTCAAAACATTATTTTCATGTTTAAACAAAATGTGCCAACAAAATACTCATCGTACGTCTCGGTAAATTGTTTACAATTTTTTTCGAGCACGGGAAATATCCTGTTTTTGTTTCGGTTTGTTATTATATTACATTAAACATACCTGATTATTGTTACTGTAAAACCTGTCTTTATTAAGATCCAACAGTATTGATGTTGCCAAACAGTACTTACATAATCCCTTTGATGATTAAAGCAGTGCGATAATTATACCCAAGCTCGCTACACTGTCAAATGTGTCTGGGTCACCATGTGCGATCAGGCGGAACTTATCTGACACACCTGAAATCACAACCATGGCCGGTGTCATGCATAATATGTACCTCCTGCATAATAAGTATCCGGATACTTTTTATTCTGCATAAAAAGTACCCGGATACTTTTTATACCCCTACCAAAACGTACCCCCCTTGCATAAAAAGTACCCCCCTACCAAAAATCTTTAATTTTGACTTTATCAATCTGAAATTGTGAAGATATGATAAGAGGACCCAGGGGATGTCATTTTCAATGTTTCTGACCCCATCTCACCAAATCCCCACCCCAGGGTCAAAAAATGAAAAAAAATTTTCCTCAAACTTCCAAATATGACTAAGGATCAACATAGAAAACCTTCATATGCATATAAAAGACAACTCGCAACTTCCCCACCCCCCGGATACTTTTTATTCTCCTGCATAAAATGTACCCCCGGATACTTTTTAATCTCCTGCATAAAAAGTACCCCCTACCAAAAATCTTGACACCGGGTAACGTATGAATTATTTTCCGGACTTTGTTTCAGATCGAACTATGATAAGTGATTTAAGTTTATGGTTTTAAAACTATTGGATCATATCTATGTGACTCAACTCGATCCTTGATTGTTGTAAAAGATCGACGTGTACTTGCATACTGTGTATTTCACGTGGCCTGTACATGTGCCAATACCTTTTTGTATGTATTATTTGCCGCAGACTTCGTATATTGGTTTTTTATGGTGTTTAACAATAGTATCATTAATGTACCACGATAGAAATTATTTAAATAGGTATTAAAGTGCTGAAACTGTGTGGTAATCTTCTCGTCTTTCACTCACTTAGAAATGACATGTCGGACATGACTTCAAATCACAGGTATACATGCTTACTTGATTTCAAAACGATACGACAGTATTGCATGAAATATAATTTATCTATTAGAAATATCGTTCTTAGTATAAATAAATAATGAATACAATTTTGTTATAATTATTATTTGAAATCAAATAGGCGTGTTTCTGTTAAGAATTTTTTTAAAGGATATATATATATATAACCAACACGTCTACATTGAAACTCGGTAAACTCGAAGACTTGGATAACTCATAGTTTCTCAGGGGTCGACATTAACTTTTTTCTGCACTTGTCCCTTCGGACAAGTGATAAGATAAATTCACTTGTCCGAATGACATAATCACTTGTCCTACATGTGTTTCTACTTTCCATCTGTTATGTGTAAACAGCGAGATGATTTATTATAAAGTAGAGGTAAGCACTGCAAGCCATAATTTCGACTCATAATAATTACTAACAACAATAAAACAGCAAGAAAGTATTATTACAAGTTATTTAAGGTTTACTAAACCATCCTTTTTTTACCTAAAAGCAGATGAAGGAAGTACTTTAAAATAATTAACTTTCATGAAGAACTGTTCGACTAAACTATAAACAAACTTACTACTGTGAAAACATTAAAACATGTCACCGTTTTCTAGGGCACAGCAGTCTGCTTCATCTGTAGCCTCCTTAATTATATCAAAACTGATTCATTTTTATTACGATTCCAGCAGACGGTATCTGTCGTAGTATCAATGCTCTCACATGTACAGCATTCGCATGCATTTCAAACATACTAGTGATACCGATTACATGTTTTCGAGAGCCCTCGGAAGTCTACCATCATTTCTATGTAGTTCCGAATGAAGCTTTAATAAGCATGATCAACTCACTTCCATTCGATGGTTAACACAATTTAAAGGAGTTTTTACTCATTTTACAGTGAGTATTGAATCAGTTTTGACTTCAGAATATAACATAAATAAAACACAAAGACAGATTTGTTACTTGTCCTGTCGGACAAGTACTTTAATGATTTCACTTGTCCGACATCAATTTCGTCTGGTACCGGACAATAGGACAAGCGTTAATGTCGACCCCTGTTTCTTCACGATCCCGATGATTTCCAGTTAACGAGGTTTGATTGTATTTCTATTAATAATTTATGATATTGTTTAAAATACACCTGTTCAAACATGATTCAACTGATTTTGCATCATTTAAACCATAGATATAAAAAAATTGGTGATAATGGTACATTCCACCTTAACAGTCACCGCATTTCAGTATGTACGGTCCACTAAACCGTAATGACACTGTACTAATATGTATAAGCATTGTTCATTAAACCATTAAACAACTACAATAATTATTGATATTTATGAACTCTGTTAAACCATGTTATGATATAGATGAAAGTTCATTTTTAAAATGCTGAAAATAATAAAACTATAAAATTAAAACTATACATAACGATAAAAAATGTATGTGACTGTGACATTCAGGCGGAATTAAATAATTATTGATGGTGTAATTCTGGGGGAATGAAAATATTCTGGAATTTGTAAGTAAATGTTGTAATATCCAATTTTGGTACAGTAAAACACGGTTATAACGAATCCCAGGGGACCAACTGAATCAGTTTGTTATATTGATAGTTCCTACTTCGTGTATTACAAATTTTATTGTTTTTTTTCGAAAAACTTCGCTGTATGAAAATATTAAAATAAAAATACAAGCAAGTACAAATTAAAAGCGTGCAATTATTTAAAGTCAGTTTTAACTTTCTGTCGAGACTTTTCGCGTGAGGCAAGTGTGTAAAAAGTACTCAAAACATCCGACGTATCATTTTGAGACTCCAGAAAATGGCTTATCTCGTGTAAATAATCACTCGCTGTAGCACCACTGATTACGGAATGTTCCTCCTCTGTCTCTATTTTCTCCTCGTCTTCACTGTCCAAAACGTTTATAACATCTTTTACAACATCTGCATAAGTCATCTCTGTAGTATTACTGACACAATCGGTCGCGGTGACCTTTACCCCGTAAGCCTCGTTTTCACTAGCTCTCGGTCGCTTGATGATAAAGCCATTGCGAAACATACATTTACTGTGTACACACTAAGACTTCTAAGAATGGGTTAACAACTCGACATAAACATCGATAAAACAACTCACTTTATTCAGAAGTCATCGAAAACACAACTCATGATTCAATAGCCGTACACATATATACCCTGAAATGTACCCTCGGGCGCCTCTCGTTGACACGGTCGGGATCCCCAGGGCATGACTTTCCAACTTCGGAGATGGGTTCGTACTATAGTGTTAAAATAACACGGAATTTCAGCCAAAGGGACCGCTAGATTGGTTCGTTATAGACAATATTTCGCTATGTGAAATTCGCAATGTAATTAAAGAATTACATATAAGTAAGTGGGAGAATAGCTGGGGAATCGGGATCAGTTTGCAATATCCATAAAATCGCTATAAGCGTGTTCGTACTAAACGTGTTTTACTGTAATTATAAGAAAGGATCATTATGAAATTTTTGGGACATTTTTACCATGGGGGCAGTTATGTTTACATGTCGTATAGAGTTCAGTAATAATAATAATGATAACTAGAATTGCAATTGAGAACAATAGCAGGTCACCCTGCCCCACCTAATAAAATAGCCTCCGTGTGGTAATTACTATGGAAGCCAAACTCATACGGTTGAATTTGCAGTCTACTAATACCCCTATATACAAATTTTCAACAAAATCAGATAATATTTAAATAACCTCTCAGAAGCTTCTGTTGGGTTGCTAGTGCAACAAAGCCCATGCAGTTGAATTTGCAGTCCCCCAATACCCCTTATATACCAATTTTCATTGAAATCCAACAATAACTAAATTTCGACCAATCAGAGGCTAGGAAATGGCTGTCATTTTGTTTAAATGTGAAACTGAGGTTTTGCTTAAAACGAGCGCTGTCCCATTATCAACATACATTGCAATACATCAAATAGAGCAAGAGTTATCACTGAATATGATTTTGACCTGTCAGAGGCCACAGCGGCCATCTTGGATGGTCGACCTAGAAAAAAAAAATAAAAAAATTGCACAACTGTGCATCGAGCTGATTATGCATGCAAAGTTTGGTGAGAATTGCATCAGTAGTAACTGCTCCGGGCAAATGTTTGGTGGAAAAATAACATTAAGAAGAAAAATAAGTAAGAAATGGAGCACTAATTAACAATATGTCACTTGACTTCATTCGGGTTGACTTAATAAGTAAGAAACGGAACAATAAGCCACCCAACTTCATTCAGGGTTTCTTTATAAACTCTTTTATTTAGACAGGGTTACATATTTAGACTTTCATCTGGTTTACAATATGGCCCTGTGACATATGCAAATGCATATGCAAAGACATATATTGTACACCAATGTACACTTTAAAATTTACATACGGTAACAACAATTACATGGAAACAAATATACAAGTACAAGTAAACATATAAAACTTCGCCAGTACATAATGTTATCTTTAAAAATAAAGGACTTGAAGTATATTTCTTTATAACTTTATAATAATAATCATATACATGTACTGATATACTGATATGATAAGATGTACACTGTACTATCACAAGATACCGACAACATATGATTGGGCTGGTACAACAAGCTCTGTGCGTAGTTCATAATTTATGATAAAAAGAAAAATATATCTTAACAAGAAATAATAAGAATGATGAAGCCGTACAGAAAAATTTGTAATATTTAATATGATAATTTTTACTATTACAAGATACAGACCAGAGCCTCTACCTAACAAGTAATTTTACGGTTTGTTACCCATGTCGGATGTCTGATGCTGGTGGGAGTTTATTTGGTGTGACACTTAGTCTAGACAGTAGAACTATAAATGTAGTGATTCGTCAAAATGGAGAAAACAATTTCAGCATGTACACTTTGATAGATATCCTGAAGCAAGTTGAACATGTATAACATACGCTGTCGCATCTTTGTTCAGTTATGCCACCTTTTTTTTCAAAACTGATTTAACTGATTTAGATAAGTTCTTTGTGATAAATTTCTTATCAACTACGATAGCAATACGTGTTGTATGCATCATTTTATTACTGGACATTTTCAACAAGAATACATGTCAATTAAGTGGTCATCTGTCTTCAAGTTCAGATGGGAAATTCTGTCCTTTTCAAGAAATGGAAAAAAAAAACCATCTAATAAACATTTTCTATGTTTGTTTTTTTCCTTTGTTTTGTATAGATTGACAGTTTAACCAACGAAATTAACAATATGAAGGGAGCTCAAGGAATTATCAATGAAACTCAAACGGTAATATATTTTTGTCATTGTATTCATTGTTTATAGAATATATTTTAGTATCTGTAAATAGAAGAGCTTATATCAGGGTTAATGAAATGTGGAGTGTATCAAAAAAGTTTAATGATATGAATGTGAGACAATTTTGAAATGTTGTTTTGGTTTTTTTCAGGCTAGAGCAGAATTTAATAAACTTCAGGCCAATTTGACTGACGACATAAACCAGGAAATAAATCGTAAGTTGTTGAACTTTGTGTTCAACAAATATTTCATAAAAATACAGTAGAATAGTTTGTGTAATAATTCAACTTCATTTCAATTACTGCATTTTTTCTTTTCTAAGATCTGTTTGTCTGTTACCTAAACATGGCAAGTTGTGGCAAGTTGATGACAAAACATACAATAGTGTCATCAGCTACCTAATAAAGGATAGGAATATTTTTCTCCAAAGTCTTCCTTATGTCAAAGGTCAAATCCATCTTTTCAAGGTCAAGGTCACAGCTGCAGAATCTTTACCTGATGAGGAAAATTGTACCATTAGTTTGTGTTCTTGTTCCTGATGAAATGTTTTGTGTTAAATTTAATGAAACTATACACACCATCCTGACATTAGTTGAAGGTCAAATTTATTAATGTCCAAGGTAAAAGTCGTGGCAGTAGAATATTTACATGGTGATAAGGAAATTAAATTTACTGCCAGTCTGCAGATTCCTATCTGAAGCTTTTAACTAAAATTTGTCATATGTTCAAAGTCAAGGTCATGGCTCTATGATCGTAGGTGGTTAGTTGATATTCATTTCTAGAGATGAGTTCAAGGTCAAGATAAAGTTGTATATCCAAAGTCAAGGCCGAAGGGGTACAGTGGTAACATGCTTATCTTTCACCTGAACAACAGGGGTGTGATTCCCTAATCTAATTGAAAACATATACTATCACCTGTACCACCACCTGGGTTTGCTTTTTGATAGACAAGTTTCCTCCCACAGTTAAATGGTCCTTTGATGCAAGCTTCAATGAATCTTTCTGGGCTAAAAAGCGAGATTGATATAAGTTTATATAACTTGCTTCTCAATCATTGTAAGATAAATGATGTAACCAAGAGGTCTCAAGTGACCTATTCTAATTGCCTTTTGTCTGTTGTTGTCCGTCGTCCATTGTCCGTCATCCATTCGTAAACAAATTTATATTTTCAACTTCTTCTCAATGACCTGATATTGGGCACTTAGCATGCTAGGGTGAAGGGCTTTCAAGATCTTTCAAAATAATGACCTTGACCTACTTTCATGATCACATGGGTCAAATATAGATACCTGATATTGGGCCTGTAGCATGCTGGGGCATTGACTTCAAATTGAAGTAACAGGAATCAAATCTGTGGAAATATATCAAAACCGAGGTAACCGGTAAGGCCCATGGGCCTCTTGTTGATATCTAACTAAAGAGAACTTAAATTTGTAAACCAAAAGTTTACATGAAGCAAGTAACTAATGAAAACATATATGTGGGGGGCAAATTAATCTCAACCTTGCCCCCGATCTTTTCACTTTATTGTTTGTGCTAAAATGTTTGGGCGGATCCCATTGAAGAGTCCACAATTTGATAGTGTTAACGGGAAGTCGAACCAAACCCTGATGCAGAGTTAGCTTGTACTAAGGGAGATGACTCCAAGAGAACCAGTGAACTGTCATACCTAGACTGGCCACCTATCTCCAGAATTATTATAAATAAAATTAACCTTTATGATTTTGGTCCCTAGGATATGTCGGATTCCTAATTTTTAAACTAAGGGGAGATAATCTTGTATTAGAATCTAGCTTGGAAATCGTAACAAACAAACTAAGGCTCTTGTGGCCAGTCTATGTCACACCAACAAAGCATCCATTACTTATGTAGTAGATGATCAATATGGCAGTCGCAAATATGGGGATATGTATATGGATATCTTGTTTGTGATCGAGTCTTTTAATAATTTATGAATATAGTGTTGAAATTTCTTGGTGTATTTATGGAAAGGTTGTTGTACAACAAATTTTAAGCTGGATACACAGTTGATCAGATTGTTAAGGATAGTTGACTGAAATATTGTCAGTGTTTTGGTGACTATATGTCTGCAGTATAATGCCACTCGAGTGTACTGTAAGCTGTTTTTTTTTTAATAATTTAGATGATTGTTATTGTACATAGTTTGGTTAGACACGAATATACACCTGAAAAAAATGTTCTTAGAATAATTTTTGTTTTCCAGTTTGAAGTTTGATTTATTATATTTTTTAAATTTCAGGTTCTGTTGACCAATCTAGGGATATAACACGACAGGTTTCTGGGAAGCTGAACACAGTCAATGAAACTGTGCAGCCTTTTGTGAGTTAACATCTGAAGCAGTCTATTGACCCTGTATTATTTGATGTATATATATATATATATTTAATATATATAAAAAAACTAACAAAACTTAATGACAAACTTTCTAGCGCTTTCACAGCTCTTGCTGCTCTTCAGGAAAGTTTATTTTTGAAAGGACAACTTGATTACGTCACAAATAACGTGATGTCACAATGTACATTCGTTCACAAAACAAGTTTATAATATCGATGGAAGCCAACTTACTTGCTATCTCGTCGTCTGTATCCATATATATATACATGTAGTTATATAACAATAATCTGCGGGTAAAGTTCTGATATGGTTATGGTCAGTTAATTTTTTCACTTATACAATAGGCCTTGACTAAATCTAGTGAAAGTTTTCATAACTCCCGCCAGGAAATGGGGGGCATATTGTGTTACCAATGTCCGTCCCATCCCGTCCTGTCCCATCCCGTCCCATCCCTTCCCATCCCGCTGCAGTGTAACTAGCTAATCACAGGAACAGCTGATGAGATCCTCACCTAACTGTGTTTCGGGGTGTCAAGCGGGCATTTATGTCATACAGACAATTTCTAAATTTGTAAAAATTCACGAAAAAAAAAAGAATAAAAGAAAATATAGAATCTGCAGATAGAGAAAGCAATGTCTGGTTTTGCAACTAAAATTGACTTCACCTCTAATGAGATTAGAACCAGGCCAGCTGGTAACAAGTTAGTTTTTTTAATCAAAAGTCATGAGCACAGCTCTTAACAAAACCAATAATACTAAAAGGTTCCAATCTTGTCTTTAGTAACAGGAGCATTCATGTTGATCTGACACGTCTAGATTTTATCCTAAATACAAGGATTTCAATGAAGCCTGTAAGTATTTGATGATAAGCTGTTTTGATTGCAGTTGGACTCCATCAACAATAATGTGGAACCACAGCTACAAGACCTTGACACCTACCTCAAGGAATATGGAGATTACTGGTGAGTCAGATATTACATGTAAAGGATATTTACACTAGTGGCTGTGTCATATGGAATTTATTAAACGAGTTCCATATGACATAGCCACGAATGTAAGATTCTTTTGATCATATATCTCATATTAATGGAAATGTAAGTGAAAACTCAGAAATCCATTTCTATATATTAGACAGGCAAATTTTGACTTGGACAGTATGCTTTTCTCTACAGAGACATTTGTACGATATCATATAGTTATTGTGAATATATAGATCATTTATGACTTACATATGGTGTTATTAGATATGTGTCTTTTGATATGAGTGACATTAATATATTACAAAGTAGAAATGAACAGATCAAATCAGATTTAATATCTTCAATGAGTCTATTATCTCCCCTTTTTTACAATATATTCCTGGATTATTTGTAGGACTCTTTACCTTATGACCTGTCTATTGTTTTTATTTCCCTATAGAGAGCTTGACAGTGACTCTCCTATATATATTTTTGACAGGTGGTATGCTGGTATAGCCATTCCATGTGTTGTGATATTGATAGTTATATTCTACTACATTGGTATCATGTTCGGCACATTTGGAGATCGGCCAGGAGATGGAGCTCAGTGCTGTAACAAGGGAGCTGGCAGTAACCTCCTTGTATGGTAAGTAATGTCTATCTTGGGTAAGAAAACGAGAGAAAATGAAAGTAGAATGGGGAATGGAGGTACCAGTAAGTAAACGGGAGAAAATGAAAGTAGAATGGGGAATGGAGGTGCCAGTAAGTAAACGGGAGAAAATGAAAGTAGAATGGGGAATGGAGGTGCCAGTAAGTAAACGAGAGAAAATGAAAGTAGAATGGGGAATGGAGGTGCCAGTAAGTAAATGAGAGAAAGTGAAAGTAGAATGGGGAATGGAGGTGCCAGTAAGTAAATGAGAGAAAATGAAAGTAGAATGGGGAATGGAGGTGCCAGTAAGTAAATGAGAGAAAGTGAAAGTAGAATGGGGAATGGAGGTGCCAGTAAGTAAACGAGAGAAAATGAAAGTAGAATGGGGAATGGAGGTGCCAGTAAGTAAATGAGAGAAAGTGAAAGTAGAATGGGGAATGGAGGTGCCAGTAAGTAAACGAGAGAAAATGAAAGTAGAATGGGGAATGGAGGTGCCAGTAAGTAAACGAGAGAAAATGAAAGTAGAATGGGGAATGGAGGTGCCAGTAAGTAAACGGGAGAAAATGAAAGTAGAATGGGGAATTGAGGTGCCAGTAAGTAAACGAGAGAAAATGAAAGTAGAATGGGGAATGGAGGTGCAAGTTAGTAAACGAGAGAAAATGAAAGTAGAATGGGGAATGGAGGCGAGAGTTGGTAAATGGGAGAAAATGAAAGTAGAATGGGGAATGGAGGTGTAATTTGTAATATAGAAAGATACTGTATCACGTTTGTCCTCTGGAACTAGTTAGCAGGTATAACATGTCGTGAAACACAGCCTTGTAAACATCTTAAAGTAAAAAAGGATCATATAACTGTTTCATGGTCAGTGTCTATGTGTGTAATATAAAATTTACTTGTGTTTTGATAAAAGGGTGGATTGCCTCAAAAATTCTACAATTTACTTGTCTGTACTGTTGGTATTATGACATGACCATTACCTGTTTCTACTTATACACATCCAGCATCATCCATTTGTTTGGATCCAGTACCTATATAACCTTACTATCGTTATTACTTACTAGACCAAATATAATTATATAGGTATGTAATATTCATATTTCATTGTACAGTGGACTCTCCTAAACCGGACCTTATATCATTCCATGTACAATATGATTCATATAGTTTTGTTAGCTTACCGGTTACGAGTAACTGAGAGCTAATGCTGTCACTCCGGCGTCGGCGTCCCCGCCCCACCCCAAAACTTTAAAGTTTTTGGGGTAAGGTTTTGGAAAGCTTGTAAGTCCAAAAGTATACACCTCATGCCCTTCTAATTTGGTTTATACATTCATTAGAGGTCTAGGAGTGATGTTATGGCAAAATCATGCAGAAAAAAATCATTGATTTTTTCGCATTTTACCATTTTGTGGACTTAACTTTTTTGGCACAAAAACCCACTTTGAAGTTTCGCTGGGCATTCATTATTGCTATACATTATCCTAAAGCCTCTGGGGCAATAACCAACTTTACAGTAGACAGGGTGTGGGGAAATGAAGGCAGCAGTGACCTACTTTTATGATACATAGACAGAGGATAAAAACATCAACTGATATAGATTTGCGTGACAAAAAGAAAGTCTGAATATTGAAAGGCATGATGAAATGAATACCTAATAAGAAAAACCTAGAGAGAAATAACAGTTTACATTGATGGAAATAAATTTGCATTTTACCATATTGAGCATCAAGTTAAAATCCTACAAAATGAGAATTTTACAAATTTGCAAGTATTTATTTTCACTTTTCAGAGTCAAATATTTTGACCAGTTACTGTATAGGTACAGTAAAGGCCATGATATCTCAGTCGGTCAGAGCACTGACCACGTAGCCTCAGGTGAAGATCTGAGATGTGTGGTTTGATGCTCCCTAACCGTGTCCTTGGGCAAGACGCTTCACCCTTATTGCTCTTGATGGCATGCGACAGGCCTTTCATACATTGTTCAGTGAGGTAGTCACCAACTACTACAAGGAGACTCCACCTCAAAATGACCCTGGCTGTTCATGGGGCGATAAACCTAGCAAAAAAACAAACAAAACAAACTTACGTAGCATTATGAATTGTATGGAACAATGTAGGCAAGCCGACACCATGTACAAAGAGTCTGTTTTACATATTTCAGTGGTGTGGTGTGGTCCTTTCTGTTTGCCTCCATATTTATGTTGGTGGTACTGATACTGTTTCTGGTGGGAGGGAGCATGTATGGTGTTATGTGTCGTGAATTCAACAATGGAGTGGAAAATATCCAGGTAATGTAGTTACAACTTAAGTTCTTAGCCTTATTTCACAGCCACAGGTAGATATTTGCAATTTCATACATATTCTTTCTGATTTAAAAGGAGATTTTGATTTATTTTTATAAGAATTTTAGAAATTTTGTTCACTTTGAATCCAACTCCCTATACTTTGACTGTCTTTTGAATTTCATTCTGAAATATTAAGGACTGCTGACTTGGCATTTATGCTTGTAATGACTGTCATAACATGATCTCGACATTTATGTTGGTTATGACTGTCATAATATGATCTTGACATTTGTGTTGACTTTTGTAACATGAAATTTACCATGGTAATAACTTCCCTTGTATGATATTATTTTTGGTATACAATAATATAACTGTCATGGCATGTCATTAACATTAGTGTTGAATGCCACATTGCATGACATTTTACAATAATGATTGGTAATGACATGTCATTACATGACATTTTACAATAATGATTGGTAATGACGGTAATTACATGACATTTTACAATAATGATTGGTAATGACGGTCATTACATGACATTTTACAATAATGATTGGTAATGACGGTCATTACGTGACATTTTACAATAATGATTGGTAATGATGGTCATTACATGACATTTTACAACAATGATTGGTAATGACAGTCATTACATGACATTTTACAATAATGATTGGTAATGACAGTCATTACGTGACATTTTACAATAATGATTGGTAATGACAGTCATTACATGACATTTTACAATAATGATCAGTAATGACGGTCATTACGTGACATTTTACAGTAATGATTGGTAAAGACGGTCATTACGTGACATTTTACAATAATGATTGGTAATGACGGTCATTACATGACATTTTACAATAATGATTGGTAATGACGGTCATTACATGACATTTTACAATAATGATTGGTAATGACAGTAATTACATGACATTTTACAATAATGATTGGTAATGACGGTTATTGCATGACATTTTACAATAATGATTGGTAATGACAGTCATTACATGACATTTTACAATAATGATTGGTAATGACATTCATTACATGACATTTTACAACAATGATTGTTAATGACGGTCATTACATGACATTTTACAATAATGATTGGTAATGACGGTTATTGCATGACATTTTACAATAATGATTGGTAATGACAGTCATTACATGACATTTTACAATAATGATTGGTAATGACATTCATTACATGACATTTTACAATAATGATTGGTAATGACATTCATTACATGACATTTTACAATAATGATTGGTAATGACGGTCATTACATGACATTTTACAACAATGATTGTTAATGACGGTCATTACATGACATTTTACAATAATGATTGGTAATGACATTTTACAATAATGATTGGTAATGATGGTCATTACGTGACATTTTACAATAATGATTGGTAATGATGGTCATTACATGACATTTTACAATAATGATTGGTAATGACGGTCATTGCATGACATTTTACTATAATGATGGTAATGACGGTCATTACATGACATTTTACAATAATGATTGGTAATGACAGTCATTGCATGACATTTTACAATAATGATTGGTAATGACGGTCATTGCGTGACATTTTACAATAATGATTGGTAATGACGGTCATTACGTGACAATTTACAATAATGATTGGTAATGATGGTCATTACGTGACATTTTACAATAATTATTGGTAATGACAGTCATTACATGACATTTTACAATAATGATTGGTAATGACGGTCATTACGTGACATTTTACAATAATGATTGGTAATGACATTCATTACATGACATTTTACAATAATGATTGGTAATGACGGTTATTGCATGACATTTTACATTAATGATTAGTTATGACGTTTATTACGTAACATTTTACAATAATGATTGGTAATGACATTCATTACATGACATTTCACAATAATGATTGGTAATGACGGTCATTACATGACATTTTACAATAATGATTGGTAATGACGGTCATTGCATGACATTTTACAATAATGATTGGTAATGACAGTAATTACATGACATTTTACAATAATGATTGGTAATGACAGTTATTGCATGACATTTTACAATAATGATTGGTAATGACAGTCATTACATGACATTTTACAATAATGATTGGTAATGACATTCATTACATGACATTTTACAATAATGATTGGTTATGACGGTCATTACATGACATTTTACAATAATGATTGGTTATGACAGTCATTACATGACATTTTACAATAATTATTGGTAATGACGGTCATTACGTGACATTTTACAATAATGATTGGTAATGACAGTCATTACATGACATTTTACATTAATGATTAGTTATGACGTTTATTACGTAACATTTTACAATAATGATTGGTAATGACATTCATTACATGACATTTTACAATAATGATTGGTAATGACAGTCATTACATGACATTTTACAATAATGATTGGTAATGACATTCATTACATGACATTTTACAATAATGATTGGTTATGACGGTCATAACATGACATTTTACAATAATGATTGGTAATGACAGTCATTGCATGACATTTTACAATAATGATTGGTAATGACGGTTTTTGCATGACATTTTACAATAATGATTGGTAATGACAGTAATTACATGACATTTTACAATAATGATTGGTTATGACAGTCATTACGTGACATTTTACAATAATTATTGGTAATGACGGTCATTACGTGACATTTTACAATAATGATTGGTAATGACAGTCATTACATGACATTTTTCATTAATGATTAGTTATGACGTTTATTACGTAACATTTTACAATAATGATTGGTAATGACATTCATTACATGACATTTTACAATAATGATTGGTAATGACAGTCATTACATGACATTTTACAATAATGATTGGTAATGACATTCATTACATGACATTTTACAATAATGATTGGTTATGACGGTCATTACATGACATTTTACAATAATGATTGGTAATGACAGTCATTGCATGACATTTTACAATAATGATTGGTAATGACGGTTTTTGCATGACATTTTACAATAATGATTGGTAATGACATTCATTACATGACATTTTACAATAATGATTGGTAATGACGGTCATTACATGACATTTGTGTAACAGTTCACAATTCTTGCTGAACTTTCACATGGAGTATGAATGTAATGTTACTTTTGTGGTGACAATTCATTTAACACTACATTTACCGTAGATATTTCACTTTGGATACACTGTCATGTCCCTAAAGTTTGAGTTAAAATCTACGACCATGTTGATCTAATATGACTGTTTGTTCGGTAGCTTTATGAACCAGTTGTTGATGAGGTATTAAATATCCGGATTGGTAAACTACTGTATGGAGACAAGGCCCCAGCCAACCTCACTCTGGGAAGCATCCTCGAGTAAGTTTTCAGGGTTTGTGTCACTGGAACACCTTAAAATTGTATCATCCTGCAATCACATAGTTCGCACAGGCCTTAAGATGAACTTATATTAATTTCAGAGCAGTTGCTTGAACACAAAGTTCGTACAGACCTTTAGATTAACTTACAATAATTTCAGAGCAGTGTTTGAAAAGTCCTGGAACTTTCTGCTTTTCTAAAATGTCCTGTAATTTTCTGCTTTTCTTAAAAGTGCTGGTATTTTGACATGTGTTTCTTGAAATTTCAATTCATAAAATGCAAATGTTTGTGATTGAGAATGATAAGTAAATCCTACAAACGTACAAAAATATTTTATAAAAGTGAAATTTACAGATATAGTCCTAAGGAATTACATGTTCTGATTACGATTTGATATTCTGTTTTAGCGACTGTAAGAATAACAAGGCCCTGTACACAGCCGTCAAACTCAAACATTTGTTTGATTTGGATTCTCTACTCAACACCTCTGTGAGTATAGACAAAAAGTTTACCAAGATATTCACGCAGAAAATCATTGATCAATGGGACATTCTTCCATCTGACATTGTTAGGTCTAGTCCAAGAACTGCTAAACAAATTGGATATAAATGAGATGAGGGGATGGAAAAACCTACCGCAAAATATTGCTTTAAAAAAACCAACATGCTTCAAAAAAATAGATATGATAGAGCAGACCGTCAAATGATTATAAAATCCTGTTTTGTGAGAATAAAATCAGTGTGATATATGTAAAAATAAATTTGACTTTAATGCACTGTACTTCAAATGTCATTGCAAATTTGAATGATTCTGACAAGCAGATGTTTCTGATTTAAGATGGAAAATGATTTTATTATGAAAATTGAGTAAAGATTTTCCCTGAGACTTGGTTGGTATTATTTGTTTTTCAGGCAGTCACTGCACAGATCAATAGTGTGATGACAGATACACTACCTAACATCGGTAATATCGCCATAATACCACAAGGATTACAGAATGAACTTAATGGGTTCTCCGCCTCTGGTGTGGACACCATCAACTTCACCCAGTACATGACCCAGGTGAGCTGGGATGCCCCCCCCCCCCCCCCCCCCCCTCCTTATTGTATAACTTACTGTACTGACAGTGGGACAGTTGAGACATATAATCACATGTAATTCTTGTTGTATAACTTACTGTACTGACAGAGTGGGACAGTTGAGACATATAATCACATGTAATTCTTGTTGTATAACTTACTGTACTGACAGAGTGGGACAGTTGAGACATATAATCACGTGTAATTCTTGTTGTATAACTTACTGTACTGACAGAGTGGGACAGTTGAGACATATAATCACGTGTAATTCTTGTTGTATAACTTACTGTACTGACAGAGTGGGACAGTTGAGATATATAATCACGTGTAATTCTTGTTGTATAACTTACTGTACTGACCGAGTGGGACAGTTGGGACATATAATCACATGTTATTCTTGTCGTATAACTTACTGTACTGACAGACTGGGACAGTTGGGACATATAATCACGTGTAATTCTTGTTGTATAACTTACTGTACTGACAGAGTGGGACAGTTGAGACATATAATCACGTGTAATTCTTGTCGTATAACTTACTGTACTGACAGAGTGGGACAGTTGGGACATATAATCACATGTTATTATTGTCGTATAACTTACTGTACTGACAGAGTGGGACAGTTGGGACATATAATCACGTGTAATTCTTGTCGTATAACTTACTGTACTGACAGAGTGGGACAGTTGAGACATATAATCACATGTAATTCTTGTCGTATAACTTACTGTACTGACAGAGTGGGACAGTTGAGACATATAATCAGGTGTAATTCTTGTTGTATAACTTACTGTACTGACCGAGTGGGACAGTTAAGACATATAATCACATGTTATTCCTGTCGTATAACTTACTGTACTGACCGAGTGGGACAGTTGAGACATATAATCACATGTTATTCCTGTCGTATAACTTACTGTACTGACCGAGTGGGACAGTTGAGACATATAATCACATGTTATTCCTGTCGTATAACTTACTGTACTGACAGAGTGGGACAGTTGAGACATATAATCACATGTTATTCCTGTCGTATAACTTACTGTACTGACAGAGTGGGACAGTTGAGACATATAATCACATGTAATTCTTGTTGTATAACTTACTGTACTGACAGAGTGGGACAGTTGAGACATATAATCACGTGTAATTCTTGTCGTATAACTTACTGTACTGACAGAGTGGGACAGTTGAGACATATAATCACATGTAATTCTTGTCGTATAACTTACTGTACTGACAGAGTGGGACAGTTGGGACATATAATCACATGTAATTCTTGTCGTATAACTTACTGTACTGACAGACTGGGACAGTTGAGACATATAATCACATGTAATTATTGTTGTATAACTTACTGTACTGACAGAGTGGGACAGTTGAGACATATAATCACGTGTAATTCTTGTCGTATAACTTACTGTACTGACAGAGTGGGACAGTTGGGACATATAATCACGTGTAATTATTGTTGTATAACTTACTGTACTGACAGAGTGGGACAGTTGAGACATATAATCACGTGTAATTCTTGTCGTATAACTTACTGTACTGACAGAGTGGGACAGTTGAGACATATAATCACAGTGTATTATTGTCGTATAACTTACTGTACTGACAGAGTGGGACAGTTGGGACATATAATCACGTGTAATTCTTGTTCGTATAACTTACTGTACTGACAGAGTGGGACAGTTGAGACATATAATCACGTGTAATTCTTGTCGTATAACTTACTGTACTGACAGAGTGGGACAGTTGAGACATATAATCACGTGTAATTCTTGTTGTATAACTTACTGTACTGACAGAGTGGGACAGTTGGGAAATATGCTCATGTGTAATTTTTGTTGTATTAATATGATATGCATTACGCTTTATAATTCTATTGATCTCTGTTTTCTCCATTAGCTCAACAAGGCTATCACTACGTCACCATTGAATGATTCTATTTCCGAACTTACTACTGCAGCAGCTGCAATTGAAACAAATGTATGTATGCATTGCATGTTATATATTATTGTTTAATAATATTATTATTAAACTTGGTTTATAAAACATAATTTCATGTTTACATCAGCAATTAACTTCTTATTCATTTATATGTCGAGGGTACGTAGGCTACAGTTAGCCAACCTCGTTTTAGATTATGCATATTAATGAGTTCCGCTATATTTAAATCACTCTTGAGATGTGCTGCTGAAGTGTTGACATCTCGATCCTGTGTGTTTATCGGTCAGTTGCCCACCACCAACCCCACCGCATCACCTGTTTTAAATCATGTTATGGAGGTCTTGGCTGCTGTATGTTTATTGTTTAACTAAGTCATCCCCATTTCTCATGCTGTGCATTTTCATTTTATACCTTAAGCTGGTCCTTTGGTCCTTTTAGCCCCAAGTCATTGGGTTGTCATTATTACACTCTTCGTATATTAAATCTATACCATCAATTACAACATACTTAGTGCAGGACCATACCTCGCCTGGTTCTCCAGTAGAATTCAGGACTCGCCTGGCTATGTATTCAACGCGTATTGATGCTCCAGTTATACGTACCATACATTTACAACGTACATGCATCGGTCACACAGGATTTTGCTCGGTTCCCCTTATATATATGCACCTGTTGACCTGTCAACTTATCATATTTCATTCACCAGCCCTATGATTTCCCTTGCCAGATCTTTCGCTTATTTTCGCTGGTAAGGTTTACTCATAGAATTTTATTGCTGGTTAAATTTCATGCAGCTGCTAAGACAGCCCTGAAGGCAAAAATATTTTATTTTTATTTGTGATTTATGTTAAAATGTTATAGTTTAATTGTGTGTAGTGATATGTTTATACTGCTTTTCAGCAGGTTTGATATTCTCAGTATTACTTGTTCAGTATTTGAATTTCCATTATGTATGTTTTTTACGAATATCTACAATACGCTCTTTAACTTAACTTTGCTTGTTTGTTGTGTTTTTATAAATATGAACTGTAACTAGTTATTGTACAGATTACTGTACATTTGTTAATTGTTGTGTTGATTACAGTATATTTGTTAGTTATTGTACGGATTACAGTATATTTGTTAGTTATTATACGGATTACAGTATATTTGTTAGTTGTTGTACATATTACAGTATATTTGTTAGTTATTGTACAGATTACAGTATATTTGTTAGTTATTGTACAGATTACAGTAAATTTGTTAGTTATTGTGTTGATTACAGTATATTTGTTATTGTGTTGATTACAGTATATTTGTTAGTTATTGTACAGATTACAGTATATTTATTAGTTGTTGTACAGATTACAGTATATTTGTAAGTTACTGTACTGATTACAGTATGTTTGTTAGTTATTGTACAGATTACAGTATATTTGTAAGTTATTGTACAGATTACAGTATATTTGTTAGTTATTGTACAGATTACAGTATATTTGTTAGTTATTGTACAGATTACTGTATATTTGTTAGTTATTGTACAGATTACAGTATATTTGTTAGTTATTGTACAGATTACTGTATATTTGTTAGTTATTGTACAGATTACAGTAAATTTGTAAGTTATTGTGTTGATTACAGTATATTTGTTAGTTATTGTACAGATTACAGTATATTTGTTAGTTATTGTACAGATTACTGTATATTTGTTAGTTATTGTACAGATTACAGTATATTTGTTAGTTATTGTGTTGATTACAGTATATTTGTTAGCTATTGTACAGATTACAGTATATTTGTAAGTTATTGTACAGATTACAGTATATTTGTTAGTTATTGTACAGATTACAGTATATTTGTTAGTTATTGTACAGATTACAGTATATTTGTTAGTTATTGTACGGATTACAGTATATTTGTTAGTTATTGTGTTGATTACAGTATATTTGTTAGTTATTGTACATATTACAGTAAATTTGTAAGTTATTGTACAGATTACAGTATATTTGTTAGTTATTGTACAGATTACAGTATATTTGTTAGTTATTGTACAGATTACAGTATATTTGTTAGTTATTGTGTTGATTACAGTATATTTGTTAGTTATTGTGTTTATTACAGTATATTTGTTAGTTATTGTACAGATTACTGTATATTTGTTAGTTATTGTACAGATTACAGTATATTTGTTAGTTATTGTACATATTACAGTATATTTGTTAGTTATTGTACAGATTACAGTATATTTGTTAGTTATTGTACAGATTACAGTATATTTGTTAGTTATTGTACAGATTACTGTATATTTGTTAGTTATTGTACAGATTACTGTATATTTGTTAGTTATTGTACAGATTACAGTATATTTGTTAGTTATTGTACATATTACAGTATATTTGTTAGTTATTGTACAGATTACAGTATGATTATAAATTGTTTTTATAAAGATCAGTATGTTCATGTCTTTTTACTTGCCTCCTGAAAAAATAATGTTTTCACAGATTTCAATTTAAATATTTTCATGAAAGTTAATTGCAGTGTAGATCTGCTCTCATATAGTCCAAGATCTTTTCGAATCTGATATAGCGTGTGTTGTTTATTTACAACCTGTTTTTTTTTTTTTGTTATGTGCAGAACCAAGCTGCAGGAGAAAGCCTGAGGAATCAGTCTACAATCCTACAGGCTTTGGAGAATGAGGAAGTAGCCAATCTAACTCTTCAGTTTGTAAGTATTAATTGATTGTGAAAAAGTAACAATATATGAAAAAAGAAAATATAGCAACATTTTGTCTGGTTCAGTTGTAGAACAGGTTTAGTTGTATGACTGATTCATTTATAGGACATGCTCGGTTTTAGGACAGATTCTGCCAGTTGTTGGACAGGTTTAGTTGTAGGACATGTTCATTTGTAGGACAGGTTCGGTTGTAGGACATGTTCAGTTTTAGGACATGTTCATTTGTAAAATAGGTTCATTTGATGGGCAGGCTCAGGACTTGTGTTCACTAATATCAGCCTCTGTGGATTTCTATAGAATATTCTTTCCTCTGTCATTGTGTGTTAACCTTGCAAGAAGTTATGAGAGAGAAATATAATTGTTGATGAAATCATAAAGTAATATGTTTGCTGACTTTTCATTCATAGATGAGCTGTAAAATTGAAGACATAATTATTTCGTTTTCAGAACCAGCTGAGGACAGTGGTACAACATTTAGAGACTTTTTCAAACATAAAGGTAAAGTAGAATTTTCCTGCATCATTATATCTCAGTTTTTTATGGACTGACATACAGGTAAAATATTATTCTGTATACTGACATAAGGTAAAATATTATTCTGTATACTGACATACAGGTAAAATATTATTCTGTATACTGACATAAGGTGAAATATTATTCTGTATACTGACATAAGGTAAAATATTATTCTGTTCACTGACATACAGGTCAAATGTCATTCTATATGCTGACATACAGGTCAAATGTCATTCTATATACTGACATACAGGTCAAATGTCATTATGTATACTGACATACCAGTAAAATGTCATTCTTTACTGACATAAGGTAAAATAGCATTCTTTATACCAACATACAGGTAAAATGTCATTGTGTATACTGACATACAGGTACAATGGCATTATGTATACTGACAAACAGGTAAAATGTCATTCTGTATACTGACATACAGGTAAAATATCATTATGAATACTTACATACAGGAAAAATATCATTATGAATACTGACATACAGGTAAAATATCATAATGAATACTTACATACAGGTAAAATATCATTCTATTTAATGACATACAGGTTAAATGTCATTCTGTATACTGACATACAGGTAAAATAACATTATGAATACTTACATACAGGTAAAATATCATTATTAATACTTACATACAGGTATTGTATCTACAATAGTACTCATATATTATGTAAAATTATAATATAGCAACAGGTAAAATGTGTATTGGTAATCTTACATACATCATTATTATTGTACTGGTATTCTCAAGAAGAAATGTTGAAGATCTCTGAGATGGTTAAAATGATGTGATTAAACAATTGTTTTTTTCTTTTGTCAAACATTTATGTGATTTATTCTTGTTCAACAGAATCAGACAACAGACCTCATTAATGGACTTAATCAAGCCCAGACGGATTTCAATAATAACAGCACTACCATTGTTAGAGAGGTAATTTTTATGTTTGATTCTGGTCGATATGCCTGGTTTCTCTGTTTGAGGACTATTCATGACATAACCTGCATTTGACCTTAAGATTTACACAACAGGTGTCGTCAATGAAGCAGAAGATGCCTACCCTTCCAGAACGTCTGGTCTTCTTTTACTTTTTCATATCTCTCCTTTTAATTAATACTTTTTCATATCTCTCCTTTTAATTAATACTTTTTCATATCTCTCCTTTTAATTAATACTTTTTCCATATCTTGCCTTTGTTTTATCATTTCTGAATTACAATTTAGGATTTCACTTAAAATTTCTGAATTACAATTTAGGATTTCACTTAAAATTTCTGAATTACAATTTAGGATTTCACTTACATTTTCTGAATTACAATTTAGGATTTCACTTACATTATCAGTTTTCTCTATATGTTGACAACCTGAAGATTTTGAAATGTAATATAGACTCCATATGTATTGTTTCCTCTGCTTGGTGAATAGGCTGAAAGCTTTCCACTAAATTAAAATTATGCTAATTGTAGTTTCAGTATTTTGATTTCTATAATTGCAAAATTGTGGGTGAACCAATTAAATGTTGTTTAAATTTCATTATGCCTTTAAATTTGAGTGGGCTAAAGTAGTTAGTTTTACAATGGATGGATAATTTAAAACTAAATTCAATTACTGACTATCCATTTTTGACACAGGGGTAACCCTGAGTCATAGGGATCGCTACGAAAAGCAGAAATGGCAGTGGTAAAAAGACAGGTACTGCCCTCTACCGGGCTCTCTGAACAATATTACAATACACAATGTTTGCTTCTGCTGAACGGAAGATGTGAAATAATTTCTGTAGTTAATGTGGTTCCTATAAATTAGTCATAATCATATTATTATAACATCATTTCTTTCTTATTTTATTGTCTAAGTATGTTTTTGTGTGTTTGATGTTTACTTTCGAAGCTAAAAGCTAACCTGCCATACTGGATATATATGTTATCGTAGGGTTGACCTACATAGTAACTTCACTTCGGTTCCGATTGTGTAATAAATACACAACACTGCAAATTCCCGGTAATACGCCAAGTTACCTTGGATTCATATATTCGACGTAGAAGGTAGAAGTATTGAAGTGATGGGGGAAGATATTAAATCCGGAAAAAATATAAGTGGCCTAATTTATTTACTCATTATTTTATTTAAACGCTAAAAGCGTGTAAACTTACGCCACTTTGTGTGTAGCTTTTATTAGAAATATCTTTTAATTATTGTGTTTGCTTTATTAAATGGAATATCACAGTTTAAATGTATCCGGACATTTGACCCGGTCGCTGGTTTGTGTGTCAGTTTTGCCTTGTGACCCGTATGTTCATCGAGACATATTTCACCCATCTTGTTTACCGTCGTAGACTTTCTTTTGTGATTGTAATATAGAATCTACCTGATCAGAATACTATGCAATGCGATAATTAGATATTGGTAGCTATTTTCAGAGATGTGTGCTGTTGTGAAAATGCAAACGATGCGGTTAACGTGGGATTTTTCCCACGCCGTTAGGCGGCAGGCTTTTTTCAACACTTCGTGTACGGTTACCTGTTTGGAATTGGGTCAAAATTAAAACAAAAACACACCGGAGAAGGCTAATACATAATACCTTTATTAGAATTTATCAACAGTAAACTAGGCAGGTGAGACATTGTTTTCTCATTCAACAAAACATTTCCGTTTATAATTGGCCTGAGCAGAATTTCGAACTCGAAAAGATCGATACCAGTACTATACTGTACTGTCAGTGGTGATATTTTACAGCGGTACTTCGCTGTCATTGATGATTTCTGATTGTGTAATCATACTGCCTACAGACAAGCATAGATATATATATATCCTTTTGAATAGAATAACACCCCGTAATAATGATATTATACACAATAGCCTGATGCTAACAAACCGTTTGAGATCTACGTTTTTCATTCAATTTCGTTGTGATAAATGCCTAATTAAATGGGATATCAACACTTTAATTTGTATAATTTTATGAGTTGACATTTTAATCTAGATTAAAACACCTGATACACATGAATTTCATTTTAAAAAAGTCTATTTTTGGAAATGCAAATTTTATATCTCAAATCTAGATTATAGTGTACAGAAAAATAGAATAGAAATAAGAACCGACCTATATCTACCGTAATTTTTTGACATCATTCTATTTTAATAGGCCTAGCTGATTAGTCATAACGTTGCCATACCAAATAAACCCAATAGGATAAAATAAATGAAATGTGGTCTAGATCTTGCACAAAAAAACATTGCCTCTAATTCTAGCTTTTAGAGCCACAACCTCTTGCATCTTTGCTAACTAAGATATGTTTCAATGCTGCTACATGTACAGTTCATCCAGTTGGGCATTCTAATTTTGAAATTGATGATTTGATATCATCAATTTCAAAATTAAGTAAGTTATAGCTACATTCAGATCTCACTAACATAAATTAACATTAAATATGCATGTATATGGTACATATACTATTGTGGAGAATATTTGATGTAATGTACTTACAAAAAAATATAAGTTAAAAACAAAATTCCACTTCAAATTGATTTGAACTGTACATGTGAAATGAATGTGGTTTTTTTATAGATAATTTGTAGCTACACAGTATGGAGTGTAAACATATAACATAGAGTGCTATATGAAAATCATGTTCACTCTAATAACAAGTATAAAAAGTCTGAGCTGATATGAGCATGTAATTCTAAGTTTTGAATGCTAATTATAAATTAGTTTGATGTGCCCGCCAGTGATGCCAATGCATATGCCGTATATATAATGGTATACCCTGCCCTGTCTACATCTGCATTCTCGAGCATACCCAGGTGTTTTTTTGTACTTATATATTAATTACATAATTGAATATGTTTTAATGGAAATGAAGTGCTTATATATTAATTACAGAGCTGTACACAATTGAATATGTTTTAATGGAAATGAAGTGTAACTAGCTCAGTAGCTAGTTTTTTAATCCGATACAAAATGATAGATACTGAAACCTTAAACCTGCCTTTCATTCATTATTAGGCATTCCACGAGGAAATTAGTACTTTTCTGGGTACCATTGTAGAGTACTGGACTTTTCAAATTACATTACTACATCTTACAACACCCAGAATAAGCTCCGCCTACCTCTCTCATGACTGCAAAAAAAAAACCCATGTGCACCCCTGACCCCTGTGTCTTCAGTACTTCCAGTACTTTGATTAAAACTGAGCATGTAACTAAGTAATGTATGTAATTATGTAAATGTAATTCCCCCCTCCCACATGGTATATATATATATATACCATGTTGATAGCGCTTTTTTATTCACAACACTGTAGAAAAACCATCAGTCTAGGCAAAGTGGAGTATTTCCCATAGATTTAAAGTCTGCTCTTTTTTTATGCCTCCAT
The DNA here is from genome assembly GCF_902652985.1 of Pecten maximus. Lineage (NCBI taxonomy): Eukaryota > Metazoa > Mollusca > Bivalvia > Pectinida > Pectinidae > Pecten > Pecten maximus. The sequence continues at coordinate 38,755,581 of NC_047015.1, read as the reverse complement.
AAAATTCGGTCTTGTGCATATGTCCATCTGTCTCTCCGTCCTCTGCTGCAATGTAAGTTAAGGTTTTTTCAAGGTCATTTGTGAGGGTTGAATTAAAGTTGGAGACAGAGGCATTCATGTTGCATCAACATATTTCTAGTTTTTTTATGTGTGAAGGGAGGCTTGATTAATTAGTCTCGCTATCAGGTTTAGTCAATTTATCAGAAATTTTAAATACCATGTTGTTCTTTTTTCAGACATTACAGGATGTGACCAGAAACATTTCATTGTATGTGGAGAATGAGATAAATGGAGTGAAGAGTAGGGTATGTACAGAGTGAAATAGAGGGTGGTAAAAAGGTACGCAATCACCTGACTTAATGACTTTGTCTACAGGTACTCCACCTGACTTAATGACTTTGTCTACAGGTACTCCACCTGACTTAATGACTTTGTCTACAGGTACTCCACCTGACTTAATGACATTGTCTACAGGTACTCCACCTGACTTAATGACTTTGTCTACAGGTACTCCACCTGACTTAATGACTTTGTCTACAGGTACTCCACCTGACTTAATGACTTTGTCTACAGGTACTCCACCTGACTTAATGACTTTGTCTACAGGTACTCCACCTGACTTAATGACTTTGTCTACAGGTACTCCACCTGACTTAATGACTTTGTCTACAGGTACTCCACCTGACTTAATGACTTTGTTTGCAGCTACTCAAGTTTTTATCTTTTCTTTCTCTGCACTTACATCTTGGGCAGCAAGAGTGATTAATATTGATAGAACTTTTTTTTATAATTGTTAAAAAAAATTTTTTTTACCCTGCAGTTGAATATTAAAGGTGGGTTTATTGTAGTCACATTTTGCTTTCTTCCATGTGGAGGTTACACGATATCTGATGGAACCCTGGACAGATTTAGATCATATTCACACCATTACATCAAATAATCAGGTTCCATACCTAATTAGATTTTGATGATCTTGAGGTCAAAAGGTCAAATGTCACACTTGATCACTTGATGGATAGGAAGGTTGTGTTATCTATTTGACATTATTCTTAACTTTATTCATTTTCCGTAATTTTACAGATTGAGAATGGCATTGGGAATTGCAGGCCATTGTATGATGCCACCCAGCAGGCTTCTGATTCCTTCTGTCTCATAACACTTGACCCACTTGTAAGTTGTGCTGTTTATATAGTTCTTTCAGTGATATTTTCCACAAGAGCATTGCTGTGATGTTTAGTTTGATATTGGCCTTGTCCTAGCTATTGAGTATATTTTACAGTTATTAGGCCAAACAAAATTAATGTCTTGTTTCTCAGGCACATTTTTCCAAGAAAGGATGAGGGATTAATCTTATTTGGCCTTATGTATTCTGGGGAAAAAAATGCAATATATAATCTCAAGATATTATGTATAAAGGGAGACAACTAGCATACATAGTAAAAAAATAAAATGTATAAAGGGGAGACAACTATCATTTACAATCACGATATAATAAAGGGGAGACAACTATCATATACAATCACAAGATCAATCATCATAAAGTAGAGACAACTATCATGTATATAGGCACAAGATTTTTGTATAAAGGGTAGACAAGTATCATACATTTACTTTGTATTTAAAAAAAAAAAAAAATATTTATATTTCCAAGTGAAGTGTTTAATTATAGATAAAGGTAGATACCAGGATCCTAGACTTATTCTTGGTATTGACCTAATGTTGTTGATGTTCTTTTTCAGAATGGTTTCTGGTTTGGTCTTGGCTGGGCCATATCAGGCTTCATCTTCTGTATTATCTTTGCCCTGTGTCTAGCCAGTCTGTATCAGCGAGAGGAATCCTATGACAAGCTGTTAGACATGAGTAGGAAAAAGGCAAGCCGTACCCAGGACCTTGACAGTCCGTAAGTATATTGTCTATTCACTTTAAAGTGGACACATTTATCCTCAGGTAAGCCCCCTCCCCTAGTGTAAAATTTTAATACGTTATTTGATAGGACATATAATGGATGCAGGTAACAGTGCCTCTATGTCCATTTCATAAAAAATACATGTATGTAATAAATACAGTACCCTATTATTGGTCCTCACATAAACCCCCTCACTAGAGTAAACGTTTAGTGCTGTATTTATCCTACAATAAACAGTGAAAGATTTAGTATTAAAGTTTGGGGAAGGCTTATTTGTGAACCAATTTTAGATTACTACTTAAACTTGATAATTCTGCAAAAAATGAAGAAAGGTCAAATAGTGCTAAAACTTAAAAAGAATTAAGTGAAGACAGTTTTACCTAATTAAGAAGAATTAACCCTTAGAAGATGAGGCCTTGTATAAAGTGTGTAGGGTCTCATCACTCAAAACAAAACTATTGAATCATTCAAAAGTAACTATACAAGATAATGAACCAGATATCTTTAAAGAGTTATAAGTATAGAACATCCTTGGTTTAAAGAGACTCGGTCAACAGAAAGCAATAGTAAAAATATGAAATATTTTCATAAAGGCCAACATATAGGTATTAGGGTGAGCAAAGGTACCCCATCATGAAATTTAACTGCAGTACCTAACCCCATATGTTACCTGGTAACTTGTCAGGTAAATGCCACTTAAAAGTCTTCCTTTTATTAAAACTACATGTATCAGAAATTATACTTACAATTGTACAAATATTTAAACACAAATATCTGATGACTTTTCTCAGAGATATGGAGATGTACCAGGGCCAGGCGGGCTACAACGCGTACGGTCATCAGGACAACGTGCCATTGACCAGGTGTGTATATTGCTTAGCTGCACCATTAGTTTTCATGGACAGTTCAATAGTACTAAAATAGCACACAAACTAATTACATTAAGTTCCTACTTATTGAACTCATACATCAAAATAATTACATATATATTCTTCAAATGATTGATTTTGATTAAAAGGTATACTCTCAGAGGTTTTTGGTTGTTTTAGTTTGATTTTTAACCCAGTGTTTGTTGTACTCTGCATTAGTTACACAAGCTATGAAGCTCAAGCAGTTAATCTCTAGTATACAATACATTTCTAAACTGCTACTTACAGAATTTAGAATGCTAGGTTCATTTATGAATTATTATGAATTACAAGTACAATATAGTTGCTAAGAGTATCAGCTATCGGTTGCTAAGTTTGCCTTTGAACTTTTTTCTGGTTTCTCATAGTTCTGCAATGAATGCTCATAATTCAGACTTAAGTTCAAAATTTCATTTTTATACATCAGACTTGAGTTTGAAATTCAAATTTAACTTTGAGTTATCAGGGTCAGTTTTAATTTGCTAAGCACAGCCATAAATTGTGCTATAATTTTGTGATTTCAAAGTTCACTTATGAGATGATAAATTCAATGAATTTTAATTTGATGTTGAGGCTATTATTGCTTTAGTGATGAAATTCATATGCATCTAAAAAAAAATCATATTTGATTTACATTTTAATAATTATTTCTATTGTATTGGTCTATTAATTGCTAGTTGCTACTTAAGCTAAACTATAGTTTCTCAGTTTGGCCTGTAATTGCTAAGTTGCATTTTAGCATATTTGCTGTCTATAAAACTCATGCGAGCAATAGTCTGTTCATCCATTTCATCATTATAATATGCCCCTCAAATTTTGCCGTACTTATCATGGAATACTGTCTTTGTTTGTCTGCCCATCTGTCAATTTCTTTAAAATTGTTGGACCAGTCTTTTCAAGGCCCAGACTTCTGTAAAAAAAAAATTGGCTTCAGTATTGAAATTTGTCAAAAAAGGTTATTTTGTACTGATGGGGTCTCTTTGAGATGCTGTGAATACAAAAAGGGAATTTTTTTTTTTTCTGCGGATTTCTGACATGTTAGCAATTAACTTTTTTTCCTCCTCTCTTATGCTTGAACTTTATTAATATGTGTGGACAAGTACTAACCAGTATTGACACTGTAATGCAGGCTTTGGAAAGACCACAGGAACTGTTTGGATTTGAGTAAACTTTTGGATGAGCTAATGGGATGTTCTTGTTTACGATTAGATTTAAGTCCCTTGGTAATCACAACTTTTAAAAGCATAACTATATGATGGAAGTGGTATATCATCAGATGTAATGAGTAGTGTTTGCTTAATCAGTTAAAATAAGGATTTACTTAATATTACAATTAGAAAAGTATTGAAATATGTTGTCAAAAATTTTCAAAAGTTTATGCATTCCTCATTTAAAAAAAAAAAGTTGACAGATATAATGGTAGTTCCATGGTATTTATAGGATTTCCCTGCTGTATGATATATAAATTAGGCATTCTAAATATCTACTAGTAGCAGATAACAAGATCAAATTTTCTGCTTCTTCTTTGTGTTCCTGTTGAGTTTTTTCCACATGAAGAGTACATATTGTTTCAAACTTCTTAATTTCGGATGACCATTATACTCATTATCACCATAATCTTAGTAAATTTTCAGTGATTTTAATGAAATATTTAATTTTAATAGAATATTTAAAAAAAAAAATGCCAATAGAGGTGGGAGCAAGACTAAAATGTGTCAGTAAATTTTCAATTAAAACCAAATAATTTTTTTTTTTTTTTCATTTTCAATATTTTGCTATGATTTACTGATATCGTACTATACTTAATTATGACACTACGTAATGTACCAGGTAGATCAGTGCCATATTTTATCATTAAATTTTACTGGTGATTTTTTATACTGCTGACTTTACATAGTACCAGACAGTTGTGAACGTATACAGCATTATCTTCACTAGAAACCATTAATCCATCTTTTAAATCATTTAAAAATGAAATAACTTGAGGTATACAAGTTTATAATGGACTTGGAGATATACAAGTTTTTGATGTGCTGTGTAATGATAGTTTTAGTCAGTACAGCGTCTTGTGGTGATGTATGGGAAGCACAACGTACCGTGGGTATCATATATACTGGGTGTATTCACACACATTGTTGACTGCTGGGTATTGGTCATGCATTGCCCTCACTTATTCGTTTGTCTTGTTAGCATGGAGGCAGGTAATCAGAAGGGTGGTCGAAGCAGGGGCGTGCCAAACGCGGCCTACGACAATGGGCAGCAGCAGGATCCTTACTTACGTAATGGTGAGGGTGGCTACCACTATCACGGTTCCGACCGCCCCCCCTCATACCACGAAAGTGGCCAATACCCTATGCATGGTGGCTATCCAGTGTTGCCACAGCAGCAAAAGTATTACTAATGCCACACAGTAAGTAGAACGCTAACATGGTGCTGGTCACACTGATGTGAACTTTTGTCTCCTCCCACGATTGATTTCTAGTGTAATACTGTTGACGTTCATATTTTAGCAGTTACAGTTATACTTATTTTAGTGCATTTTGCACTGCAAGCATTCTCTAAGTTATGATTGCGCTTTGCACTTTCTATATACAATTTCCATGGAAAATAATTTGGGTGTGCCTAAATAAGGTTGTTTATATAATATAACATAAAACCTTGATAGTATTCAAAAATAATCTCTAGTTTGCAGATTGATATCAAGTTTATGATGCGTTTAGAAAAAAAATGATAAAAGTGTGGGAGAAGATGGATGTTTCTCAGTGTGTTATAACCGATATCTAACTAATATCAAATGTAAGTCAATTCTCATACAGGCATATGCATATTTTGGGGGATTAAAATTTGTGCAATATACAGCTTTATGCAGATCTGTCAGAAATAAACTGTTGTATGTTTAGTAAAGTTTTAAAATGGCCCATCTTTTTACCAGTTATTGGCAAAAATATGTCACAAAATAAGAATTGACTTGCAGTCCAAACTTACATAGAAATATATTTGATTTTGTTTAAATGTTAAAATATTTTTTTTCTCAAATTTTCACAAGCAGAAACTGTAAATAAAATAAGAGATAACTTATCTGATGTAAGTACTGTATATCTTTTTTGCATTTTATTAAAAAAATTAATGAAAACTTAACACTGATGCTAGATGCACAATGTACATGTAGCTAGTGCTAGTCTCTAGACCTGTGGATTGTTTATTATTAGACATTTTCATTGTTACTGTTGTTGTGTTTCCAGATACATTTATATGTATATTCATGTACATCTGTATGATGTTTCATGCAACATAAAGGGGCCGCGGTGGCCGAGTGGTTAAGGTGTCGCGACACTTTATCACTAGCCCTCCACCTCTGGGTTTGCGAGTTTGAAACCTACGTGGGGCAGTTGCCAGGTACTGACCGTTGGCCGGTGGTTTTTCTCCGGGTACTCCGGCTTTCCTCCACCTCCAAAACCTGGCACGTCCTTAAATGACCCTGACTGTTAATAGAACGTTAAACAAAAACAAACAAACCAAAATCATGCAACATAGTCTGGAAAAAATACTTTAAGGCAACTTGTCCCTTTATCAGGACATACCTACAAAACATGTAGCTCCTCATTTGGAACTCTCCATTTGTAAACAAGTACACATACACGATGGCAACCCTCTCATTATTATACTGCTATTACGTGTACAGTTCTTGTACAGAAATATAAAATGTGTCAGACAGATTATATTACACAGTACAGAAACGTAAAATGTGTCTGACAGATTATATTACACAGTACAGAAACGTAAAATGTTTCAGACAGGGCATATTATGTAAGTTTAGAGCAAGATAAAATGTGTGAAATATTGATTCAAATGCAAAGCCTTCTGAAAACCTCACTTATCTCTAAAAGTAACTTCACTTATTGCTAAAATCTAGGTGCTAGTGTGTTGATAACACACTACTTGAGCAAATGCCAATCAGTATGGTGAACACTGCTATATGAAACTATCCCATCCGTTCTTTCCTGTCTCAGTAAGTTTAGGGAGCCATTTTATTGTGAGGAATTGTCACTTAATTCAGGAATACCCTTGTGTGCCAAACCAGAGGCTGATCTAAACTTGTCACCTAACATTTTGAATTTTCATATTATAAATTTTTCAATGAGAATCATAGAAAAAGAAAAACACAGAAAAAACACTGTTAATAAACCCGTTTCTCTGACCGGTAGATCACCAGTATGTAAGACGTTTGATATTTGGACATCCATTCTCTAATCTGCATGATAAGTCACAGTAAGTAATGCCATAACCATGATGATTTTTCATGGTTCAATTGCCCTTTAATTGGTTGTTAACTATAACTGTTTACAAGTTTCCTGTCATAAAAACTGTCAGATAGCCTAAATATTTGATTGTTATTAATAATGATTCTTGGCTTAAGAAGTGACAGGTGGCCTAAAATAATATTTCCGTTGCTTAGAAATAATATTTTTATTGATTGGACTGCTATTACTTACATCCCAGTATAAACTGTTCAAAAGTTATGATTGTCAAACAAATTACCAGCTGTAGTTTTGACAGATCTTGAATATATGTGGAGACGAAGGCATAAAACTCTTTGAAATTTGTTGCTTTTTATATTTTTCTCCAGAAGAAATACATTTTTATGTTATATATATATATCTGGAGATGATTTATTGTTGAAGTAGACATATCTGTCGGGTGAGTCTTGCACTAGCTATGTAATGTACAGCACTTGCATATACATGTACTAATTTTGATGTTAAAATATGCTTCATTCTATATTAAAGAATATGGTCCATAACGTTATATCCTTTCTGAAGCAAACCGACATTAGCTAGGTGTCAAGCAATACTGAAGAAAGAGATAGTGTTATATAGATATTGTATATTTGTGGTGACAATGTGTTGTCTGTGTTATGGTGTTGACAGTCATTACTGACTCATCTGTCTCATGGAGTATGTAACTGTATGATTGTGATGACAGTCATCACTGACTGGTCTGTCTCATGGAGTATGTAACTGTATGATTGTGATGACAGTCATTACTGACTCATCTGTCTCGTGGAGTATGTAACGGTATGATTGTGATGACATTCATCACTTACTCATCTGTCTCACGGAGTATGTAACTGTATGATTGTGATGATAGTCATTACTGACTCATCTGTCTCATGGAGTATGTAACTGTATGATTGTGATGACAGCCATTACTGACTCATCTGTCTCATGGAGTATGTAACTGTATGATTGTGATGACAGTCATCACTGACTCATCTGTCTCGTGGAGTATGTAACGGTATGATTGTGATGACATTCATCACTTACTCATCTGTCTCACGGAGTATGTAACTGTATGATTGTGATGACAGTCATTACTGACTCATCTGTCTCATGGAGTATGTAACTGTATGATTGTGATGACAGTCATCACTGACTGGTCTGTCTCATGGAGTATGTAACTGTATGATTGTGATGACAGTCATTACTTACTCATCTGTCTCACGGAGTATGTAACAGTATGATTGTGATGACAGTCATCACTGACTCATCTGTATCATGGAGTATGTAACAGTATGATTGTGATGACAGTCATTACTGACTCATCTGTCTCATGAAGTATGTAACTGTATGATTGTGATGACAGCCATCACTGACTGGTCTGTCTCATGGCGTATGTAACTGTATGATTGTGATGACAATCATCACTGACTCATCTGTCTCATGGAGTATGTAACTGTATGATTGTGATGACAGTCATTACTGACTCATCTGTCTCATGGAGTATGTAACTATGATTGTGATGACAGCCATCACTGACTGGTCTGTCTCATGGAGTATGTAACTGTATGATTGTGATGACAGTCATCACTGACTCATCTGTCTCATGGAGTATGTAACTGTATGATTGTGATGACAGTCATTACTGACTCATCTGTATCATGGAGTATGTAACTGTATGATTGTGATGACAGTCATCACTGACTGGTCTGTCTCATGGAGTATGTAACTGTATGATTGTGATGACAGTCATCACTGACTCATCTGTCTCATGGAGTATGTAACTGTATGATTGTGATGACAGTCATCACTGACTGGTCTGTCTCATGGAGTATGTAACTGTATGATTGTGATGACAGCCATCACTGACTCATCTGTCTCATGGAGTATGTAACTGTATGATTGTGATGACAGCCATTACTGACTGGTCTGTCACATGGAGTATGTAACTGTATGATTGTGATGACAGTCATCACTGACTGGTCCGTCTCATGGAGTATGTAACTGTATGATTGTGATGACAGTCATTACTAACTCGTCCGTCTCATGGAGTATGTAACTGTATGATTGTGATGACAGTCATTACTGACTCATCTGTCTCATGGAGTATGTAACTGTATGATTGTGATGACAGCCATCACTGACTCATCTGTCTCATGGAGTATGTAACTGTATGATTGTGATGACAGCCATCACTGACTCGTCCGTCTCATGGAGTATGTAACTGTATGATTGTGATGACAGTCATTACTGACTCATCTGTCTCATGGAGTATGTAACTGTATGATTGTGATGACAGTCATTACTGACTCATCTGTCTCATGGAGTATGTAACTGTATGATTGTGATGACAGCCATCACTGACTCATCTGTCTCATGGAGTATGTAACTGTATGATTGTGATGACAGTCATTACTGACTGGTCTGTCTCATGGAGTATGTAACGGTATGATTGTGATGACAGTCATTACTGACTGGTCTGTCTCATGGAGTATGTAACTGTATGATTGTGATGACAGTCATCACTGACTCATCTGTCTCATGGAGTATGTAACTGTATGATTGTGATGACAGTCATCACTGACTCATCTGTCTCGTGGAGTATGTAACGGTATGATTGTGATGACATTCATCACTGACTCATCTGTCTCACGGAGTATGTAACTGTATGATTGTGATGACAGTCATTACTGACTCATCTGTCTCATGGAGTATGTAACTGTATGATTGTGATGACAGCCATTACTGACTCATCTGTCTCATGGAGTATGTAACTGTATGATTGTGATGACAGTCATCACTGACTGGTCTGTCTCATGGAGTATGTAACTGTATGATTGTGATGACAGCCATTACTGACTCATCTGTCTCATGGAGTATGTAACTGTATGATTGTGATGACAGTCATCACTGACTCATCTGTCTCATGGAGTATGTAACTGTATGATTGTGATGACAGTCATTACTGACTCATCTGTCTCATGGAGTATGTAACTGTATGATTGTGATGACAGTCATCACTGACTGGTCTGTCTCATGGAGTATGTAACTGTATGATTGTGATGACAGTCATCACTGACTCGTCTGTCTCATGGGGTATGTAACTGTATGATTGTGATGACAGCCATCACTGACTCATCTGTCTCATGGAGTATGTAACTGTATGATTGTGATGACAGTCATTACTGACTGGTCTGTCTCATGGAGTATGTAACTGTATGATTGTGATGACAGCCATCACTGACTCATCTGTCCCATGGAGTATGTAACTGTATGATTGTGATGACAGTCATCACTGACTCATCTGTCTCATGGAGTATGTAACTGTATGATTGTGATGACAGTCATTACTGACTGGTCTGTCTCATGGAGTATGTAACTGTATGATTGTGATGGCAGTCATTACTGACTCATCTGTCTCATGGAGTATGTAACTGTATGATTGTGATGACAGTCATCACTGACTCATCTGTCTCATGGAGTATGTAACTGTATGATTGTGATGACAGTCATCACTGACTCATCTGTCTCATGGAGTATGTAACTGTATGATTGTGATGACAGTCATTACTGACTGATCTGTCTCATGGAGTATGTAACTGTATGATTGTGATGACAGCCATCACTGACTCATCTGTCTCATGGAGTATGTAACTGTATGATTGTGATGACAGCCATCACTGACTCATCTGTCTCATGGAGTATGTAACTGTATGATTGTGATGACAGTCATTACTGACTGGTCTGTCTCATGGAGTATGTAACTGTATGATTGTGATGACAGTCATTACTGACTCATCTGTCCTCATGGAGTATGTAACTGTATGATTGTGATGACAGTCATTACTGACTGGTCTGTCTCATGGAGTATGTAACGGTATGATTGTGATGACAGTCATTACTGACTCATCTGTCCCATGGAGTATGTAACTGTATGATTGTGATGACAGCCATTACTGACTCATCTGTCTCATGGAGTATGTAACTGTATGATTGTGATGACAGCCATCACTGACTCATCTGTCTCATGGAGTATGTAACTGTATGATTGTGATGACAGTCATTACTGACTCATCTGTCCCATGGAGTATGTAACGGTATGATTGTGATGACAGCCATTACTGACTCATCTGTCTCATGGAGTATGTAACGGTATGATTGTGATGACAGTCATCACTGACTCATCTGTCTCATGGAGTATGTAACTGTATGATTGTGATGACAGTCATTACTGACTCATTTAACCCATCAAGTATTTAATTTGATGATTGTGGCAAGAGCCAATATTGACGCATAACTGTAATTTCTTGACTTACCTGGGTTCCTTGGGTGTATTTGATTGTTTGTTGATTTGTAAAAACAAACATACTCATGCTACAATAATATCTGCAGGTTCCACCTTATAACCATACATATGCTTTTTGGACATGAAAAATTAACACAATCATGCTACCAGGATTGTTTCATGGATTTTGACCCTTTTTTGGGCTTTCGCCTTTTGTCATAACTTGCCATTGTACTATAGATGCATAATATATATTATATGAAGAACTTTCTTATTTTTTGGGGATCTTGATATCAATGTTGATGTGTGATATAAGAATGTAGCTCCCAATGGAGACTTGAGCTAAAGTGGGTTTATATGAATATTTAGATGTTTCAAACTCTGCAACAGTTGATAATAGTTCAGGCATTTTGATTCATGAAATCAGAAAATTGAATATTGTATAAAAGAAGAGTGTTGTCGAGTTCATTGCTGAGGGGTAGAGCAAAACTCATATACAATCTCAATATTATGATAATTTAATAAAAAAAAAATCACATTATTTCCTAGTACAAAGTATATACATTATGAATATCTAGGTGTGTGAAGCAGGCCCTATGGGCCTCTTGTTAGTTTAAGTTACAATAATAAAGATGAAATTAATTAGGATTCAGATAGCTTTTGAAATTCTTAAGGAACCGTTATGATAGTGATGATAATATGTCATTAATTAAATGCCATATTTTGTTTCGTTTTCAGAAGCCCCTGGTAGCAAGAAGAGAAAACAGTACTACTAGCTTATCTTATATGGAGTGATATACAGTAGTCCAAAGATTTCAAATGCCAAAATATTTTTGTGGCAATGTGTTTGAAGATTTTTAGTGATTGCTATTTTCTGTTGTTTTGTGTATCATTTTTATGTAGCCAAAGAAATGAATTTTTTGTATCTACAATCCAGGACTATTGGTCCTCTTCAGGGCTTGGTGTTGTAACCCTTCCTGATATGGACATTCTTATGGGGTTAATTGATATGGACAAGGACTTATGAGATAATGTTGATCAGAAGACTGTAGTACAGAATTAAAATAATTATTCCAGACAAGACTAGAAACGGATGGCAGTAATCTTGGCAACCTATAATATTCAAATGGAGGTAATTATTTGATAATGACATTTAATAATCGTTTAAAGCTTATGTCATTGGTTCAAGGTGATAACTTGGGATTTCTGTTATATATATTCTACATATGTGTTCCGACTGAATGTAATAGCTTTACCTGTACAGATAAGTGGTATGACACTGTAACATTTTATGTTGTTATAGGTTACCTTTGATATGTAAATGGGGATTTTCCCAGATATGATATTAATAAACATTCCAGTTACATACATTCCAAATGCCTGAAATTTTTTCAATAATTTTCTATTTTTTCCCTCTATTAAGATTGAGGAATTTGGTTTTCACATTTCATTCCAGTACATTTTGAAATTGTGCTTAATAGCTTCCAATTTTTTTTTTTTTGGGGGGGGGGGGGGGGGGTTATTTAAAGAATTGTTTGTGTAATCTGATTGGCTCTTATTCTGCTACATATCCCTCTATACTTGTAAATTATTTTCTATATATACCAAGGTGATTCACAAATCATGTTACTTTGTTTTTATACCATATCAACATCAAGTTTCCATATCTTGTTACTATTTCCCCACTGATTTCCCATATCACGTTACTGGGTTTTACACCAAAGTAACATTAAGTTCCCATATCATGTTACTATTTTCTCACTAATTTATCATGTTTAATCTATGCATACTAAAGTAACAATGAGTTCCAATATCATGATACTATTTCAACGTATATTATCCATTTTAAGTTACTATTGTTCCACCAAAGTAACATGATTTTCCTCATTGTGTTCCTAACTTTTAGTAACAATGTTTAGCATTACATTATTGTAATTATTCTCTATTCCAATGAAGTTCTTCTTTAAAAATTTTTTTAATTCTTTTTTATTTTTTTTTCTTTTTTTTTTTGTTTAAATTTTTAATTTTGGCATTCAAAGTTTTTTTTTTTTTCAGTTTAAAAAAAATTGGTTTTAATAATTTGGTCACCCCTTTTTTTTGTGCAAAAGGGAATGGTTAAATTTTTAAAATTAAATTAGCCAGGGGAATTTTAAAAATTTTTTAAAAATTTTTAGGGTTTTTAAATTTACCTTGTTCGAAAATTTAAACAAATTTAAATTTTTATAATATATTTTTTCCCAAATAAATGATTTTTACTTTAAATATTTTCCAGAAAAGAAAAGCAGCGAGAAGGGAAAAATTTTAAATCAAAAAAATTTAAATATAATTTTTTTCCCCCCCCCAAAATTTTTTTTAAAAGGTTAAATTTTTTTTAAACCTTCAAAAAAATTATTTGGTAAAATAAAAGATTTATCTTATTTTTAAATTAGCCTGTTCTTTTTTTCCCCCAAAAAAAAGTTTTTTACAATTTCAAAATAATTGGAAATTTTTGATTTTTTTTAATCCTTTTGTTCCCATTTGGGGAAATTAAGTTTTTTAGTGGGGGTTTACCCCACTTTCAAGTGAATAAAATTAAAAATTTTTACTTAAAATTTTTGGGTTTTCTTTGAAAATTTAATAAATTTTGGGAAAAATTTTTTTAAAAATTCAAATAAATTTAATAAAACCTTTTTTTTTTAAAAGGGGCCCCCTTTTTTTAAAAAGGGGGGGTAGTTTAAAATTTTTAATTTTCAAAATTTCTTTAAACCCAAAAAAGTTTTCTTTCCCCCCTTATAAAAAGGGTTTAAAGGGGTTTTTTTTAAAAGGAATTTTATAGGGGGGGGTTAGTTTGTTTTGGGGGGTTTTAAAACAATTTAATTCCCCTAAAACCAAATTTTTTTAAAAACCTTTTTATTTTTTTGGAATTTTTTTTAAAAAAAAGGGGGAAATTTTTTGGGTTTGTTTAAATTGGGGGGGTTTAAGGGGGGGAAAAAATTAAAAAATTTTTTTTAAATTTCCCTTTTAAACCAATTTTAATTATTTAAATTTTAAAATTTTTGTTTTTTTTTTAAAACCCTTGGTTTTTTACCTTTTTTTTAAAGGTTTTTAAGGGGGGAAAAGAAAGTTTTTTGGGGGGGGGTTTTTTTTTTTTTTTTTGTTTTAAAGGGTTATCTACTTTTTATTTGGGCCCGGGGAATTGTTTTTTTTGATTTACATTTTTTAAAAAAAGAAAGGGGAATATTTTAAAAAAAAAAATTTTTTGGGGGGGAAAAATTAAGGTTTGTTTTGTTTTAAAAACCCCTTTATTCAAAAAAATTAAAAATAAATTTTTTAAAACCCCAAAAAAAACCCCCCTTTTTGGGGTTTTTAAAATTTTGGAAAAAAATTTTGGAAAAATTTTTTTTCGTTAATGATTTAACTTTAAAATTATTTTTTTAAAAAACCTTTTTTAAATCCGTGTTATTGTAATAAAACAAAATTTTACCAAAAATTCCGTTGTTAATTTTTTTTATAATTAAAAAACCCTTTTTTAAAAAATTTAACAGGTTGGGGACTTAACGTTTTTCATAAACGGGTATTATCTCAGGGTTTTTGAGAAAAATTTTTAAAATTTCCAAATATTTTTTTAAAAAATGTTTTTAAATTTTAATTCCCCCTTTTTTTTTATTTTAAATGAGGGGGCCTTTTAAAAATTTTATGGTTATTTCCTTTTTGGGTTTTAAAAAAATGGGAAAATTTTTGGGGAAAAGGGTAAAATTTGGGGTTTTAGGGGGGATTAAAGGGGGAAAATAAGGGGGGGGAAAAAAAAACCTGAAAAAATTTAACTTTTTTATTTGGGAAAAAAGGTAAAAAAAAAGGGGAAATTTTGGGGTTAGAATTCTTAAAAACCCCTTTTAATCGTTTTTTTTAAAACCCCTTTAATTTTTTTATTTATTGGTTTTTTGTTTTAAAAAAACTAAAGGGGAAAAACCTGTTGAGAATTTTTTAAAAAATAACCAAATTTTTTGGGGGGTATTTTCAGGTGTGTTTTAAAAAAAACAATGGTGAATTTTTTTAAAAAAATTTTTGGGGGAAAAAATTTTTTTTTTAAAAAAAAAATTTTTAAAAATTGGGAAATTGCGAAAATTGTAATGGGGCCTTTTTACGGTTTTAGGGGGAAAAATTTTAAAAGGGGCCCTTTTTGGAAAGGGAATGTTTATTACTTTGGGGGCTTTTTTTAAAAAAACAGGGAAAATTTTTTAGGGGTTTTTTAAAATTTTAAAATTTTTGGGTGATTAAGTTTTTTAAAAAGGGGGAAAAAAAATTTTTGTTGACCTTTTTCCCTTTGGGGCAAAGTTTGGATAAGGAATAAAAAAAAAGAAGGGGGGGAAATTTAGGGATTTTAGAAAAAGGGGGGGGGGGGTTTTGGGGGGCCCCCCGGGGGGGAGGGGGGAGGGAAAAGTTTGGGTTGGGGGGGGAAATTTAAAATTTTTTTTTCCCCAAAGTATTGGAAAAAAGAAAAGGGGATTTAAATGTTTAAAATAATTTTTGTTTTGAAGCGTTTTGGGAGGGTTTTTATTGGATGGGGTTTAAAGGGATTTTGGGTACGGGTTTTTAAAGCCCAAAACAAATTTGGGTTTTTTTCCAAAAATTTTTTTTGGGGGATTTTAAAAATTTTTGGGGGGGGAATGGGCAAATGGGGGGGTTTTTAATTTGAATTTTAAAAAATTTGTGAGAATTGGAGGGTGGGGTAATTTTTTTTTTTTTTTAAAAAAGGGGGAAAAAAAATTTTTTTCCCTTTTTTAAAGGGGTTTTTTTTAGGGGGGGGGGGGCCCCCCCCCTTTTTGTAAAAATTTTCCCCATTTAAAAATTTTTTTAAATTTCCCCCCCCGGGTTTTTTAAAAAAAGGTTTTTTCCCTTTTTTTTTTCCCCCCTTTGCCCCCAAAGTTTGGGGCCCCCGGGAACCACATTTTTTTTTTTTCCCCCTTTTGGGCCCCAATTTTGGGGGGGGCCCCCCCCCCTTTTTTAACCCCCCCATTTTGTTTTAAAACCCCCCCCCCCAAATTTTATTAAAACCCTTTCATCCCTTTTTTTTCCCCAACCCCTTGTTTTAATTTTTTGGGATCCCCCCTTAAATTTTTGGAATTTTTCCCAAGGGTTTCCCCCCCCCTTTGTGGGGCCCAACCCTTTTAAAAAAACCCCCCCAAAATTTTCCCCCCCCCCCTTTTTAAACCCCCCTTTGGGGGGGCCCCTTTTAGGGAAAGGGGGGTTACCCTTTTTTTAAAAAATTTTTTTTTAAAACCCTTTAAAATTTTTTTACACTCCTTTTTTATCATTTCCGAAA
Source organism: Pecten maximus (assembly GCF_902652985.1). Classification (NCBI taxonomy): domain Eukaryota; kingdom Metazoa; phylum Mollusca; class Bivalvia; order Pectinida; family Pectinidae; genus Pecten; species Pecten maximus. The sequence goes on along the minus strand of NC_047015.1, from coordinate 38,738,903 downwards.
AATTTTTGAACCCCAAACTCTACACAAAAGGGTTTTAGGGCAGGGTTTTTCCCCCCCCCGGCGGGGGTTTTTGTTTTTCCCCCTTTTTTTTCCCCCTTTTTTCCTCCTTTTTTTTTTAAAATTTTCCCCGTTTTTTCCAAAACTTTGGGGGGAAACTTTTTTTAATGGATTTGTACCTCATTTCAGTATAAAATCAATGTTCTCCATTGACCAGGTGTGTATACGTACCCTTCTACATGACGCCACTCACCATTATTAGCCCCCTACCGATGAAACCCTGGGGACTATAACTTTCCTCTCTGTCTTGTACTTTTGTACTCGCATTTGTATGTACGTTGATCAGCGCTCTAGCGGCTTCATTTCCCGAGAGCGGCTTCATTTCCTGAGAGATTTTGATCAAATTTCACGCAATGATAAACCACCATAATTTATCGGACAAAATCGAGTTTCTTGATCTTTGGGTCAAGGTTCACTGTTAGCGGGGACTGGGGACATGCATTGCTTTAACAATACCCAGTATGCTTGGTAAGTTATGGCTTTACAATTTAGTGTGATGACGTTTCGAGATTTCATGGCAGATGTAGTTGACATGTGTCGTTGTGACGTGTATAGTAGATACATGTACTTTTAACATCATGGTGCTGAATACATAACGAGTTTGTAAGTGTGAGAGTGCGAGTGAACGGAAATTATCTTCTAATTTTCATGTGTATAAAGGTTTAATTGTTTGGTGGAGATGTAGTGCAGGTTACACACAACTTTAGTTCCTGTGTCATGGGATGTGTATTTGGATGGGACAATATGAACTTGATTCGGTTGTAAATACCATGGTCTCGTTCTTCATATTAAACAGTACATTATGTAATTTACAGAAATCGCTTCCGATCGTCTTGCCATCCTCTAATCAACTTAGGCCTAACATTGTCATTGCTATCATTGTAAATCTGTAAACCAATCTGTTCGCTTTATGTTCATTTGAAAGATGTTGTTTCACTTTATCCGACATTACATTATTAGTTTTGTAATTTTTGAGTTGTACTAAATGCAGATATACCTTAAGCAATTTTAGGATTTGTTCCCTTGGTTGTGATAATTAAGTTTTAAGTTTTCTTCTTGCATAATATTCCTCTTTCTTAAGTTGGTATTGATGCTTGTGATCTGTGCATTGTTTCTTGTTATGTTTTGATTTTACTAGAAAGTTAGTTTCTGTATGATCTTCATTTTGTTCATTATAATGCGAACTTGTTTTATTTCTACAATCAAATTTTCTTCACGTGAAATGTTTGGAATCAGAATTATTTGGGATATCAAGGGACTTCAAAGGGTATGATGTCATAAGTTGAAATGTATTTTACTCTTAACAACAGCTAAAGGTTCATTGACTTATTTTCAATAGCTTTGTATATAATTATGTGAAAATGAATGAAATGGAATAACAAAAGCTTTGTTGACCTGATTGGAAACGAACTGGGGGTAGTAATGTACTGTATTTTAAATTCATGGTATACGTAAATATGGTTGGTAGTCTTGCTGGACAAGCGCATACCCTAGTGATTGTTAACGTGGATAGTGATAGTCTGATGCACTTGCCTTATTTCTTTACTATGTTTGGTTATAAATGTGTTATCAGATCACATTCTGCATCGAAAAGCATTGTTCTGTCTGTATTCACATGTCATTTTTTTGTACGAGTCAAACTTGTCTCAGATCTAGATTATGTCCGTGTTCGCGTGTTCTCTCTGTATTCACAAGTCATTTTGTGTGCGAGTCAAACACGTCTCGGACCTAGATTAAGCCCGTGTCCGCATGTTCTGTCTATCACATATCATTTGTTGTCACAGACTTATCTACTTATTAATTAAAGAAGAATAAAATCTATTTCTATTTAAAGTCTTGAGTGTGATTCTTATTGATTTATCTACTGGGTGAGATAATAGAACATGGATGTTTGAGAATCAAACTTCTACGAATAAAGACCTCATGACTGTATGGGGCGCCGTTTTACTATTTATTCCCATTTGGTGACATCACCTATTCAAATGAGTGATATCACCTATTCGTTTCATTAAGTGATATCACCCATTCGAATAGGTATTATCACTCATTGAAACGAATAGGTGATATCACCAATTCGAATAGGTGATATCACTCATTCGAATAGGTGATATCACTTAATGAAACGAATAGGTGATATCACCAATTCGAATAGGTGATATCACTTATGAAATTTTATAAGTGATATCACCTATTCGAATAAGTGATATCACTTAAGAATCAATATATTCACTGCGACATGTTACACATGATGGAATTGGGGAGCATACAGTTTTCCAAATTTTATAAGTGATATCACCTATTCGAATAGGTGATATCACTTAATGAAACGAATAGGTGATATCACTCATTCGAAAAGATGATATCACCAATTCGAAAAGGTGATATCACTTATAAATTTCATAAGTGATATCACCTATTCGTATAGGTGATATCACCTATTCGAATGGGTGATATCACTTAAGAATATTTTTAAGTGATATCACCTATTCGTTTCATTAAGTGATATCACCTATTCGTTTCATTAAGTGATATCACCTATTCGAATAGGTGATATCACTTATTTGAAAAATGATGGAATTGGGGATGTGAATGTGATATCACCAAATGGGAATAAATAGTAAAACGGCGCTCCATATGACTGGACCTTCATACATGTCACTTAGGGGGAAACAAATCCCAATGAAAAAGGAGTAGCAAATAATTTGTATTTCAAAACTACTTCGTATAGCTGTGGACTTAATCTTTGGAAAATTATATTTGACAAGGACTGAAATATCAACTTAACCTTTCCTGTAGTGCATTCGACACAAGGTAGCGACAGAAAAACGTGTACCTAAGTCTAAGACCTCATGCATTGTAACGACATAGGGCCATGCTAGTGCAGTTTCTGAAGAAAGAAAAAAAGGGTGGGTGGGGGATGAGATACGTTATTCCGTAAAGAAATAGTCTGTAAAAAATAAGCCTTTAGCAGAATGATAATATATACAATATGTAATTAAAATCTGAGAGTATGCTCTTCTATAAAGACGAGAGCATGTCAATATCTTAACATGTTAATCTAAGAAGCCATCTCGGATACATAAGTGGTTGGACACGATTGGTGTCAGCAGCGCGAACATCAAGTATTGAATACATCGGCATCAGAAGGAATATTACATACATTTCTCAAAGAATGAGTCCTAAAAGTATCGCTGGAAAAAGGCAACATATGCATAGAAAAACCTTCAACGGGTAATGTCCACAATGACAAGTGTCTGGGCCTGTTATGGTAAACTAACGCCCCGTATCACTATAATGACTAATACAATCCCTGTAAACTTAAACATTGTTCTCTACACATAATGAGACATTTCGGGGAAAACTGCGCTCAGACCAATTTGAACAAATTTTATTTGCAAATATACAAATTGGATCAGTCGGACACAAGTTTAAAACTACTCCGTCTTCCCCCGTAAAACATAAATGATTAAATATACCTATGGCCGCAATTTTTTAAGACCAATACCACGATGTCGGATTTAGTGATCTATTAAAAACAGAAAGGAAAATGATATTGTGTTCCGAAAGCCTAAGCGCCCCCAGCTTTAAAGTTCAATAACAGTTAATGTAAAGGATTGTTTTCTCTTTATGCAATATCGTGAACTATATACAACAACGGTCAGCATAAAATGTTCCTATAGTAACACATTTCCTTACCTTCAAGTGGGGACGTTTTCAGAAAATATCCTATTCTTCTGATCACCAAGCTGCAAAAGAAAGGATAAAGGAATGAAACGAAGATACTATGAAGGGCATGCTAACCATCAAATATAGGCCAAGTAATGTCGGGTACCTGAGAACTGGAATTCTAATGCATGCCCTTAGGTCTTCATCAAGTCAAGAGGAAAGTTTTGCCGCGAAATTCAAAGATAAGTTCTACCAAGAATGCAATCACTCTCACGATTCTTAGTTTATAATTAATTCATTTTACTTTTATTCATTTCCCCTTCACAATATAAACCAGCTTAGATACGGCCTTATTCGCCTTTTTAACGGAAAGAGAGTTGTAAAGACTAAACGAATGCACAGTTTGCCAATGTAGAAAAACAACACGTAATTCCGACATTAAAACGAAACCGACATTCTAACTCAAAATCGACAAATATGAACAAAATTTAAATACATTGACGCCCTTGATAAAGTACCAGGAGAATGAGACCAGGTGTTTCGGCTATGTCAAATTCGGGTTAGGTCGCATGTTTAAAGTTGCGGATTCTACTAAAACATACAAAAATAAGCCTTTAGTTTAATAATATTTATTCATTATTCATTTAAGTAAACCTACATTTGTTTGTAATTTGGAATCGGAAACAAGCTTTTACATATACACATAACATGGGGAACACATCGACTCTATACTGAAGGAAGTACCATAATGGGTGTTTGCTTAGTGGTAAATACAGAATTTACGGAACCTTGCTACATATACGTCATCCTTATTAATGGAACAATATTGATGACTCATTAAGAAACTCTGTCTCTATTTCTAGTTTTAAATCAAAGATAAAAACATTATTTCCAACAACAATTTCTGAAACTTTTATTAACTGTAACACTAGGAATCTTAATATATTACTATGTCAATTACGAAATAATGCAAGTGACTTACAACATGATAAATTTATTGATCACTTGACTGATGATGGTTTCTGTGAATGTGGTGCACCATTAGAAAATACTGAACATTTTTTCTAGAATGTCCTCTATATAATGAATTTAGAATACATATATACACAGCATTTAATATTATCGGTTTGGTAAATGTGAATATTTTATTAAGCGGCTCTCTTGAGAAATCAAATGAAATTAATGAAATCATTTTATTTCATACAAGTACATATTTAAAAAAAAAAAGATTTATAACTTAAGTAATTTATACTATAAAAACACACCAAAATGTTATATAACACAATATAATTATGTGTGACAGTGTGTATGTGAGTATATAATTGTATGTATGTATGTATGTGTGTGTGAATGAGTATGGGGATGAGATTGGTGTGTGTGTATGTGTGTATGTATGTATGTGTGTATGTATGTATGTATGTATGTAGTATGTTATGTATGTATGTATGTATGTATGT